>NC_135237.1:246660578-247295221 GCF_051348905.1 Ranitomeya variabilis | reverse complement strand
AAGGTACTGAAGCCTCCGCCTCGAAAAGCGAGAATCCAAAATCTTCTCAACCACATACTCCAACTCCCCATCAACCAACAAAGGGGCCAGAAGATCAACAGAGGGAACAACGGGCACCACATATTTCCGCAATAAAGATCTATGGAAGACATTATGGATAGCAAAAGAAGCCGGAAGGGCCAATCGAAAAGACACCGGATTAATAATCTCAGAAATCCTATAAGGACCAATAAAGCGAGGCTTAAACTTAGGGGAAGAAACCTTCATAGGAACATGACGGGAAGACAACCAGACCAGATCCCCAACCTGAAGCCGGGAACCAACACACCGACGACGGTTAGCAAAACGTTGAGCCTCCTCCTGAGACAATACCAAAATGTCCACCACATGAGCCCAAATCTGCTGTAACCTGTCAACCACAGAATCCACACCAGGACAGTCAGAAGGCTCAACCTGCCCCGAAGAAAAACGAGGATGAAAACCAAAATTACAAAAGAAGGGCGAAACCAAGGTAGCCGAACTAGCCCGATTATTAAGGGCAAACTCGGCCAATGGCAAGAAAGCCACCCAATCATCCTGATCAGCAGACACAAAGCATCTCAGATAAGTTTCTAAAGTCTGATTAGTTCGCTCGGTCTGGCCATTTGTTTGAGGATGAAATGCGGAAGAAAAAGACAAATCAATGCCCAGCCTAGCACCAAAGGCCCGCCAAAACCTAGAAACAAACTGGGAACCTCTGTCGGACACAATATTCTCCGAAATACCTTGCAAACGAACCACATGCTGAAAAAACAACGGAACCAAATCAGAAGAGGAAGGCTATTTAAGCAAAGGCACCAAATGGACCATCTTAGAGAACCGGTCACAAACAACCCAGATGACCGACATCTTCTGGGAAACCGGAAGATCAGAAATAAAATCCATAGAAATATGCGTCCAGGGCCTCTCAGGGACCGGCAAAGGCAAAAGCAAACCACTAGCACGGGAACAACAAGGCTTGGCCCGCGCACAAGTCCCACAGGACTGCACAAAAGAATGCACATTCCGTGACAAAGAAGTCCACCAAAAGGACCTACCAACGAAATCTCTGGTAACAAAAATACCAGGATGGCCAGCCAACACAGAACAATGAACCTCAGAAATCACTCTACTAGTCCATCTATCAGGAACAAACAGTTTCCCCACTGGACAGCGGTCAGGTTTGTCAGCCTGAAATTCCTGAAGAACCCATCGTAAATCAGGGGAAATGGCAGAAAGGACCACCCTTTCTTTCAGAATGCCGACCGGTTCAAGGACCTCAGGAGAATCAGGCAAAAAACTCCTAGAGAGGGCATCAGCCTTAATATTCTTAGAACCCAGAAGATACGAGACCACGAAATCAAAATGGGAAAAAAACAAGGACCATCGAGCCTGTCTAGGATTCAGCCGTCTGGCAGACTCGAGGTAAATCAGATTTTTATGATCGGTCAAGACCACAATACGGTGCTTAGCTCCCTCAAGCCAATGTCGCCACTCCTCAAACACCCACTTCATAGCCAACAACTCCCGATTGCCAACATCATAATTGCGCTCAGCAGGCGAAAACTTACGGGAAAAGAAGGCACACGGTTTCATCAAGGAACCAACAGGATCCCTCTGAGACAAAACGGCCCCTGCCCCAATCTCAGAAGCGTCAACCTCAACCTGAAACGGAAGAGAAACATCCGGTTGACGCAACACCGGGGCAGAAGTAAATCGGCGTTTAAGCTCCTGAAAGGCAGAGACAGCCGCAGAGGACCAATTCGTCACATCAGTGCCTTTCTTCGTCAAATCGTTCAAGGGTTTAACCACACTGGAGAAGTTAGCAATGAAACGGCGATAAAAATTAGCAAAGCCCAAAAATTTCTGAAGGCTCTTCACAGACGTGGGTTGAATCCAATCATGAATGGCCTGAACCTTAACCGGATCCATCTCTATAGATGAGGGAGAAAAAATGAAGCCCAAAAAAGAAACCTTCTGCACTCCAAAGAGACACTTAGACCCCTTCACAAACAAAGCATTATCACGAAGGATCTGAAATACCATCCTGACCTGTTCCACATGAGACTCCCAATCATCGGAAAAAATTAAAATGTCATCCAAATATACAATCATGAATTTATCAAGATAAGTCCGGAAGATATCGTGCATGAAGGACTGAAAAACAGATGGAGCATTAGAGAGCCCGAATGGCATCACAAGGTATTCAAAATGGCCTTCGGGCGTATTAAACACAGTTTTCCATTCATCACCCTGCTTAATACGAACAAGATTTTATGCCCACCGAAGGTCAATCTTCGAAAACCAACTAGCCCCTTAATCCTAGCAAACAAATCGGAAAGCAGAGGTAAAGGGTATTGGAACTTGACCGTGATCTTATTCAAGAGGCGATAATCAATACAGGGTCTCAAGGAGCCATCCTTCTTAGCAACAAAAAAAAATCCCGCTCCCAACGGTGAAGAAGATGGCCGAATATGCCCTTTCTCCAAAGACTCCTTAACATAACTCTGCATGGCGGTATGTTCAGGCACAGACAGGTTGAAAAGTTGGCCCTTAGGAAACTTACAGCCTGGAATCAAGTCAATAGCACAATCACAGTCCCTATGCGGTGGAAGGGAACTGGACTTGGGCTCATCGAATACATCCTGAAAATCAGACAAAAACTCTGGAATTTCAGAAGAGGAAGAAGAGGAGATTGACATCAAAGGAACGTCATTATGAACCCCCTGACATCCCCAACTAGTCACAGACATAGACTTCCAATCCAACACAGGATTATGTACCTGCAACCAGCACGATAGCATCATGCAAATTATGCAACACCAGAAATCGACAATCCTCCTGATGGGCTGGCGCCATGCACATGGTCACCTGTGTCCAGAACTGGGGCTTATTTTTAGCCAAAGGTGTAGCATCAATGCCCCTTAAAGGAATAGGGTTCTGCAAAGACTGCAAGGGAAAACCACAACGCCTGGCAAACTCAAAGTCCATTAAGTTCAAAGCGGCGCCTGAATCCACAAACGCCATGACAGAAAATTATGACAATGAGCAGATCAAGGACACAGATAACAGAAATTTAGGTTGTACAGTACTGATGGTAAATGAACTAGCGATCCTCTTGGTACGCTTAGGGCAGACTGAAATGACATGAGAAGCATCGCCACAATAAAAACACAACCTATTCTGACGTCTGAATCCTTGTTGTTCCGTTCTAGACAGAATCCTATCACACTGCATTGGCTCAGGCATCTGCTCTGAGGACAACACCACAGCGCGCACAGTTCTGCGCTCCCGCAAGCGCCAATCAATCTGAATGGCTAGAGACATAGAATCACTCAGACCGAAAGGCGTGGGAAACCCCACCACAACATCTTTAATGGATTCAGAAAGACCCTTTCTGAAAATTGCCGCCAAGCATCATCATTCCATTTAGTCAACACCGACCATTTTCTACATTTCTGACAATACAATTCTGCCGCTTCTTGACCCTGAGACAGGGCCAACAAGGTCTTCTCCGCTTGATTCACACAATTTGGTTCATCATATAATAATCCTAAAGCCTGAAAAAAGGCGTCCAGAGAAAATGCCCAATCCTGAGGATCTCCACGCAGCAGGGAGATGACAATTTTAACCTGCTGAATGGAATCACCAGAGGATCGAGGTCTCAGAGCAAAAAACAGTTTACAGTTGTTTTTAAAACTCAAAAATGTGGACTTGTCCCCAAAAAACAAATCAGGAGTAGGAATCTTAGGCTCTAAAACTGGAGTCTGAACAATATAATCAGAAATACTCTGTACCCTAGCAGCAAGCTGGTCTACACAAGAAGCTAATCCCTGAACATCCATGCTAGCACAAGACTCCTCAGCCACCCAGAGAAAAAGAGGGAAGAAAAGACAAAGCAGGCTACAGAAAAAAAATGGCTCAACACCTTTCTTCCCTTCTTCTGAGATGCATTTAACTCATTGCTGGCCAGTTGTACTGTTATGATCCGGTGACCTTGGAGCCGCATGAGACTTTCTCAGGAGTAGGTGGAACCTGTACTGACCGCAAACCCTAAACTGACACCGCAACTAGAAGTAGCCGTGGGGTGTACCTAACACATCCTAGACACCTCGACACAGCCGGAGGACTGAATACCCCTATAGATGGAAATGGGAATTCTATCTTGCCTCAGAGCAGAACCCCAAAGGATAGGCAGCCCCACACAAATATTGACTGTGAGTAATAGAGGAACGACACACGCAGGCAGAAATCAGGATTTAGCAAAAGAGGCCACGCTAGCTAAATAGGAAATGATAGGACAGAATACTAAGCGGTCAGTATTAAAACCCTAAAAATATCCACAGCAGATAATACAAAAATTCCACCATCTAACTAAAGACATGGAATGTATATCTGCATCTCCTGAGAATCCAACTTGACTGAAAAATCCGAACACAGTCTAAGCTGGACAAGAAAAAACATTGAATAGTACTGAATTGTTAAGCACACAGCATGTGTGCTGCAGAAACAAAACCAGACACTTATCTTTGCTGATTTGGCAGCAGGGCAGGAGGAACCAGACAGAGATGCAAAACCTCCAAGAACAATGGACAACTGGCAAGGGCTAATGAATCCTGCACACCTAAATATCCCAGTCAGAGCTGCAATCAGCAGGGACACCTGCCCAGGATTGCAACCCAGGGACAACTGCATTACTACCAACAACAACCGGAGGGAACCCAAGAGCAGAATTCACAACAGGTCTGTTAGGGCTAGCGGAACGCACCAAATAATTAGAGAGATGGTATAAGGTGCGTTCGCAGCCCGGGGTCCACCATGCAGAGATGGAACCTGCTGCTGAGTAATGACGGACTATATGGCGGTACAATGAGGATACTCACACGGGTTAGCTTCACCCTGTACGAAAGAAGCAAACCCTGTTGCGTCACAGGGCCGTGATACCGCAGAAAGAGTGCAAGCAATAAGTCAGAGAACTCAATTCCAAGACTCAGGATTAGAGTTTGTCTAGGCCACTTGCGCTCGACACCGCTAGTGGATGTCAGAGTATAACTTAAATAATAATTTTTATGCACAAGAGTGCCTGCAGTGCCGCTCTGGCAGACGCCACTAACCACCCAGACTTGGGTCAGGAAAGTGCTCTAATAGCGCACGGCGCCGCACTGACGGTCACAGCAATAGACGCTGTATCGTGTGTTAAGTACTGATGGCTCTGTCGGGCGCTAGATAGCAATCATCCTCCTTACACGAGCAGTCATACACAAGGGAGGGGATGATTAATAAGCGACTTTCACACATCAACAAACACACGTTTTCAAGTATACACTAGCGCATGGCCGAGCGGCCATGCAAACCTTTTATAGCAGCAGTGCTACAAGACCTTCCAGATGGTCCAATAGAAGCCGCAACAGGACCTGAGCATGTGACCCCCGACATCCAATGGGAGGTCATCCTGTGGGCATGCCTAGTATGGGAAAAGCAGGACTTAGTCCCAGAAAGAACTGCTTGCTGCTAATCAGGGCTGGCTACAAAGACAGAGCCTGGAAGGGCAGCAGTAACCAGTAGCACAGCATCAGCCTGAGCCAGATGCTGGGACCGACGTCTCCGTTGAGCAGGCTCGACTGCGGCTGGAGAAGAATGGGAGACCGCAGCGGAGATGGTTCGAGATTCCCCCTGTGCAGAGGTGGAAACTCGACACCTAACAGGGTCTGAATACTTTCTGTACCCTATGTGTGTATACACCCGGTAAGCTACATGGAAATGCGGAGGCTCTGTCAAGGGTACACTGTTTATGGGTAGGCAGTGCCCAACCCCTGCTTTGACAATGCAGCCTACAATCCAAGGTGCAGGTGCGCTGGACCTACCCAGGACCCAGGTGTCCTTTTGCAAGCAGGATATCCTTTACACCGTTCAGTGAACTTTGAACTTTGCCAACAGTGACTATATGAATAAGACCATATGAGGGTTGAAACAATATGTTCTTGTCACCTCACCATTTTCTCTATCCCGGCACCAATTCCTTATTCATGAATTGTGTTATCGCTGCAGCCACATCTGTGTAATAAAGTCTTCACAAGCAACGATCAAGAGTGTGCGGTGATTGAAAATTACTCAACCCCTATGTGCCTATGTGGCACTGAGGTGGTTGGCCTCAGCCATGCAAAGTCTGTTCCAGTTAAACTAGGTTACTAAGAGAGTTTTAATTTGACTAGATATTGAGTCTGAGATTTAAGAGCAACCAAAAGAGATTGAGTATGGAGTTCCCATACTCCATCCCGGGGATTACAGGCCTAATAACAGCAGCTGAGTTAGCTCACCAGAGTGGAGGATGTGCTGGAGCTGAACAGACTGGTGTTGGTGAATGCGCTGAGCTGATTCTGCCTGTAATGCTGAGATTGGTGAGGCTGCTATTGTATGTTATTAATTTATACTGGTAAAAAAGCTGTTTTCATTTTGATGTTGTAAAGTTTATGATGGACACTAAACTTTTTACTATTTTGAGATAAAAAAACCCCTGTCACTTTGCGTATCCAAGAAGCTACCAGAGAGCTGAAACACCACAATATACAGTATATTATGTTCAGTATGGATGTATTCTGTGAGTAATTAAGGGAATGATCCTTGTGTATGTATGATATTGTAAGGGTTTAGTCAAAAATTTTAGTTTTGCAGATCTCAAACTGCAGCATTTCTATTATAGTTTTGTATAAATTGCATTCAAGCTATGAGGTACTGTATATAGTAATATTAGGCCCTGTTTATAGGATATTCCTCACCCATGCTTATAGTGTGCGACAGAATATAGGTGGATTCATTTCAGCCTTCTGTCAGAAGGTGTATGTGAGGAATCCTTCCGAGATATACTGTACCTCCAGTGGAGGCAAAAAATGTAGTGTAAACAGGGTCTTATGTGTGCCCACAATACACAGCAATTGACTGTATTTTAGTATAGCATGTAGAAATAATTTGTGTTACGCTACATATGGCATGAATGTTTTTGCTTGGATTTGAAATCTGTCACTAATACTAAATAAATGACAGGCCACGCACTGAGGTGGATTCTGTTCTGAAAAGGTAGCGGAATCTGCCTGCCGAAAAGCCTCCATTAAATGCAGCTAATCCACATGTGGATAATAGTAAATCAAATTGTACAACTGAGGGTAGGTCAGTAATAATAATAATAATAATAATAATAATAATAATTTTATTTATATAGCGCCAACATATTCCGCAGCGCTTTACAACTTATAGAGGGGACTTATACAGACAACAGACATTACAGAAATCACAGTTCAAAACAGATACCAGGAGGAATGAGGGCCCTGCTCGCAAGCTTACAAACTATGAGGAAAAGGGGAGACACGAGAGGTGGATGGTAACAATTGCTTTAGTTATTTGGACCAGCCATAGTGTAAGGCTCGGGTGTTCATGTAAAGCTGCATGAACCAGTTAACTGCCTAAGTATGTAACAGTACAGACACAGAGGCTATTAACTGCATAAAGTGTATGAGAACATCAGTATAATAATGATAATAATAATTTTATTTATATAGTACCAACATATTCTGCAGCAGTTTACAATTAAATGATGATATATAATGTCAACAAATTTAATACAAGGTAAAACAGTTACAATATTAATGAGGTCCCTGCTCAGAAGCTTAAAATCTACAAGGAAATAAGGGGGCATAAAAGATGAAAAGTGCTTGTTATTTCAGGTCCAGCCATTATAATAAATAGGGATTTTCATATAAAGCTGCCTGAGTATACCTTTTCACCTATACCTAGACCTATAAAATAACCAACAGTGCCTTACTTACCTTTCCCTGGTCCAGGTTTCACTCACCCAGTCTGGAGTGGCGGCAACACTTTAACAACACTACAGCCAATCACTGAGCTCAGGAGCTCATATAGTGAAAACTGGCTGAGCCGCCGTGCAATGTGATTGGCTGCAGAGCTGTCAACATGATGTCACTGATACAGCTGGTCAACGAAAACTAGAAGTGCCGCACTGGATTGGGGGAGGGGGAGAACAGCTCAGTTTGTTATTTTAGATGTAAATTACTGAGTCCATAGTGTAAAAATATCTGGAAGGAGACAACCCCTTCATATGGGACTTTTGGCCACTGAAAATGTCTTACAGCCTTAGGCATATCTCTCAGTTATGCATGCCTCATCCTGGTGTTGCCTTGTTGCATCTTCCAAAAGAATTTATTTTTTGGGGGGGAATTTTTACTTGTAGTGCCAAGAGACAGCAATATGGTTAAATGTCTATTTTCAAGGATGATTCCATGAACACCTTGGATTTTTACAGATATATGTTAGTATTTTTTTTACGCTAGTGCAAGGTATTTATTGATTTTCCAAAGTAAACCTAATGGCAATTATTTTATTGAGAGAATGAAAGCTTGAGGAGAATCTGTCAGCAGGTTTTAGCTATGTAATCTGAGAGCACCGCAATGTAGGAGTAGAGACCCTGATTATAGTGATGTGCCACTTACTGAGTTGGGTTTTACTGTTTCAATACAATCAGTATTTTATCAGCAGTAGATTAACAATACTGCCCTCCAGCATTCTAGTCCAACCAAGCCCCCCACTGATTAGCAGCTCTCTGTCACTATACATTATTATACCCAGCTCAACATCTGAGCTCTGCTAGATCTGTTACAGAGAAAAGTGACTATCATAACTGCTGCTCCTAGTAAACTGATACGTAAAGTGATACATCACTGGAATTCGGGTCCATACCCAATTTTTTTTAATATCCTCGCTGATGTCATATCAGTAGAGTGCAAATTTAACGGGCAGGCTACGCTGGCAAGCAGTCTCAGAGATATGTTCTGTTTATAGATGCAAACACCACACCACTTTGAAGAACACCCAGAACAAGACCATCCAAAGTGCTATTAGGGCCTTCTCCGACTAAAAGGCCCACTATTTAGTAAAAAAAGGACAAACTTGCTACAGCCAGGCCACAATTAAGACAAAAATTAAAGATCATAAATATCACTGTGTCCAATTTTGTCACCGAGGGAAACAAGTGAGTGTTAGACACAGAACTGAAAAGACAAATTGTCAATCTGGGCTGCGGTGATATATGGGACCTCCCAGATAGCTCATGGAAAATGAGTAGAATGCATGCTTATTGTTCTGTATCTTGCTGATATTTTCTATATGCCATATCTATCTGTTACTGTTGATGATGTATATCTTTTGACATTTTGTACATTTTTGTATGTCAATAGCATTTATTTTTCCAATTTAAATAGATCCGCATTTAGTATTAACAAAAAAAAAGTAAAAAACTGATGCAAGCTGATTTAGGTTTCTGCTTAAATCTGTTTGCCATATACTTTAATTTAAAAAAACTCTGGCTCCTTTCATTCTGTTAAATTTAGTTTTATTTTACTTCTAGTTCTACATTTACAAACTGCAGAGACTGGATGCAGCAGAGCTGGACTAACAAGAACGAGCCATCTTAACCACATACCGAATTCACTGTTTCGCTGGCCTGATCAGTTACATTCTATTTTATTATTTCTGAAATGGAATAGAAAAGTGGAATGTGAAAATGAGCCGAGCCTAATCTGTATCATTCCGCTTAGCCCTCGTGTCTGAATCGGATTCTCGCATCTTTCCACCCATTGTAAAACACACTATCACAGCAATAGTTTTATCAGAATAGAAAAGGGCTTTTCAGTTACCTTTATCTTTTATTTTCCTTTATCTCTGTACATGGACATATTTGTAAATCTTGCATTTTTCACACTACAGTAGAACATATATGTATAATCTATACTTAATTAGGATTTGGCTGATTTACTTTCCAGTTTAAATTCACAAAGGTGAACTGGGAATCTTTTATTAATTTTCATTTACATTTCATTCCCAATATCCTTTTGCATAAAATCACCGTCCACTGTCTCTGCATTTCAGTTCTAAAACAAGTGCCTATTTCCAGCTAAAATATGCAAAAGCTTTTACAATACTATCCATCATAATCAGCATATGAAAGAGACACAATCCTGTTTCCTTTACTAATATATTCAGAATTAATTGATTCCTCCTTGGCTTCAGATTTTACTGTTTTTATTTGCAGCAAATTTCTCGATACAGACTTCTCTGGCTGAAATGGAAAGTTGCATTTGAATGGATTTCTTTTCACAGTTTCAATTGAACTCAAATCTCTGACCAAAATATTTTAATATAATATTTTTCTCAGAGGTCATCATCTTGAGTAAGGCATTAAATGGAATTTGTCACCATGTTTTGCCACCTAATCTGAGAGCAGCATAATGTATAGAAAGAGACCCTGATTACAGCTATTTGTCACTTACTGGCCTGTTTGCGGTAGATTTAATAATATCACTTTTATCAGCAGGAGATTATTACAAGAGGACTAATAAACCTGCTGCCAGGTAATTCTCCATATTGATGAGTTCTGCATAATCCAACCCTCCAACATTGATTGGCAGCTTTCTGCCTATGCACAGTCTATACAGAAAGCTGCCAATCAGGGAAGTAGGCTGGGTAATTCAGAGATCAGCATGCAGAGAACTGGTAATATTGCAGCAATTAAAACAGTGATTTTATAATCATATAAATACAACACACAGCTAAGTAACATCTTTGGAATCAGGATCTCTGCCCCTACATCATGCTGCTCACAGATATGGTAGCCAAAAGCACTTCTCCTGTGTATTAAAGGTGTTTTGTTTTCTTTCAGCAGGACAGGGGTTAATAGGCCATGTGGAAATTCCTGCTTTCAGCTGTGCTCGGTTAGCCACTCCTCTCTCCTATAAAAGCTAGGCCTTCTGGTCAGATCTTTGTCTGAGATAGCACTTGCTTGATAGACCTGGAGTAGTGAGGAGCTGGTGTTTGGAGAGCTGGAGGAATTTATTGTGCGACAGTTGTATGGTTTGTACGTTTGGAAAATTCCTCATCCTTACCTGCCTTATTTACTCTCCCCGTCCTTCACACCCTGGTGGATACCTCTGTTAATTGTGAGAGCATATTTTGTGTGAGTGGAGTTTTCTTTTTACCCTTGTCTTTGTTCCCCTGTTTGTCGGGTTGGTGTACTGTTGTACACGGTAGCGCCTCTCATCCCCGGGTGGGGAGGGGGACAGACGCAGGGCGGCAGTCAGGAGACAGGGCAAGGGCGGAGGCCCCGGCATCATCGCCATCTGAGGTATCCCAGGGAACGTGGCGAGTTAGGGCGCCCCCCTAGAGCTAGGGCCAGGAAAGGGTCCCCTGGTCCCAGTTTACTCGCCAGTCCAATCGTGACAGCAAGGCTGTCTGTCAATATATGTCTTACTCAAGAAAAAGCCTGTTCTTCTAACCTTCTGTGGGCATGTATTTTCCCCCTGCAAGACACTGCCTGTTTTTGATTGGTCTATGTAATGTAGGGTAAGAAGTATGCAGCCTGTGACAGGGTCTCTGGTGCTGTATGTGAGGGGAGATATGTGTTGCAAAGGTTATTATCCTGCATGATGTTAAAGCCATAGGTTTTCCTCCAGCATGATAGGTGCTGAGAGTAAGTCAGTCGTTTCTAGGGTCTGGCTTTCATGTGAGTAGGCAACAGATGGGCTGGATGCCTACTCACCATATCTCCACCTATAGGGTGTGTTTGGAGGGAATTAGATGTTCAGTCAGTGTTTTTTTCTTTCTTTCTGTGTTGTGTGGAGGCATGAAGCCTCCAGACTGAAGCTCCTGCGAGAGCTGCCATATATGTTGTCAAAGGAGGTGGAAGCCGTACTGGAAAATACTTTATATGAACTTTTTACTTTCATTTGAGCCAGAAAGGCTGTTTTACTGTTACCAGTTTGGGCTTTTTGGGTTCTGACACAATAAACCACCCAGAGACTTTAACCAAACGTGTTTCTTTGTCTACCTCAGGGAGCAGCTAAGTGAGCCGACCTTCCACAACCCCTAGAAAAGAATCTCCGGTAATGCTGAATTTGATATATCATATATTGCATCCTAAAATTTACAGAGCAATATGTCTGTAACGCCCGGGAGACCGAGGTACCCAGCACCAGATCAATGAGGTCTGTCTCTTGAGGGGGATGTCACTAGTGGCTTGACCCGGTGCTGTGGCCTCAGGCGATACACAGTATAAGGGGTATCATGAAGGAACAGACACTTACTTGATCAGCAGCAGGTCCTCTCAGCTGTGATGACCCCGATCCTGGATCGATGGCTATTGTCCAAATGAAAGACTGAGGCGCTGAAACGTTTAACCAGTTTACTTCAACACAAAGGGAATTGCAATCAGTACTGTCACCGGAGTCTGTATGAGAATTCTGAATTACTCTGACCCTGTCAGGATTTCCACCTCTTATTATGCGCAGTTTCTGTATGGCCCTGCTGCTGTATGTGAACTGGCTGCCGACCCAATCTGTCTCTTCTGTGCTCTGGTTTGACGGACAACCCAAGTCCTTTTTGTCGGCTTACCCCCTCTGGGAGTACCGCTGAACTCTGTGTCTGTTGCTGCGTCTTACCCTGGTGAAGCTGATATCACCTCACTTCCTTCCGGTTGCTGTATTATATATAATAAATATAGCCATGGATCCGGTATCCGTCTCTGCGCCTATTCTGGGTAGAGGTTATTGCTACCCGGTTCTCACAATGTCCTTTTTCTCTATTCCTCTTTTCCTACTATGGGTATTACGGACCTATAATCCGTCATAGGGCTGTTAGGAGTTCAGTTATACGACCTCTCACTTTCAGCTCTTCAACCCAACTGCCAGTCCCTCTCTCAGACCAGAATGGATCAAGGGGAGTCTCTGGAGCTCCCCCTTCTGGTCGGAGATGGTAGTGCAGTCTTGCTATTCTAGTATTTATATTTGGTGTCAATAACTATTTTTGTGGCAAATACCCCTAGGGGCGCCACATCCCCCCTTAGTTAAGAACAGTACTCCGGGACTGTGGGATGATAACATTTTGAAATAACAATTGATATGTACAGAGTCTTAAAAATGAAAAGTTACAAAAACCACTCAAAGAAACAAAAAAAATGGAATTCTGTAAAAAGTCACTTCAAATAGTGTCTATTAATACAGTTCTATCCTTGAAGGTACTAGGAAGCAAAGTTCACAATGCAGTCTTTCCGGAGCTTTGATTTAGTGTTTCTGGGCTGATAAAAAGTTCAAGAATATGCAAGAAGTTCATACAGGTAAGTCTCTGTAGGTACTGGGGTTAAACGTTACAGAACGATAACAATGACTATAGTCTTATAGTTGGTAATCCGCATACCTGGCCGGTAATTGACCCTGGGTACTACGCTCGGATCTACGTAATAGCAGTGTCTCTTTATGTGGTGTACTACTGTCTACTGCGGATATAGTATCTGCCCTATCTGCTAAAGATAATTCCACCACTATGGGGTTGGCAAGTCTACCGTGAATGGGATCACTCTGATCAGGAATCTGTTCTTCCTGACCTGGAACCTCTTGTAGTACGGGGTCAGCCTCTTCCTGTCTTGGGACTTCTAATATTGGGTTCGGTGTTGGATAAAAGGCCACCATGGGAACCACTGCTGCACCATGGTATGTTAGTAGGGTTTTGGGAAAGTCTCCTATACAGGTGTGATACATTTCCTCCTCTTTTTCCTTTACTGGTTGAACCTGTATGGGTTGAATAACTTCTGGTTCTGGCTGGACAACTTCTGGCTCTTTCAACGTTTCCGGACATAATTTAAGACTGTCTCTTGACACTAGTACAGATGTTAAACCTCCATTTTTGCTAATGAGACACATTTTAGGATTATCCATTCTTGTTGGTAAAACTGTGTAGGGTACAGCTTCCCACTGATTATCCAGTTTATTGGTTCGATGATTCCTCTTGAGTACTTGGTCACCCGGTCTTAATGGAGTTGCTAGAGCATTCTGGTTGAAAGTTTGCTCTTGTCTTTTTCTGGTTTGCTGGAGGCTTCTTTCCACACTCTCTTGTGCTTGGCGATACTGCTTTTGCCGTACGACATCCCAATTGGAGTCTTGAACTTCTGCGTCTGGTTTCAGAATTCCCATTTATAGATCGATTGGCAATTGGCTGGGTCTTGCACGCATAAGATAAGCTGGGGTGCAGTTGGTAGAGCTCACCGGGACATGATTATACAGATCCACCAAGTCAGGCAATTTCTCTGGCCATTGATTCCTTTCCGTTTCAGGTAAAGTCTTTAGTAGGTCTATCACAATATGGTTCATCTTCTCACATAAGCCGTTTGTTTGCGGATGATAGGCCGTCGTCCGGATCTTTTTGCAACCATACATATTATAGAATTCTCTGAAGATCTCTGATTCAAAGGCTGTACCCTGGTCAGTGAGAACCTGTTCCGGATATCCATGGGGTCTACAAAAGTACGTTTGGAACGCTTTGGCTGCTGTTTTTGCAGTCAGATCTTTTACAGGTACTACTACCAAGAAGCGCGAATAATGATCCACGATGGTCAAGGCATAGACGTAACCGGACCGGCTCGGTGTCAACTTCACGTGGTCCATGGCTACCAGTTCAAGTGGTTGTTTGGTGATTATGGGCTGCAGTGGTGCTCTTTGGCTCTTTTGATCGTTCCTTCTGAGGTTGCACGGGCCACAGTTTCTACACCACTGTTCGATTGATTTTCTCATCCCGACCCAATAAAATCTTTCTCTCAGAAGTACTTCTAGCTTTTTCCAACCAAAGTGACCAGCACCATTGTGGTAAGCCTCGAGGACATCCTCACATCTTCTTTAGGCACGATAATCTGCCAAACCAATTCATGTGTTTTCGGATTGGTGTATCTTCTACAGAGTTTCCCTTGATACAGGAACATTTTGCCTCTCTCTTTCCAGAGTTGATGCGTCTCTTCTGGGGCATCCTCATCGGGATATGCACTTTGCTCAGTCAATAGTTCCTTCATTAGCTTCGCAGCCGGATTACTATCTTGGGTGTCAGCCCATCTATGGTGTGCTAACGGATTAAAATTCACTTCTTGCTGTTTCTGATAGGTATTTGACTGACGATGTTTTACCTTGGACTGATGAAAGGCTGGTAGTTCAATTTCTTCAAGCTCCCCCGTTTCTTCTTCTACATCTCTCAAGTGTGGCATCCGGGATAGGGCATCGGCATTTCCATTCTTGCGACCTGCTCGATACTTGATCACGAAGTTGTAATTAGATAACCGGGCTATCCATCGCTGTTCTAACGCACCTAATTTAGCCGTGTCTAGGTGGGTCAATGGATTATTGTCAGTATAGACAATAAATTCTGCACCGGTCAAATAGTGTTTGAAACGTTCAGTCACAGCCCAAACTACTGCCAGTAGCTCCAATTTGAAGGAACTATAATTTTTAGAATTTCTTTCAGTAGGCCGGAGTTTTCTACTCGCAAAGGCGATGACTTTCTCCCGACCTTCTTGCTTTTGTGACAGCACCGCTCCCAATCCCACATTACTGGCATCGGTGTAGAGGATGAAAGGTTGACGGTAATCCGGGAACGCCAGAACTTCTTCTCCGGTTAGTGCCTTCTTTAGTTGTTCAAAAGAGTCTTCTCTTTCGTCGTTCCACTGAAAAGGAGGGTTTCGGTTTGAAGGTTTCTTCGTCTGCCCTATCAAAGCATCTTGCAAGGGCGCTGCCAATTTGGTAAATCCTTTTATAAATCTACGATAGTAACCCACTAATCCCAAGAATTGCCTCACTTCTTTTGCGTTGGTAGGTCTTGGCCAATCCCTTATGGCAGTTATTTTCTCGGGATCCGGTGCTACTCCCTCCGAACTCACGATGTGCCCTAAGTATTGTACCTTTGGCTTGAGAAGGTGACATTTGGATGGTTTGATTTTCATACCATACTTGGATAAGGCTTCGAACACCTCTGCCAGGTCTGTTAAGTGCTGTTCGTAAGTCTTTGAGTAGATGATCACATAATCTAGGTACAGGAGGACGGTCTCGAAGTTCTTGTGTCCGAGGCAACATTCCATCAGTCGCTGGAAAGTACCGGATGCATTGCAGAGTCCGAACGGCATGCGATTAAATTCGCTTAGACCCATTGGTGTGGTGAATGCCGTTTTTTCTTTATCTCTCTCAGCCACAGGGACTTGCCAATACCCGCTTGTTAAGTCTAAGGTGGAAAAATAATTTGCAGATTTTAAAGCAGTCAAGGACTCTTCTATCCTAGGCAAGGGATAGGCGTCTTTATGGGTGATGTTATTAATCCGCCGGTAGTCTACGCACATTCTCATGGTTCCGTCCTTTTTTTTGACAATCACCAGAGGGGCCGCCCAAGGGCTACAACTATCTCTTATTACCCCGGCCTGTTTCATCTCTCTCAGCATGTCCTTCGCGCATTGATAGTGAGCGGGCGGTATGCGCAGTTTCTGTATGGCCCTGCTGCTGTTTGTGAACTGGCTGCCGACCCAATCTGTCTCTTCTGTGCTCTGGTTTGATGGACAACCCAAGTCCTTTTTGTTGGCTTACCCCCTCTGGGAGTACCGCTGAACTCTGTGTCTGTTGCTGCGTCTTACTCTGGTGAAGCTGATATCACCTCACTTCCTTCCGGTTGCTGTATTATATATAATAAATATAGCCATGGATCCGGTATCCGTCTCTGCACCTATTCCGGGTAGAGGTTATTGCTACCCGGTTCTCACAATGTCCTTTTTCTCTATTCCTCTTTTCCTACTATGGGTATTACGGACCTATAATCCGTCATAGGGCTGTTAGGAGTTCAGTTATACGACCTCTCACTTTCAGCTCTTCAACCCAACTGCCAGTCCCTCTCTCAGACCAGAATAGATCAAGGGGAGTCTCTGGAGCTCCCCCTTCTGGCCGGAGATGGTAGTGCAGTCTTGCTATTCTAGTATTTGTATTTGGTGTCATTAACTATTTTTGTGGCAAATACCCCTAGGGGCGCCACATGTCAGTAAAGGATGAGAAACTAAGAAGTAACTACATTTTATCCAGCTCGCTCTACAGCCTCTTTTCCATGATGTTGCCAGTGTAATATGCTCAAACTGGTAAAAGGTCCTCCTTAAATCAATGACCGTTGAGGGCATTATGTACATCATCATCTTACCAAGGGAACACCAGAGTCTTTTCATTATTGTCATCCAAAATAGCATCATAGACCAGTGAATGAAAATATCAGAGCCCCATGGCTGTCTAATAACACTAAATATTTTATAAAATATAGTAATCAATGCCAAAAAGTTGCAAAATAAATATACATGTAAAAAATGTTAGCAGTGCAAAATAGATAAGAAGGTAAAAGAGCAGAGAAAATATTCATATAGCTGGAAAAATTGTAAAATTGAGGTAAACGCAGTCTGAAGGACCCTTTGCAGTCAAGTAGTTGATCACAATTTACCCTTTTATGTGTCTGTAACATTAGCTGCTTGACACTGCTGCTTTATAGTGAAGGCTTCTAGGTTCAAATCCCACCAAGGGCAACATCTGCAACATCTGTATGTTTGTGTGGGCTTCCTCTGGTTGCTCCAGTTGCCTCTCACAATTCAAAGAGATAGTGATAGAGAATTTACATTGTGGTCCCCAATGGGGACAGTGCAAATGATGTCTGTAAAGTGTTATGGAATATGAGGAGTTGATGACGCTATTAAAGCAAAGCATAATATAAGGAGTTGTCAGTTTTCAGACACCTTTCAATGGCATAATTCTGACTACCTGCAACAGCTGCTAGTCCATACCTAATAGGGGTTGTCTGAGCTCGAGACAAAAGTCTGCAGTCTACTACATGACTGCAGACTGCCAAACCCTGTCAATATTCCCTAGGCAAGCGGGTGGCCGCATCTCGACTAGACACATTTGACTTCTCTCCATTAACTTCTGTTGTGAGAAGCCAAACTCTTAACTTGGCTGCAAGTACCCTAATCTAATCCATGCGTAATCCATACATATTTTTATCCCAAATCCAAACATGGACAACCGCTTTTTAGATTTTGCTTCACACTATTTTAGCGTTACTCTTTTAATATTTAACTAAGGTGTTTGAAGGAACGCTTTAATAACAAAGCCTTAACGAAGGAATTGTAACCTCATTGAATTTAGTTTACACACTGAAGGAGAGTAGTTAATTTCCAACTTTATTATAATTACTTTCATCATTCTGCTTTAGTAGTCCCGGAGTAGTTGCACAATACATCAAGGAGATGAACAGCTCGTATGTTCAGAAAACATCTTGCCATCACAGAGACACTTCTGGATTTTATTCAAACAGAACATTTTTTTCTTTCTGCATTTCACATGTTTCATTCTGTTTAACCATCTTATTAAAGCTACATTAAAACAAGTCTCCATCACATTTTAGCAACACAAATTAATGGATTTTAAAATGACAAAATAGATAGAGAGCTGGGCTTAAATAATGGAGGATAATAGAGACTAACATAACTGACCCCACAGATGAAACAAAGAAGACATTGTGTATAATAAGCAAAAAATATTTCATAAATAAGAGATTAGATAAGAGATGAAATAAGAGATTAGAGAATAAATAATCATAAAATGTAACTTTTATTACTATATTAAAGGGGTTATCTGGAGCTTTTGTATTCTTTTCTTATGGGGCTAAGAACCTATTGGCAGTTAGTTGCTAACAACCTGCCTGTTCTGCCCGAAGCTGATCTCTGAGGCGGCAGAGATCGGCGCTGGGTATGACAGGCAGGTTGTTGGCAACTACTTGTCTGCAATTTCTTAGCCCCATACACAAAATAATGCAAAAGTTACAGATAGCTCCTTTAAAAGTAGAAAACACAAGTAGACTACGCAGATGCAAATTCATATGTTCTTCTCTTTCTTTATACTACATGAGACATGACTAATCTCTCTTTATAATATTCAACTAGAAGCTCCCAAAAACACTCTTGGTCATCCCTCCCCAATCACAGATGATTCACTAGTGCACCACTTGAGTGTGTACAATATATATGACACTAATTAAAGAGAACCTGACATCTGATACATGTTGCCCAGTTCATGGACAGCATGTATCAGGCACTGGCTGTACTAACACTGCCAGGTATATATTGACTGAAACTCTGCGGTGTGAAAATCATAATCTTAATAGGGGACAGCCGCGCTGTGGACTAGTCCCGCCGGCTGCCCTGGATTGAGTATAGGCAGAGACCTGTCAATCAAGGGCAGCAGGCGGGGAGAGGCTGCCAGGGACACACCTGTCTGACTAATTTACAGCACACTCTCAGTCCTCTGCGGATATTAGAAGTATGTTTTTCTCTGCCAGTGTCTGACACGTGCTGCCCACGAATTTGGCAACATGTATGTGATATCAGGTGCTCTTTAAACTTTGTGATGATCTCTTTATAAACTTTTAATTACACCTTTCATTGAACAGTTTACATTCTCCCACAATTATGCCCTATATCACCATGTCTCAGTGAGTTCCTTGTCCCCCTTCACTCATCTGGAGACAAATATTATTATAGATGGAAAATTCTGTGAATATGCCATACACAAAAGCAGGAGAAATTGAGGGGGATGTTATAATTTCCCCTTTTATTTACACTACACGCTATTACTGGTTTATAGCGTCCACTAGAGATGAGCGGATCACTTGAAATCAAATTCGCCAGCTTTGCAGAAATTTCCCAATAAATACTGCAAAGTCTCTAATTGCCTTTTTGAGCTTTTTCACGCAGACACAGCCCTACTAGTGTCTAACTTTAGAACGCAGATTCTGTTTGAATAGATTGTGGTCACCATTAGCCAAACTCCTGGGGTGCCAGGTCAGCAGAAACCCCAACAAGCGACTCCATCATGGAAACTTCACTGCTAAAGTAATTCACTTAGGGGCAAATGAGTATTTTGAATCCACAGGTGCCTTTTATAACATTGGGACATGGAAATAGAACATTTTAAGAGTACAAATTTTATGTTTTTATTATCTAGAAATTTTTCAGTTACACAAGGGTTAATAGATAAACAAAAAAACAGAGGGCATGTCATGACATGACATGTCAAGCAACAGACTAGGAACATATGGAAGAGAACAGAGACATGTCATGGACACACAGGGATCACAAATATATCAAATTTTATTAAGGCACAAGAAGCCACAAACGGTTAAAAACAATTAAAAAGTAGAAAAATGACATAAGTACCCAGCAACCCATAATAAACTTACATGAACCATAGCTAATGAGACAAAGTAGATAAATGAGAATGAAATAATTAGCAAATAAAGTGCAATTAAATGTGAACAAATCACTCAGAGACAATAGCACAAGCAGAATATATATGGTCAGAACCAGCAAATCCACAGGAGATGTATATAAATAATAGAAGTTACAAACATTAATACAACACAACATAGAAAATAGTCAAAATAAACCCAAACGTATTTAAGAATACTGAATAGACCTACAACCCAATGTGATGGATAAAGTATATTATGATCCATATATGTGTAATGTAGCCACCGACTGAGCTAAATAACCCATCAAATCCCACAACCTTCTGATTCTAGTGAATCAGTTATAAGGGCCGGCTCCAGGTTTTAGAGGGCCCCGGGCGAAAGAGTCTCAGTGGGCCCCCCCTTTAACACATAGCACGATTCATGATGCACAGATACAGCAGAGAAATATAGCATAGCCACATAGCATATAACACAGCCCACGTAGCATATAGCACAGCCACGTAGTGGATAACACAGCCCACGCAGTATATAACACAGCCCACGTAGCGTATAGCACAGCCACGTAGTATATAACACAGCCACGTAGTATATTGCACAGCCCACGTAGCATATTGCCCAGCCACGTAGTATATTGGCCAGCCACGTAGTATATTGGCCAGCCACGTAGTATATTGGCCAGCCACGTAGTATATTGGCCAGTCACGTAGTATATTGCCCAGCCACGTAGTATATTGCCCAGCCACGTAGTATATTGCCCAGCCACGTAGTATATTGCCCAGTGACGGAATATACAGCACAGAGTCACGTAGTATACAGACTTAAAATAAAAAATAAACATATACTCACCCTCCGATGAAGTTCTGGCCCTGTACCGCACGCGGCAGCTTCCGGTCCCAGGGCTGGTATGAGCGCAGGACCTGTGATGACGTTGCGGTCACATGACCGTGACGTCATGGCAGGTCCTTCTCGCATACCATCCTTGGCACCGGAAGATGCCACTTGCATGGAGCGGTCACTGGAGTGTTGTGAGGAGCGGGAAAGGCGACGGATGGTGAGTATAGCAGGTTTTTTGTTTTTTTTATTATTTTTAACATGACATATTTTTACTATTGATGCTGCATAGGCCGCATCAATAGTAAATAGTTGGGGACACACAGGGTTAATAGCAGCAGTAACGGAGTGCGTTACACCGTGGCCCGTTACCGCTGCCATTAACCCTGTGTGAGTGGTGACTGGAGGGGATTATGGAGCGGGCACATATTGTGGGGAGGAAGGAGTGGGCGCCGGGCACTGACTGCAGGGGAGCGACTGTGCCCGTCGCTGATTGGTTGCGGCAGCCATGACAGGCAGCTGCCGAGACCAATCAGCGACAACAGAGGCCGCGACCAATGAATATCCGCGACAGAAAGAAAGACAGAAGGACAGACAGAAAGACGGAAGTGTGACCCTTAGACAATTATATAGTGTATATATATATATATATATATATATATATATAAATATATATATATATATATATATATATATAAACTTCTCACCTGTGTCTTGCCTCTCTGTTGTGTTTTCTGTCTCTCTTCTTACATCTTTTCTGTCTCCCGCTCTGATTTTTATATTTCCTTAATCCTTTCTTCCGCCTTCTCCCTGCTTGTCTGTGGCTCCACCCCCGACATTTAGTCCCGCCCCTCCATGGCTCTTCACAGTGTGAGAGCTGTGACGCTGCTGGAGGGAAGGGATCCGATGTTTCTGCTGCTGACTGCAGGTGCGGTGAGTAGTGTCACAGCGTGTGTGACTGACTGTGTGCCCCTGCTACACTGCAGCCAGCAACTCTCTGCACGGCCGCACGCACTGCCAGCGCTCTGCTCCAGTCCTCACTATGCAGAGAGGAAGGAGCAGAGAATGAGTGCGCGCAGATGCGCTGATACCCGGTGTTCCAGCACACCGGCTGTACCAGGAGTGGAGAGCAGAAGTGAGGGGCCGCTCGGGCCCCTCTCTGCTCACCGGGCGGGCACCATACGCCAGTAAGGGTAGGGCTGTAATGCCCTGATGGCGGCCCTGCAGGGGAGGATGAAGTCCGGCTTCGGGGCCCCCCCAGGAGCGCATGATGCGCATTAGTGTCGGCAGCAGTGTCTTACCATTATGGGCCCCCTCCGTCTCGTCAGGGCCCCGGCACTTGCCCGGGTACGCCGGGTGCTGACGCCGGCCCTGTCAGTTATCCTCACATATTCAAATACCAGCTAATGACCTATAGATAAGAAAAGAGCTAATACTCATTCTTGTATGCCGGGGTTAACATAAATATCAAAAGAAGCTATGGTCCACAAATGGACATTTGGGCATTTACCCCATTTGGAAATTTCTGGACCATAGCTTCTATAGGGTTAATAGGTGAAAGAGGACCCCACAATTTCTTGCGCAATTTGCATTATACAGATCTGGCAAAAATTAAGAGACCACCACATCAAGACCCTGTGATGGGCAGCCCAATCTCCAGACCTGAACCCCATTGAAAACCTCTGGAATGTAATCAAGAGGATAATAGATAGTCACAAGCCATCAAACAAAGAAGAACTGCTTTCATTTTTCGCCAGAAGCAGTGTGAAAGACTGGTGGAAAGCATGCCAAGACGCATGAAAGCTGTGATTAAAAATCATGGTTATTTCACAAAATATTGATTTCTGAACTCTTCCCGAGTTAAAACATTAGTATTGTTGTTTCTAAATGATTATGAACTTGTTTGCTTTGCATTATTTGAGGTCTGAAGGCACTGGGTTTTTTTTTTATTTTGACCACTTCTCTTTTTCAGAAAAAAAATTAAAAAATTTAGTGCTTGGGAATTCGGATGCATGTTGCCAGTAGTTTATAGAATAAATGAAAAATTTACATTTTACTCAAAAATATACCTATAAAGAGAAAAATCAGACAAACTGAACATTTTGCAGTGGTCTCTTACTTTTTGCCAGAGCTGTATGTACAGTGGTGCCCTACATGTTTTCAGAAACTACTATTTAGCCACACGACAGGGCTTAGTAGAAAGAGCGACATTTGCAGAGTCCCGAAGGTGCCAGAACAGCAGAAAACCCCTCAAAGCGTCCCCATTTTAGAAATTACACCACTCAATTAATTCATGTACAGCTGCAGTGATTATTTTGGCCCTAGAGGTGTTTTTACTTTGTAACATCCACACCATGCTTTTTTTTAGAGAATTGCAAATATGCCAGTCTAGTGCCCATACTTTGTGGTCAGCTTGTGCTTCTGGAGAGGCGCACCCCATAAATTGATACATGTGCTATTCCCACACAATAATGCCAAACATTTGGCTGCTTACTGTGCTTTAGGCAGACCATAAGGCTTTTAAGGAGGGGGAAATTTAGATTTGTGAGGGCAGATTTCATTGGATTTTATTTCAGAGGATGGGAGCTATGTAGCTTTTCCAGAGTTTTTGTTCTACCAGTACCTTGTAAAACCCCTATATTTATAATGACAGATGATGAACCTGAGTGGGGCCTGGTTTGGTGCGGGATAAGTTACATATATAATACTATAATATACTTAAAGTATAAGACTGGTATCATGTTCTTGTGTTCTAGGCTGAGCACTCATGTCAAGATTTTCCATGTAAATTCCACAAAATTTCAATTCAGATGAAACCCCTGACAGAATCACTCACTATAATGAGGCAGATGGAGAGACTTTTGATTCCACTTGGGGTCTGTTTTGTGAGAAGTGTTGCAGATTTTTTTGGTACTGTTTGGGGTATGTAAATTTTTTGATCAATATTTATTTAGATTTTTCAGACAGTTTTGGAGAGGGGTAAAAGTGCAACAATACATGTCCCCCACACCGTCTTTAAAAATCAGGAAGTATGCCCTTCTGTAAGTGCACCTACATACTGTGACCACATCTATTCCACTAAATATATATTGAGGGGGTAGGAGGCAGGCTTAATTAACACTTTTGCTATTGGGTCCCATGATTACTGCCTATGCTCCTGATTTTAAAGACAGGTGTGCATGAGTACAGGTAGCCCATAGATTATGAACTGGATATATTCTTTAGCTTTGTTTGTATCCTGGATATATATCCAGTTGGGAAAAAAATAAATGAATACTCAGCTCATCACTGACCGCTTTGGCTGCCTCACTGCCTACCATACAGTTCTCTTTGTTCCGTCATCAGACATGCTGCATCTCCAGTCTCTTCACTATAGGCCAGGACTTTATGGCTGCATCCCGGCCTTGGAGGTTGCTGTGCTCATAAGGTCGCAATGATAATGTCGTGACCTTATGACACGCACTGGCTTCCAGGGATTGGACATGGCTGGAAGTTTTGTAGATGAGGTACATGATTGCCAAAAAAGAAGAAGGACAGAGAGATGAGTATTAGATTTTATCTTTTTTTAACCCCTTCATGACCCCAGCTTTTTTCGGTTTTGCGTTTTCGTTTTTCGCTCCCCTTCTTCCCAGAGCCATAACTTTTTTATTGTTCCGTAAATATGGCCATGCGAAGGCTTAGTTTTTGCGGGACAAGTTGTAATTTTGAACAACATCATTGGTTTTAGCATGTCGTATACTAGAAAAAGGGAAAAAAATTCCAAGTGCGGTGAAATTGCAAAAAAAGTGAATCCCACACTTGTTGTTTGTTTGACTTTTTTGCTAGGTTCAATAAATGCTAAAACTGACCTTCCATTTTGATTCTCCAGGTCATTACGAGTTCATAGACAACTAACATGTCTAGTTTATTTTTTATCTAAGTGGTAAAAGAAAATCCAAACTTTGCTAAAAAAAAAAAAGCACAATTTTCCGATACCCCTGCGTCTCCATTTTTCGTGATCTGGGGTTGGGTGAGGGATTGTTTTTGAGTGCCAAGCTGACATTTTTAATGATACCATTTTGGTGCAGATACCTTCTTTTGATCACCCGTTATTGTATTTTAATGCAATGTTGCAGAGACCAAAAAAACGTAATTTTGGAGTTTCTAATTTTTTTCTCACTACGCCGTTTAGAAATCAGGTTATTCCTTTTTTTATTGATAGATCAGGCGATTCTGAACATGTCGATACTAAATATGTGTAGGTTTGATTTTTTAAATTGTTTTATTTTGAATGGGGCAAAAGGGGGTGATTTAAACTTTTATACAGTATATTTTTAACTTTTTTCATATTTTTGAAAACATTTTTTTTTTACTTTTGCCATGCAATAGCCTCCATAGGAGGCTAGAAGCTGGCATAGCCTGATCTGCTCTGCTACATAGGAGCAATGCTCAGATCGCTCCTATGTAGCTGAATTACAGGCTTGCTATGAGCGCCGACCATAGGGTGGTGCTCACAACAAGCTGGAATCAACAACCATAGAGGTGGTCAATAGACCTCTTGCTGTCATGCCGACGCGTCGCTGACCCCCGATCGCGTGAAGGGGGTTAGCAATGTACTCATTTCTGACCCGATGGCCGGAAGCGCTAGTTAAATGCCACTGTTGGCGTTTAACAGCAGCATTTAAATAGTTAATAGCAGCGGGTGGATCGCGATTCCACCCGCCGCTATTGCGGGCACATGTCAGCTGTACAAAACATCTGACATGTCCTGGCTTTGATGCGGGCTCACCGCCGGAGCCTGCATCAAAGCGGGGGTTCTGACCTCGGACATACTATCCCATTCCCATTCGAGGTCAGAAAGGGGTAAAATAATACTCAGCTTGCCATTCAGTCCTCTTTTTCCCATTGCCAGGCAATACATCCCTGGCCCCTTCACTACAGACCAGGACTTTTGGCCTCATCCATGTTGCAGCTTGTTTCACTTCTCGATGATGATGTGATCTTATGATTCGCAGTGTGCGCTGGCAGCCTGGCATATATATAGTGAAGAGGGCAGAGATGCGGTGGAATGAAGAGATCCCGACAGTGGCTGGGAAGGTCAGTGGTGAAGTGAGTATGTTAATTATACACTGACAATATTTGACAATGTACTGTCATACCTCTGTGAAAATAACGTTCTAGATATGCTGACAGTAATTGTAGTCATTAAAAGACAGGTTTAATAGAAATCAGTGAGTAGAAACAAGACAGATGTAGTAAAACAAGAAAAAAAAAATCATTTGGATCAAAGGAAAAGAAACACAGGTGTCCCCAGCGTCGGACTGGAGCACCTTGGGCCCACCAGAGAAAATCATTCTTGGGGCCCACTATGTAGCTACATAGAAATAGATACAAGACCACCAATTGTGCGGTAAAAAGTAATAATATCAGGGTATAATATAAGGTAGTTCACGTCTTAATTATGTAGCAAGGGTTGAGGTAGCCCCCTCACAGAATATAATATAGCCCCCCCATAAAATATAATGCGGTCCCCTCTCATAGAATATAATGCAGCACTCCACAAAATATAATGCAACCCCCTCAGGTATTATGCAGTCCCCACCATAGAATATAATGTAGCACCCCCATAGGGTATAATGCAGCCCCCCTCATATAGTATAATGCAACCCATCACAGAATATAATGTAGTCCCCTGAGAGAATGCAGTTCCACCACAGAATATAATGCAGCCCCCCCATAGAGTATACTGTAGCCCCCTCATATAGTATGATGTAGCCCCTATAATATAATGTAGTCCCCTGAGAGAATAATGCAGCCCCACCACAGAATATAATGCAGCCCCCCATAGCATATAGTGTAACCCCTCATATAGTATGATGTAGCTCCCCCATAATATAATGTAGTACCCTGAGTATAAGGCAGTCCCCCCACAGAATATAATGTAGCCCCCCAGGGCTGTATTTAGAGTTTCTGCTGCCCTAGGCACTTTTAGTGCTGCCTCCCCCTTTGGTGAGTATGACACTATCGGCAGTGACTTTGGCAAGAATCTCTGATGTGAAAGTCGCCTTTTGCAGCAGATCCGGCAGTTTTTCTGCATCTGCCGCGTAACATATCACTTACAGCAACACTGCGTTCGGCCTCATTCATTCCCTATGGTATTTGCAGCACTTGCCGTGATCTGGCAAATGAGGTACCATACTTCTCAACTTTTGAAGAGGGGAAGGAGGTATAAAGTTTGCGGCGCGCCAAATTTTAGGCCACGCCTCTGACCACACCCATTTCACAACTAGTCACACCCATATCCACGTCCCAACCACAGCCATTTAGCACTGCTGATCACACTGTTTTATATACAATAATTATAAACCAAAAAAATTTTTTTCGACAAACAGTGCTCCATACTGTATAATGGCCACACATGATACTCAATACTGTATAACGGCAACCACACATGATGCTCCATACTGTATAATGGCCACACACAGTTCTCCATACTGTATAATGGCCACACACGATGCTCAATACTGTATAATGGCCACACATGATGCTCCATAGTGTATAATGGCCACACATGATGCTCCATAATGTATAATGGCCACACAGTGCTCCATACTGTATAATGGCCACACAGTGCTCCATACTGTATAATGGCCACACATAGTGCTCCATACTGTATAACGGCCACACACAGTTCTCCAAACTGTATAATGATCCCACATGATGCTCAATACTGTATAGTGGCCACACATGATGCTCCATACTGTATAATGTCCATTGGCCACACATGGTGCTCCATACTGTATAACGGCCACACATGATGCTCAATACTGTATAATGGCCACACATGATGCTCAATACTGTATAATGGCCACACACAGTTCTCCATACTGTATAATGATCCCACATGATGCTCAATACTGTATAATGACCCCCCCCTCCTGTATGCATGGCTCATCTCCCTCCCATCCCATATGCATGGCTCATATCCCCCTGTATGCATGGCTCATATTCCCCCTGTATGCATGGCTCATATTCCCCCTGTATGCATGGCTCATATTCCCCCCCTGTATGCATGGCTCATATTCCCCCCGTATGCATGGCTCATATTCCCCCCTGTATGCATGGCTCATATTCCCCCCTGTATGCATGGCTCATATTCCCCCCCCCCGTATGCATGGCTCATATCCCCCCCTGTATGCATGGCTCATATTCCCCCCTGTATGCATGGCTCATATTCCCCCCTGTATGCATGGCTCATATTCCCCCTACTGTATGCATGGCTCATAATCCCCCCTGTATGCATGGCTCATATTCCCCCTCCTGTATGCATGGCTCATATTCCCCCCCCTGTATGCATGGCTTATATCCCCCCCTGTATGCATGGCTCTTATTCCCCCCTGTATGCATGGCTCATATTCCCCCTCCTGTATCCATGGCTCATATTTCCCCCCTGTATGCATGGCTCATATTCCCCCCCTGTATGCATGGCTCATATTCCTCCCCTGTATGCATGGCTCATATTCCCCCTTGTATGCATGGCTCATATTCCCCCTGTATGCATGGCTCATATTCCCCCCCCCTGTATGCATGGCTCATATTCTCCCCCTGTATGCATGGCTTATATCCCCCCTGTATGCATGGCTCATATTCCCCCCTATATGCATGGCTCATATTCCCCCCCTATATGCATGGCTCATATTCCCCCCTGTATGCATGGCTCATATATCCCCCTGTATGCATGGCTCATATTCCCCCCCTGTATGCATGGCTCATATTCCCCCCCTGTATGCATGGCTCATATTCCCCCCCTGTATGTATGGCTCATATTCTCCCCCTGTATGCATGGCTCATATTCCCCCCCTGTATGCATGGCTCATATTCCCCCCCTTTATGTATGGCTCATATTCCCCCCCTGTATGCATGGCTTATATCCCCCCTGTATGCATGGCTTATATCTCCACCCCCCCCACTCCCGCTCCCGCTCCTGCTCCCATTTTGCATGGAGCCCCGGCTTATGTCCTCCTTCATCCCCCCGTCCCCCCGTCCCTCATACTCACCTGGCCCACACCGCACGGCCGTGCCGACATCCCTCTGGCTCTGTCCCGAGTCCCGGCGCAGCACCTTCTTCCTGCATAAGTGGTCATGTGATACCACTCATTAAGGTCATGAATATGCGCATATTCATGACCTTAATGAGCGGTACCACGTGACTGCTCATTCAGGACGAGCTGCAACCTGCAGACGCCGAGACCAGGCATCGCTGGAGCAGGGTGAGTATCGTCTTCAAGGAGGGTGGGTGGCCGGGAGGGGCCCTGGAGTAGTGGGGGCCCTAGGCAGCTGCTGGCCAGTATGCCAGCAGGTGTCAGTGCCTGGGCCCACCGGAGAATCCTCCGGTTCTCCGGTGCGCCAGTCCGAGCCTGGGTGTCCCCATTCTTATGTTGCTACAAATACATGTAATAAGATCATCATTACATGTATCTCGACAGAAAAGTATAAAGTAGCCAGCACAGATACATTTTCACTGGGGACTGATAATATACAGCAAACAAAGCCTTTTCGAGGTATCCGAAGAAGAAAATGTTCTACTAATTTGTTTCACATCGCTGGAGCACTTTATCAAAGTGCAAACAGATGGTGCAGTAAGGAACAAAATAAGTACACACATTTTTCTGTAGTCATACACTAGGTAAATAAATATTCAAAACCAAGAGAGATATTTGAAAATCACTAAAATAGCAATACAGCTGGAATGCAGCTTTATGTGTATGTTATTAGAAAATATTCAAAAGCGTTCAACTTTGTGATGTGCTCAGAGGATAACAGGACTATACGCTTTTACTTCCCAAATATTAGACCTTATGCACACATATTGTTTTACAGCTACATGTTGTACAAAGCCAAAACCCCATATCCATAGTGGTGTCATCTATGTCATGTAAAGAAACATAGAGAAGGACATTTACTATTGCATTTATTCCAGTTTCCAATCATAAAATGTCTCAAGAATTTTGTTTCACGAACACTGTGCTGCTGGTGGCTATTTATCTTCTCTCACTACCCACCACCAACCAGAACACGTGCTACCACTCAGCATTCAAACTGGGGCAATAGGAAGTCGTGAGTGAACTGGCCGCATTATATCTCTAAAATGATCCAGTACTAAAATGTCCCTCCAAGTGATAATCCAAACATAACATTTAAAAAAAAGAAAACTGTTGATTTCACAGAGCTAAAAGAACATTTTAAAGGTTGGCTTAATATCATCTGCAGCCCGGACTTGTTCTTCATGTTCAGTTCATGCAGAGACAGTGACGCCGGCATGGGAGGTTAGTGTACGTGTCATTATCTATTTTTGGATTAGTGGCAGCTCTGATTCCACTTTGTTTAAATGTAGCTTTTTTCCTTTCAGTCCATCGGGGGTTAATGTCAGTTTCCCCCCCGCTGGCATTCTGGTGTAACTGCAGTGCTGCTGGGTCAGCTGATGTGGTAGTGACCACTCCCACCATCCTTTAAATGGTCACCTGATGCTTCTGCTGGAAGTTGATGATAGAGTTTATCTTTGGAGTCCAGCCTAGGAGGAGCAGCTCTTCGGTATCAGCCAGTTCTGATGTTTGGAGTCCTGTTGCTGTGCTATGTGCAGTGTGGAGCTTGGCAGGAGTGTCTGGAAGCTAAGTGCTGTATTTTCACCTTGTCCCTTTGGTGTTTGTCACTGTCCCTTGTGTGGTATTATCTGCAGTGGTGAGGCTAGAGCCCCTTGCCGGCCAGTGCACTAGCCAGGGCAGAATTAGGTGACAGCAAGGGACTTAGGTTCATGATGGTGGCGGGGGGAAGGACCTGCTTAGGGTGTTAGAGAAGTGCAGGGACAGACTCAGGTTTGAGCTCAGGTGGTGACCATCCCCCTTTTCCCTATCTGTAGGGCTTTCCTCTCCCTAATACCATCCCGTTTTGTGTGTTGTGCCATCCGCTGACTGACCATCCCTTGGGTCGCAATACGTATCGTGACAGTAGGCTTTATTATTTTATCAGGGCCGAACATTTAGTTTAAGAAGGGGTTGTCCTAGTAGTGGACAATCCCTTTAAGTTGGACATCAAATCTAGGAGCCTAAAGTTAAGTATTTTGCAGTGCCCTTTCAAAATGCATCACCAAATGACTTCAATGTCTTCAGCACAAGAAAATGAGGAAATCAGCAAGCAAACAATGTTTATAAATGACAAGTTCCAAGCAGTAGCCTTAATTGGATCTTGTAGCTGCATAAGATATATTATTAGTACATGTGGATTTAATATTGTGAGTTACTGTTGCACTAAAGATAGTATTTGTTGGTATAATTTACAACTATAACATCAAAATCGAAAATACAATGCGTTTCCAGTATGAAATAATAGCAAAAAAAAATATTTTATTAATTTATATTTTATAACCTCAAATGTAGTAATGTATTAATTTTACATAGAATATGCATGAATATTCATACTAATGTATGATTATTGCATATTAATTTGGAAACTATGACAAATACTTTTTGTAATACTGAGTGAGATATTGAAGCTCAAGACATGAATTCAATAGTTCAATACCTTTATTATTAAAGATTCATTGGTTATTTTGAAAATTTGAAGACTGTTTGTGGCAATAACGTTGTTGTATTCTCAAAATATATGCTTAAAGAGGTTGTCCGCCTTCTGAGGACAGTGTTTTCTTACTTAAATGCATGTATTTGGGGCTATGTGAGGATATGACCACTTACAAAAGACTATAGGACAAATGGACATAGAGCGGAGTCCACAGCTCTAAGAGATAGAGACTTTTTTAAGAGCGAAGCACTGGTTGCTTCAATATTGTTATGCTTTTTAAGATATTTTCTTGCTGTGTATTATTAGTGATTGGCTTGCTCGTCAGTTCATCCTTAAGGTACCGTCACACTAAGCGACTTTGCAGCGAGAACGACGACGATCCGTGACGTTGCAGCGGCCTGGATAGCGATCTCGTTGTGTTTGACACGCAGCAGTGATCTGGATCCCGCTGTGATATCGCTGGTCGGAGCTAGAAGTCCAGAACTTTATTTCGTCGCCAGGTCGGCGTGTATCGTCATGTTTGACATCAAAAGCAACGACGCCAGCAACGAGCATAGGGGGCGTCGCAGCATCTCCTTCTAGCCAGTCGGTACACTCCGGCTGTTTGACATGGAGCTAACAACCAGCGAGAACGAGAAGTGAGTAGCCGTTACGTCACTGGATCGCTCCTGCATCGTTCTGGAGTTGCTGTGTTTGACGTCTCTACAGCGACCTAAACTGCGACGCTCCAGCGATCTAGTTTAGGTCGGCTCGTTGTCTATATCGCCGCAGCGTCGCTGAGTGTGATGGTACCTTTAGGCCTGTTGATTTTCCAATGGCTGATCCTTTTGTTTTCTGGGAGATAGGCTGCTATCAAAGAGTTGGGTGAGATTGCTTTTGGATGAATTCAACAGCTAATGTGCATAAGGTGCTTAATAATCAAAGAAAAGACACTGGTGTTTGTTATGGGTGTGGTCATTCTATTGAGAGAAAATTAGGGACACAGATTAACTATTAACTGGGCACATTGGAGGCCTTCTGGAATTGGGAAGTGGCCATACATGTACACCTCTCTATTTTCTTTAGCAGCTCTGAAAATGTCAAAGCTGTCTCATAAATTAATTGAGAAACACATGTGTGGCTATTAGTGTTGAGCATTCCGATACCGCAAGTATCGGGTATCGGCCGATATTTGCAGTATCGGAATTCCGATACCGAGTTCCGATATTTTCTGTATATCGGATACCAGAATCGGAAGTTCACAGAATTCAAACTGCCCGAATTCAGCCAATGAGGACTGATTAGAAGTGTGGACACATCCTGTTCTGCATGGTGGGCATGTAACTACTGGCATGGCTGTTATTGGCTGCTGAAATGATGTAATGCTGCAGTTTAAAAGTCGCTGCCGCCATTTTGGGCTCACTCTGCTGTGAATTCAGTTAGGGACAGAATGCTGTGTTCTGACTGAGGGCCAGTTTAGAGATAGCAATTTGCTTCATTGTGCTTTACCCAGGCTAATTTAGCAACCGCTGTGTGAGAACCTTGCTTTTGCCTTGCAGCGCTGTTCAGAGCTGTCTGCAAGGTCTCTGTGTGAGTGCACATTGCTCTGTAGTCTGTGTGCAGCCACAGCCGGTTGTATTCAGCTCAGGGTGCGTCACTGCCTCATACCGTTCTATCCATTGTCCTTTTTTGCTATTAGTGCAGCCTGCTGCACTTTTTTTCAAATATTTCCTATTAGTGGCTTTCCACCCGTGTCCAGCTAAATTGTGGAAAAACACTACATAGGATTACATAGAGGAGCTTTTTTTGGCCTTGCAGCGCCGTTTACGGCTGTCTGCACGGTCTCCGTGTGAGTGCACATCGCTCTGTAGTCTGTCCGCAGCCACAGCCGGTTGTAGTCACCTCAGGGTGCGTCACTGCCTCATACCGTTAAATCCATTGTCCTTTTTTGCAATTAGTGCAGCCTGCTTCACATTTTTTCAAATATTTCCTATTAGTGGCTTTCCACCCGAATCCAGCTAAATTGTGGAAAAACACTACATAGGATTACATTGAGGAGCTTTTTTTGGCCTTGCAGAGCCGTTTACGGCTGTCTGCACGGTCTCTGTGTGAGTGCACATCGCTCTGTAGTCATTTCTGCAAAAAAAAATAAAATAAAATAAAGTTCACCAAACACACCACTTTACAGTTGGGTAGGCCACATTAGCTCATATTAAAGTCTAGTCCACACTTTAGAAAATTAGTGTTTCTTATACCTGTTAGGAGCTGTTCAGGAATAAGCACACTAAGCCCTTAGTACTTTTCTGCTTATCTTTATCAGTCAACCAAGATGAAGAGGGCAGGGAGTAAGGCACGTGGGCGTGGGCGTGGAGCAGGGAGAGGATGTGGGGATTCTGTGCCTGCTGCGGGCACCGGTGACTCATCATCACCCAGTTTCAGCAGGGAACAGTCCTTCATGCGCAGCTTTGTAGGAGATCGCCGTACACCGCTGCTGCATGAAGAACAAATTGAAGCCGTTGTCGCATGGATGGCAGCTAACGCATCAACTTCAATTAGTGCCACATCCTCTCAGGCACAGAGCACTGGAGAGCACCCATCTGTCTCTTCACCACCTGCCAAATTGCCCAGGCAGTCAGAGAGCCCAGGACAGGAGCCATCTCTACTTCTGTTCTCTGAATCTGTTGGCTTGGAAACAGGGGGCCAGCCAAGCAGCATTGCAGAAATGGAAGAAGAGGCAGTGTGCAGTGATGCCCAACAGCTTTGTCTCTCTGACTCTGAAGAGGCGGGTGGGCCAGTGCCTCCGGTCACCACACCACAGTACGCATCTGATGATGAGACTCAGGTGCCACTTTCTGGTGCATACTGTGCTGCCGAGACTACCCAGGAGGAGCAGTTGGTGGCACAGGGTATTGTAGATGATGAGATCCTTGACCCATCGTGGCGTGAGGTACAGGAAGGTGGTGGGAGCAGCTCTGAGGAAGAGATTCCCCGAATGGGCCAAAGAGGGAGAGGGAGGGGGAAGACTGCGGTTCCTGTAGCATCCACTTCGGCACCCGTTAGGAGCACGCCTCTTCCAAAAGCCAAAACAGGTGCTCCCAAGACTTGCAGTGCCTGGTCCTTTTTTGACACAGTTGCAGATGACATTTGCTTTGTCAAATGCAAGGTTTGTCATCAGAAAGTCAAAAGAGGGATAAATGTCAGCAACCTCAATACCACAAATATGTGGAAACATGAGCGGACCAAGCACGCGGTGGAGTTACAAAAACACACTGAAGACCTAGGCCAACCAACAGCGGCACCTACCACCTCTTCAGCTCGTGTTGTTGCCTCTTCCTCCAGCTCACACACAGCTGGTTCGGCTTCCTCACAGGATCACCATGGAAGAACCTCTGACACTGTTGTCCAGAGACCCACTGTAATTCCACCCACAGAACCACGTTCCCAGTCATCCTCACACTCCCAGCCCAGTCTTCAGCCATCGGTAGCACAGGCATGGGAGAAAAGGTGGCCATTCTCGGCAAACCACCCCTGAGCACAGGCTCTGAATGCTGGCATTGCAAAACTACTGTCCCTTGAAATGCTGTCATTCAGGCTGGTGGAGACTGACAGCTTCCGTAACTTGATGGCATTAGCAGTCCCACAATACAATGTGCCCATCCGCTTTTATTTCAGCAGGCAAGCCGTCCCTGCCCTGCACAAGCATGTGGAGGGACACATAAAACACGCTCTACTGAACGCCGTCAATAGCAAGGTCCATCTCACCACCGATGCGTGGACCAGTCACCATGGACAGGGGTGATACCTTTCCCTCACTGCCCATTTGGTTAATGTTGTTGAGCCGGGTACAGATTGTGCTAGTGGCGCAGGACGTGTTCTGCCAACTCCAAGGATTGCAGGAATCCAGTCTGTACGCATTGACTCCTCCTCATACACAAGTTCCTCAGAAACATCGCTGCAGGAGCCGTCACAGTCCACCTCCACATGGACCCGTGAATGTGTACCTGTTATGACCAACATGAGCACAGCTGTGGCAAAACGTCAACAGGCTGTCTTGAAATTAATTTCTTTGGGGAATCGAAGCCACACAGCGCAGGAGCTCTGGAATGCCATCAAGCAGGAGAGCGACGTGTGGTTTGTGCCAGCGAATCTCCAGCCAGGCATGGTAGTGTGTGACAATGGCCGAAATCTGGTGGCAGCTCTGGCCCTAGGCAACCTCACTCACATCCCATGTCTGGCACATGTGCTCAACTTGGTCATGCAGAATGTTTTGAGGGACTATCCGGATCTTGATGCACTGCTGCACAAGGTCCGCCTAGAGTGTGCTCACTTGCGGCGTTCCAGCATGGCAAGATCACACATTGCAGCTCTGCAGAGCCGATCCTGCCTTCCGGAACATCGCATCATATGTGACCTACCCACCAGGTGGAATTCCACGTTACATATGTTGGAGCGGTTGTGTGAGCAGCAGCCAGCAGTAATGGAGTACCAGCTGCATCAGGCGCAAAGAAGTCGCACTCCACACTGTTCAGACTTCACAACCACTGAGTGGGCCACTATGAAGGACGTCTGCCAGGTTTTGAGTTCCTTCGATGATTCCACGCGGATGGCGAGTGCAGATGATTCACTAGTCAGCATGACTGTCCCCCTTATCTGCCTGCTTCAACAAACACTGCAAGCGCTAAGGGATGATGTTGTGGAAGAGGTGGAGGATGAGGAGTCACAAATTCCATCAGCTTCTGGACAGTCAGCGCTATGTGGTTCCTCACAAAGGCCTAGGCAGGGGACACTTTGTGAGGAGGATGAGGAGGAGTCAATGGAGGAAAAAGACAGTGGTCCAGAGGAGGGAGTCACACAATTCTCCAGTAGTCAGTGTGTAGAGCGAGGGTGGGGTGATGCAGAGCAGGCAGAGATCACGCCTCAAGCAGGAGACAGCATTTCTTGGCCAGTTGGCAGTCTGCAGCACATGGCTGATTACATGCTGCAGTGCCTGAGAAACAACCGCAGCATCGCCCACATTCTGAACACGGCTGATTATTGGGTGTACACCCTCCTAGATCCTCGCTGCTGGGACAACTTACAAAGCCTCATAACACCGTTGAACCAGGAGCATAAAATGCGGGAGTACCAAGACACACTAGTGCTTTACAAAGCAGCTCAGTGGGTCAAGGCAGTGGAGGAAGCTCTGCACAAAGAGGGAGCAGAATCAGTGCCTCAGCACAGGGCAAGACCAGTATGGCCCAACTGTGGCACAGTTTTGTGTGCCCGCCACACATGTCTACACCATCACAGACGGCTCCAGTCAGCAGGAGGCAACGTTTCCGTCAGATGGTGACAGACTACATGTCTTGCCCTCTTACTGTACTCCCAGACGGCTCTTCCCCCTTCAAATTTTGGGTCTCTACGCTGGATACATGGCCAGAGCTAACCCAGTATGCATTGGAGGTGCTGGCTTGCCCTGCTGCTAGTGTATTATCGGAACGCGTCTTTAGTGCCGCAGGTGGTGTACTAACAGACCGTCGCATGCAACTATCCTCCGATAACGTTGACCGGCTTACTTTTCTGAAAATGAACAAGGCCTGGATCTCGCAGGAATTTGCCACTCCTCTTCCAGATTAAATAATTGGTTGTCTACAGTATCCAGGTCTCCTGTTGCGTTCATGTTTCTACCACCTGAACTTTAATCCCTGGGTTCCAACACCGCCAGTTGATGCTCAGAAGTGCAGGCTGCACAGTCAAAACACATGACCCAGTGTTATTGGGTTTCAGTAACATCAGCTGATCCCCAGCTGTGTATGCGGCAATGTGTCCTGCGACCACCACGCTGACACAACTACTGAAATTTAAGGGAACCTGTCCCCCCCCAGGTGTTTGTTACTGAAAGAGCCACCTTGTGCAGCAGTAATGCTGCACAAGGAAAAGGTGCCTCTTTTCTTTGTGCTCCTTGCACACGCTGAACCTAACACTTATGAAATGTGTCCCCTCACACCGTGAAACCGTCCCGGAGGTGGGACTTTCCTTCGTAATAGGACACAGCACAGCCGTCATTCCTACCCCCTTGGCGCCGTGCACCGCCTCTTCAGCGTTGTTTGAATCTGTCCCATAGCCTGCGCTGTTATGTTATCCCTTGGCCATGCGCATTTAGCGCCGCCCGTATTCTGACATCATTTGTTGTCAGACTGCCTGCGCCTGTGCGGCCGTGCTGCCCGAGATCCCGCCTCGCAGTCTCTTCTGATTTAATCACACTGTGGGCCTGGGATCCATGGGCATGCGCAGTGCATATCTTCACCTCAGGCTCTCAATCATCTCCCTCCGCCTTCTTCAGACTGTGCGCTGTCAGCTGATCCCTAATAGCATGCCACGGCCGTGATGCAGCACAGTCTGAAGAAGCCGGAAGGAGGGGAGTGAGAGGAAAACATATGCACTACACATGCCCATGGATCCCAGGCCCGCAGTGTGATTACATTAGACGACACTGCAAGGTGAGATCCCGGGCAGCGCGGCCGCACAGGCGCAGCCAGCCTGACAACAAATGATGTCAGAAGACGAGCAGCGCTAAGTGCGCATGGCCAAGGGATAATATAACAGCGCAGGCTACGGGACAGATTCACACAAGCTGAGGAGGCAGCGCACGGCACCAAGGGGGTAGGAATGACGGCTGTGCTGCGTCCCATTACGAAGGAAAGTCCCGCCTCCGGGACGGTTTCACGGTTTGAGGGGACACATTTCATAAGTGTCTAGTTCTGCGTTTGCAAGGAACATAATTAAAAGAGCCACCTTTTCCTTTTGCAGCATTAGTGCTGTACAAGATGGCTCTTTCAGCTACAAATGCCTGGGGGGGTTAAAGTTTCCCTCGGCCTCGGCCTACACTCCGCTCCTCCTTGATTCCCTGGGCTCTAACACCGCCAGTTGGTGCTCGGAAGTGCTGGCTGCACAGAGAAAAAACACCCGCCACTGTATCAGTGGGGTTCAGTAACGCCAGCTGTTCCCCTGCTGTGTAGCCATCAACGTGTCCTGCAATTGCCACGCAGACACAACAGACACTAAGCTGCCTCCAGTGCAGGCTTCGGCCTACACTCTGCTCCTCCTGCTGTCCCTGGGCTCTAACACCGCCAGTTGGTGCTCGGAAGTGCTAGCTGCACAGAGAAAAACACCCGCCACTGTGTCAGTGGGGTTCAGTAACACCAGCTGTTCCCCTGCTGTGTAGCCGGCAACGTGTCCTGAAAACTCCACGCAGACACAACAGATAATAAGCTGCCTCCAGTGCAGGCTTCGGCCTACACTCTGCTCCTCTGCTCCTCCTTGATTCCCTGGGCTCTAACACCGCCAGTTGGTGCTCGGAAGTGCTGGCTGCACAGAGAAAAACACCCGCCACTGTGTCAGTGGGGTTCAGTAACGTCAGCTGTTCCCCTGCTGTGTAGCCAGCAACATGTCCTGCAAACGCCACGCAGACACAACAGATATTAAGCTGCCTCCAGTGCAGGCTTCAGCCTACACTCTGCTCCTCCTTGATTCCCTGGGCTCTAACACCGCCAGTTGGTGCTCGGAAGTGCTGGCTGCACAGAGAAAAACACCCGCCACTGTGTCAGTGGGGTTCAGTAACGTCAGCTGTTCCCCTGCTGTGTAGCCAGCAACATGTCCTGCAAACGCCACGCAGACACAACAGATATTAAACTGCCTCCAGTGCAGGCTTCAGCCTACACTCTGCTCCCCCTGCTGACCCTTGGCTCCAACACCGCTAGTTGGGGCTCTAGGAAGACAATCTTGAATAGGTCCCCCTGGTTCCAGTACCGTCAGCTGGTTCCGGGCAGAGCCTTTGGCTTAGGTGCCTCCTTCTGGGTATCCGAGTTCCACCAATGTCAGGTGGTCCTTGGTAGGGCTTTCTGGCACGGGTACATCCTGCTTAGTAACCGGGTTCCAGTAACGTCAGCTGGTCCTCGGTAGTTCCATTGGCTCTTGGACCTTCGGGTAGCCATCCGAGTTCCAGTTCCATCAGCTGGTTCTCGGCATTTTCTCAGCCTTCTTGTACCTTCTGCTACATTTCCAAGTTCAAGACCCTAAAGACGATGACACGGAAGACCGAGAAGCAGAAGAACAAGAGGCTGCAGAACAAAGAGCAGAAGAACATTAAGCATAAGACTAAACATCAGAGCAAAAGATATTATCTAAATTATAAGCAGAAGAAGACTAAAGGTACCTTCACACTAAGCGACTTTGCAGGAAGAACGACAGCGATCCGTGACGTTGCAGCGTCCTGGATAGTGATCTCGTTGTGTTTGACACGCAGCAGCGATCTGGATCCCGCTGTGATATCGTTGGTTGGAGCTAGAAGTCCAGAACTTTATTTCATCGCTAGATCACCCTCTGTCATCGCTGGATCGGCGTGTGTGACGCCGATCCAGCGATGTGTTCACTTGTAACCAGGGTAAATATCGGGTTACTAAGCACAGGGCCGCGCTAAGTAACCCGATATTTACCCTGGTTACCATTGTAAAAGTAAAAAAAAAACAAACAGTACATACTCACATTCTGATGTCTGTCACGTCCCCCGGCGTCCACAGGGTTACGCGCTGCTGCTCAGAGCTTCCTGCATTCACTGAAACGACATCCAACTACTTTGGATGTAAACAATTTATATATATATATATATATATATATATATATATATATATATATATATATATATATATACACTACCGTTCAAAGGTTTACGGTCACCCAGACAATTTTGTGTTTTCCATGAAAACTCATACTTTTATTAATCAAATGAGTTGCCAAATGAATTGAAAATCTAGTCCAGGCATTGACAGAGTTCGAAAAAAAGTTTTTTTTTTAAATAATAATTTTCTCCTTCAAACTTTGCCTTTGTCAAAGAATGCTCCCCTTGCAGCAATTACAGCATTGCAGAACTTTGGCATTCTAGCAGTTAATTTGCTGAAGTAATCTGGAGAAATTTCAGCCCTTGCTACCAGAAGCCCCTCCCACAAGTTGGTTTGACTTGATGAGCACTTTTTGCGTACCATATGGTCAAGCTGCTCCCACAACAGATCAATGGGGTTGAGATCTGGTGACTGCGCTGGCCACTCCATTACAGATAGAATACCAGCTGACTGCTTCTTCCCTAAATAGTTCTTGCATAATTTGAAGGTGTGCTTCAAATTCAAATGTGTTGTTGGATGAAATTGGCTCCAACAAACGCTGTCCACAGGGTATGGCATGGCGTTACAAAATGTAGTGATAGCCTTCCTTATTCAATATCACTTTTACCTTGTACAAATCTTCCACTTTACCAGCACCAAAGCAACCCCAGACCATCACATTGCCTCCACCATGCATGACAGATGGCATCAGGCACTCTTCCAGCATCTTTTCAGTTGTTCTGCATCTCACAAATGTTCTTCTGTGTGATCCAGACACCTCAAACTTGGATTCGTCTTTCCATAACACTTTTTTTCCAATCTTCCTCTGTCCATTGTCTGTGTTCTTTTGCCCATATTAATCTTTTCCTTTTATTAGCCAGTCTCACATATGGCTCTTTCTTTGCCACTCTGCCCTGAAGGCCAGCGTCCTGCAGTTGCCTCTTCACTGTAGACATTGACACTGGTGTTTTGCGTGTGCTATTTAATGAAGCTGCCAGTTGAGGAACTGTGAGGCGTCAATTTCTCAATCTACAGACTCTAATGTACTTGTCTTGTTGCTCAGTTGTGCAGCGGGGCCTCCCACTTCTCTTTATACTCTGGATAGAGCCTGTTTGTGTTCTTTTCTGAAGGAATAGCATGGAATAGCCTTCATTTATAAGAACAAGAATAGACTGTCGAGTTTCACATGAAAGTTCTTTTTTTCTAGCCATTTTGAGAGTTTAATGGAACCAGCAAATGTAATGCTACAGATTCTCAACTAGCTCAAAGGAAGGTCAGGTTTATAGGTTCTCTAATCAGCCAAACTGTTTTCAGTTGTGCTAACATACTTGCACAAGGGTTTCTAAGGGTATTCTAACCATCCATTAGCCTTCTTACACAGTTAGTAAACACAAAGTACCATAAGAACACTGGAGTGATGGTTGTTGGAAATAAGCCTCTATTCACCAATGAAGATATTGCATTACAACCCAGACGTTTGCAGCTAGAATAATCATTTACCACATTATCAATGTATAAAGTGTATTTCTGAATCATTTAATGTTGGCTTCATTGGAAAAATCTGTGCTTTTCTGTCAAAAATAAGGAAATTTATAAGTGAACCTAAACTTTTGAACGACCACAGGGTGGCGCTCAAAGCAATCTGCCATCAACAACCATAGAGGTCTCAAGGAGACCTCAGGTTGTTATGGCAATGCACCGCTGACCCCTGGTCATGTGACGGTGGTCAGAGGTGCGAGTGCTTCCGGACGCGTGGCCGGCGGCTCTTGTTAAATGCCGCTGTCAGAGTTTGACAGCTGCATTTAACTAGTTAATGGGCGTGAGCAGATCGCGATTCCGCTCGCGCCCATTGTGGCCACATGTCAGCTGTTGATAACAGCTGACATGTCGCGGCTTTGAGGTGCGCTCACCGCCGGAGTCCACCTCAAAGAGGGGGAGTCTGCCAGCTGATGTACTATCCTGTCACCTGGCAGAAAGGGGTTAAACACAGCTGGACTCCAGTGAAGGAGTAGAGCCATCTCAAGGAGGATCACAAGGAAATGGACAGCATGTGACATAAATATGAGTGTCTGGACAAAGGGTCTGAATACTTATGACCATGTGATAAATCTGTTTTTCTTTTTTAATAAATTTGCAAAGATTTCTACATTTCATTTTTTTTTTCAGTCAAGATGGGGTTCAGAGTGTACATTAATGAGAAAAACAAAATGAACTTTTTTGAATTTACCAAGTGGCTGCAATGAAACAAAGAGTGAATAATTTAAAGGTGTCTGAATACTTTCCGTACCCACTGTATATCTCTCCATTTGTTCTGACACTTGGCATATCCATTGGTATACATTTATTTATGTACATTGTTTTGTATCACAGTGCATTGGAGAAAGGACTGTTATGCTAGATTGAGATATCACTACATGGATTTGTCACTGGGTTGCTGAAATGAAACCATTCTTATCAACTACAGTTTTGGAGTGCCAAGTTTTTCTGCATATTGTAATCAATAAAGATGCCACACAAATGGAAAGATGCATGCATGAAATGCATCAACTGCATGCCATTATTTTCCTGCTAAAATGCACAAACTGTCAACCTAAACTGTACAAGATATTTTCTTCTAATACAGAAAACTGTCGCTTTACTTGATTTTGAAAAAAAAGAGTTTTAGATTCATGCAAAACCAAAGTAGTTCAGCTCATCTTTTCCATACTTTTTTATATTCCTTTCAAGTTGATGAGCCTGTGACTTCATATGCTCATGAATGGATGAGAATTTTCATAATTTGTTCTCTTTTCAGTCTGTCAGTCATGTTAATCTTGTGGCTTCAAAGGGAAAATGTTGATTACATCTTGTTAAGCATATGACTGTTCTTAAGAATGTTTAACTGAAAGTAGATTGCCAAGCACATAATACATTTAACCATAGCTATATACCTTAAGCAATTGATAATGTGGAATGTAACCATTCTACAAATATAATGAACAAGTGTATTAAACATGTATCTTGTAAAAAAAACTACAAAATATTATTTTCAACATGAGCTGTTGCTCAGTACTAATAAATGCTACTGATCACACATTGCAGATGTTTTTGAGGAAATTTCTGTGAATACAAATATATTCCATTCATCTGAATAGAATTGTTTATTTCTGCAGTGTGCACAAATGCTTATTAAGTTTACTTATGGAAAATAATTATTTATTTACTTATACATCAGTATGTCTTTGGAGTTTTCCCATACCAGAGTACCAGTAGAAACCCACACAAACACAGGGAGAACATACAAACACCTTGCAGATGTTGTCCTTGGTAGGATTTTAACCCAGGGCCCCAGTGCTGCCATGCAACAGTGCTAACCACTGAACCACGTGCTGGCCACAAGGGAGTATACCAGATGCAGTGCTTGACACTTACACCTAAATCTTGTACTGATCATGAGAATTGCTCCAAATCTGTGTTGTCCCCAAAGTGAGTACTGCACTATGCTTACTTTCTGTATAGTTCTTCTTAGTGCAAGTGGTCTGCCTGCCCTTCTCTCAGCACTTGGGTCACTGTGGTCTTCTGTCTTATATGTCACAGCAAAGTTAGCCAGCTAGCAATGTGCTAAGCTTCTGCACTAATAGGAAGTCCTGCCCATCAATTCTGTCCTGTGTCTCCTAAACTGGCCTGCTGGGCTAGGTCCCATTCACAACACAGGAACATGATGTTATATGGACTGCAGGTAAGATCAACTACATAAAGTGTATTCTGAGAGTCACTGTGCTTTTTTTAGGGAGGGATGGGGGGATGGAGTCAAAACATATGTCTTGAAGATTGTTTCCCTGATATTTTCTGACCTGACACTTCAAGTGCACAATATGTTTAAATTAGAAAGTTTTCTGATCATAGCCTTGGTCAATTAAGTGAAATGCTGAAAAAGCCAGAACGGTTAAATACGTTCAGATAAGGGTTTGTCCTATTAACCCCCACGTTATTATTATTTATTTTTAGACCATCATCAATTCTATAGTACAGTACTTTCTAGTCTCCCCTAATTCCTCATAGATTGTATGCTTGCAAACAGGGCCTTCACTTCTCTTGGTATCTGTTGATTTATGGAATTATTGCTATTCTGCAATGTCTTTTATTGTTTGTACAAGTCCCCTCTAAAATGTAAAGTGTTGTGGAATATGTTGGCACCATAGCAATAAAATTACTATTATTATGGTGTGAAGATCGTACACGTGTGAAGGAGAGTGTGGACTGAAGGCTTGTGAGGACCAGAGATTGTGGGACTGTATCGGAGATTAGTTCGAAGCTGTATGGAGGAGGCATATTATGGAAGGCTTTCTAGAAGAACAAGAGAAGTCTATGTTATTGCAATCTTTAGGCTGTTTCTGCTCTTCCCATTACTTTATATGGAAAGGGACAGTGCATTTTCATTCAGTTATCTAGCCAAAAACAGTTGCTTTATGAGTTGCCGGGAAGGGTGCCATCTGCCTGACTCATTGAATTGCAAAACCAACCAGAGACCAACTTGAGAAATACAATAGGTCTGTGTATAATTGATGGGTTTGAAAAGAAAAATAAAAGTTGTCATAGTGTGTAAGTTCTAATGTTTTATTCTTTGCAGGTCTATGCGCTTGGGCTGGGCCAGGCCCCTGAGACTAACTGTAACCATATTCTTGTATATGACCAATATTGAACTAATATAGTTTTCTTTTTATTTAAAAGGGACACTTCATCAAATTTTTCATGCTGAAGTGGACCCATGATATAATAGTGAATAAAACATTTTTTTTCTTAAATGTCACCTCTCTGTTGCAGAGATATTAGCAATCAAAATATTTGGCACCTAATGAGATAATTTTCGTTAATTCCAAATTGCTGTTATCACAGAATTTTCACTGTGGGCATGTACTTCTTCCTCTTTTACAACTTGCACACAGGGGCCTTCATTGTGCTATCAAAATCCATCTGCACTCCCCGACCCCATAACAGGGAAAATGATGGCACGCATGTGCCTTATATGACATCGAAGTGTTACATCACCTGCCAGTGACAGTTTCAAAGAATGTAATATTACATTGAACACTCGAAATGAGCCCCCAGGCAATTTCTATTTTTTTGTTTTCATTTTTTCCTCCCTTTCTTCCAATAGCCATAACTTTTTTTTTATTTTTCCAGCCCCATAGTCATAAATTTATCATGTTAAATATTTGGTAAAACTGATCTGGCAATATGATTCCCAAGGTCAGTACGAGTATGCAGATGACAAATACATAAAGTTTTTTCGCATTCAAGTGGTACAGTAGCAAGGTGAGAAAAAGTAAAGCTTAGCTTTTAATCTATAAATATAAAATCACATAGAGGGTAGTATAAAAGGAAAACACCTTTGTTACACATAGGTAGTATAAATGAATAGGCAGCCACAGTGTTGGTCAAGACACTAAAAAAGAGAGATGCACACCTTCATTTCACATAGGTATTGTATAGTGAATAGATAGCCACAGTGGTGGCTAAGTCACAGTGATGGATAAGTTATGTGAGGAATGCAGTTTCCTAAAATGGGGTCAGTAGGCAAATCAGGGGCTCTGCAAAAGCTACAATGCTATCTATTCCAGCCAATTTTGTGTTCCTAAAGTCAATTGATGCTCCTTCTTTTCCGACCCCTGGCGTGCGCCCAGAGATTAGTTTTTCACCACATATGGGGTATAGATGTACTCAGAAAAAATTGCACAATAAATTGCACTGTTCATTTTGTTCAGTTACCCTTGTGAAAATGAAAAATTTAGGGTTCAAGTAACATTTTAACATCTCAATGCATTAAGCACGGACACATCCCTGATAAAGCTAGGGTGAAATGCCTGTTGGAGTGCCAGGGCCATACTGCAACCAGGTTTTTTTACCTACACATGATGCAAGTGTTTTAATTTAGCTGCTTTACTCTGTACCATCCACTGAGATTTATAATACAGGCCATAAGAGGTATATATTATGGAGTACAAAATATATGCTGTGCTTGCATGTGCGGCACTCCATTGAGTTACTCTATTTTTTACTGTTATTTTATAATTTTTTATTACTTTCATGCTAGTAATGTAACTTTTTATTTTTTGGCTGAACCTTGTTGTTGCCTTTGGTTTGTATATTATGAATTTAGAATACGTCTCAGGTATAGTTTTCATTACAAACTGGCTCTTATTTTTGTTGGTCTTACAACAAAGAAGAAGTTTAACCTTTTCAGATGCCAAAACTTGAAGACAACATGTCAATAGTTTTAGGACTAGGAAGATCATGAGGTTTCCAGTTTAATACTTACTTATACAGTCTGAGAACAATGAGATGTCAATGGAGCACTTAGGAAAGGAGAGTTGATGTACTTGTCATGATCCAACCTATCCTCATTGCACTTCTAGCCTAATTTGCTAATAGCATTAATTGATTTTCTTTGTAAAAGAGCATTTCTTTGCGGCAAGGAAGGTGTGCAGGAACTTGTCCTTTAATGCCCCACAAAGCTATGTCTTTATTCTAACCCCAAAGTTTAATTTCATCTAATACATTTGAATGGTCTCACTTCTTTTATGGTAATATAGTTCATTTTTGTACCTACCAGTAAGCTTCTGCAAAGTATCAAATCCGTGCTTAAGTGCAATAATATCTAGGAATGAAACAGTTCCATCTTCGAATCTGAAAGAAAATATAATACAGGTAAACTCTTTTAAACTCAAACTCTTATTAAAAAATTACAAAACTACAAAGAATAGTACATTTAGGAAACATGTTTTAAAGATTCAAAATACAGGAGAAAAACCAAAACCCTTGGAAAGTAGCATTATGGTTAACGAAAAGTAAAATCCATCCTTGCTCCTAATATCAAAACAAAATGACTGGACCAATTTCTCATATTTTTGCTGAAGAAAGAAAAATATTTTTATGTGAGTTGCTCAATAAGGAGCAGAATAGAAAACCGAGTAGCTTATTTACAATTATGTGTCTCACACATTGTAGGAAGACTAAGTGCAACACGAAGCGAAGAGGGGAAGGAAGCCCAAATGCAAGGTAAAGTGGGAGTGGAGATGCCTAGGCACATCTAATAGCATCATGCCTCCCCTACGGTCCCTATATTGGATCCACACCAATCACTGAGCAGGAACCTAAGCCCTGTATATCCCTAGAGCTATGCCCTGAATAGGGAAGGGGGTGACAATGGTCAGTCCCCGCTATACTGTAAAGAGAAGAAGGGCGACAGAGGGGGAAGCAAATGATCTTAAGCAGGCTCAGAGAAGTAACTCCAAATGTCCTCCAAAAGCACCAGAGAGGAAGTAAGCCAACTGCTATAGCTCCAAGCCTTCACAATGGGAGTCTATAAACACCCAAGTCCAGGTTTGTCAATTAGAGCGGAAGGGAGGTTGCCACTGGGTCCAAAAGTCAGAAGGATTAAGAAGCTGTCTGCTATGCCAAATGCAGAGACCTTCTGCAGCCAGATGCAGAGCGACTGTCTGTAGTATCTGACACACCTGTGACATTATGTTTTCTAAATATTTTATCTAATCTTATTTGTGGCAGGGAATAACTTAAGATATATCTGATGAGACAGCCCACTTATGAAATTAATTTCAACTCTTGCAGGCACATCTTAATATAGAATGGGCAAATTAGTTACAAATCATATTTTTGTAACATATCTATAGAGATGAAAATTTAAAAAAGAAATCAATGATGTACAGTAAGTACTTTAGAACATATGACATGAATCTAAGTATTGATTGTTTGATATGGTATTAGCCTGTATGGCATTTGTAAAGTATTGAAATTGGTTTGCATTTTGAATTATAAAGGAAGAGAAAAAAAATAATTATTCAAGTTTCTTATTTTAAATACTCTTCACTTTAAAGGCATAATCATTGGACATGGGTCAATTATCTGTTAAAGCCTTTCATTTCAGCAAAATGCTAAATTTCTACAGTATGTTCATCTTAGTTCTTAGAAAAAGATTGACTTTATGTCAAGCTGAATTTATTCAGAACTGGATATATTTCAGCATGAATTAAAATCTTTACTTAAAGTAACTTGATTTCTTACCTAAATCTTCAATGCAAATAAGTGTATAATATGTGCCAAGCTCTTCAGAGATTAGATTTTCAATTTGAAAACTTTTCAAATATATTTGTCTACTTTCATGTCAGTAAATCTTTTTCAAATATATTCCTCCATTTCATTTTGCACAGAAAGAAGTAATTAAATGTAATGCTTTGTGAATGTATACTCTGATATTGTACATCACAGGTGGTCACTAATAATGGCATCTTTTCATATATATTTTTATATATTCAGGGGAGCTGATATCTCTTTATAACAATGTAAACTGTTATAGTTAGCAACACTTCTTACAATGTCACTTATATTTTGGGGCAAAAATTACACTGTGTTGTTATTATAACTGACAGCTGTAGGATCTTAGTATGGAAAAAGTGTAGAAAAAAAATATTGCATATTGTGTAGCACTCTCGTACCATTTGAATAATACTATGGATTAGCAAGTCAGGTGTCCACCTTTCTTTTCTTTTTTGATTTGTTTTCATAAATGTCTACCTATCTGTTCACATCCTCACCAGGCACCAACCTATGAGTAATCCTTACTCTGCCAACAAAATTTCCCTTCCACTAAAAGGGTTTGCCTGAGACTGAAAAATGATCTATCAGTAGCATATATAGATTAAAAAAAGCGGCACATCTGTGGAATAAAATAAAGGAAACAATCAGGCGGACCTCACTCCCCGATCTCGGACTGTATGGAATGAGGGGGCTGGCTGCTACTAGAATCCATAAGCAGTCCACACCCCCTGACCTGTGACAGAACATCCCAGAAGTGAGCGGGAGCACCTTGAAGCAGATGCACTTTCAGAATGAATGGCAAAGCAGCGCAATAGATGTCAGCTTTCTAGTTTATGAAGGTATAATGTTTTATCTCCTCAGAGTAGCGTTTTAAAATATCAAACAGCATGAACTGCTGTGATAAATCTAATCCATTTTAAGACATTGTACTCTAAATCTGCATTGTCTGAAAATTAAACAATATTGATAAATATATCTCAATGTGATTATTGTTCTATTGCATTGAGGAAACAAATTCTAAGACACATGCGGGTAATTTCTAAACATTTAAAAATTGGCATGCATTGTTGTTGTTATACATTGTTATCTATTTGATCTTCTAGATGAGAGACCCTTTGTTAGGCGTCGGGATTTTCCCTCTGCACGACCGCTGGGACTGCTGCTCAGCATGGATGTTGGTCCCAGCATCTTGCTCAGGCTTGTGCCACATGTTTGGTTACTGCTGGCTCTCCAGTCAAGCCTATGATAATGCCGCATTGCGTACTGGAGTCTAAGTCGAGAAATCACTTTACTGAGCATGGCTGTGATGTGATGCCTTCTCATTGGTGCTCGAACGTCGCCTGCTCTGGTGATGTGGCAGCTCCGGATTGGCCTGCGGGTGATGTCAGCATGAGTGTTGGGGTAGAGCTTTGGGTATAAAAGGCTCCCAGCAACAAACGCGGGTACGCTAGTATCATTTATGTTCGGCTATGTGAGAGGAGACTCTACCACTCTGCCTGCAAGTGTTGTATGTCTGTCTAGCTTTGGGACTGTACACTTAGGCAGGCAGCTAGCATCAGTGGGGGTAATTAGCTGCTTGGCTTAGCATTTGGTTCCTACATCAGTGCGGTTAGCACAGTAGAGTTCCAGAGCAAGCACAACTCTAGTCAAGGTATTAAGCTCAGAGCATCTGTTACGTTTCTGTGTGCGAGTGACACAGCTCTGTTGCAGAGCATCTGTTTCATTTCTGTGTGAGAGTGACACAACTCTGTTGCAGAGCATATCTTTCATTTCTTTGTGCGAGTGACACAGCTCAGTTGCAGAGCATATCTTTCATTTCTGTGTGCGAGTGACACAGCTCTGTTGCAGAGCATATCTTTAATTTCTTTGTGCGAGTGACACAGCTCGGTTGCAGAGCATATCTTTCATTTCTGTGTGCGAGTGACACAGCTCTATTGCAGAGCATATCTTTCATTTCTATGTGTGAGTGACACAGCTCAGTTGCAGAGCAGCTCTTTAGTTTCTGTGTGTTCAAGTAATTGTTCCCGTGTGCGCTGTCATTGTACTCTAGCAGCAGTTTTCATCTCTGCATGGTGGACCCCGGGTTGCGATTGCGCTTTATTATTTATTTTATTTAGCGCAATCCGCCAACCCTAAGACCCTTGATCGGCCACTGCTTAAGAGAGTTCTTTAGAGAAAAGAAAGAATAACATCAGATAGATAGATATGATTAAGATAGAGCTTCATCTCAAAGGAGTTAAAATATTTTTGACAGATGATAAATGTCTGATTGTATCAATTATAAACATCTAACAGGGTGTATCATCCCCTTCTACTCTTCCAATTTTACTCATGTCATGACAATATAATTGTGATCTGATATCATGTAATGAAGAAACAGGATATATTTGGTGGCACTATAAATTGAAACAGAAAATGTGAGATTTTGAAGCTTTAATCTGCAAGATATATTTAGCAACCTCCTAGTTTGCCTTAAGCAAAGGGACTACAGATGGAAATTTATTGTAGGATTGTGAACCTAAAGCTATAATTATTGGCTTCCCTAAAGCATGATAGGAAAAAATATAAGTTTAGATTAATCTTAATACATATTTGGCAGCATTCTGCAACTCAGAAATTACTTACTGAAGCCAATAACAAGGTTATATAGCAGAATACAATTTCTAATTCACATACCATGTGCCAACATTTCACACATACAAAGGTAAACTTTAGCTAAAGAAATCTAAATATTTTACATGTTTAGATTTATTACAACCAAAGTGTTTAACCCTTTCATTCCACAGCCTGTTTTTACCTTTGTGACCAGGCCAATTTTTACAATTCTGACCACTATCACTTTATGAGGGTATAGCTCTGCAACGCTTCAATGTATCCCAATGATTCTGAGAGTGCTTTTTCATGGCAGATTGTACTTCATGATAGTGGTAAAATTTGTTCAATATGACTTGTGTTTATTTCTGAAAATATCGGCGAAACTTGACGAAACTTTTGAAGATTTCACAATTTTCTAATTTTTAGTTTTTATGCCCTTAATCCAGAGAGTTATTTATTTATTTATTTTATTTATTATATATTTATATAGCACCATTAATCCCATGGTGCTGTACATGAGAAAGGGGTTACATACAGGGTTATAGATATCGTTTACAGTAAACAGGTTTACAGTGACAGACTGGTACAGAGGGGAGAGGACCCTGTCCTTGCGGACTTACATTCTATGGGATAGTGGGGAAGAAACAGAAAGTAGGGGTGAGGTGGCAGCTTTGGCGGTGATGAGGCGGCACCTCTGGCGGTGGTGAGGCAGTGGCTCTGGCGGTGGTGAGGCGGTGGCTCTGGCGGTGGTGAGGCGGTGGCTCGGTTATTGTAGGCTGTAGGCTTTCCTGAAGAGATGGGTTTTCAGGTTCCGTCTGAAGGATTCGAGGGTGGTGGATAATCAGACGTGTTGAGGCATGGAATTCCAGAGGATGGGGGATATTCGGGAGAAATCTTGGAGGCGGTTGTGTGAGGAACGAAGTGTGGAGGAGAGTAGGAGGTCTTGGGAGGATCGAAGATTACGTGATGGAAGATATTGGGTGATTAGTTCAGAGATATAGGGAGGGGACAGGTTGTGGATGGTTTTGTAGATCAGTGTTAGTAGTTTGACCTGGATTCATTGGGGAATTGGGAGCAAGTGGAGGGATTTGCAGAGGGGAGAAGCAGGGGAGTAGCGAGGAGAGGGGTGGATGAGCCAGGCAGCAGAGTTGAGGACAGACTGGAGTGGTGCAAGAGAGTTAGCTGGGAGGCCACAGAGGAGGGTGTTGCAGTAATCAAGGTGGGAGATGATGAGAGCATGCACAAGAGTTTTGGTAGATTGTGGGCTGAGGAAGGAATGGATTCTAGCAATATTTTTGAGTTGGAGGCGACAGGAGGTGGCAAGAGCTTGGATGTGAGGTTTGAAGGACAGGGCAGAGTCGAGAGTTACCCCTACACAGCGGATTTCAGGTGCGGGAGAGAGCGTGATGCCGTTTACCATAATAGATAGATCGGGTAGGGGGGATACGTGAGGTGGGGGAAAGATGATGAATTCGGTTTTGTCTACATTGAGTTTTAAGAAGCGAGAGTTGAAGAAGGTGAAGAGTTACAGTACAGACCTAAAGTTTGGACACACCTTCTTACTGAAAGATTTTTCTGTATTTTCATGACTATGAAAATTGTACATTCACACTGAAGACTATGAATTAACACATGTGGAATTATATACTTAACAAAAAAGTGTGAAACAACTGAAAATATGTCTTATATTCTAGGTTCTTCAAAGTAGCCACCTTTTGCTTTGATGACTGCTTTGCACACTCTTGGCATTCTCTTGATGAGCTTCAAGAGGTAGTCACCAGGAATGTTCTTCCAACAATCTTGAAGGATTTCCCAGAGATGCTTAGCACTTGTTGGCCTTTTTGCCTTCACTCTGCGGTCCAGCTCACCCCAAGGGGCCTATATGACAGAAAATACCCAAAAGTGACACCATTCTAAAAACCACCCCTCAAGGTACTCAAAACCACATTGAGGAAGATTATTAACCCTTCAGTTGCTTCACAAGCAGGGCCGTATTTGCCACTAGGCACCTGAGGGCACGTGCCTAGGGCGCCAGGATGCGGGGGGGGCGCACTTGAGCTAGGTTTTTTCTTTTTTTTTAATAAAAGTCCGGGGTCAAGTGCCCGCCCCACCTCCTCCCTCCCTCCCTCCTTCCTGCCCCCCTCCCTGAAGACGTCATACTCACCCTCCTCCAGCGGTGGCTGCAACTCCGTCTCAGTGCCGGCAGCACATCCTGTCTTCAGTGGTCACGTGGTACCGCTCATTAAGGTGATGAATATGCACATATTCATCACCTTAATGAGGGGTACCATGTGATCGCTCATACAGGAAGGAAGATGCTGCAGAGATGCCGGGAAGTTCTGCGCCACGCGGTAAGAGGTGAGCATGACAGGGGAGGAGGATGGGGGAGCCGTGCACGCAGGGTGGGAGGATGGGGTAGCCATGCACACAGGGCGGGAGGATAGAGGAGCCATGCACACAGGGGAGGAGGATGGGGGAGCCATGCATGCATGGTGGGAGTATAGGAGAGCCATGCACGCAGGGGAGGAGGATGGGGGAGCCATGCATGCAGGGTGGGAGGATAGGGGAGCCATGCACACAGTGGAAGAGGATGGGGGAGCCATGCACACAGGGGAGGAGGATGGGGGAGCCATGCAAAAAGGGTGGGAGGATGGGAGGATGGGGGAACCATGCACGCAGGGTTGGAGGATACAGGAGCCATGCACACAGGGTGGGAAGATGGGGGAGCCTGTTGTTCTTCCACCAGGAGGAGCAATATTATGTCTGATGGCAATAAAGGAGATCTTCTGTCCAGGTATCACAACGACACACAACACACTTCACACTCCAGGCCACCAGGGGGAGCAAAGGTTCTATCTACTAGGCCACTCCTAACATATAGGTAAAACTGGTGGGTTGGTTAGGAAGTTAGACAGAAGCTGACAGGGCTTCACCTAGACAGTAGAGCCCGACGGAGTTTGGCAGAAGCTGGCTGGAGTGACCTCCAGCCAGATCCAGACTGCGGTTTGTGGAGGACGAGGGTCCACGGAGCTGCGCCTGCCCCACGTACGGCAGCATCCAAAGAAAGAGACATCGAAAGGAAGCGTGTAGTAGTGAGTGAGAAATGAAGTCATAGCAAAAGGAGAGGAAAAGCAGGAGTTCTGACCTGTGAGAGGCTGCCTCCTTCTGAAGCGCAGAAATACTGGTGGCCGGAACACCGAGGGAGTAATAGTCTCTACGCTTTACTTCAGAGAGCGGCAGGACAGTCAATTCCAAGTTGGCTGTCCGACCTTAATACCTAAGAAGACACAGTGGCAACTTGTGGGGGTCGGGGCTTCTTTAGGGTCCCTATAAACAAGCCTCAGGCCATCAGTCATACGGGTTTTGTTCTATCCGACTACAGGGAACAGTGAGAAGAGTAATAACAGTGAGGACCTCATTAGAGCTTATGCAAGTGGGAACCTACTGTGTTACTGTGCGCCTAGGAAGGCTATTGAATTCCACCTGGATAAGGGGACTCTGGATTTGCCTTCAGACCGGCCGGACTCTGCCTACACTGTGATCCAGTGCCCAGGACTGTGGACACTGAAGCCTTCAGTAAAAGGTAAAGAGACTGCAACCTTGTGTCCTCGTTATACACTGCGCCTCACACCATCCACCATCTACTCCTGAGGGAAGCCCTGGGGATACACTTCACCTGTGGGAAGGTATACCATCTAGCTGCCATAACATCACCCCAGAGGACCCCTAAGCAGCGTCGGTCACCCTGACCGAATACCACAGGTGGCGTCACGAACTACCCCTTTAAAGACCTTTCCCAAAACCATAAAAACTATTTCTTTTAACGGACGTCCCCACAAAGGGCCACGGACCGGGTCGGGCCAACGTGACTTCCCCCCAGAACACCGAAGGACCTGGTGCCGAGTACCCCATTGCCCTACTGCGTGGAGGCGATCCAACTGCACGCAGGGGAGGAGGATGGGGGAGTCATACACACAGGGGAGGAGGATGGGGGAGCCATGCACGACAGGGTGGGAGGATAGAGGAGCCATGCACGCAGGGGAGGATGGGGGAGCCATGCACGCAGGGTGGGAGGGTGGGGAGCCATGCACGCAGGGTGGGAGGGTGGGGAGCCATGCACACAGGTTGGGAGGGTGGGGGAGCCATGCACGCAGGGTGGGAGGATGGAGTATAAATATGGAGTATAAATACTGGGCCCTATAGGAGGGACACAGTGTAAGAGGACAGTGTGAAGAGGGGGCCGGTATAGAAAAGAGAGGTCAGTGTGAAGAGTATGTACCATAAGAGGGATAGTGTGGGGGTCATATTTTGTGCAGACAATATAGTGAGGGGCAATTTTTTATTCAGGAGCATTATAATGACACTTGTATCATTAAGGGCATCATGTGGAGATTTTCTGCAAAAGAGCGGAGAAGATGGAAGTCTGCAGAGATGGCTGTGGATGAGAAAACTCATCATGGGATCTGGACAAGATGAAGAAAAGAAGGAGAACGGCTCCAGAGGCGACGTCATCTATCAGGTACCTGGATGTAAATGTTCTTTGTGATACTGACTAACTCTCATGTTTTTATTTATGTTAGGAGCATTAAAGGGGATGTCCAGGTTTGTGATGAGTCTGCAGTCATTATTTGTGACTGCAGACTTCTGAATTCTCACAGTGCGCACTGCACGCTGTCAAGATTCTCTCGTGCTGTGGATTTACATTAATGCGGTCACGTGCTGACTACTGTAGACATGTGTGGCCTCCGTCAATGAAAATTAACTGAGTGAGGCCAGGCACGTTTAGTTGGAATGTGGTCAGAAGTATACAAATCACATGCTTGTGCTGACATGACTATCCACCGGCAAGGGAGAATCCTAAAAGTGTGCAGTGCATTAGCTGTGAGAATTCAGAAGCTGCGATGTCAGGATTCAGCTCTGCAGGTTCCAGTAGTCGTCACTTGGACACTTCACTCATATGCGATTTTCATACTTATGGTCCTGTGACAATGAGCTTCTCTTCTGCTTATCTCTGTTTTTCACTGAACATTGAGAGCATTAGGGAGAGGAGCTCGTGGGCACATGACTGAGTGTGCAAATCACATATGTCCTTGGCGGAGGGGCGGCACCAAAATGAATTCTTGCCCCTGGTGCCAGAAACCCTAGATACACCTCTGCCGGTATGCTACTGTGAGCGGCGATTACCGTGTCCGGTGGAGGGAGGTCTGTGCACAGGGAGTGAGGCAGGGACTGAGGGTGTGCACAGAGAGAATGGAGACCCGGAGACTGCCCGTCCCAGTCTACGCCGTAGCCTAGAGCCCTCATTATAGGAATATGTCAGATAATAAATTGTTTTTCTAAAGCTTTATAGTGTAGTTTTAGGTCAGAGGGATGGTTAGGGATGAGCTAGGAAGGTGCAGGGATAGGTAGTGATGGCTACTTGCGGACATGTGTGGCAATTGCGATTTTGCACTTGTGGTGATACAAAAAACACTGCTAGCAGTGTATTTTTCCATTGCTGCAAGTACCGCATTTGCAGGATCGCGGCAAAACCGCAAGTGCCGCACATGTCTGCAAGTTCCATAGGGAATGAATGAGGCCGAACGCAGTGTTGCCGTAAGTGATCCGTTACACGGCAGATGTGGAAAATCTGCCGGATCTGCTGCAAAAGGCTACTTTCACATCAGCGATTTATGGCAAAGTCACTGCCGATAGTGTCATACTCACCAAAGGGGGAGGCAGCACTGAAAGTGCCTAGGGCAGCAGAAAAATATGGCCCTGTTCACAAGAATTAATGGAATGTGGTAAGGAAAAAATGAACATTTAACTTTTTCCTACAAAAATGTTACTTTAGTGCCATATTTTCCATTTTCACAAGGGTAACAGAAGAAAATGCACCTTTAAATTTGTTGTGCTGTTTCTCCTGAGTACGCTGAGACCACATATGTGGGGGAAAACTATTGTTTGGGCCCACAATAGGGCTTGGAAGGGAAAGATCACCATTTGACTTTTGGAATACAAAATTGGCTTAAATCAATAGTCGATGCCAATGTCGCGTTTGGAGAGCACCTGCTCTCAGAAGAAGCCCCCCACAAATGACCCATTTTGGAAACTAGACACCCAAGGATTTAATCTAGATGTGTGGTGAGCATCTTGAAACCTCTGGGGCTTCACAGAATTTTATAATGTTGAGCAGCGAAAATTAAAAACACACACAAAAATGTTATTTTAGCCTCAATTTTTTTATTTTCACAAGTGTAGCAGGAAAAATGATAATGTTGAGATGTGAAAATTAAAAAACACATTTTCACAACAAAAAATGTTGTTTCAACCCCATTTTTTTAAATTGTCACAATGGTAACAGGAGAACAGAGATGACAAAATTTGTTGTGCAAATTATCCAAAGTACGCAGGTACCCCATACTTGTTGAAACATTACTGCTTGGGCACATGGTAGGACTAGAAGGAGAAAGAGCGCTATTTTGATTGCAATAGGTTGCTGATACCATGTCACATTTGCAGTGTTCTTGATATGCCAAGACAGAAGAAATCCCCATAGGTGATCCTATTTGTAGTGAGTATGTTTAACCCTTAGGCGATTCACAAACTTGTATAAAATTGGGGTGAGTAAATTAAATATTACAATTTTTTTCCACTAAAATGTCACTTTGACCCCAAGTTTGCAATTTTCAAAAGGGTGCTGGCGTTACATGTGCTTTGTTTTGAGCCACACTCTATTATTGGTCTTTGTTTGCTATATAATCTCCTGCTGATTTCTGTGATGCCACTCCCCCAGAAGAAGGCATTGCAACCGAAACGCAGGTTGGGTTGGTGGCACCACAGCTTCCAAGTAATTTAACCCCTTAGTGACAGAGCCAATTTGGTACTTAATGACCGAGCCAATTTTTACAATTCTGACCAGTGTCACTTTATGAGGTTATAACTCAGGAACGCTTTATCGGATCCCGCTGATTCTGAGATTGTTTTTTCGTGACATGTTGTACTTCAAGTTAGTGGTAACATTTCTTCGATATTACTTGCGATTATTTATGAAAAAAATGGAAATATGGCGAAAATTTTTAAAATTTTGCAATTTTCAAACTTTGTATTTTTATGCCCTTAAATCAGAGAGATATGTCACAAAAAATAGTTAATAAATAACATTTCTCACATGTCTACTTTACATCAGCACAATTTTGGAAACAATTTTTTTTTTTGTTAGGGAGTTATAAGGGTTAAAAGTTGACCAGCAATTTCTCATTTTTACAACACCATGTTTTTTTTAGGGACCACATCACCTTTGAAGTGATTTTGAGGGGTCTATATGATAGAAAATAACCAAGTGTGACACCATTCTAAAAACTGCACCCCTCAAGCTGCTCAAAACCACATTCAAGAAGTTTATTAACCCTTTACGTACTTCACAGGAACTAAAACAATGTGGAAGAAAAAAATGAACATTTTACTTTTTTTTGCAAACATTTTACTTCAGAACCATTTTTTTTAATTTTCACAAGTGTAAAAACAGAAATGTAACCACAAATTTTGTTGTGCAATTTTTCCTGAGTACGCCGATACCCCATATGTGGAGGTAAACCACTGTTTGGGCGCACCGCAGAGCTTGGAAGTGAAGGAGCACCGTTTGACTGTTTCAATGCAGAATTGGCTGGAATTGAGATCGGACGCCATGTCGCGTTTGGAGAGCCCCTAATGTGCCTAAACAGTGGAAACCCCCCACAAGTGACACCATTTTGGAAACTAGACCCCCCAAGGAACTTATCTAGATGTGAGGTGAGCACTTTGAACCCCCAAGTGCTTCACAGAAGTTTATAACGTAGAGCCGTGAAAATAAAAAATCGCATTTGTTTTCACAAAAATGATTTTTTAGCCCACAAATTCTTATTTTCACAAGGGTAACAGGAGAAATTAGACCACAAAAGTTGTTGTGCAATTTCTCCTGAGTACGTCGATACCCCATATGTGGAGGTAAACCACTGTTTGGGCGCACCGCAGAGCTTGGAAGTGAAGGAGCACCGTTTGACTTTTTCAATGCAGAATTGGCTGGAATTGAGATCGGATGCCATGTCGCGTTTGGAGAGTCCCTGATGTGCCTAAACAGTGGAAACCCCCCACAAGTGATACCATTTTGGAAACTAGACCCCTTAAGGAACTTATCTAGATGTGTGGTGAGCACTTTGAACCCCCAAGTGCTTCACAGAAGTTTATAACGTAGAGCCGTGAAAATAAAAAATCTCATTTTTTCTACAAAAATGATCTTTTTGCCCCCAAATTTTTATTTTCACAAGGGTAACAGGAGAAATTAGACCACAAAAGTTGTTGTGCAATTTCTCCTGAGTACGTCGATACCCCATATATGGGGGTAAACCACTGTTTGGGCGCACCGCAGAGCTTGGAAGAGAAGGAGTGTCGTTTTACTTTTTCAATGTAGAATTGGCTGGAATTGAGATCGGACGCCATGTCACGTTTGGAGAGCCGCTGATGTGCCTAAACAGTAGAGACCCCCCACATATGACACCATTTTGGAAACTAGACCCCTTAAGGAACTTATCTAGATGTGTGGTGAGCACTTTAAACCCCCAGGTGCTTCACAGAAGTTTATAACGTAGAGCCGTGAAAATAAAAAAATCGCATTTTTTCTACAAAAATGATCTTTTTGCCTCCAAATTTTTATTTTACCAAGGGTAACAGGAGAAAATGGACCCCAGAAGCTGTTGTACAATTTGTCTTGAGTACGCCGACACCCCATATGTGGGGGTAAACCACTGTTTGGGCGCATGGCTGAGCTCGGAAGCAAAGGAGCGCCATTTGACTTTTCAATGCAAAATTGACTGGAATTGAGATCGGACGCCATGTCGCGTTTGGAGTGCCCCTGATGTGCCTAAACAGCAGAAACCCCCCAAAAGTTACCCCATTTTGGAAACTAGACCCCCCATGGAACTTATCTAGATGTGTAGTGAGAACTTTGAATGCCCAAGTGCATCACAGAAGTTTATAATGCAGAGTCGTGAAAATAAAAAATATATATTTTTTAACAATAAAGATTTTTTAGCCCCCAAGTTTTTATTTTCACAAGGGTAACAAGAGAAATTGGACCCCAAAAGTTGTTGTCCAATTTGTCCTGAGTATGCTGGTACCCCATATGTGGGGGTAAACCACTGTTTGGGCGCACGGCAGAGCTCGGATGGGAAGGAGCGCCATTTTGGAATGCAGACTTTGATAGAATTGTCTGCGGGCGTTATGTTGCGTTTGCAGACCCCTAATGTACCTAAACAGTAGAAACCCCCAACAAGTGACCCCATTTTGGAAAATAGACCCCCCAAGGAACTTATCTAGATATGTGGTGAGAACTTTGAATGCCCAAGTGCTTCACAGAAGTTTATAATGCAGAGTAGTGAAAATAAAAAATATTTTTTTTCCCACAAAAAAGATTTTTTTAGCCCCCAAATTTTTATTTTCACAAGGGTAACAAGAGAAATTGGACCCCAAAAGTTGTTGTCCAATTTGTCCTGAGTATGCTGGTACCCCATATGTGGGGGTAAACCACTGTTTGGGTGCACGGCAGAGCTCGGAAGGGAAGGAGCGCCATTTTGGAATGCAGACTTTGATAGAATTGTCTGCGGGCGTTATGTTGCGTTTGCAGACCCCTAATGTACCTAAACAGTAGAAACCCCCAACAAGTGACCCCATTTTGGAAAATAGACCCCCCAAGGAACTTATCTAGATATGTGGTGAGAACTTTGAATGCCCAAGTGCTTCACAGAAGTTTATAATGCAGAGTAGTGAAAATAAAAAATATTTTTTTTCCCACAAAAAAGATTTCTTTAGCCCCCAAATTTTTATTTTCACAAGGGTAAAAAGAGAAATTGGACCCCAAAAGTTGTTGTCCAATTTGTCCTGAGTATGCTGGTACCCCATATGTGGGGGTAAACCACTGTTTGGGTGCACGGCAGAGCTCGGAAGGGAAGGAGCGCCATTTTGGAATGCAGACTTTGATAGAATTGTCTGCGGGCGTTATGTTGCGTTTGCAGACCCCTAATGTACCTAAACAGTAGAAACCCCCACAAGTGACCAAATTTTGGAAACTAGACCCCTTAAGGAACTTATCTAGATATGTGGTGAGAACTTTGAAAGCTCAAGTGCTTCACAGAAATTTATAATGCAGAGTAGTGAAAATAAAAAAATATATTTTTTTCCAACAAAAAAGATTTTTAGCCCCCAAGTTTATATTTTCACAAGGATAACAGGAGAAATTGGACCCCAAAAGTTGTTGTCCAATTTATCCCGAGTACGCTGATGCCCCATATGTGGGGGTAAACCACTGTTTGGGCGCACGGCAGAGCTCAGAAGGGAGGGAGTACCATTTGACTTTTTTAGCGCAAAATTGGCTGTCGTGTTTGGAGACCCCCTGATGTACCTAAACAGTGGAAACCCCCCAATTCTAACTCCAACCCTAACCCCAACACACCCCTAACCCTAATCTCAACCCGATCCATAATCCTAATCACAACCCTAACGATAATCACAACCCTAACCCCAAAACAGCCCTAATCTCAACCCTAACCATAACCCTAATCAAAACCCTAAATCCAACACACCCCTAACCCTAATCCCAACCCTAACCCTAATCCCAACCCTAATCCCAAACGTAACACTAATCCCAACCCTAATCCAAACCCTAACCCTAATCCCAACTCTAACCCTAACTTTAGCCCCAACCCTAACTTTAGCCCCAACCCTAACCATAACTTTAGCCCCCGTCGTCACAAAAAAAGTTCAATGTAACCTTTTTTTTGTACGTCGCGTCCGCCATTTCCGCGGATGCGTGGCTGTAACTCTGCCCCCTCCTCCCCAGGACATAGACTGGGCAGCGGATGCGTTGAAAAACTGCATCTGCTGCCCACGTTGTGCACAATTTTCACAACGTACGTCGGTACATCGGGCCGACGCATTGCGACCGCCCCGTACCGACGCAAGTGTGAAAGAAGCCTAAGGCTACTTTCACACTAGCGTCGTACTCGGCCCATCGCAGTGTGTCGGGCCGACGTACCGACGCTAGCGTTGTAAGCGCCGCACAAGGGGTGCAGCGGATGCTGTTTTTTCAACGCATCCGCTGCCCCATTGTGAGGTGCGGGGAGGCGGGGGCGGAGTTCCGGCCACGCATGCGCGGTCGGAAATGGCGGACACGTCGCACAAAAAACGCATCCTGCAAGCACTTTTGCAGGATGCGTTTTTTCTCCAACGACGCATTGCGACGGAAGCCAAAAAACGCTAGTGTGAAAGTAGCCTAACCCTAACCCTAACCCTAAATTTAGCCCCAACCCTAACCCTAACTCTAACCCTAACTCTAACCCTAACTCTAACCCTAACCCTAACCCTAACCCTAACTCTAACCCTAACCCTAACCCTAACTCTAACCCTAACCCTAACCCTAACCCTAACCCTAACTCTAACCCTAACTCTAACCCTAACCCTAACCCTAACTCTAACCCTAACCCTAACTCTAACCCTAACCCTAACCCTAATTTTAGCCCCAACTTGTCTTCTCCTGCTGGCCGGCAGATGGCAGCAGATGGCGGGCGCACTGCGCATGCGCCCGCCATGATGAAAAAGCCGGCTGGCAGGAGAAGACAGAAGAGGACCCAGGGACCCCGGGTGAGTATGATAGGGTCCCCGAATCCCCCTATTTCTCTGTCCTCTGATGTGCGATCACATCAGAGGACAGAGAAATAACTGATCGCTTTTTTTTTTTTTTTTTGCGGTCGCCGGTAAACTGTTAATTACCGGCGATCGCAAAGCAGGGGTCGGTGCAAACCGACCCCGATCATGTTCTTTGGGGTCTCGGCTACCCCCGGCAGCCGAGACCCCAAAGAACATCCGGGTGCCGGGCGGCGGGCGCACTGCGCGTGCGCCCGCCATTTTTTCCCGGAAAAAAGATGGCGGCGCCCATGGGGAGACACGAGGAGCACCGGGGGAGGTAGGTAAGTATTGGGGGGCTATTGGGGGCCATCAGGGACCACATTTCTCTGTCCTCCGATGTGCGATCACATCGGAGGACAGAGAAATTAAACGGCAAATCGCGTTTTTTTTTTTTTTGTTGCGACCGCCGGTAAACGGTTAATTACCGGCGATCGCAACTCGGGGGTCGGTAAAAACCCCCCGAATCATGTTCTCTGGGGTCTCGGCTACCCTCGGCAACCGAGACCCCAGAGAAAATCCGACTCTGGGGGGCGCTATTCACTTTTTCCACAGCGCCGTTAATTAACGGCGCTGTGGATTAAGTACCCTTAGCGGCCGCCGTTAAAAGGCGTATCGGCGGTCGTTAAGGGGCTAAGCTCTGCACAATCTTTATTATTGTTTACTTCTATCTTTGATTATGTTAATGTGTTAGCTTCCGTCTGGTATTTTGGGTAACTTTACTCACCAGTAATAAGTTGAGTTTATATCTAAAATTTCACAAATATGTGCACAGTCACATATTCTTCATAGTAATGTGTGCATTTTTAGCTTTAATATTACATTATTTTGTCCTGGAAGCTGTGGTTCCCTTTATCTCCGATTGAACATTGTCTTCACTTTGTATTCCTTGACAATTTGCACTTTTTAAAAAATATTTTATTCATTACCAATAAACTTTTTGTTTTAGAACTTAATGGTTTTCTGTGTATTTTCTTTTATGATAAGTTCTAATTTTCAAAAGGCTCGGGAGGGACGGTGCACTATTTGACTCTTGGAGAACAAATTATAAGGCTACGTTCACATTCGCGGCGGGCGCCGCAGCGGCGCCGCATGCGTCATGCGCCCCTATATTTAACATGGGGGCGCATGGACATGCGTCGCACTTGCGTTTTGCGCCACATGCGTCGCTGCGGCGCCCGCGTCCGGGCGCAGAGGACGCAGCAAGTTGCATTTTTGCTGCGTCCAAAATCAATTAAAAAAAGGACGCATGCGGCGCAAAACGCAGCGTTGTGCATGCGTTTTGCTGCGTTTTTGTTTGCGTTGTGCGCTGCGGCGCCGACGCTGCGGCGCACAACGCAAATGTGAACGTAGCCTTATAGATTAGTTTCTGGACTCCATATAAAGAACCCCTAAATGCTAGAAAAGCAGAATCCCTCCTCAAGTGACCCCAGTTTGGAAATTTTACTCCTCCGGGAATGTGTCTACAGGTGTAGTGATGATTTTGACTCCATAAGTGTTTTCCAGAAACAAGCAGCAGCAGATGTTGTTCAGTGAAAATTGCAAACTGCCGTTGTAGTGACCAGTACACTGTAGTGACCAGTACATTGCAGTCACCAGTACGTTATGCCCAACCTGTGCTTCTGGAGACATGCACCCATAAATAGGCGGACTTTCTTCACTACAGAAATGCCAAACATGTGGACGCTATATGTGGTTTAGAAACATTGGGGCTCAGAAAGGAGGGGGGCATTTGAATTTGAGAGTGCAGAATTTCTTTTAGGGGGTCAGGGGCCATAACATTTTTCCATAGCCTTTGTACTATCAGTAACGTGGAAGCCCCCTATATTTCCATTTACAGATGATGGACCTGAGCAAGGACTTTTTTGTGGTTTGAGTTGAAGCTTTTATTGGGAACATAACGTTAGGGACAGTTTTATAGGTCGGCTCATTCCGGATGCAGCGATACCAAATATGTGCACTTTTTTTTGTTTTTACATAAATATACAGTATGTATTTATTGCTTTCATATTTTTTCTTTTTTTCATTTATTTTGTGATTTTTTTTATAGCTTTATAACTTTTTTTTACTTTTTTTTAAACTTTTTTACTTACTCTCTGTAGTGGACTTCAATTTTTATTTGCCTGATCACTGGTCTTATACAATGCAATACACATGTATTGCATTGTATGAGATCTGACCATTTTATAATGGTTACAATGGCTCCGGCGGTGAGCCCGCATCAAAGCCAGGACATGTCAGCTGTTTTGTACAGCTGGCATGTGCCCGCAATAGCGGCGGGTGGAATCGTGATCCACCCACTGCTATTAACTAGTTAAATGCTGCTGTCAAACGCTGACAGCGGTATTTTACTAGCACGTCCGGCCATCGGAAGTGACCCCCGGGAGTGATCGGGAGTGAGCGATGCATCGGCATGACAACCAGAGGTCTACTGAAGCCCTCTATGGTTGTTGATGCCGGATTGCTGTGAGCGCCACCCTGTGATCAGCGCTCATAACAATGCAGCAATTCTAGTACGTAGGAGCGATCTGAGCATCGCTCTGATGTAGCAGAGCTGATCAGGCTATGGCAGCTTCTATCCTCCCATGGAAGCTATTGAAGCATGGCAAAGTAAAAAAAAATGTGTTAAAAAATATGAAAAAAAAAAAAATGAAAGTTTAAATCACCCCCCTTTCGCCCCATTCAAAATAAAACAATAAAAATCAAATATACACATATTTGGTATCACCGCGTTCGGAATCACCCGGTCTATCAATAAAAAAAAGAATTAACCTGATCGCTAAACGGTGAAGTGAGAAACAAATTCAAAACACTAGAATTACGTTTTTTTGGTTGCCGCAACATTGCATTGAAATGCAATAACGGGCAATCAAAAGAACGTATCTGTACCAAAATGGTAACTTTAAAAACGTCAGCTCGGTATGCAAAAAATAAGCCCTCATCCAACCCGAGATCATGAAAAATGGAGTATCGGAAAATGGCGCAATTTTTTTTTCTTTTTAGCAAAGTTTGACATTTTTTTTTACCACTTAGATAAAAATTAACCTAGACATGTTTGGTGTCTATGAACTTGCAATGACCTGGAGAATCATAATGGCTGGTAAGATTTTAGCATTAATTTGAACCTAGCAAAAAAGCCATGCAAAAAACAAGTGTGGGATTGCACTTTTATTGCAATTTCACCACACTTGAAATTTTTTTCCCATTTTCTAGTACAAGACATGCTAAAACCAATGGTGTCTTTCAAAAGTACAACTCGTTCTGCAAAAAATAAGCCCTCACATGGCCATATAGAAAAGCCACGGAGACACCATCATGTCTTTCTCAATGCAAGCAATGAATAGCCAGGTCTTTCACCGGGAAGAAACAACCACGGGAAGGGCAGCATCCAATAAAGGAAAACCACCTATGCCAAAACATGGTATCCATCCACAGACAGCTGCTTCGGGGTATTTGCCCCTCATCAGTGTGGAGTAGGAAACTGGCTATTAGGAGCAGTGCCTGGTGAAAAGACTATAAACATAAGGGTGAATGACCTCGAGGAGATCAAAACATCCAACACCGCGGAGACACCATCACGTGTTTCTCAACGCAGTGATCCAGAACACTGCCCCCATCCCTAATTGGAAATATGCAAATAAGACCTGGATATTCATTGCTTGCATTGAGAAACACGTGATGGTGTCTCTGCGGCTTTTCTACATGCATTTGCATATTTCCCATAAGGGATTGGGGGCAGTGTTCTGGATCACTGCATTGAGAAACACGTGATGGTGTCTCCGCGGTGTTGGATGTTTTGATCTCCCCGACGTCATTCATCCTTATGTTCATAGCCTTTTCACTAGGCACTGCTCCTAATAGCCAGTTTCCTACTCCACACTGATGAGGGGCAAATACCCAGAAACAGCTGTCTGTGGATGGATACCATGTTTTGGCATAGGTGGTTTTCCTTTATTGGATGCTGCCCTTCCCGTGGTTGTTCCTTCCCGGTGAAAGACCTGGCTATTCATTGCTTGCGTTGAGAAACACGTGATGGTGTCTCTGCGGCTTTTCTACATGCATTTGCATATTTCCCATAAGGGATGGGGGCAGTGTTCTGGATCACTGCGTTGAGAAACACGTGATGGTGTCTCCGCGGTGTTGGATGTTTTGATCTCCCCAAGGTCATTCACCCTTATGTTTATACTCACATGGCCATATTGAGAGCAAAATAAAAAAGTTATAGTTCTAGGAAGAAGGGGAGCAAAAAACGAAAACGCAAAACTGAAAAAAGCTAGGGTCATGAAGGGGGTTAATAAACCATGATCCATGTATAATAATAAACTAAACTTGAACCTCACATATTGCTACACATTGTAAAAAATGACAATGTACTTTGAAGCCGAGCCATAAGATGAGTTTGATTGTGGCCCTGAGATAACAAGCGTGGCTGTTAGAGTCAGATTCTGGCTGTGACATACAGCCATATTATTCGCAGAGCATAGCTGGCTCAATCTGTAAGTCTTCTCCGTACGCACACTCCCGATTTGTACTGCAAATGTACGGCAGTTGTCGGGAAGGGGCTAAAAGGGGTAAAAAGTGCTTTATAAAAGCTAAGCTGTCAGCATCAGTGATATCACTGTGTGCATTGCACCATTGCACATATACTACTCATCAAATGGAACTTTATTTCTGTGTAATATTAATGTATGCTTTCCCCCTGGGCTGTATTGGTTATTTTATTTCTCTGCAGTTACAGCAATATATTTCATTATGTGCAATTACGTCTAAACATTAACAACATACATAACAAATATGTCACCAAAATGATTATGTTTTTCTGTCCTTAAAGTAAACCTGTCATGTGAAAAAATGCTATTAACCTGCAGATATGGGGTTAATCTGCGGTTCATAGCACTCTGCACCTCCCTTCACCCGCACTTTGACTTCCGCTACCGGAAGGAAATTCCTTCTCGACAGAGTTCAGGTTTCTATGACCGGAGTGGAGTCAGTGCAGGTCAGTCACCGCATAGTGAGTGGAAGCTGTAACCGAGCCCCAACACTAACTGACAGCAGGTCAGCATTAAGGCTGGCTGTCAGTCAGGGCCAGGGGTGCGGGTACAGCCACTGCTCTCTATACACAGAGCAGCGACTGAACGCTACTAGGAGGAATAAAGTCCACCAGCGGTGATCTAAGTGCCAGTGCCAGGTAAGTTCAGAATGCCATCAACCTGCAGATTAACCCTATATCTGCAGATAAATAGTGTTGTTTTTTTTGCATGACAGGTTCTCATTAAATCACCTGCTACTCAAGGTGACTATAGTAAAACTTGCAGTTAGGGTCCATTATTTCTTGTCACACTAGGTTCACACTTTTAAAATGCAATTCGCTGAACACTGTTGGAATTTCTGTCAAAATCCCAGAAAACTGTATTCGGAGAGAAACCCAAACAGAGCCCTGACGGAGCCATTCATTTAAATGATGCCAATGGAATCTCAAGCCTTCGTCCTGCAAGTATTCATCTTTTTTTCAACAAGCACAAAACTGTAGTTAGCTTCCTTTGTGTATGTCAGAAAAACATGAATATTGCCATGACTGTGGTCAGACAGTAATCACAGTCGGTTTCATGCTATTGATGGGCTCAGTCCAGGGCTCCAATGGTTCCAGAAGGAGTTGGGAGTTTTGGGGGGGTTTTCAAATGGGAACTCTGACATAGTGCTCAGCATGTGAACATAGCGTTATGCATTTTCCAGTTAGCTATTCCCTTAAATATGAGTGTTGGCAAAGCAGAAAAAAATAATGAATATGGTTAGTGAATGTGAAAGGCTATCACAGAAAGATGACACAGAAGGCTATTTATACATATTTTAAAGATTTTTTTTATTGAGTGGTTACAGCAAACACTATAAGAAAGATAAGTGATAAGATTATACTCTACAGAGACTTGAGTGTCTTTTCTATGTCAAGTATTGAAACAGATCTACTGCTAAGCTTCTCTTTGAAGTACTAGAGCTGTCTATTACATACTGGAGCAGATAAAGCGGATTCTTCTTTTAAACAAAATAGACAAGGGAAAAAGTAGAACACAGTTTTATGTATATGTTACTAGCATTGATGTAAAATTCATGCCACACACACTTCTATAATTTGGTTTAGACTTTTAGTTAATATAGCTCAACCACTTTATACCTTCAATGAAATCTGTCAGTAGGATCATCCCTCCTAAGCGTCTATATGGGCACGTAGGTCATAAGAATCTGAATAAAATGATACCTAGAGATCTGTGATCCGATGTCTTATTCCAGAGAAATTTGTGTTTTTCTTATATGTAAATGAACTATTCAGATTTATGGGCCGGATCCAATTCTGCATGAGATTCTGCCTCCAAACCTTGTTTTAAATAAAAGATGGTGTAACCAGTCTCACACATGTAACTAGCGTAAAATATTAGAACTGAAATGTGTCTCTTATCAAACACGTTAGCAGCTGCAGATAAAAATGACTGCCTCTCACAGTTTGGGAAAGAGCTACTGACTACCTTGGACAAACTAGGCCTCTCTCAAGCAGTCCACATGGTCACTCACATAAAGAGTCGCACTCTGTATTTGATAAATCACACAGGGCTGGAGATCTCAAATGTATCCACAAACCCAGTTACATGGTCTGACCATCACGCTAATAATTTCTCATTCAAATCTCCAGCTTTTAAAGAGGTTGTCTGGCCTTGGGCTACAAGTCTGCAGTCGCTCTATGTGACTACAGACTTGTAAATCCTCACATCACCTGCACTGTGTTCTGAGGAATCCCTGGTACTGTTTCCAGAGAGGCGGGCACGTAACTACAACTGTGTGATTTCCATACATGCGGTCATGTGCTGACTAGACTGGCGCAGCCTTGCTCAATGCAAATGTGAGTATGCAAATAGCATACATGTGGTTACATGACCGGCAGGGCATATGATGTGAGGATTCACAAGTTTGCAGTCATATAGAGTAACTGTAGACTTGTAGCCTAAGGCCAGATATCCCCTTTAAGTACCAAAACAAAGAGCCCATAAAACACAGGGCTCTTAAAGGATTATCTCCCCAAGATATTAATAACAATTTCAGTTTCAAGGGACAGATGGACAATACAACACATCTGTGTCCTCTGCTTTTGATGCCATTGCTCCCTAGCACACTTAAAGGGAACCTGTCACCCACCACCGGCGTTTTTAACTAAAAGAGCCACCATGTGCAGCAGTAATGCTGCATTCTGACAAGGTGGCTCTTTTAGTTCTGGGTGCTGTAACTGCCGAAATAATCAGTTTTGTAATTTGTCCTAAATACCTTTTCTTCAGTCAAGGAGGCATGCATTTCCCTCCTGCTGCAGACACCACACAGCCGTCACTCAAATCTTCTTGGCGCCGGGCACCGCCTCCTCACCGCTGTTTTGAAATGAGCCGGCGCCTGTGCTCTTTTCTCCTGCCTTGGGCAGGCGCAGTGAGCGCTGCCCATCTGTCCTCATATGCAGTCTAGCTGACTGCACCTGCGCGGCCGCCCTGCCTGTGAATCCCAGCCCCGCAATGTGAATAAATCAGAAGACACTGCGGGGCTGGGATTCACATTATTATATTTTGGTGAAAACTCAAAATGTTGAAAATATTTTTTGATTTCTCAATAAATCTGATAGACTACACAACATTTAAAATGCTTTGCACTTTTTAGCTTGTTTTATACCCTCTAGATTAAAAATGTACTGGTTTTAGTTACAATAATTTTTGACTTACCTGTCACTTATTGATTCTTTAGACTGATAAAAATCTTCTTTTGCAAGATAACCTGCTGCAGTTCCACCACCAAAGTAGCTTTTCCTCAAATGATTAGCAATGCGATTAGAAACAATCAAGGCTCCCAAGCCAGTTGGGAATCCGAAAATCTTGTAAAATGACATGGTCACGAAATCTGGTTGGTATAGTGTCAAGTCTAATGGAGATGTGCTGACAAAGGAGGCTGCATCCAAAAGAACAATCCATTTGCCTCGGACCCTAAAGGGCAACATTTTCCCAGTCTGGATTTTTTTTATCCATGACAGAGGATATTTGGTACCTGAATGATTGCTCAGTGCTGGATAGCAAAAAAGATGTAAGGTTCTGTCATTTTGAAGTTCACATCTTCGACCTTCTGACTGCAGTAACTCTTCTGGTGTAACTGGGGCAGACGATATATCTAACCTTTCCGCGAGTCCCCTAATTCCAACCACTGAGGTGTGATTGTCGGTTAAGTAGACAAAGTGGCTGCCTTCCTGGATCGAACTTCTGCGAGTCCATGGAAAGTTGTCTGCCACTAGTTTAAGAGCTGCGGTACATCCCGATGTAAAGATCACTGTGTAGTCTTCTGAAGATGCATTAAAGTGTTGTAGTACTCTATAAAAAAATACAAAAAAAATAATTTTTACAGAGTTTATATTATCTACCATTAATCTGCTGTAAACATCATGAATTTTAAATGTACTCATATCATCTTTATATAATTGTTCCATCCTAGAGTCACCCATTTTTTCTTTGATGAAAACACCTGATGGTGCTTCACATTGCAACCAGTTAAAATATTGAATTTGCAAGTTTGGCCTTCAAATTAGACCAAACTTGGACATGTCTGTCAGACAAGTGAAGATGGTCTGAGGCCTCTTTCACACGTCCAGATAATTCCGGTATCGGAGAAATCGGTACCGGAGTTATCCGTGTCCGTGTGTCCGTGTGCTCACGTGGCACATCAGTGTGGCACACGTGCGGCATCCGTGTGCCGCCCGTGTGCTGCCTAAGGACCACACGGACCGTGCAGGAGAGACAGCGCTACACTAAGCGCTGTCCCCCCTGTGTGGTGCTGAAGGCGGCATTCATCTCTTCTCCCCGCAGGAGGGAAGAGATAAATGATCAAGTTTTTTTTTTGTTTTGTTAAAAATAAAGTTGCATGTGACCCCCCCTCCACCCCCAGTGTGCCGCCCGGCCCCTTGCAGAAGAAATACTCACCCGGCCAGCTCCTGCGATGTCTCCTCTCTCCTCTCAGCGCTGGCAGCATGTCCTGTGTGAGCGGTCACGTGGTACCGCTAATTACAGTGAGGAATATGCGCATATTCCTCACTTTAATGAGCGGTCCCACGTGACCGCTCACACAGGACAAAGGGCCAGTGCTGAGAGGAGAGTGGAGACATCGCGGGAGCTGGGTGAGTATTTCTTCTGCAAGGGGCCGGGCGGCGCACTGGGGGTGGAGGGGGGGGGTCACATGCAACTTTATTTTTAACAAAAAAAAAAAGAACTTGATCATTCATCTCTTCTCTCCTGCGGGGAGAAGAGATGAATGCCGCCTTCAGCACCACACGCAGGGGGGACAGCGCTTACTGTAGTGCTGTCTCTCCTGCGGGGCGGTACGTGCACACGGAGGAGAGTACACACTGTTCTCCGTGTGCACGTGTGCAGGACGTATTGCAGTACGTGCTGCCGGAGATAAGTGGACATGTCTCCGTGTTTTGCACACGGACACACGGTCCGTGAAAACATGGAGACATGTGCATAGACCCATTCATTTGAATGGGTCTACGTGTGTCAGTGTCTCCGGTACGTGAGAAAACTGTCAGTACACGTACCGGAGACACTGACGTGTGAAAGAGGCCTTAGACTATAGTTTGTCTGCATGCTATGAATTAAAAAAAGAAACAGTCAGTTCTTGTAAGCAAAACTTAGATGTGTTAATGGGGACTACTTTTAAGTGACAATTAAACTATAATGATGACCCACAAAATGAAAATTAGGCTAAGATAAGACACACCTCACTCTCTAGTACAAAATTAGTCAAGTGGAACCCGACATGATAAAAAAAAATAAATTGTATTAACTTTGTAAGAGAAAAGTAGATATCGCATGTTAAGATATTATTTTATGGCTCCATCAATTAAAATCAGTTGCAGTATTTTGGATGCAGTTTTTTCTACTCTGCCCATGATTCCCTTAAGGCGATATGCACACGTTGCGGATTTGACTGTGGAATTTTCTGTGCAGATTCTGCATTTCTTGGCAGAAAACACAGGTCAGAATCTGCACATTTTTTTTGCAGCTTTTGTGAGGCTTTTTTGCGGATTTGCTGCTGATTTTGTGCGGGTTTCTTCCTTTTTTTACCCCTGCGGATTTCTATTATGGAATGGGTGCAGAAACGCAGCAGATCCGCAAAAAATAATTGACATGGTCCTTTTTTGAATCTGCTGCATTTTCCGTGTGGATTTCTCCCCACAGCATTTTTTTCCCATTGATTTACATTGTACTGGAAATCACTTTTGGATCTGCAGTGTTTCTGCGTGGAAAAAAAAGCTGCGGACCCGCAGGAAATCTGCAACGTGTGCACATACCCTAACTCTCAAGCGTCTGGTACAAAAGCTCAACCAATGCAAATATAACACATGGATTTTGGTGCTTTTTCTTATTCTTTTAGATCGTAAATTTATTTTCTCACTATAATTTTTAGTTGGTTAGGTATCTGTGGAACACCTACCAACCACAAAAAGGGCACTGACACAAACAATTATATGGTACATAAATCTTAACAAAAAAAATGTAATATAATGGTCATGTTATGCAAAAATAGAATGAGACAACACTAGCATCAAACAGCACAGTTGTTAGAGGGATGCATGAACAAACATATCTGGCATCCCCTCCAGATCAAATGACAGGAAAAAGAGAAAATGATACCAGCAACCAATGAATTCAAAAGATTAGTTTTGGGGGATTTAAATTTGTTCTGAAATTTAAGAAAATAAGCTTCTTACTCAACAGATATCACCACATAAATACTTTATGCACAAAACAGCAAATTATATACTAATTTATTTGTAAAATGAGTAATTAAATTCTGCTTGTCGCTAGAGGGGTACAAATTTCTGATGTACCTTTCTACATGCAGAATATGTACTGATAAATAAATATGGCTTGAAGGTGCACCTGTGTATATTTATCCCTGATGGATTTTGCTGCCCATACTGTTTATTGTTCAGAACAGTTTTTCTTCATAATTGATCTTATGGACTGATTACTTAAAAGAGGATCTTTTATCAGTTTGAGCATGCTAAACTGGCTACATTATTAAATAATGGCTGTAGAGCTGAAAAGAACATACATTTGATTGTTTAATTTCACCTCTCCACCGTGGAGATATTAGCTTGTTATATACAGTTTACAATTTATGATAAGCCCAACCAAGCATTACCAAAGATTCTTCTTTGGAGACATGTACTTCTTCCCCTGTATGACTTAACCGATCAAAAGGAGGAGGTGTTTTACAGGAGAATAAAGAACATGCCACCTCAGTAGCTTAGAATAACTGTCATAGTGTAGCCCCAGCCACATACTGCACTAACAGAACCTTATTAACACCATTTTTATATTCTTCCCACATTAAAAACAAGAAGAGCAGTTTAATACCTTGCTTCCTAATTTTGACACTGAAAACAAATCTTGCAAATAAGGTTTGCGTGTCAAAAATGTGTGCAACCTAGTGAAACATGGCATAAACCACCTGTAATATCCCACAATTCCAAGAAATTACCTCCCTTGTTTCTTAGAAAGCGGTTGCGGCCACTTCTGAATCGCATTGATCTTGTTTATCTGTGGCTTGATTTTGCCTCTCCTGACAATATAGCCTATTTACTTGGCCACTTCCTTCCCTTTGGCACATTTTTTATTTATGGTGAACCCAGCTTTCCTCAAAGCATCCAGAACTGACTGTACCTTTGGTAGATAGCTACTCCATTCAGGGCTGAGGACCACAATGTCATCAAGGTAAGCTGCGGCATACGTCTCATGCGGAGATAAGATCCGATCCATAGCCCTCTGGAAGGTAGCTGTGGCGCCCTGCAGTCCAAAGGGCATTCTGGTGTATTGAAAACACTCATCAGGCATCAAGAAGGCCATCTTCTCATTGGCACTCTGGGATATGGGGGGCCCTTCATCAGGTTGGGGGTTGTAATGTATCTCGCGGGTCCAAGTCTCTCAATGAGTTTGTCCATGCGAGGTGTCGGATATGCATCAAAACTGGATACCTAATTCAGCCTGCGCTAGTCATCACAAAACCGCCACTCACAGTCGGGCTTCAGCATGAGGATGATGGGATTCGACCATCCACTTTTTAACTCCTATCATACTGAGGTCTAGCATTCTCTTTACCTCATTTGACATTACCTCTCGGCATGCTTCAGGGTCACCCTTACATGCAGCTCTGTTACTATCTATTACGCTCCGGTGTAGCATGACCTTGGCTTCCCAGGTTTCCTTGGTGATGTCCAGGAGCCCTCACAGATATCAACCATACAGGAATTGTAATTGTACATCCCTGTTATGATGTGCACACAGTAGATGTGCAGGAGCCGCCCGTGTTTCACAGTCAATGCTCTACTATAACAGGGATAATGGCTAACAGGTTTTTGCACATATTAGGGTGGGTCCCTAGAGTCAATTCCCCATGTTGGCCCCAGACACCCCAGTCAAACACTATATTATCAATACTTATTTCACCTGCTGTGTGTGTGTGTGTATATATATATATATATATATATATATATATATATATATATTTAGAGAGAGAGAGTGAGGGAGAGAGAAAAAGCGAGAGAGGCTATAAATAATAAGCATATAGCATAAACCCCAAACTATATATGAGATTCAGACTGTAAAGCAGTGGATATTACTTGTGTAGCAGACCATTTAACTAACGTCTGTACTACAAGTGTTACACCTCTTGAATATGAGGTGCGAGTACGATGTCTATTCTACTTTACCCAAGGTTTTAGCACTTTCTTAAGACAGAAAGGTCTCTCCCTATGTGTGTATATGTATATGTATATGTACGTTCTTGATATATACTTTGATACCTAGTGACATCTGCAGTCATATGTGTCTATACCAAATCTCCTGATATCTCTAAATGCATTCTCTCTATTGGTGTTTTGCCATATATAATGTTAATAATTTTGACATTTATATGTACATATGCGCATTTTGCAATGTGTGGATATAGGTACATGCATACTGTATATTCCTTGGTTATTTTTTGTTCACTTCTGATTTATAAGTGACCAGTTAATGCATTGATCTATTTATCATTTGTTTTGATGTTATTTCATTGTTGTATTATTTTACAGATAACTGCCTTGATAAAGGCCCTTTGGCTGAAACGTTGGCACATTGTGTGACTGGTCAATTCATCAAATAATAAAATTATACTTTGGCATTCGATTCTTAAGAGTCCTCAGATTGATCTTTATTATTACGTTATTTTTCTGAAGAGCTTTTTCTACGTTTGGACTGCGATCCCCTTGATCTATTATAGGGAGGGACCTGTCAGTCAGGAGGAGCAGTCCAGGGGGAAACTGCCAGGGAGCTGCCTCTTGGGCTATTCATCCTAGTAGCATTGTCCTGGCAGGATTTTAAAAAGTGTTTACCTTGAATTACTGCAGTATTTTAGAGTAAATTATGCCAGACTATACATGCTTGAAGATACAAATACAGATGCAAACCCAAGAACATAGATATATAATATAGAAACATGTGCCACAAGTCATCCCCCTATCATCAGCCCACGTACAGTACATAGGCAGGCATTTGTTACTGCAGTTCTAGTTGTTCTGGCTGCGGCTTTTAATGTCACAGGACAAAGCCCACCAATCTGGTCAGGGCAAATTCCAGTAAAATCAGGTCTCCGGGTTTCCCCTTAGACTTAGGGTACCGTCACACAGTGCAATTTTGATCGCTACGACGGCACGATTCGTGACGTTCGAGCGATATAGTTACGATCTCGCAGTGTCTGACACGCTCCTGCGATCAGGAACCCCGCTGAGAATCATACGTCGTAGCAGATCGTTTGAAACTTTCTTTCGTCGTCTAGTGTCCCGCTGTGGTGGCATGATCGCATGGTGTAACAAAGGTGTGCACGATATTGTATACGATGTAAGGGTGGAGGAGCTGGCTACGTAGGAGCGCCAAATTCTCCACCTCCTGTGTGCTGATTGGGCGGTACAATACTGTGCGCTCATTCGACAGACAAAGGACTATTGTTCCCGGCTGATAAAACCGGAGCTGTCGAGCGCTGTACTCTTTTCTCTCTGGAGCACGTGCTGGAAACAGAACTCTAGCTGGATTCCCTGGACTTAACTACAGACTTTTACCGCAAGAGGTATGTATAACGCTACAGCGTAGCAGATGTTGCGCTTCAACAGGGATAAACGCTGGTCGATTGTTCCTTTATGGAGAGTAGGGTAGGCCAGAGAGCCTCAGGTACACAGCTGTAGCGTGCCCCAATTAATCCTTTTACAGATCGAGCTGTAGCATGGTGGACTGCCCCGTTTATGCCAGTAACAACATATATAGTTATTAGATAAATGGTCAAAACATTGTTTTGTAAGCACGTGTATTTATTTTACGTTTGTTTTCTTTTTAGGAAGTATGCTCACTTCCGGTGAGAGTTCTGTCGTTGCTGCTGCCCTGCTGTTTGAGGCAGCACGTCTCCAAGAGGAGAGACGTCCTAAACGAAAACGTCGCATGTGGACCCGGAGCTGGCTGCAGAAAAGATCCACATTGTCACACATGGGTCTCATAAGAGAGTTACGTGATAATAACCCTCATGATTTCCGAAACTACCTTAGGATGTCAGAGGAATCGTTCAAGATTATACTTGCTGCTGTTACGCCACTCATACAAAGGCGTGTACGCCGATGCGTGCAGCCGTGCCCGTAGATGAAAGGTTGGCGGTGACACTGCGGTTCCTGGCTGACAGAACTTTATTTTTTCCTACACAGAGGCAAAGAAACAGTGCCGCCGCCGAGAGCCCGAGGCATTGAACACTGATTCCGAACCCGAAGTGCCTCAACATCCTAGTAGGTTCCCACAATAATGTGATTTTTATTTGGTTGGAGTTATGCCCCCCCCCCACACAGCCATTGTTGCCGCCGCCACGAGGCATCCCACACCGCCTCAGATGTACTTGGGCCCTCCGGGTCAACGCCTCCAGATCCTAGTAGGTTCCCACAATAATGTGATTTGGATTTGGTTGCAGGTCCCCTCTTCCACAACCCCCCCCCCGCAGTCACTGTTGCCATATCTGCTGACAGAACTTTATTTTTTCCTTCACAGAGGCAAAGACACAGCACCGCCGCCACGAGGCATCCCACACCGCCGCAGATGTACCTGGGCCCTCAGGGTCAACGCCTCCAGATCCTAGTAGGTTCCCACAATAATGTGATTTGGATTTGGTTGCAGGTCCCCTCTTCCACAACCCCCCCCCGCAGTCACTGTTGCCATATCTGCTGACAGAACTTTATATTTTCCTTCACAGAGGCAAAGACACAGCGCCGCCGCCACGAGGCATCCCACACCACCGCAGATGTACCTGGGCCCTCCGGGTCAACGCCTCCAGATCCTAGTAGGTTCCCACAATAATGTGATTTGGATTTGGTTGCAGGTCCCCTCTTCCACAACCCCCCCCCGCAGTCACTGTTGCCATATCTGCTGACAAAACTTTATTTTTTCCTTCACAGAGGCAAAGACACAGCGCCGCCGCCACGAGGCATCCCACACCACCGCAGATGTACCTGGGCCCTCCGGGTCAACGCCTCCAGATCCTAGTAGGTTCCCACAATAATGTGATTTGGATTTGGTTGCAGGTCCCCTCTTCCACAACCCCCCCCCCGCAGTCACTGTTGCCATATCTGCCGACAGAACTTTATTTTTTCCTTCACAGAGGCAAAGACACAGCGCCGCCGCCACGAGGCATCCCACACCGCCGCAGATGTACCTGGGCCCTCCGGGTCAACGCCTCCAGATCCTAGTAGGTTCCCACAATAATGTGATTTGGATTTGGTTGCAGGTCCCCTCTTCCACAACCCTCCCCGCAGTCACTGTTGCCATATCTGCTGACAGAACTTTATTTTTTCCTTCACAAAGGCAAAGACACAGCGCCACCGCCATGAGGCATCCCACACCGCCGCAGATGTACCTGGGCCCTCCGGGTCAACGCCTCCATATCCTAGTAGGTTCCCACAATAATGTGATTTGGATTTGGTTGCAGGTCCCCTCTTCCACAACCCCCCCCCCGCAGTCACTGTTGCCATATCTGCTGACAGAACTTTATTTTTTCCTATACAGAGGCAAAGACACAGCGCCGCCGCCAAGAGCCCGAGGCATTGAACACTGATTCCGAACCCGAAGTGCCTCAACATCCTAGTAGGTTCCCACAATAATGTGATTTTTATTTGGTTGCAGTTATGCCCCCCTCCACGCAGCCATTGTTGCCATGTATGCTGACAGCACCTTTTTTTTTCATTCAAAGAGGCAAAGACACAGCGCCGCCACCACGAGGCATCCCAGTCAGCGCAGTACTGGCCCCCAGATTCTCTTCCGGGCTTCTCTCCTTGGGAGAATATGTCCCCAGACGAGGTCTTGCCACATAAGTTTTTCAAACACGCTTAAGATTGTCACTCACTGCCTCTGTACTGTGTTATAAGGTTTTTATTCTTTCTCACCAACAGAAGCCGGCAGTGTGACCATGTTGGATCTGAAAGCCAGTATTGAAAGGCTGTTCAAGACTCTGGCGCAGATTCAGGTGCAGCAGAATGTGGCAATGGGAAAGTTGAAAAAGATTATGGACATGTGCCAACAGTTGGAGGCTGGGACAAAATAAATACTAGACCCTGTTTGTAAATGTTATGGCGTTAATTAAAAAAAATTTACTTAAACTTTGATTCAATTTTCAATGTTTTATTTTTAGAAATGTACATTTCTTGGTTACGTGAATTTCTGCCCTCATACAGTGCTGTGGACCCATTTTGTCTCTGTGATCGAGACACACCAATCAAGCAGTCGAGATTGAATTTCAAAGAAAAGGTTTTATTAAACACAGTATATTAACAAGACAATAAAAAAAAATGAATGTAAAAAAAATAATAAAATCACAATTCGTGATATGCCGAATCTTCAGTTCGATAACTTTGGTGCCTGATGGGCGAAGCCATGTGAGAAGGTATTGGCATGTAGGAGTTAGGGGGTGGCGGGCCGAAGTGGGAAACGGGGACATTGTGGCGTTTTGGTGTCTGTGACTGTGACCAACCATTAAAATATGAGGACTCTGTCCGCTGCATTGGCCGGGAAGAGACCAAACGAGTGTGCTCATCCAAATTGCCATCTGTACCCTTGTTAACAGCTTCCAAAATTAGACGCTCCGTTAGTGTTCTTTGCCTGTCGTCCATTTTGGCCAGTTTGTCAACTATATAGTGTCCAAAACCCTGCAACGCAGGGCTGACATTGTTCGTTAACGCCTGTTTTGCCAGGCTCAACAGTTCAAGGGAGACGTCTGAGGTGGCTTTACGTTTCCTTGAACCTTGCCTCCATTGAGTCCTGGCAGGTGCAGCCTCCACAAATTCAGTCGTCGAGCTGTCCTGTGCACAGTCCTGTGTACTGTCCTGTGCACTGTCCTCCTGGGGAGAATACAAAATGAAGTTATTAACCCGGAAACCAAAAGTCTTAACACCCTAACCGCATCCAAACTATATATTCGTATTCATGCAATAATGTTATAATAGATTTTTAGCTTAGTAATATTATTTAACATTCCCATTTATTTATTACTTTGAACTACACTGTTCTGACTGCTAGGGGAACCTGATGAATATTTCATTGCCGAATAAGTCTCACCAAGAATACTTATCTGCAGCTGGAAGCGATACTATTTTCGATATTGCTTAGATGGTATGGTTTATGAAGGTCGCCATTAGATACTTATGAAGGTTGTGATATAATACTGTAATGCGACAGGGTTACTTATGTGTACATGATTTTGTTATAACTTCTAATTGATGGGATAATCAGAAGGATAAAACCGAAAATGCAGATAAATTATATGTAATTATACGACACATTGGTGAACCTGTAGTGCAAAGAGGTACTTACTTGTTGCCCTTGAGAGTCCTGCTCGACGAGGTTCGCTGATACAGTCTCTTCCACAGGTGCAGGTGCCAACAAGCGGAAACACATGGATGTCCGTGGCACCTCTTGGTCCCTTAGAAAATTCATATGTTCAAAGTACCAAAGCTTAGGCACGTAAACATCTTCGGTGGAAGCTCCGGACTTTGTAGTGTGAAGGACCTTGTTAAGCTCCTTCCTCCACACCGTGCGTAGCGCCTGCATTTTCTTCTTTATAACTGCTTCGTTTGCTAGCTCTTCTGGTGCATGGAGATTGTAAAAGTCAATGAGCTTTGAATAACCCTCCTTCCTCTTTTCCCTGTGCAATACTCTGGAGATTTAATCTTCCAGAGGCAGGGAAAAGACTGGTAGATTTCTATGAAATCCCGGATAAATTCAACGCGATTTGACATCTGGAAAAATTTTTTTTACAAAAAGTTAGGCGTTTGACAGAGTCCTTTAAACACTACTTTTACCAGTGTACCACCCGCTTCACTACAGCAGCCACACAAAGCGCTCATGTCGATCATACATTGTTCCATCTGCCACACCCTAGGCCACCATAACCCAAAACAGTGTACCACCCGCTTCACTACAGCAGCCGCACAAAGCGCTCATGCTGACCATACATTGTACCATCTGCCACGCTCTAGCCCACCAGTCACAACCAGTCACAACAGCGCACCATACGCTTCGCTTCAGCGGCGGAACGAAGTGCTCATGCCGACCATACAGCGTTCCATCTACCACGCCCAAGCGGTTTTACATACCTCGAAGCTGCGGTGCAAAGCGTGGAATGGTCTAGGAGAAACAAAATCCATCTACCACGCTCTAGCCCACCAGTCACAACAACGTACCATCCGCTTCGCTTCAGCGGCGGAACGAAGCGCTCATGCCGACCATACATTGTTCCATCTGCCACGCCCTAGGCCACCATAACCCAAAACAACCACCCGCTTCACTACAGCAGCCGCACAAAGCACTCATGCCGACCATACATTGTTCCATCTGCCACGCCCTAGGCCACCATAACCCAAAACAGTGTACCACCCGCTTCACTACAGCAGCCGCACAAAGCGCTCATGCCGACCATACATTGTACCATCTGCCACGCTCTAGCCCACCAGTCACAACCAGTCACAACAGCGTACCATACGCTTCGCTTCAGCGGCGGAACAAAGTGCTCATGCCGACCATACAGCGTTCCATCTACCAAGCTCTAGCCCACCAGTCACAACCAGTCACAACAGCGTACAATCCGCTTCGCTTCAGCGGCGGAACGAAGCGCTCATGCCGACCATACAGCGTTCCATCCACCACGCCCAAGCGGTTTTACATACCTCGAAGCTGCGGTGCAAAGCGTGGAATGGTCTAGGAGAAACAAAATCCGACGTCCAGGTCCACCAAGTGTCCAAGTACAAAGTGAAGAAAGGAAATTTTGAAAGCTGTGAGGTGACGTCTGGAACAATAGCGCCTAGTTGACAAATTTTCCAACCAATTGTGTGCACAGAACCTATGGCCTATCAGCACATTAGCTAGCAGCACAACACGCCCCTAGTGAACAACGTCACGCACAGATTATGCAAAATGTGCTCTGAACTGTCTTGTGTGACATGACCGTACGACTGTCCCATACGACTTCTACATCGCAAATACGTCATGAAATCGCTCCAGCGCCGTGCATCGCGAAGTGTGACCGCAATCTACGATGTTGGAGCGATAATTGAGCGACGATGTAACGTCACGGATCGTGCCGTCGTAGCGATCAAAATTGCACTGTGTGACGGTACCCTAAGTTCACATAGCGTTGTTTCCTAAGTTCAGTTGTCTGTCGGGGCTTTCGTAATCTACTACGTCTTGCTATCCACCTTCAATAGGCGCATACGGCCAAGCTCTGTGAAACTTATCTTTCCTGAATCAGCATAGCAAAACCCCCTCCCCTAATGAAAATCATAATTAATAATATAGAAACTTCCAATCGCTTTTATATTGCTGCACCACAAAAATAAAACAGTAAAACTACAATGTAACTATATTTGTTATTTATTTCTAACTGGCCAACTTAGCTACTAGGGTCTCTGGTTCCATCTAGTAAAACAGCCTGATACAGTATAATTAAATAAGAGAAACTGGAGCAGCAGCTGGCAATGTTAAACAAATCAATTAACTGGAGACTCCATGCTGACATTTCAGTGATCGTCTCCAGGCTAATGATAAAGGTCTGAAATCACATCTTCAGAAATAGCTGCATCAGTGAAGGAACTGTGAATAATTCTAGCAAAAAATGCCATGATTGATACCCTGCTGAGAATTATCTAGAATTGTTTGGAATCAGTGTCCAGAGCCAAGGATAAACCATAATCAGAATAAGTTTGATTTCTAACTGGCTGTTAGCTATGATCATAATATAATGTGGGTATAGAACATACATTATGATGTAAAGACTAGATTAAAGTGTATTGTTCACTGGATTTATTATGAGAATTTCCTCCTTTTTTTCGCTGCTCCACCTGTTCTTCTTTCTTTTCTGTGCACCTCTGTTCCAAAGTTAAAAAAAGAACAAAACATACTACTCAGGGGAGCAGATGGAATAAAATTAGAGTAAAATTGCACAATTTTGTCCTCGTGACAGGTCCTCTCAAGGAACAACAGTGGAAGTATTCTTTTAGTAGGCATTATCTGGAAATTTGTAAATTTCTTTTTCAAAATGCTAATAAATATTATATCAGAGATAAAGATCAACTGAAGAAACTGCTATGAGACATGGTATAAAAAATGCACAGGTTTTCCCTGGGGTTATTTTGCTTTTTCACCAATAAAGCCGTAATGAGTGTATAATGACAAGTTATGTAAATTTCTGAACTCTTACTTTGTTAATAAGATCAGCACCTGTCGGTGAATGCGACATCCTTGTATCATTGCTTCCATCCCGAGACTGGAAACCCATTCATTCCTGTACTTCTCACATCTGACTGAGCATCTGCTGTAGTTATATCCAGTCTATTTTCTTTTCTGTGGGGACTCAAAGCTGATGCATTTTACTACCACAGATACATTCTAGAAAGCTAACAATGCTGGTGTAAGGTTTAGCAAAATCAACTACTGTATGAGAAGCAGAGGGACTCCACGTAAATCAAAGGGACTCTTCTCCTTCCAATTCAAAAGATCCTCATGGACATATGAACAGAACCAGATGAATTTAGCCTAGTTCTGACTTTGTCAGGCATGCCTGCATGCTTGGTTATGATCTCCTGCCTTGAGGCAGTACTCTTGTATTTCACACAATCAATATCTCTCTATAAGTAGATATTTTACACACATCTTATTTGCCATTTGTTCAATTGATTTTTAAAACTAAAATTATGATTCATCTTTCAATTTTACCATAATGGTGAGAAAAAATGCAGATTGCAACATTCATGGGTTCACATTTTTTTGATTTTTGGCACACCTGTTTAACAGAACATGTATGTGCTAGTTTCATACATTCGGTCCTCGATTCATCAAGATTCTCATGCTGTAAGCCAGGCCTGAAGAACTGTGCACTGCAGTACACGTACATTTACACTACAAGATTATCAGCGCTCCTGGGAACACTCGTTCACACCGGGTTGCAGATCACCAAAACACTCCTTTGTCTTGAGAACTGAACCTTTGGTTTATACTACAGATCATCATACTTGGCAGCACATTAACCAGTGCAAAGAGAACCACCAAGGACGGGAGAAAACACCCTATGAGAACTGATTAATCTATGACAGATCTTTCAACATAAGCTATCATAACATAATAATAACCTATTGTTTACATCAGGTTTTTGAGTTATATCTATTTTTTTTTATTTTGGGCAAATTATTTTTACACATCATAATAATCTGCATTATAAATTAAAAAAATCTTGCAATTTCCACACAGGTTAATCCAATTTTTTTGCATATTGACTGAAATTCTAATTTCTCCGTAACAAAGGAATGGATTGACCATGTATAGATATTGCTGTACTTGTTTTTGAAAGTGCTACATGCTCATATAAATCATTTTGGAGGCGAAATCCTGCTGTCAGATTCCCTATGAGTGTGTACCTGAAGAGCATTCTGCCTGTGCAACTGACTATTAAACAATCACTGATTAATGCCAGACGGTTGGCTAATGGAGAAGCATTTTAGAAGTTCCAAATTCATTGAGATGTGTCTTAAAAAATAGTAGCACCCTACACATTGTGATTTCTGTACACTTTGTAAAGTAAATATAATTGTGAGATTCACTAAGAAGCATTAAGGTATCCTACCCATAAAATCCTACCCTCTACAACAGGCCCTTCCTTCTTAGGCCCCTTTCACAGGTCAGGTTTTTGCCATCAGGCACAAACTGGCGAATTTTGAAAAAAACGGATCCGGCAAAAGTTGCCGCCTGTTTTCTTTTTTTCTCATAGACTTGTATTATCGCCGGATGGTCTCATGTTTCATCCATTTTTTGCCAAATCCATTGAAAATTAGGCTTCCGGCGGCTGGAGAAAACGTGCATAGGAACACTTTTTCTGTCAGGCGAAAAAATGCACAGCGATGGATCCCGCGAAAAACTGATGAAACGTGAGGTGAAATGATGGAATCCGGAGGCCAATTCCGTTTTTTTCAAATAAATCATGCATTTTCCATTCTGCTCTCTCTCTCCCCGGAACAGCATATCCTAACTCTATCCCTGGTTACAGAGAAAAAAAACAATGATCGGATCCAGCAAAAAAAAAAAGGAACCGTCGCATCAGTTTTCACAATTTGCCAGTTTTCACAATTTGCCACGGATCCGTTTTATTAAAAATTTGTCGCATTGTGCCTGACGGCTTAAAACTGATGTGTGAAAGGGGCCTTATTCTGACTGCATGTAAGATATAATTATTGTGTTCTATGTATTTGTCAAAATTAGTTTTAGGTATTACATGACACTCTTGCAACCAAACTATCTCTACTATCTACCAAAATGTGGGTCAACTACCTGATACCCATTCACAACTTAAAGCCCTCCAAACAGGAAAACTGTGTAAGTAAGGAGTTTCCATATTAAGACATACCATGTAGCCCCATTAGGTAAAGATATAACATCAGCTGAGGAATCGGTTATTGTTGCTATAAAATGTATTTTATTTGAAGTCATAGTAGCAGTCTTTAAGTGACAACCATGCCTTGTTTTGTAGGTATCTATAGAATTCAATCTGAGCTGCTGCATACCCTTTTTGTTTGGCAGACGTTAAAGGGACTCAATCAGCACAGAATGACTGAGTACAGGCGCTCGGTGCATCATGGTGTGGCTATATGTCTAACCACATCTCCTTGTTTTCCATCTTTCTCCTCCACCACCCCTCTGCTGTTATTGACAACTCTGACTGGATAGAGCCTGACAGACTGCCTTTACTCATCATAGTACTTATGGATGAACTGGATTGTATAACTGAAAAAGCAAATAATAAAACAAAACTATGCTGCTTTATCATCAAAATAAATCACTTACAAACTTTTATGGCCTTGCGGCAAAAAAACGCTCTACCATGCCAAGTCACTGCGTAAGCAGTGAGCATGAAATTTTTTCGGGGGTCAAAAAATTCGCTCCAGCTATGACATAATCAACATTAACCAAACCAAAAGACGAGGGAGGGTGGATGATCTCCCATGAGCAGAGATAGGAAAGAGCAGGTGTCGTTCATGCTCTAATTCTTTAATAACCCCTTCATGACCCTCACTATTCCCTCTTAATCAATCCTTTTTTTTATAAAAATTCGTATTAAAAAGCATACAGTCATCTTACTCGCTTACTAACCCCTTGCAGTTTTTGGCACCTTCATTATTCAATATGTCTGCAGCGTGTATCACATAAGTACGTAACCCAACTTTCCACACAGACTTTTCTTACCTCTGCGGCTAGCATTCACTCGGTATGTTTCAACTAAGGGCCCCTTCACACTGGTCGATTCTGCTACGATTACGACGCATTTGCGTCATATTCGACATCGCAGTACGAGCTCGTAGCCAGCGGTCACACTCTACGATGTTAACGCTTTTTCTGACGTAGTTGCGATGTGAACGTCACGCGTCGCAATCGTACGCTACCCTTCACACCGCCATAGTCCTACGACTCCGAGCGTGACGTATTACCAGCATGGGCGTGCTAAAACGTCACGCCCAATCAGGAGACAGGTATGCGGAAGCCCAACCCACGTAGTCGCATTACGAGCTCGTATGACCGCCGTCACATACTACGATTTCGACCGCCACAGCGAGACATTTACGACGAAAGAAAGTTCTGCTCTTTCTTTCACATCGTACGATGCTGGGCTGCGTCGCAAATCGTAACGCCATGTCACACTTTGCAACCTCGGAACGAGGACGGATAAACGTCACAAATCGAACGCTCGTTCAGACTTTGATTGCACAGTGTGAAGGGGCCCTAACCCTTGCTTTACCCCAATGTTATTTCTGACCTTGTTTACTCTGCCTTGATCATATACATCTGGCTCATTCTTAATTATCTGACAAAGATGAACACAGACCACTTCTCTCTGCTTCACACCTGAATGCACTTTCTATCAAATATATTGAAAACCATAAGTCTGCAAGACGTCAGTCTGCAGCATGTATCACATAAGTGTGTATCATATAAGTGTGAAGCTTCAGAATTAATCCAGAATTTAACCAGAAGGGAACTGAAGGTAGCTGGATATAGTCACTGTAAGCAATGTTTCTGTTTGTTTTCACTCTGACCCCTATAATCCTTCACTTTCTTCTAATCCCCCTAATCCCTACACCTAGGAAAGAACAGTTCATCTCCAAACACAGACAGCCCCCTCATGCTCTTTCTTGCTCCCACCTGCTAACACTTTCTCTGCTCCTCCTCACTGCCAGTGATATTGATCCAAATCCTGGTCCTCCTCACCACATTCCCACAGTCATTTCTACCTCCCATCCACGCTCTATCAAAACTTTCCATAACCTCTCTAACCTTATAACCATTCACCCGTCCCCGCTTCCCCAGTCCCACTGTCAAGAGCTCTAAAGAACGCTCGCTCTGTCTGCAACAAACTTTCCTACATCTATGATCTCTTCATTACTAGCAAACTTTCTTTCCTCGCCATCACCGAAACCTGGCTCACCCCCTCTGACATAGCCTCTCTTGATGCACTCTCGTATGGTGGATTCCACCTTTCCCACCCCCCCAGCAGCAAGCATGGCGGAGGAGTTGGTTTTCTCCAGTCAGATAACTGCTCCTTCACCCCAATCCCACTGCCACCCTCTGCCACCCTCCCTTCCTTTGAGGTACACACTGTGTGCATATACTCCCCCTCCAACCTCCAACTAGCTGACATTTACCACCCTCCAGGGCCAGCCACCACCTTGTTCGACCACTTCACCATCTGCGTACTTCATTTCCTTTCTGCTGACATCCCCACTATCATCTTGGGCGACTTCAAAATCCCCATTGACACTTCCCTCTCAGCTGCCACTAAACTTCTATCTCTCACTTCCTCCTTCACCCTCATTCAATGTCTTCTGCAGCCACTCACAAAGATGGCCACAAACTAGACCTCATCTTCACCCACCTATGTTCCCTATCCAACCTCTCTAACTCCCCTCTTCCTGTCCACAACCTACTTATATTCTCTTTTCTCTCCTCTCCTGGCCCACAATCCCCACCCCACAAACTTGCACACCCTCACAGAAATCTTAAACACTTCAATCTACACTCACTGTCACTGCTGCTCTATATAAAACCACAATAGCTGCAGCCATGGAATCGGTTGCCCCTCTCACACATACCAAAGCTCGCAAAATCAACAGACAGGCCTGGCACACCAGCCTGATCAAAGAACTGAGATAGGCTTCCAGGTTTGCTGAGCGGAAATGGAAGCGATCACACTCCAACGAGCACTTCATCACATTCAAACAGTCCCTCACAACTTTCAAGTCCACACCCTCGCTGCAGCAAAACAAACCTACATCTCATCTCTCATATCTTCCTATCTTCCCTGTCTCACAACCCTAAACAGCTATTCAACACTTTCAATGCTCTCCTCCCTCCCCAGCACCTCCTCCCTCTCCACTCATCTAAGCTGAACACTTTGCCTCATTCTTCAAGCAGAAGATTGATAACATCAGAGACAGTTTTGGTGGACAACCATTAGAGCCCTTCCTCCTAACTGCCCAGCCCGCCTCCAAAACCAACTTCTCCACCATTACAGAAGATTGACTCTCCACTCTACTCTCAAGATCACATCTCACCACCTGTGCACTTGACCCGATCCCATCCCACTTCATCCCAAACCTCACCACAGTCTTCATCCCAACCCTAACCCATCTCTTCAACCTATCACTAACAACTGGTGTTTTCTCCTCAAGCTTTAAACATGCTGCAATCACACCTATCATCAAAAAGCCTTCTCTTTACTGATCCTCCATATCTAGCTATCACCCTATATCACTTCTCCCCTATGCCTCAAAACTACTGGAACAACACGTCCATCTTAAACTGTCCTCCCACCTCTCTTCTTGCTCCCTCTTTGACCACTTACAATCTGACTTCCGGCAGTACCACTCCACTGAAACTGCCCTAACTAAGGTCACCAATGACCTATTAACCGCCAAGGTCAAGCGACACTACACTTTCCTCCTCCTGGACCTGTCCTCTGCCTTTGACACCATGGACCATTCCCTATTACTACAGACCCTCTCATTTCTTGGCATCACAGTCTTGGCCCTATCTTGGATCTTGTCATACCTAACAGACCGGACAGTCAGCATCTCCCACTTGCACTCCACCTCGCCCCCTATCTGTCGGAATCCCCCAAGATTCAGTTCTAGAGCGCCTGCTCTTCTCCATTGACACCTTCGGTTTTGGACAGCTCATAGAATCTCACGGCTTTCAGTTTCTCCTCTATGCTGATGACACACAGATCTACATCTCTGGAGCAGATAGCACCTTCCTACTAACCAGAATACCACAGTGTCTGTCTGCTATTTCATCCTTCTTCTCCAATAGATTTCTAAAACTTAATATGGACAAATAGAATTCATCATCTTTCCCCCATCTCACTCAACCCCCCTAACGGACCTATCCATTAAAGTAAATGGCTGCCCACTCTCCCCTGTCTCACAAGCTCACTGCCTCGGGGTAATGCTTGACACTGATATCTCTTTCAAACCACATATCCAAGCCCTTTCCATTTCAACTCAAAAACATTTCACGTTTCCATAAATTCCTCAACCAAGAATCTGCAAAAACCCTAGTCCATGCCCTCATCATCTCCCGCCTTGACTACTGCAACCTCCTACTCTGTGGCATCCCCTCTAACACTCTCACACCCCTTCAATCTATTCTAAACTCTGCTGCTCGACTAATACACCTGTTCCCTCGCTATTCCACGGCCTCTCCCCTCTGTCAATCTCTGCACTGGCTCCCCATTACCCAAAGACTCCAGTTCAAAACCTTAACCATGGCATACAAAGCCATCCACAACCTGTGTCCTCCATACATCTGTGACCTCATCTCCCGGTACTTACCTATACGCAACCTTCCATCCTCACAAGATCTACTTCTCCACTCTCCTCTTATCTCCTCTTCCCACAATCACATACAAGATTTCTCCCGCGCATCACCCCTACTCTGGAACTCTCTACCACAACATATCAGACTCTCGCCTACCATCGAAACCTTCAAAAAGAACCTGAAGACCTACCTCTTCTGACAAGCCTACAACCTGCAGTGACAACCGATCGACCAAACCACTGCACGACCAGCTCTACCCTCGCCTACTGTATCCTCACCCATCTTTTGTAGATTGTGAGCCCTCGCGGGCAGGATCCTCTCTCTCCTCCTGTACCAGTCGTGACTTGCATTGTTTAAGATTACTTTACTCATTTTAATTATGTATACCCCTTTTTACATGTAAAGCACCATGGAATAAATGGTGCTATAATAATAAATAATAATATGGTGCCTACAAAGGACAGAGATTGAGGAAAATCAAGTATTTGAGAAGATGCTCTTAAATGTTTTGTGCTCCATGTTGCACTGAACACCTGTACTTCTTCTGAACTGTCATTTTGTGCTGACAGAGTCCTTCTAAAACTACATCAGACATTTATGGCATATTGTATACTGCCAAGAATTATCATTTGCATAAAAATGCAATTACACACACACACTGCATGTCACACACCCTGCTCATCATACACAGACCCTGCATGTTATAAATGCACTGCATGTTACTCTGCATTTTACATATGCTCAGTGCGTTACACACACATACACATATAGGGAAATGGACATACCGGACTCTCTTCTTTTCACTAGTTCTTCCCTTCTCCCACAGGTTCAAAGACCTGTGGTGACATGACCATGATATCAGCAAAGATCCTTCTACTTTTATAACCTCTGAAACTGCACTAATAATGCAGAATTGGCATTATCAGTGTTTTTTCTGTTTTGTTAAGATTGGGAGCCTTTTTAAGGATAGGGGTTTTGTTTGTCCCCTCCCCGTTTTCTAACACTGGCCATGCATAAAAAAGAACATTTCCTGAAGTGCCTGCTATCAATGTTTTCTTCCATCCATTTATCTTCTCATTTCTAAAACTCAATAGCCAATGTAGCCAAGGGAAATGTTCAGTTTTATCGACCCGGAATACTTTCATACAAAATGAATTTGACCTCTGGAGACAAAAGGTTGTAAAACTGGCTTTGCGAATTCTGATATTCTTCAACATTTAAAGATAATTTATGCAAAGTATGATTTATACTAGAGGTTTTCACAGAGTGCAACATTAATTCATTAATCTTACAGGTGAACTAGATATTATCTCTATTGAAACTAAATTTTAGATGAATTTCAAAAATGGCCACACAGATTTGACTGGAAAAGGTATCTAATAAAAATGGAAAGCTTACATAGTGAGCTGCATTGAGGGACATCAAAATACTTAAATATAATATTTTCATCCAGGTTTCAATTTGATATCGTATATGTAAGCATTAATTACTACAATCAATAACCATTAAATGCAATTTGGGTCTCATAAGAGGTTGTTTACTCTTGTTAATTTTCAACATTTTTCGAAACATAAAGATGGATTCTAAAGTGAGTTTAAAAAAGGAAAAAACTTTTGAAAACTTGTTTCCTTATAAACTCAGCCATATTTATTGCAGCTATGCAAGTAAGAGGATGTACATGGACAACATTACTGATTTTAAGTTGTTGATCTGTTTATTTTTTCTCCCTGGAGAAAAGCAAACACTAAGGGTATTATCAATGGCAGAGATTTTTTAAAAGTCATTTTTCTTTCGTTTTAATGTGGTATTCGTTGACATGCTTTGAGACAAATTTTTCAAAGTGGTGCAAGTGTTTCATAAACTTATGCACAATAAAAAAAATGGTCTTTATTTTTGCATGTGCAGGTGATGGAGAAACAAATGGGTTAATTCTGCGCTGCTGTGTGGGAAGGGTAAAGGATGCCAATCCAGGTACAAGTGGTTTATTTGTCAATGCGTTTCGAAGTATAAAAGCTTCTTCAGGGAAACTTTTTTGTCCTGAAGAAACTTTCTCACTTCTAAACGCATTGACAAATAAACCACTTGTACCTGGATTGGCATACTTTATCCTTCCCACACAGCAGGGCAGAAAGAACACATTTTTTTCTCTATTACCCACACTTTAATCCTTTTGAGGTGCAGCACAGTACGGTGCAGAGATGAATATCCATCCCTTTATATAGGAACCATGGCCTCAGGCATAGTTAAGTGATGTAACAACTGCTTGTGCAATCAGATCCCATGTTTCGGCTGGCAGAATGCACCGAGTATATATATATGAGTTGTTATAGGTGCGGTCGCAGCCCACGGTCCACCGTGCAGGAGAAGAACCTGCTGCTAGTAGTTGGCGGCACTATATGGCGGTATAAGCGAACTCTGTTACTTCACAGAGTCGCCAAGAAGGAAAACGCTGTGCCCTGTTAACCTCACAGAGGATCACAGCTAACTAACTGAGTGGGTAGCAGTCAGTGGGCATGCAGTCAGCATAGCACACAACTCCTCTCCAGTGGAGCCAGAATTCTAGTGGCTATATGCCAGCCCTGAATTCATACACACAACTCCTCACCGGAGGTGCCGGTATTCTAGGGGCTTATTTCAGCCAACCCTAACCACATGCAAGCATGACCACAATATAGCAAAGCTCAGACATAGGTTGATACTAGTGCATGGTCGTGTGGCCATGCTAACCTTTTATAGCTGCAGCAGACAAGGACCTTCCTAGTGGTCCAATAGGAGCAGCTACAGGACCTGAGCCTGTGGCCCCAGACCTCCAATGTGAGGTCCTCCCTTGGGCATGCTCAGAAGGCGAAAAACAGGACTTAGTCCCAGAAGCGTCTGCTCGCCGCTGACCAGTACTGGCTACAATGGCTGAGCCTGGAAGGGCAGCAGTAACCAAGCGCATAGTCTTTGCCTAAGTCAGACGCTGGGACTGACGTCTCTGCTGAGCAGGCCCCACTGCGGCTGGAGAAGAATGGGAGACCGCAGCGGAGGTGGTTCAAGATTCCCCCTGTGCAGTGGTGGGAACTTGAGACCTAACATTACCCCCCTCCTTGGACCTCGCTACGCTCGAAGGCAGCAATGAGCTGCGGAGCTCGAATGTGCTCAGCAGGTTCCCAGGACCTGGCCTCTGGGCCATAACTCTTCCAGTCCACCAAATAAAAATTTTTGCCTCGTACCACCTAGCACCCCAAGATAATGTTCACCTCATAATCATCCGCAGACGAACCCGATGTCCTGGCAGATGACTCGGAAAACCGGGATATGTGTACGGGCTTTAGGAGGGTGAAATGTGTCGGTGATACCTAAACATGGAGGAAGAGCCAGATGGTAGACCACAGGGTTAACCTGTTTGAGGACCTTGAAGGGACCCAAGTAGCAAGGTGCAAACTTAGTGGACTCAACTCACAGCCTGATGTTATGGGCAGAGAGCCACACTAAATCGCCAGGAGCAAAGGTCAGAGCAGGGCACTGGTGTGCATTGGCGGAGGACCTCATTCTCTCCTTGGAGGCCCAGATGACATCCTGAGTGTGGTCCCAAATGTCCTATGCCTCCAGAGCCCAGTCTGCCACCCTGGAATCGGCAGAAGACACAGGCATAGGCACAGGAACCTGCAGATGCTGACCGTAGATAAGGAGGAATGGGGTCTGCCCAGTGGAGTCGGCTACGGCGTTGTTCAGCGCAAACTCCGCCCATGGTAGCAAGGAGGCCAAGTCATCCTGCCTGGCAGAAACAAAATGTCGCAGATATGTGACCAAGGTCTGGTTGGCCCTCTCTACCAATCCATTCATCTCAGGATGGTATGCTGATGAGAGATTCAACGCGATGCTGAGTAGATGACAAAGCTCTCTCCAGAACCAAGACGCAAACTGGGGAACCCGGTCACTGACAATTTTGTCCGGCATACCGTGTAGGCGGAAAATGTGTTTTATAAACAACGCTGCCAAGGCCTGTGCAGAAGGTAGCCGTGGAAGCAGCACCAAGTGCACCATTTTAGAAAAATGGTCAGTGATAACCCAAATGATGGTGCAGCGACGGGACTTGGGTAAGCCCACCACAAAGTCCATCCCGACCATCCCCCAGGGCCTGTCTGCCACCGGCAGTGGATAAAGTAACCCAGCTGGCCGTTGTCGAGGAGACTTATTTTTGGTGCAGAAAACACATGCCCGAATATAGTCTCCGACGTCATGGGCCATATGCGGCCACCAGTACGTCCTCACCGGAAGCTAAGATGTCCTTTTGGTCCCAAAGTGTCCACCCACCCTGGACGAGTGAGCCCAAGAGAGAACCTCTGGTCGCAAATTTGATGGCACGAAAGTCTTGCCTGGGGGCACAGACTCTAGCGAAACCAGAGCCACGGTCCTCAGTCTCTCAGAAGGGACAATAAGCCGAGGTTCCTCCTCCTCCGCTGATGACACCACGGAGCTGGAGAGAGCGTCGGCACAAATGTTCTTCTCCCTGGAGAGAAAATGGAGGGTGAAATGGAACCGGGAGAAAAACAGGGACCATCTGGCCTGGCAAGAATGTAGCCGCTGGGCTTTCTGTAAATACACCAAGTTCTTGTGGTCTGTGAACACTTGGAAGGGAAAGCGAGCTCCCTCCAGAAAGTATCTCCACTCTGAGAAGGCCAACTTCATAGCTAGCAACTCCCTGTCCCCGATGGAATAATTCCTCTCTGTTGGTGTGTATAAAACACATTTTCCGCCTACACGGTATGCCAGACAAAATTGTCAGTGACTGAGGTCCCCAGTTTGCGTCTCGGTTCTGGAGAGAGCTTTATCATCTACTCAGCATCGAGTTGAATCTCTTTTCAAGTCTTAGAGAAAAAGAAGCAAGTATGCTTCCGACCTTGAGCATCCTTTTGGAATAGGACTAGTGTTGAGCGATACCTTCCGATATCGGAAAGTATCGGTATCGGAAAGTATCGGCCGATACCGTCAAAGTATCGGATCTAATCCGATACCGATACCCGATCCCAATGCAAGTCAATGGGACAAAAATATCAGAATTAAAATAAACCCTTTCTTTCCTTGTAGGTTCATTCTACATGAAGGAAAACAACTAAGAATAATGTAGGATGTATTGGGGGAGGTGGCGGAGACATTAAAGGCATAGAGGTTTAGCCCAATCAAATAGAATAGCATGAATTTTAATTTTTTTTAAAGACGTTCGGAGTTACAAAGATATTGACTATGTTAAGATTTTTTTTATTTTGTCAGATATTGATGTTTCACTACTTCCACGCCCTTCACCCTCTTTTTTACTTCTCCCACACTTTCTTCTTCATCATCATCAGCATCTTTGACATCAACTTCTTCTTCACCTTATTCATCTTCTTCATCTTCTACCTATAATTTTTTTTTTTACATTGTTCATATTCTTTTTATTTAACTATTGTTCTTCTTTATATTCAACTTCTTCATCATATTCTTATTTGTGACAGGCATTCCCGTAGTTGTTATCTATAAAAGTTTGAAGATTACACCTTCCGTTCTGCCTGTCACAAAAGAGTTACATTTGTCCGCGTTCAGTTTGGCCTGCAGCATCAGGCTTTATCCAGGGGCACCACGAGGAGGAATGGACTCACCTCCATACACTGCTTAGTCTTCTTCTGCTTATAATTTAGATAATATCTTTTGCTCTGATATTTAGTGTTATGCTTAATGTTCTTCTGCTCTTTGTTCTGGAGCCTCTTGTTCTTCTGCTTCTCGGTCTCCCATGTCGTCGTCGTCTCCAGGGTCGTCGTCTCCAGGGTCGTCGTCATCGGGGTGGTCTTCAGGGTCATCGTCTCCAGGGTCGTCGTCATCTCAGCGGTTGTCGTCTCTGGTGTCGTCGTCATCTTAGGGGTGGTCTTCCGGGTCGTCGTCTTTAGGGTCTTGAACTTGGAAATGTAGCAGAAGGTACAAGAAGGCTGAGAAAATGCCGAGAAACAGCTGATGGAACTGGAACTCGGATGGCTACCCGAAGGTCCAAGAGCCAATGGAACTACTGAGGACCAGCTGACATTACTGGAACCCGGTTACTAAGCAGGAGGTACCCGTGCCTGAAAGCACTACCAAGGACCACCTGACGTTGGTGGAACTCGGATACCCAGAGGGAGGCACCTAAGCCAAAGGCTCTGCCCGGAACCAGCTGATGGTACTGGAACCAGGATGGGGAGCAGAAGGTACAAGAGCAAAAGACACTGCCGAGAACCAGCTGACGGTACTGGAACCCGGATGGGTAGCCGAAGGTCCAAGAGCCAATGGAACTACCGAGGACCAGCTGACATTACTGGAACCCGGTTACTAAGCAGGAGGTACCCGTGCCTGAAAGCACTACCAAGGACCACCTGACGTTGGTGGAACTCGGATACCCAGAGGGAGGCACCTAAGCCAAAGGCTCTGCCCGGAACCAGCTAACGGTGCTGGAACCAGGATGGGGACCTATTCAAGCTTGTCTTCCTAGAGCCCCAACTAGCGGTGTTGGAGCAAAGGGTCAGCAGGGGGAGCAGAGTGTAGGCCGAAGCCTGCACTGGAGGCATTTGTAGGTCTGTTGTGTCTGCGTGGCATTTGCAGGACACGATGCCGGCTACACAGCAGGGGAACAGCTGGTGGTGCTGAACCCCACTGACAAATTGGCTGGTGTTTTTCTCTGTGCAGCTAGCAGTACCGGGCACCAACTGGTGGTGTTAGAGCCCAGGGTCAGCAGGAGGAGAGGGAGCAGAGTGTAGGCCGAAGCCTGCACTGGCGGCAGCTTTGTGTCTGCGTGGCTGTTGCAGGACACGTTGCGGGCTACACAGCAGGGGAACAGCTGGCGGTGCTGAACCCCACTGACACATTGGCGGGTGTTTTTCTCTGTGCAGCCAGCACTTCGGGGCACCAACTGGCGGTGTTAGAGCCCAGGCTCTGCAGGGGGAGCAGAGTGTAGGCCGAAGCCTAATTGAACCAATTTTAAAGGTAACCTTTAACCCCCCCTCAGGTGTTACAAACTAGAAGAGCCACGCCTTATGCAGCAGTAGTGCTGCACAAGTCAAAGGTTGCTCTTTTAATTTTGTTCCTTGCACAAGCTGAATGAAACACGTACAACATTTTGGCCCTTATACAGTCAATCTGTCTTGGAGGCGGGAGTTCCCTTCGTAATGAGACGCAGCACAGCTGTCAAAAATCCCACCTTGCTGCTTGGCGCGGCCTCCTGAGCATCGCATTTTGATGTACAGGAGTCTGCGTTGTTGCGTTATCCCTTGGCCATGCGCTGCCCATCTTCTGACATCATTTCATGTTGGCTGGTGCGGTTCGCGATGCCCATGAATCCCAGCCCCGCAGTGTCTTTACAGTGTTTCACACTGCGGGGCTGGGATTCATGGCCTGGCGCAGTACATATGTTCGCCTCTCGCTCGGGTCCTTACACCTGCTACAGACTGTGCGGCGTCAGCTGATCCCTTATCGCATGCCACGGTCATGAAGCCGCACAGTCTGAAGAAGGCGGAAGGAGCTGAGTGACAGCCTGGCGAAGATATGCACTGCTCATGCCCGTCATTCACACCCTCGCAGTCAAAATAAATAAGACACCGATGGGCGTTGTGTCGGGCAGGGTGGCCGCAGAGGCGCAGCCAGCCAAACAATGATGTCAGAAGAAGGGCTGTGCTACCAAGGGGGTTGCAGCGTGTCATTACAAAGGAAAGTCACACCTCAGGGACGTTTTAATGGTCTCAGGGGACACATTGTAGACGTGTTCCGTTCCACGTGTGCAAGGAGAATAAGTTTATGAGCCACCTTGCACACATGCAGCATTACTGCTGTACAAGGTGGCTGTAAAACATACAAACACCTGGGGGAGGGGCGACAGGTTCCCTTCAATTTCAGTTCTTGTGTCTGCGTGGCGTTTTCAGGACACGATGCCGGCTACACAGCAGGGGAACAGCTGGTGGTGCTGAACCCCACTGACACATTGGCTGGTGTTTTTCTCTGTGCAGCTAGCAGTACCGGGCACCAACTGGCAGTGTTAGAGCCCAGGGTCAGCAGGAGGAGAGGGAGCAGAGTGTAGGCCGAAGCCTGCACTGGCGGCAGCTTTGTGTCTGCGTGGCTGTTGCAGGACACGTTGCGGGTTACACAGCAGGGGAACAGCTGGCGGTGCTGAACCCCACTGACACATTGGCGGGTGTTTTTCTCTGTGCAGCCAGAACTTCGGGGCACCAACTGGCGGTATTAGAGCCCAGGCTCTGCAGGGGGAGCAGAGTGTAGGCCGAAGCCTAATTGAACCAATTTTAAAGGTAACCTTTAACCCCCCCTCAGGTGTTACAAACTAGAAGAGCCACGCCTTATGCAGCAGTAGTGCTGCACAAGTCAAAGGTTGCTCTTTTAATTTTGTTCCTTGCACAAGCTGAATGAAACACGTACAACATTTTGGCCCTTATACAGTCAATCTGTCTTGGAGGCGGGAGTTCCCTTCGTAATGAGACGCAGCACAGCTGTCAAAAATCCCACCTTGGTGCTGGGCGCGGCCTCCTGAGCGTCGTTATTTGCTGCACAGGAGTCTGCGCTGTCGTTTTATCCCTTGGCCTTGCGCTGTTAGTGCTGCCCATCTTCTGACATCATTTAATGTCGGCCGGTGCGGTTCGCGATGATGCGATGACCATGAATCCCAGCCCCGCAGTGTCTTTACATTGTTAAAACACTGCGGGGCTGGGATTCATGGCCTGGCGCAGTACATATGTTCGCCGAGGCACTCGGGTCCTTACACCTGCTTCAGACTGTGCGGCGTCAGCTGATCCCTTATCGCATGCCACGGTCATGAAGCCGCACAGTCTGAAGAAGGCGGAAGGAGATGAGGGACAGGCGAACATATGCACTGCTCATGCCCATCTATCACACCCTCGCAGTCAAAATAAATGACATCGAGGGGCGTTGTGTGGGGCAGGGCGGCCGCAGAGGCGCAGCCAGCCAAACAATGATGCCAGAAGACGGGCAGCGCTACCAAGGGGGTTGCAGCGTGTCATTACAAAGGAAAGTCACACCTCAGGGACGTTTTAATGGTCTCAGGGGACACATTGTAGACGTGTTCCGTTCCACGTGTGCAAGGAGAATAAGTTTATGAGCCACCTTGCACACATGCAGCATTACTGCTGTACAAGGTGGCTGTAAAACATACAAACGCCTTGGGGAGGGGGGACAGGTTCCCTTCAATTTCAGTTCTTGTGTCTGCGTGGCTGTTGCAGAACACGGTGCCAGCTACACAGCAGGGGAACAGCTGGTAGTGCTGAACCCCACTGACACATTGGCTGGTGTTTTTCTCTGTGCAGCTAGCAGTACCGGGCACCAACTGGCGGTGTTAGAGCCCAGGGTCAGCAGGAGGAGAGGGAGCAGAGTGTAGGCCGAAGCCTGCACTGGCGGCAGCTTTGTGTCTGCGTGGCTGTTGCAGGACACGTTGCGGGCTACACAGCAGGGGAACAGCTGGCAGTGCTGAACCCCACTGACACATTGGCGGGTGTTTTTCTCTGTGCAGCCAGCACTTCGGGGCACCAACTGGCGGTGTTAGAGCCCAGGCTCTGCAGGGGGAGCAGAGTGTAGGCCGAAGCCTGCACTGGAGCAAGTTGAAAGGGAACCTTTAACCCCCCCCCAGGCGTTTGTAGCTGAAAAAGCCATCTTGTTACAGCACTAATGCAGAAAAAGGTAAACTTAGCTCTTTTAATTATGGTCCTTGCAAACGCTGAACTTGACACTTCTGAAATGTGTCCCCTCACACCGTTAAACCGTCCGGTCGGAGGGACTTATCTTTGTCATGTGACGCAGCACAGCCGTCATTCTTACCCCCTTGGCGATGTGCGCCGCCTCCTCAGCGTTGTTTGAATCTGTCCCGGAGCCTGCGCTGTTAGGTCAGCCCTTGGCCATGCACACATTTTGCGCTGCCCGTCTTCTGACATCATTTGGTGTCAGGCTGGCTGCGCCTGTGCGGCCGCGCTGGCCAAGATCCCACCTCGCAGTGTCGTCCAATGTAATCCCACTGCGGGCCTGGGATCCATGGGCATGCGCAGTGCATATCTTCGCCTCTCACTCCCCTCCTTCCAGCTTCTTCAGACTGTGCAGCGTCACGGCCGTGGCATGCTATTAGGGATCAGCTGACAGAGCACAGTCTGAGGAAGGCGGAGGGAGATGAGTGAGAGGCAGATGTTAAGATATACACTGCGCATGTCCATGGATCACAGGCCCGCAGTGTGATTAAATCAGAAGACACGACGAGGCGGGATCTCGTCCAGCGCGGCCGCACAGGCGCAGCCAGCCTGACACCAAATGATGTCAGAAGATGGGCAGCGCAAAATGTGTGCATGGCCAAGGGCTAACCTAACAGCACAGGCTCCGGGACAGATTCAAACAACGCTGAGGAGGCGGCGCACATCGCCAAAGGGGTAAGAATGATGGCTGTGCTGCGTCACATGACAAAGGAAAGTCCCTCCAACCGGACGGTTTAACGGTGTGAGGGGACACATTTCAGAAGTGTTCGGTTCAGCGTATGCAAGGAGCACCACAAAAAGAGGCACTTTTCCCTTTTGCATCATTACTGCTGCACAAGGTGGCTCTTTCAGTAACAAACGCGTGGGGGGGGGGCCGGTTCCCTTAAATTTAAGTTGTTGTGCCTGCGTGGCGGTCGCATGACATGTTGCCGTATACACAGCAGGGGAGCAGCAGGCATTACTGAACCCCACTAACACATTGGCGAGGTGTTTGGCTCTGTGCGGACAGCACTTCTGGACAACAACTAGCGGTGTTGGAGCCCAGGGACAGAAGGAGGAGGAGGAGGTGGAGGAGAGAGGAGGGATTGCCACACACACAGCTGGGGAACAGCTGACGTTACTGAACCCCAATAACAGAGGAGCGACTGTTGACTGTGCGGACAGCACTTCCAGACAACAACTAGCGGTGTTGGAGCCCAGGGACAGAAGGAGGAGGAGGAGGTGGAGGAGAGAGGAGGGATTGCCACACACACAGCTGGGGAACAGCTGACGTTACTGAACCCCAATAACAGAGGAGCGACTGTTGACTGTGCGGACAGCACTTCCAGACAACAACTAGCGGTGTTGGAGCCCAGGGACAGAAGGAGGAGGAGGAGGTGGAGGAGAGAGGAGGGATTGCCACACACACAGCTGGGGAACAGCTGACGTTACTGAACCCCAATAACAGAGGAGCGACTGTTGACTGTGCGGACAGCACTTCCAGACAACAACTAGCGGTGTTGGAGCCCAGGGACAGAAGGAGGAGGAGGAGGTGGAGGAGAGAGGAGGGATTGCCACACACACAGCTGGGGAACAGCTGACGTTACTGAACCCCAATAACAGAGGAGCGACTGTTGACTGTGCGGACAGCACTTCCAGACAACAACTAGCGGTGTTGGAGCCCAGGGACAGCAGGAGGAGGAGGTGGTGGAGGAGAAAGGAGGGATTGCCACACACACAGCTGGGGAACAGCTGACGATACTGAACCCCAATAACAGAGGAGCGACTGTTGACTGTGCGGACAGCACTTCCAGACAACAACTAGCGGTGTTGGAGCCCAGGGACAGCAGGAGGAGGAGGTGGTGGAGGAGAGAGGAGGGATTGCCACACACACAGCTGGGGAACAGCTGACGTTACTGAACCCCAATAACAGAGGAGCGACTGTTGACTGTGCGGACAGCACTTCCAGACAACAACTAGCGGTGTTGGAGCCCAGGGACAGAAGGAGGAGGAGGAGGTGGTGGAGGAGAGAGGAGGGATTGCCACACACACAGCTGGGGAACAGCTGACGTTACTGAACCCCAATAACAGAGGAGCGACTGTTGACTGTGCGGACAGCACTTCCAGACAACAACTAGCGGTGTTGGAGCCCAGGGACAGAAGGAGGAGGAGGAGGTGGAGGAGAGAGGAGGGATTGCCACACACACAGCTGGGGAACAGCTGACGTTACTGAACCCCAATAACAGAGGAGCGACTGTTGACTGTGCGGACAGCACTTCCAGACAACAACTAGCGGTGTTGGAGCCCAGGGACAGAAGGAGGAGGAGGAGGTGGAGGAGAGAGGAGGGATTGCCACACACACAGCTGGGGAACAGCTGACGTTACTGAACCCCAATAACAGAGGAGCGACTGTTGACTGTGCGGACAGCACTTCCAGACAACAACTAGCGGTGTTGGAGCCCAGGGACAGAAGGAGGAGGAGGAGGTGGAGGAGAGAGGAGGGATTGCCACACACACAGCTGGGGAACAGCTGACGTTACTGAACCCCAATAACAGAGGAGCGACTGTTGACTGTGCGGACAGCACTTCCAGACAACAACTAGCGGTGTTGGAGCCCAGGGACAGAAGGAGGAGGAGGAGGTGGAGGAGAGAGGAGGGATTGCCACACACACAGCTGGGGAACAGCTGACGTTACTGAACCCCAATAACAGAGGAGCGACTGTTGACTGTGCGGACAGCACTTCCAGACAACAACTAGCGGTGTTGGAGCCCAGGGACAGAAGGAGGAGGAGGAGGTGGAGGAGAGAGGAGGGATTGCCACACACACAGCTGGGGAACAGCTGACGTTACTGAACCCCAATAACAGAGGAGCGACTGTTGACTGTGCGGACAGCACTTCCAGACAACAACTAGCGGTGTTGGAGCCCAGGGACAGAAGGAGGAGGAGGAGGTGGAGGAGAGAGGAGGGATTGCCACACACACAGCTGGGGAACAGCTGACGTTACTGAACCCCAATAACAGAGGAGCGACTGTTGACTGTGCGGACAGCACTTCCAGACAACAACTAGCGGTGTTGGAGCCCAGGGACAGAAGGAGGAGGAGGAGGTGGAGGAGAGAGGAGGGATTGCCACACACACAGCTGGGGAACAGCTGACGTTACTGAACCCCAATAACAGAGGAGCGACTGTTGACTGTGCGGATAGCACTTCCAGACAACAACTAGCGGTGTTGGAGCCCAGGGACAGAAGGAGGAGGAGGAGGTGGAGGAGAGAGGAGGGATTGCCACACACACAGCTGGGGAACAGCTGACGTTACTGAACCCCAATAACAGAGGAGCGACTGTTGACTGTGCAGACAGCACTTCCAGACAACAACTAGCGGTGTTGGAGCCCAGGGACAGAAGGAGGAGGAGGAGGTGGAGGAGAGAGGAGGGATTGCCACACACACAGCTGGGGAACAGCTGACGTTACTGAACCTGTCATGATCTCCATGGCCAGAGAACTAGCATAAGCCTCTATTGGAACAAGCTCTTGGAAGATGTAACTATACTGACCATGAACTAAACCTACCGCATCATCTAGAAGTAGCCAGGTAGCATGTCCTACTTTTTATCCCTATATGCCCAGCGCCGGCCGGAGAACTAAATAATGCTAGCAGAGGGAAATATAAGACCTGACTCACCTCTAGAGAAATGCCCAAAAAAAAGGAGACAGAAGCCCCCCACATATATTGGCGGTGATATGAGATGAAACAACAAACGCAGCAGGAAAATAGTTTTAGCAAATTTGAGGTCCGCTTTCTAGATAGCAGAAGACAGAAAGCATACTTTCATGGTCAGTAGAAAACCCTAACAAAACACATCCAGAAATTACTTTAGGACTCTGGCATTAACTCATAATACCAGAGTGGCAATTCCTGATCAACAAGAGCTTTCCAGACACAGTAACGAAACTGCAGCTGTGAACTGGAACCAAAATACAAAAACAAAACATGGACGAATGTCCAACTTATCTAGTAGATGTCTGGGAGCAGGAACAAGCACAGAGAGGCTTCTGATAACATTGTTGACCGGCAAGCATCTAACAGAGAAGCCAGGTTATATAGCGACACCCAGATCTAATCAGAACAGGTGAACAGGGAAGATGATGTCACAAGTTCAATTCCACCAGTAGCCACCGGGGGAGCCCAGAATCCAAATTCACAACAGTACCCCCCCCTCAAGGAGGGGGCACCGAACCCTCACCAGAACCACCAGGGCGATCAGGATGGGCCCTATGAAAGGCACGAACCAGATCAGAGGCATGAACATCAGATGCAGTGACCCAAGAATTATCCTCCTGGCCATATCCCTTCCACTTGACCAGATACTGGAGTCTCCGTCTGGAAACACGGGAGTCTAGGATTTTTTCCACAACGTACTCCAACTCACCCTCAACCAACACCGGAGCAGGAGGCTCAACGGAAGGCACAACCGGTGCCTCATACCTGCGCAATAACGACCGATGAAAAACGTTATGAATAGAAAAGGATGCAGGGAGGTCCAAACGGAAGGAAACAGGGTTAAGAATCTCCAATATTTTATACGGACCGATGAACCGAGGCTTAAACTTAGGAGATGAGACCCTCATAGGGACAAAACGAGAAGACAACCACACCAAATCTCCAACACAAAGCCGAGGACCAACACGACGGTGACGGTTGGCAAAAAGCTGAGTCTTCTCCTGGGACAACTTTAAATTGTCCATCACCTGCCCCCAGATATGATGCAATCTCTCCACCACCGCATCCACTCCAGGACAATCCGAGGATTCCATCTGACCGGAGGAAAATCGAGGATGGAACCCCGAATTACAGAAAAACGGGGAAACCAAGGTGGCAGAGCTGGCCCGATTATTGAGGGCGAACTCCGCCAATGGCAAAAAAGCAACCCAATCATCCTGGTCAGCAGACACAAAACACCTCAGATATGTCTCCAGGGTCTGATTAGTCCGCTCGGTCTGGCCATTAGTCTGAGGGTGAAAAGCAGACGAAAAAGACAAATCTATGCCCATCCTAGCACAAAATGCCCGCCAAAATCTAGACACAAATTGGGTTCCTCTGTCAGAAACGATATTCTCAGGAATACCATGCAAACGAACAACATTTTGAAAAAACAGGGGCACCAACTCGGAAGAAGAAGGCAATTTGGGCAGGGGAACCAAATGAACCATCTTAGAAAAACGGTCACACACCACCCAGATGACAGACATCTTCTGAGAAACAGGCAGATCTGAAATAAAATCCATCGAGATGTGTGTCCAAGGCCTCTTAGGAATAGGCAAGGGCAACAATAATCCACTAGCCCGAGAACAACAAGGCTTGGCCCGAGCACAAACGTCACAAGACTGCACAAAGCCTCGCACATCTCGTGACAGGGAAGGCCACCAGAAGGATCTTGCCACCAAATCCCTGGTACCAAAAATTCCAGGATGACCTGCCAACGCAGAAGAATGCACCTCAGAGATGACTTTACTGGTCCAATCATCAGGAACAAACAGCCTATCAGGCGGACAACGATCCGGTCTATCCGCCTGAAACTCCTGCAAGGCCCGCCGCAGGTCTGGAGAAACGGCTGACAAGATAACTCCCTCCTTAAGAATACCTGTGGGGTCAGAGTTGCCAGGTGAATCAGGCTCAAAACTCCTAGAAAGGGCATCCGCCTTAACATTCTTAGAACCTGGTAGGTACGATACCACAAAATTAAACCGAGAAAAAAATAATGACCAGCGCGCCTGTCTAGGATTCAGGCGCCTGGCGGTCTCAAGATAAATCAAATTTTTGTGGTCAGTCAATACCACCACCTGATGTCTGGCCCCCTCGAGCCAATGGCGCCACTCCTCAAACGCCCACTTCATGGCCAAAAGCTCCCGATTCCCAACATCATAATTCCGCTCAGCGGGCGAAAATTTACGGGAAAAGAAGGCACAAGGCCTCATCACGGCGCAGTCAGAACTTTTCTGCGACAACACTGCCCCAGCTCCGATCTCAGAAGCGTCGACCTCAACCTGAAAAGGAAGAGTCACATCAGGCTGACGCAACACAGGGGCAGAAGAAAAACAGCGCTTAAGCTCCTGAAAGGCCTCCACAGCATCAGGGGACCAATTAGCAACATCAGCACCCTGTCTAGTCAAATCGGTCAATGGCTTAACGACATCCGAAAAACCAGAAATAAATCGACGATAAAAGTTGGCAAAGCCCAAAAATTTCTGAAGACTTTTAAGAGAAGAGGGCTGCGTCCAATCACAAATAGCTTGAACCTTGACAGGATCCATCTCAATGGAAGAGGGAGAAAAAATATATCCCAAAAAGGAAATTCTCTGAACCCCAAAAACGCACTTAGAACCCTTGACACACAGAGAATTAGACCGCAAAACCTGAAAAACCCTCTTAACTTGCCGGACATGAGAGTCCCAGTCATCCGAAAAAATCAGAATATCATCCAGATACACTATCATAAATTTATCCAAAAAATCGCGGAAAATATCATGCATAAAGGACTGGAAGACTGAAGGGGCATTAGAAAGACCAAAAGGCATCACCAAATACTCAAAGTGGCCCTCAGGCGTATTAAATGCGGTTTTCCACTCATCCCCCTGCCTGATCCGCACCAAATTATACGCCCCACGGAGATCAATCTTAGAGAACCACTTGGCCCCCTTTATGCGAGCAAACAAATCAGTCAGCAACGGCAATGGGTATTGATATTTAACCGTGATTTTATTCAAAAGCCGATAATCAATACATGGTCTCAAAGAGCCGTCTTTTTTTGACACAAAGAAAAAACCGGCTCCTAAGGGAGATGACGATGGACGAATATGTCCCTTTTCCAAGGACTCCTTTATATATTCTCGCATAGCAGTATGTTCAGGCACAGACAGATTAAATAAACGACCCTTTGGGTATTTACTACCCGGAATTAAATCTATAGCACAATCGCACTCACGGTGCGGAGGTAATGAACCAAGCTTAGGTTCTTCAAAAACGTCACGATATTCAGACAGGAACTCAGGGATTTCAGAGGGGATAGATGATGAAATGGACACCAAAGGTACGTCCCCATGAGTCCCCTTACATCCCCAGCTCAACACAGACATAGCTCTCCAGTCAAGGACTGGGTTGTGAGACTGCAGCCATGGCAATCCCAGCACCAAATCCTCATGTAGATTATACAGCACTAGAAAACGAATAGTCTCCTGGTGATCCGGATTAATACACATAGTCACTTGTGTCCAGTATTGTGGTTTATTATTAGCCAATGGGGTGGAGTCAATCCCCTTCAGAGGAATAAGAGTTTCCAAAGGCTCTAAATCATACCCACAACGATTGGCAAAGGACCAATCCATAAGACTCAAAGCGGCGCCAGAGTCGATATAGGCGTCAGTAGTAATAGATGACAAAGAGCAAATCAGGGTCACAGACAAAATAAATTTAGACTGTAAAGTGCCAATGGAAACAGATTTATCAAGCTTTTTAGTACGTTTAGAGCATGCTGATATAACATGAGTAGAATCCCCACAATAGAAACACAACCCATTTTTCCGTCTAAAATTCTGCCGCTCGCTTCTGGACAGAATTCTATCACACTGCATGCTTTCTGGCGTCTTCTCAGTGGACACCGCCAGATGGTGCACTGGTTTGCGCTCCCGCAGACGCCTATCGATCTGAATGGCCATTGTCATGGACTCATTCAGACCCGCAGGCACAGGGAACCCCACCATAACATCCTTAATGGCATCAGAGAGACCCTCTCTGAAAGTAGCCGCCAAGGCACACTCATTCCACTGAGTAAGCACAGACCATTTACGGAATCTTTGGCAGTAAATTTCAGCTTCATCTTGCCCCTGCGATAGGGACATCAAAGTTTTTTCTGCCTGAAGTTCCAAATGAGGTTCCTCATACAGCAAGCCCAAGGCCAAAAAAAACGCATCCACATTGCGCAACGCAGGATCCCCTGGTGCCAATGCAAAAGCCCAGTCTTGAGGGTCGCCGCGGAGCAAGGAAATCACAATCCCAACCTGCTGTGCAGGGTCTCCAGCAGAACAAGATTTCAGGGACAAAAATAGCTTACAATTATTTCTAAAATTCTGAAAGCTAGATCTATTCCCTGAGAAGAATTCCGGCAAAGGAATTCTCGGCTCAGATACCGGAGCATGAATAATAAAATCTTGCAAATTTTGTACTTTCGTGGTGAGATTATTCAAACCTGCAGTTACACTCTGAAGATCCATTATTAACAGGTGAACACAAAGCCATTCAAAGATTATAAGGAGAGAGAAAAAAAAGAAAGACTGCAGCATAGACAGACTGGCAAGTGATCCAATTAAGAGCACAGAAAAAAAAAAAAAAAAACTCTCAGCAGACTTCTTATTTCTCTCCTTTCTCAGCCAAGGATTTTAACCCTTTAGTGGGCAGGTCAAACTGTCATGATCTCCATGGCCAGAGAACTAGCATAAGCCTCTATTGGAACAAGCTCTTGGAAGATGTAACTATACTGACCATGAACTAAACCTACCGCATCATCTAGAAGTAGCCAGGTAGCATGTCCTACTTTTTATCCCTATATGCCCAGCGCCGGCCGGAGAACTAAATAATGCTAGCAGAGGGAAATATAAGACCTGACTCACCTCTAGAGAAATGCCCAAAAAAAGGAGACAGAAGCCCCCCACATATATTGGCGGTGATATGAGATGAAACAACAAACGCAGCAGGAAAATAGTTTTAGCAAATTTGAGGTCCGCTTTCTAGATAGCAGAAGACAGAAAGCATACTTTCATGGTCAGTAGAAAACCCTAACAAAACACATCCAGAAATTACTTTAGGACTCTGGCATTAACTCATAATACCAGAGTGGCAATTCCTGATCAACAAGAGCTTTCCAGACACAGTAACGAAACTGCAGCTGTGAACTGGAACCAAAATACAAAAACAAAACATGGACGAATGTCCAACTTATCTAGTAGATGTCTGGGAGCAGGAACAAGCACAGAGAGGCTTCTGATAACATTGTTGACCGGCAAGCATCTAACAGAGAAGCCAGGTTATATAGCGACACCCAGATCTAATCAGAACAGGTGAACAGGGAAGATGATGTCACAAGTTCAATTCCACCAGTAGCCACCGGGGGAGCCCAGAATCCAAATTCACAACATGAACCCCAATAACAGAGGAGCGACTGTTGACTGTGCGGACAGCACTTCCAGACAACAACTAGCGGTGTTAGAGCCCAGGGACAGCAGGAGGAGCAGAGGAACACAGTGTAGGCCGAAGCCTGATTGGAGAAAGTCGCAAGGGAACCTTTAACCCCCCCCCAATGCGTTTGTAGCTGAAAGAGCCAGCTTGTGCAGCACAAAGGATGCAAAAGGAAAAGGTGGCTCTTTTCATTATGCTCCTTGCAAACACAGAACTAAACACTTATAAAATGTGTCCCCTGAAACCGTGAGACCGTCCCGGAGGTGGGACTTTCCTTCCTAATATGATGCAGCACAGCCATCATTCCTACCCCCTTGGTGCCGTGCCCCGGCTCCTCAGCGTTGTTTAATTCCATCCCGGAGCCTGCGCTGTTATGTTATCCCTTGGCCAGGCACACTTAGCGCTGCCCATCTTCTGACATCATTTGGTGTCAGTCTGGCTGCGCCTGTGCGTCCGCGCTGGCCGAGATCCTGCCTCGCAGTGTCGTCTAAAGTAATCCCACCGCGGGCCTGGGATCCGTGGCCATGCGCAGTGCATATCCTCGCCTCTCACTCCCCTCCCTCCGGCTTCTTCAGACTGTGCGGCGTCACGGCCGTGGCATGCTATTAGGGATCAGCTGACGGAGCACAGTCTGAAGAAGGGGGAGGGAGATGAGTGAGAGGCGGAGGTTCAGATATGCACTGCGCATGTCCATGGATCTCAGGCCCCCAGTGGGATTAAATCAGAAGACACTGTGAGGCGGGATCTCGGCCAGCGCGGCCGCACAGGCGCAGTCAGCCTGACACCAAATGATGTCAGAAGAGGGGCAGCGCTAAGTATGCCTGGCCAAGGGATAACATAACAGCGCAGGCTTTGAGACAGAATCAAACAACGCTGAGGAGCCGGCGCACCGCACCGGGGGGGTAAGAATGACGGCTGAGCTGCGTCACATTACGAAGGAAAGTCCCACCTCTGGGACGGTTTTACGGTATCAGTGGACACATTTTATAAGTGTTAAGTTCTGCGTGTGCAAGGAGCTAAACAAAAATAGCTACCTTTTCCTTGTGCAGCATTACTGCTGCACAAGGTGGCTCTTTCAGTAACAAACGCCTTGGGGGGGGGGACAGGTTCCCTTACATTTCAGTTGTTGTGTCAGCGTGGCGGTCGCAGGACACATTGCCGGCTACACGGCTGGGGATCAGCTGATGTTACTGACACCCAATAACACTGGGTCGTATGTTTTGACTGTGCAGACGGCACTTCTGAGCCTCAACTGGCGGTGTTGGAGCCCAGGAATTTCAGTTCAGGTGGTAGAAAGATGAACACAACAGGAGACCTGGATACTGTAGACAGTCACCTAATTATTTAATCAGGAAGAGGAGTGGCAAATTCCTGCGAGATCCAGGCCTTGTTCATTTTCAGGAAAGTAAGCCGGTCAACGTTATCGGAGGATAGTCGCATGCGACGGTCAGTTAGTACACCACCTGCAGCACTAAAGACGCGTTCCGATAATACACTAGCCGCAGGGAAAGCCAGCACCTCCAATGCATACTGGCTTAGCTCTGGCCATGTATCCAGCTTTGAGACCCAAAACTTGAAAGGGGAAGAGCCATCTGGGAGTACAGCAAGAGGGCAAGACATGTAGTCTGTCACCATCTGACGGAACCGTTGCCTCCTGCTGACTGGAGCCATCTGTGATGGTGTAGACTTTTGTGGCGGGCACAGAAAACTGTGCCACAGTTGGGCCATACTGGTCTTGCCTTGGGCAGAGGCACTGCTTCTGCTCCCTCTTTGTGCAGAGCCTCCTCCACTGCCTGGACGCACTGAGCTGCTTTGTAATGCACTAGCAGCACTTCTCTCAGTTGGACTGGAGAAGATGATGGAATTCACCAGTGTGTCTTGGTACTCCCGCATTTTTCGCTCCCGGTTCAACGGTGTGATGAGGCTTTCTACGTTGTCCCGGTAGCGAGGATCAAGGAGGGTGAACACCCAATAATCAGACATGTTGAGAATGTGGGCAATGCGGCGGTCGTTTCTCAGGCACTGCAGCATGTAATCCACCATGTGCTGCAGACTGCCAACTGGCCAAGAAACGCTGTCCCCTGCTGGAGGCGTGATCTCTGCCCGCTCGTCATCACCCCACCCTCGCTGTACACACTGAGTACTGGACAATTGTGTAACTCCCTCCTCTGGATGGATGTCTTCCTCCTCCATTGACTCCTCCTCATCCTCCTCACAAAGTGTCCCCTGCCTACGCGTTTGTGAGGAACCACGTGGCGCTGACTGTCCAGAAGATGATGGAAATGGTGAATCCTCATCCTCCACCTCTTCCACAACATCATCCCTTAGCGCTTGCAGTGATTTTTCAAGCAGGCAGATAAGGGGGACAGTCATGCTGACTAGTGCATCATCTGCACTCGCCATCCGCGTGGAATAATCGAAGGGACGCAAAACCTGGCAGACGTCCTTCATAGTGGCCCACTCTGTGGTTGTGAAGTCTGAACGGCGCGGAGTGCGACTTCTTTGCGCCTGATGCAGCTGGTACTCCATTACAGCTTGCTGCTGCTCACACAACCGCTCCAACATATGTAACGTGGAATTCCACCTGGTAGGTAGGTCACATATGATTAGGGTTGAGCGACTTTTATTTTTATAGGATCGGGTCGGGTTTCACGAAACCCGACTTTCTCAAAAGTCGGGTCGAGTGAAATCGGCCGATCCTATAAAAAAGTCGGGGTCGGGGTCGGCCGAAACACGCACATGCAGTGCAATGGGATACTATGGTTCCCAGGGTCTGAAGGAGAGGAAACTCTCCTTCAGGCCCTGGGATCCATATTTACGTGTAAAATAAAGAATTAAAATAAAAAAAAAATAGATATACTCACACTCTGACGCGCCCTGGTAGTAACCGGCATCTTCCGTTCCTAAAAATGGCGCTTGAAAGACCTTTCGAATGCTTCACGGCTTGTGATTGGTCGCGGCGGCCCACGTGACCGCTGAGCGACCAATCACAAGCCGGTGACGTTATTCTCAGGTCCTGTTCTGGTTCTCAGGTACATGAGAATTACGTCACGGCTTGTGATTGGTCGCTGAGCGGTCACGTGGGCCGCCGCGACCAATCACAAAGCCGTGACGTCATCGGTAGGTCCTTCACGCGTTCATTCTTAAGAAGGAAGGCTGCCGGATAGAAGCAGGGCACGTATGAGGGTGAGTATATACCTAATAGGAATATACTTACCCTCGGCTTCTTTCCGGCAGCCTTCCTTCTTAAGAATGAACGCGTGAAGGACCTACCGATGACGTCACGGCTTTGTGATTGGTCGCGGCGGCCCACGTGACCGCTCAGCGACCAATCACAAGCCGTGACGTAATTCTCATGTACCTGAGAACCAGAACAGGACCTGAGAATAACGTCACCGGCTTGTGATTGGTCGCTCAGCGGTCACGTGGGCCGCCGCGACCAATCACAAGCCGTGAAGCATTTGAAAGGTCTTTCAAGCGCCATTTTTAGGAACGGAAGATGCCTGTTACCAGCGGCGATGTCCAGGCTGCGTCGGAGAGGTGAGCATATCAATATTTTTGATTGTAATTCTTTATTTTACACTTAAATGTGGATTCTGATACCGATTTCCGATATCGCAAACATATCGGAACTCGGTATTGGAATCAAGATACCAGATTCAGAAGATCGCCGACCTCATGGCCGACCCCACACAGGGGTCGGGTTTCATGAAACCCGACTTTGCCAAAAGTCGGCGACTTCTGAAAATGGTCGACCCGTTTCGCTCAACCCTTCATATGATGCGATGTTCCGGCAGGCGGTGTTGGCGCTGCAGAGCCGCAATGCGCGACTTTGCCGTGCTGGAACGCCGCAAGTGAGCACACTCTAGGCAGACCTTGTGCAGCAATGCATCAAGATCCGGGTAGTCCCTCAAAAACTCTGCACAACCAAATTGAGCACATGTGCCAGACATGGGATGTGAGTGAGGTTGCCGAGGCCCAGAGCTGCCACCAGATTTCGGCCATTATCACACACTACCATGCCTGGCTGGAGATTCACTGCCACAAACCACACATCGCTCTCCTGCTTGATGGCATTCCAGAGCTCCTGCGCTGTGTGGCTTCGATTCCCCAAAGAAATTAATTTCAAGACGGCCTGTTGACGTTTGGCCACGGCTGTGCTCATGTCGGTCATAACAGGTAAACGTTCATCACGGGTCCATGTGGAGGTGGACTGTGACGGCTCCTGCAGCGATGATTCTGAGGAACTGGTGTAAGATGAGGAGTCAATGCGTACAGAATGGATTCCTGCAATCCTTGGAGTGGGCAGGACACGTCCTGCGCCACTCGCACGATCTGTACCCGGCTCCACAACATTAACCCAATGGGCAGTGAGGGAAAGGTATCGCCGCTGTCCATGTTGACTGGTCCACGCATCGGTGGTGAGGTGGACCTTGCTACTGACGGCGTTCAGTAGCGCGTGTTTTATGTGTCCCTCCACATGCTTGTGCAGGGCAGGGACAGCTTGCCTGCTGAAGTAAAAGCGGCTGGGCACATTGTACTGTGGGACTGCCAATGACATCAAGTCACGGAAGCTGTCAGTCTCCACCAGCCTGAATGACAGCATTTCCAGTGATAGAAGTTTGGCAATGCCTGCAGTCAGAGCCTGTGCTCGTGGGTGGTTTGACGAGAAAGGCCGCTTTTTCTCCCATGCCTGTACTACCGATGGCTGTAGACTGGGCTGGGAGTGTGTGGATGACTGGGAACGTGGTGCTGTGGGTGGAATTACAGTGGGTCTCTGGACAACAGGGCCAGAGGTTCTTCCACGGCGATCCTGGGAGGAAGCCAAACCAGCTGCGTGTGAGCTGGAGGAAGAGGCAACACGAGCTGAAGCGGTGGTAGCTGCCGCTGTTGGTTGGCCTAGCTCTTTAGTGTGTTTTTCAAACTCCACCGCGTGCCTGGTGCGCACATATTTCCACATGTTGGAGGTATTGAGGTTGCTGACATTTCGACCTCTTTTGACTTTGTGATGACAAACCTTGCATTTGACATAGCAAATGTCATCTGCAACTGTGTCAAAAAAGGACCAGGCACTGCAAGTCTTGGGAGCGCCCTTTTTGGCTTTTGGAAGAGACATGCTCCAAACGGGTGCCAAAGCGGAGGCTGCAGGATCCGCAGTCTTCCCCCTCCCTCTGCCTCTTTGGCCCGTTCGGGGAATCTCTTCCTCAGAGCTGCTCTCACCACCTTCCTGTCCCTCACGCCAAGATGGGTCAAGGACCTCATCATCTACACTACCCTCTGCCACCAACTGCTCCTCCTGGGTAGTCTCAGCAGCAGAGCACGCACCAGAGAGTGGCACCTGAGTGTCATCAGCGGATGCGTCCTGCGATGTGGTGACCGGTGGCACTGGCCCACCCGCCTCTTCAGAGGAAGAAAGAAAAAGCGGTTGGGCATCACTGCACCCTGCCTCTTCTTCCATTTCTCCAATGCTGCTTGGCTGGCCCCCTGTTTCCAAGCCAAGAGATTCAGAGAACAGAAGTAGAGACGGCTCCTGTCCTGGGCTCTCTGTCTGCCTGGGCAATTTGGCAGGTGGTGAAGAGACAGATGGCTGCTCTCCAGTGCTCTGTGTCTGAGAGGATGTGGCACTAATTGAAGTCGATGCATTAGCTGCCATCCATCCGACAACGGCTTCAATTTGTTCTTCACGCAGCAGCGGTGTACGGCGCTCTGCGACAAAGCTGCGCATGAAGGACTGTTCCCTGGTGAAACTGGGTGCTGAGGAGTCACCGGTGCCCGCAGCAGGCACAGAATCCCCACGTCCTCTCCCTGCTCCGCGCCCACGCCCATGTGCCTTACTCCCTGCCTTCTTCATCTTGGTTGACTGATAAAGATAAGCAGAAAAGTACTAACGGCTTTGTGTGCTTATTCCTGAACAGCTCCTAACAGGTATAAGAAACACTAATTTTCTAAAGTGTGGACTAGACTTTAATATGAGCTAATGTGGCCTACACAAATGTAAAGTGGTGTGTTTGGTGAACTTTATTATTTATTTATTTTTTGGGGGCTGAACTGACAGCAGAGAGAGCTGCAGTCACACGGAGACCGTGCAGACAGCCGTAAACGGCGCTACAAGGCCCAAAAAACCTCCTCTACTTTATCCTATGTAGTGTTTTTCCACAAGTTAGCTGGATACAGGTGGAAAAACACTAATAGGAATTTTTTGAAAAAATGTGCAGCAGCCTGCACTACTTAAAACAAAAGGAAAATTGATTTGACGGTATGACGCAGTGAAGAACCCTGAGCTGGATACAACCAGGCTATGGCTGCTCACAGACTACAGGGCGAGCTGCAGTCACACGGAGACAGTGCAGACAGCCGTAAACGGCGCTGCAAGGCCCAAAAAACCTCCTCTATTTTATCCTATGTAGTGTTTTACCACAAGTTAGCTGGATACGGGTGGAAAGTCACTAATAGGAATTATTAGAAAAAATGAGCAGCAGACTACACTACTTGAAAAAAAAACAAAAAAAAACAGTATGAGGCAATGAACCACACTCCCTGAACTGAATACAACCAGCTATGGCCTATGGCTGCACACAGACTAGAGAGTGGGCTGCACTCACACACACACAGACCTTGCAGATCGCTGTGAAAACAGCGCTGCAAGGCAAAAGCAAGGTGATTAGTAGGTGAACACAGCAGTTGCTAAATTAGCCTTGGAAAAGAACAATGAAGCAAATCGCTATCTCTAAACTGGCCCTCAGTCAGCAAACAGCGTCCTGTCACTAACTGAATTCACAGCAGAGTGAGCGCAAAATGGCGCCAGCGACTTTTAAACTGAAGCATGACATCATTTCAGCAGCCAATCACAGCCTTGCCAGTAGTTTCATGCCCTCCATGCTGAACAGGATGTGCCCACACTTGGAATCATTCTCATTGGCTGAATTCGTGCAAATTTGTGCAGTTTGAATCCTGGGAACTTCCGATTCCGGTATCCGATACGCGGCAAGTATCGGAATCCCGGTATCGGAATTCCGATACCGCAAGTATCGGCCGATACCCGATACTTGCGGTATCGGAATGCTCAACACTAAATAGGACTGCTCCAGCACTGACAGATGAAGCATCCACGTCCATTATGAAAGGTTTATCTACATTGGGGCATTGTAGAATGGGAGCGCTAGCAAAGTGGGACTTAATAGAGAGGAAGGCCTTGGAGACCTCCTTAGGGTGTCCATATATCCAGCATGGGAGCCCTCTCCTGGGTTTCGGGACACATGGGAACAAGGTCTTTTAAAATGTTCTAGCATTATCATGAACATGCTTTTGGAGCATGACCGAGAGTTATTTGCCATAACAAAGGGTAACATCAAGGAACTGGAAGCTAAATTGGTGAATTTTGATGACGCCAAACAGGTGCAGCCCTTTAGGGCCAAATTAAAGGAGGGCTTGGACAAATACGACCGTGAAGTGATGTCAAAGAATAAATCCCAATTTTCTAGAGATCGGAATGATTTCGACTCTAAGAAGGCATTTAAATGGAGGCATCAGGGGAATAGGAGACAGGGCTCTCAGCCCCAAAAAGTTGTCGATACTAAACAAGTTGCTGTGGCAAGGATGACTGGTACTTCGGAGAGCGATTTTTTATCGTCAGTAGAGAGCGATCCCGACACCGGACACGAAGGGGGCGGAGGCGCCGCATTCCTGCCACCACGGACAACGAGATACGGGGGTCGCTGACCGACGTTTCAGAGGCCCTACAAGGCCCAATGCAACTAATGACTTCGGACCCTTCAATGGATTTCTCTGCTTCTGTTCAGGTACCTTCTGATACATTACAGGTTGTCAACTTGTCGGACCATGTTCTCTCTCATTCATTCAGACAGGATGCACGACTCCCTAGTGGTTGATTTGTTGGAGTTTATTATGAAGCACAATTTTTTCCTGTTTGACAGGGCCTACTACCTCCAGACCTCTGGGGTGGCCATGGGGGCGCGTTGTGCCCCGGCCGTCGCCAATCTGTTCTTAGGTTCGTGGGAGGCCACCATGGTCTACCCCTTGGAGGAGTTTAAGCGTCATATCTGCCACTGGAGTCGATATATCAATGATTTATTTTTTATCTGGTCTGGCAGTAGTGACGAGTGTCAGAATTTCATCAACTCTCTCAACAGGAACTCTCACAACATTGTGCTGACTTACTCTTTTTCTCCCACGATAGTGACCTTCTTGGATCTGCAGGTTATGGCTAGAGATGGTTCTCTCCATAACAAATTATTCCAGAAGCCAACTGCAACTAATAGTCTCCTAGATTATAGGAGCTTCCATCCAGTGCATACCAGGAATGGGGTCCCTATGGGGCAGTTTCTGAGAATCAGACGAAATTGTACTTCGGATGAAGATTTCCGTCAAGAAGCTCTTAAATTGACAAATCGTTTCCGACAATGGCATTACCCACGGAGATGCATCTCTACAGCCTTTCAGCGGGCCAATGCTCATACGCAGGAGTCATTGCTGGTGTCTCACAACAAGGTACGAAACAATAAGCCGAGATTTATCACCGGCTTTAACAACAATTGGTGACAAATCAGAACTATCCTCCAAAGGCACTGGGGTATTCTGACCACTGACCTTCCTACCTCTAGGATAGTGGGTGACCAACCACAACTTACAGCCAGGAGAGCACCTAATTTTAGGGATCTCTTGACAAGCAGCCACTACAAACGACAGACCATCAGGCTGAATCGGGGCACTGACCTTTATGGGTCGTTCGCATGTGGCGGTTGTAGCATCTGTCCATATATGTGCCCTACCAGAGATTATTTTGTGAACCCTACCAACCAGAGCAGACATAAGTTATGTTCTTACATTAATTGTAGGACGACCTTTGTCATATATGCCCTTATCTGCCCATGCCAGCGTGTTTACGTTGGCCAGACATCTCAGGAGTTACGGCGTAGGATACAGTAACATTTCTCTGCTATTAATCTGGCACGCAATGACTCCTTGAAGGGCAGATTGCTCACTCCAGTGGCATCCCATTTTCTGGCACATCATGATGGCCAGATTTTGAGTACAAAAGTTATTGGTTTGGATAGAGTACGAACGTCTAATAGGGGTGGTATCTATAAACAATTGCTTTTGCGCATGGAGGCGAGATAGATTTTTAATCTTGGTTCCATTGCTCCCGTAGGTCTTAATGAAGAATTGCTTTTCACTGGATTTCTTGGATAATTAAATGTGCCCATTATACCTCGGGTGACTACGAGAATTTGCCGTCTCCTGCCCTCCTTTATGAACTCTGTGTGCATTTTACCATCCCGCTGTATCTGCTATGGACTTTATTTGCGTATTGCCCTCAGCATTGGTCATTGGTTCATTTTGTTTAACTGCCTCATTTGACCTTTCCGGAATAAGATTCTACCTACAGCATCCTTTGGTTTGACTAGATTCATGTTGTCATCCATCTTAGGATTGTTACCTTTCTTCTTTTGCCAGCTTTGGCTAACTATGGTGAGGTATCCCCATGCGGCTATTTTCCTTGGGGGTTTATGTACTTTTACTCTATACGCACAATTTATTGGCTCAAGTGGTTCTGCAATAAAACATAATAAAATGGTTTTTGGCTCATGGGGGGTGCTACTTATCAGCACTGCGCATATTTGGCCATAATGGCCCTCTTCTGTTGTGTTCTCCACTTTTTTACAATTGCCATTATATAACGAGTTATATGGCTCTTAGGATTTTCGGATGAGTTCTTAACCATATTAAACTATTTATATGTCATGTTGTGTATTTATGATGTTTACATCTTTTTTCTAATAAAACTACGCCTAGTTATCATGCAGAATGTCTCATTATTTTGACTTATAATTTTGTATAAGAGTCATTCTTGTGTGCGTATACAAGTGCCCGGCATTGAGTGATTGGGTGCATGGGTGTGTGGGTTATACAGATACCACGACCTAAAGTATTGGTCTGAGGGGTTAGGCATATTGCCATTACTTTCGTCAAGTTCCATTAGGTACATGTTGTTCCATATGTATGCACCAACATAATTTTCCCATATTACTTTTTGCATATATCCCTTTATGGTCATTATGATCATACACATGTTTTAATAGTCTGCAACCCATATTGGTTTGCAGATTATTGATAGTGTTACACTGAGGGTTATCAATTTTAATAGTTTGGTTATGGTTATTTTTGCTGGGATTGTCCCTTCATCCACCATTCAGGCTTTTTGTCCAGCTATGTGGGCCTTTTTATTCCCGCTTTAACAGCTGGGTACATTGTCTCCTACGCACGCGCCCTGTTTATTCCCTCTGGCTGTATCGGCGCGTGCGCCATGTACCTATTTGCCGGCTTCCTTCTGCGCTTGCACGCGCTACATGGTTGTGACGCTCCGGACTCTTTAGTTATGGGCATTGTCCCTTCCGGCTCGCCGTTGTTTGCTATGTTTATACGCTGCCGTCTGCTTTCTTCTACGCATGCGTGCGCCTTGTTGGTGCGGCACCTTGTACATACTAGTCATGGGCGCCTGTACCTTCCGGCCTGCTGTTGCTCACTTTTTCTGCGCATGTCTGTGTTTTATAGCTGCGGCTTGCGGAACTACTATTACCTTGTACCGCCTTCCGGTCTACTGCTGACTGCCCACACCGGTATCAAATCAGCTATTTGGCTTGTTCTATTTAAGGCTGTGTAACGGCTCAAATACACATCTTCCCTGACGAAGCCTGGTTCGCCGGGCGATACGCGTGGGGCATCACTTCACCAGGTTGTATCTATATGGGAGGTTGTCTCCTGTTAATCTTCTGGGACCTAGAGGTAGTATTATATATTGATGACCCATTAGCCTTCTTTTTGGCTCGCCTTTAGGTACCATCTCTTGGGACAATTTACTGTGCCTATTACTTTTTTGTTTGCTCAGGCACCGTGCGTGCATTCTTGTGAACTATTTTGGCACTGTCCCTATATGACATATAGGTTTGCGCTATACCCCATGAGCCATTGGGTTTATTTTGGGTCACTTCATTACACTGTGCTATGGTCCGTTTTCCCTGTGTGTTTTTGATGGTGCCTATATGTTTTTAACTATGTTTTTTCATTGTCTGTGGTGTGTTCTCTTTTGATCTGTTAATAAAATCAGCTTGTATTTTATGCATATTGTCGTTTATTGTTTGAAGGTGTGCGACCTATTGCAGTTATGCTTTTTCTCTTTGGTTTTTTGGAGACCTCCTCCAATCACAATTTGGGATTTGCTCCCTTTTTGGTGAGGGCAAAGAAAGGAGCTACCAAAGTTGAGAAGTGGGGAATGAACTGGTGATAGTAATTAATGAACCCCATAAAGCGCTTCACCGCTTTGAGAGAATGGGGTTCCTGCCAGTCCGTCACAGCCTGTAGCTTGGCGGGATCCATAGTCAATCCTTGAGCCGAGATGATATAGCCCAGGAAAGGCAAAGACTCCTGCTCAAACACACACTTCTCCAATTTGGCACAGAGGGAATTTGCCCGTAGGAGGTCGAAGACTTTGTGAACATCTCTCCAGTGGGAGTCTATATCTGGAGAGTAGATAAAAATATCATCCAGGTAGACTACAGCCGAGGTGGAGAGCATATCCCGGAAGATATCGTTTATAAAGTCTTGGAAAATGGCGGGGACATTTCAGAGCCCGAAGGGCACCACCAGATATTCATAGTGCCCATCCTTGGTGTTAAAAGCTGTCTTCCATTTGTCCCCCTCACGGATGCGAATCAGGTTGTTAGCACCTCGCAGATCTAGTTTAGAAAACACCCTTGCTCCCCGAAGCCTATCATAAAGCTCAGATATCAGGGGCAAAGGGTACTTGTTCTTAACAGTGATGGAGATAAGACCCTTGTAATCTATGCATGGACGTAATTCTCCGTTCTTCTGTACGAAGAAGCACCTGCAGATGACACTGACTTCCTAATAAATCCCATTGCCAGATTCTCCTGGATGTGCTGAGACATTGCCTCCGTCTCTGGTAGAGACAATGGGTAGACTTGACCCCAGGGAAACTCAGCACCAGGCAAGAGATCAATAGGACAGTCATAGGGGCGGTGAGGCGGAAGGGTCTCCGCAGCCCTTTTGGAGAACAAGTCCGCATAGGGCCAATATTGCTTGGGGAGAGAGGAAAGATCTGCGGGTACCTCAGTAGTAGCAACCTGAATGCATTCCCTCTGACATCTACCCCCACAAGATTCACTCCATCCCAAAATCATGCCTGTGGACCACTCAATATGAGGAGAGTGGTACCATAGCCAAGGTATCCCTAACAGGACCCCATCAATTCCCTCAGGAATGACGAGCAGAGATATAATGTCCTGATGAGATGGCGACATGGATAGAGTAAATGGAATGGTCTGGTGTGTTATCTGTGAGTGTAGTGTCAACCCATTCACCACTCGTACGGTCACTGGTTGGGCGAGCATCACCAGAGGTATTGCGTGTCGTTGAGCGAAGGCAGAAGACATAAAACTGCCCTCCGCCCTGGAATCCACACAAAGCTCTACCAAATGAGTGGATGAGCCTATGGTAATTGTCCCCTTAAAGAACAATTTGGAGGCAAACATCGCCGTGTCTAGTGTACCTCCACCTACTACCACTAGACGCTGAAGTTTCCCCGACCGCTGGGGACATCTGGTGGCAAGATTTCCTGACTGCCGTCAGACATGACAGACCTTGAGTGCACGAGCGGTCCGGGACTTAGATCCACACCTCCATGGCCTCATGTGACTCGGGCGCCTGGACCGGAGATTCCAAAGGTTTGGCGAAGGTGGGAGCCAGCCGAATCCTCTGCCTACACTGGGCTCGCTCTAACCTCACTAACCTCGTTAAGATGAAGGTCAATACGAGTGGATACAGCTATTAGCTCCTCCAGTGTGGCGGGAATCTCCCTAGTAGCCAAAGCGTCCTTCACATGGTGAGCCAACCCGCTCCAAAATACAGTGATGAGGGCTTTATCCGACCACTCCAGCTCAGATGCTAAAGTGCGGAAGCGGACGGCAAAATGGCCAACCAAGGACAAGCCCTGAGTCAATGCCAACAGTTGGAGCGCCGTATCATGGGTGACTCGAGGTCCTAAAAAGACCTGTTTCAGAGTGCCCAGAAACAGCGGAGCACTCTGCACCACATGATCGCCACGCTCCCACAGCGACGTAGCCCACTCCAACGCCCTGTCCGACAGGAGAGACATAATGAATCCCACTTTTGCCCACTCTTTGGAGGAACAAGCAGCCAGGAGCTCGAAGTATATAGAGCACTGGCTTATGAAACCCCCACAAGATTTGCTATCACCAGAATATTTATCTGGCAGAGGGAGGCGAGAAAGGGTCGGAACAGGGGTGGCAGTGGACAAAGTTGCTGCAGCCACGCTAGCAGCCTGAACAGCTACTGCAGTAACATCCACAGCTTATGTTGTGCACTCGAAAGCCGCCAACCTGCCCTCCAGCTGCTGGATGTACCATAAAGGTTGCTGCTCGTCCGCCATTACTAGCCAGACCCTGACGCTAGTATTATGTTTTGGCTGGAGAAACGCACCGAGTATATATATATGAGTTGTTATAGGTGCGTTCGCAGCCCGCAGTCCACCGTTCAGGAGAAGAACCTGCTTCTAGTAGTTGGCGGCACTATGTGGTGGTATAAGCGAACTTTGTTACTTCACTGAGTCGCCGAGAAGGAAAATGCTGTGCCCTGTTAACCTCACAGAGGATCACAGCTAACTAACTGAGCGGGTAGCAGTCAGTGGTCATGCAGTCAGCATAGCCATAGCACACAACAACTCCTCTCCAGTGGAGCCGGAATTCTAGTGGCTATACGCCAGCCCTGAATTGATACACACAACTGCTCACCTGAGGTGTCGGTATTCTAGGGGCTTATTTCAGCCAACCCTAACCACATGCAAGCATGACCACAATATAGCAAAGCTCAGACATAGGTTGATACTAGCTCATGGCCATGCGGCCATGCAAACCTTTTATAGCTACAGCAGACAAGGACCTTCCTAGTGGTCCAATAGGAACTGCTACAGGACCTGAGCGTGTGACCCCAGACCTCCAATGAGAGGTCCTCCCTTGGGCATGCTCAGAAGGAGAAAAGCAGAACTTAGTCCCAGAAGCATCTGATCGCCGCTGACCAGTACTGGCTACAATGGCTGAGCCTGGAACGGCAGCAGTAACCGAGCGCATAGTCTCTGCCTGAGCCAGACGCTGGGACCAATGTCTCTGCTGAGTAGGCTCCGCTGCGGCTGGAGAAGAACGGGAGACTGCAGTGGAGGTGGTTCGAGATTTCCCCTGTGCAGCATCGGGAACTCGAGACCTAACACCCCATCTATGAACTGAACTTTTTTACTGATATTGCTATTTCCTTTTGACAACTTGATAGGAACTTTTGGATTAGCAGACCAGGCCTACCTATGATTTGTTATGATTGTGCATGTGACCCTTTCTGACTATTTGGGTACACCTATGTTATTTTTATCTGGTTTCTTTAAGTAGACTCTCTACTTAAGAGCCTTAAAGGGACGGGCAATTTCATAGGCCCATGGGTGCTGTACAGTTTCTGATGTAGTGAGACTATTTTCTTTTTGTTATATATTCTATATGGGAGATTTATATAGGTTTTGTAGACATTCTACCATGGTTGCTCTGAAGAAGAAGTTTATATACTTTGAAACGCATTGACAAATAAACCACTTGTACCAAAATCAAAATAAAATTCAAAGATGCTGTAGGATTTCTACAGGATGAAAAGGGTGAAGTGATCAAAAATAATGTTGCAAGTCAGATTTATGTATAATATAGCCAAGATTATTGTCTTTAACCCCTTAGTGACATGCGCTGTACTAGTACTGCTCTGGGGCATTTGTGCCACGAGCAGTACGAGTATGATGGTGCAATCACCACGCTCTCACGGTGAGCGCTGCGGCGATCGGGTGCGGGTGTCAGCCGTATGTGAAAGCTGACACCCCGCAGCAATGCCCACGAATCAGTGCTAGCAGTTTGCTAAGTCTGTTGCATTTTTTAACTCAGTTTTATTAGTTCCCATGGTTCTAGTTCTGCTACTCCTGTTGTAATATCTACATATTGAAATGTTGGAATGTTAAATACTAGAGCTTACTTAGCACCAAAGTCATCTGTTCATCTGTCTATGATACGCTGCTCAGGAACGCAGGAGCTTCAGGGATCCATCTCATGGAGTGAAAAGTAATTTTATTGCATAGAGACAAGGGCAACACAATTAAAACCACTAAAAGTTGAGATACTGTACCAGTGCCATCTATACTAAAAAGGCACTCTCATCTTATGGCCAAAAACTAAAAAAATATAGGGCAGGATAGAAATATAGCCAAAAGTAGTCACAGGTGATAATAATCCATCAAATTCACGTCACACAAGTAATACAAATGCTCAAAAGTTTACATACTCTGGTAGAATTTTTGCTTTCTTTGCCTTTTTTCGGAGAATATAAATGATAACACCAACATTTTTTCTCCACTCATGGTAAGCGGTTGGGTGAAGCCAATTATTGTCAAGCTACTGTGTTTTCTCTTTTTAAATCATAATGACAACCCAAAACATCCAAATGACCCTGATCAAAAGTTTGCATACCCCATTTTTTAATACTGTGTATTGCCCCCTCTAACATCAATGACAGATTGAAGTCTTTTGTGGTAGTTGTGGATGAGGTTCTTTATTTTCTCAAATGGTAAAGCTGCCCACTCTTATTGGCGAAAAGCCTCCAGTTCCTGTAAATTCCTGGGCTGTCTAGCATGAACTGCATGCTTCACATCTTCCCAGAGTGGCTCAATGATATTGAGGTCAGGAGACTGAGATGGCTACTCTAGAACCTTCACTTTGTTTGCTGTAGCCAATGACAGGTTGACTTAGTCTTGTGTTTTGGATCGTTGTCATGTTGGAACGTCCACGTACATCCCATGCGCAGCTTCTGGGCTGATGAGTGTTGTGAATTCTGTTCTCGAACTCCCTCCTGTGGTCATGAATGGTACTTCGGTGAGTTCTGTCCATGGACTCCCTCTGGTGGCTGTGAGTGGAGCTGCTGGTTCTGAGGTTCCTTCTCCAGCTGACCTCGTTTAGTTCTAGGCTGGCTGCTCTATTTAACTCCACTCAGACCGTTACTTGATGCCAGCTGTCAATGTTCTAGTACTGGTTCAGTTCTCTCTTGGATCTTGCAGATTACCTGTCTACTCCAGCAAAAGCTAAGTCCCTGCTAGTTAAATTGTTATCTCTGTTTTCTTGTCCAGCTTGCTATCATGATTTTGCCTTGCTAGCTGGAAGCTCTGGGATGCAGAGTGGCACCTCCGCACCGTGAGTCGGTGCGGGGGTCTCTTTTTGCAAACTCTGCGTGGTTTTTATAGTTTTTTGTGCTGACCGCAAAGTTACCTTTTCTATCCTCAGTCTGTTTAGTTAAGTCTGGCCTCCTTTGCTGAAACCTGTTTCATTCCTGTGTTTGTGACTTCCATCTTAACTCACAGTTAATATTTGTGGGGGGCTGCCTGTTTCTTTGGGGAATTTCTCTGAGGCAAGGTAGGCTTTATTTTCTATCTTTAGGGGTAGTTAGCTCTTAGGCTGTGAAGAGGCGTCTAGGCAGAGTCAGGTACGCTCCACGGCTATTTTTAGTTGTTGTGATAGGATTAGGGGTTGCGGTCAGCAGAGCTCCCACTTCCCAGAGCTGGTCCTGTATTACTAGTTTGCTCATCAGGTCATTCCTAGTGCTCCTAACCACCAGGTCACCATAACAGATGAGTGTAAATTAGCCTCCAGTATTTGCTGATAATGTGCTGCAGTCATCTTTCCTTCAACTTTGACCACGTGTCCTGTGCCTTTGTAGCTCACAGATCCCCAAAACATCAGTGATCCACCTCCTTGTTTTACAGTAGGAATGGTCTTCCTTCATCATAGGCCTTGTTGACATCTCTCCAAATGTAACGTTTGTGTTTGTGGCCAAAAAGTTCAATTTTGGTCTTATCACTCCAAATTACCTTGTTCCAAAAGTTTTGAGACTTGTCTCTGTGCTGTTTTGCGCATTGTAGGTGAGATACCTTGTGGCATTTGCACAGTAATGGCTTTCTTCCGACCATGCAGCTCATTTATCTTCAAGTGCCTCTGTACTGTGTATCTTGAAACAGCCACACTGTTAGCTTTCTGAGAATCCAGTATTTCAGCTTATGTCATTTGTGGGTTTCTCTATGCATCCTGACTAGTGATGAGCGAGTATACTTGTTACTCAAGATTTCCCGAGCATGCTCGGGTGTCCTCGGAGTATTTTTTAGTGCTCGGAGATTTAGTTTTTGTTGATGCAGCTGAATGATTTACATCTGTTAGCCAGCTTGATTACATGTGGGGATTCCCTAGCAACCAGGCAACCCCCACATGTACTTAAGCTGTCTAGCAGCTGTAAATCATGCAGCTGCATCAACAAAAACTAAATCTCTGAGCACTTGCAAATACTCGGAGACCACCAGAGCGTGCTCGGGAAATATCGAGCAACAAGTATACTCGCTCATCACTAATCCTGAACAATTTTCCTGGCAGTTGTGGACGACATTTTTGTTGGTCTACATGGCCGTCGTTGTGTTTTTACAGAGCCCATGATTTTCCATTTGCTAATCACAGTTTGAATGCTGCTGACTGGCATTATCATAGTTACATAGTTACATAGTTACATAGTTATTAAGGTTGAAGGAAGACTGTAAGTCCATCTAGTTCAACCCATAGCCTAACCTAACATGCCCTAACATGTTGATCCAGAGGAAGGCAAAAAAAACCCATGTGGCAAAGAGTAACTCCACCATGGGGAAAAAAATTCCTTCCCGACTCCACATACGGCAATCAGACTAGTTCCCTGGATCAATGCCTTATCAAGGAATCTAGTGTATATACCCTGTAACATTATACTTTTCCAGAAAGGTATCCAGTCCCCTCTTAAATTTAATTAATGAATCACTCATTACAACATCATACGGCAGAGAGTTCCATAGTCTCACTGCTCTTACAGTAAAGAATCCGCGTCTGTTATTATGCTTAACCCCTTCACCCCCAAGGGTGGTTTGCACGTTAATGACCGGGCCAATTTTTACAATTCTGACCACTGTCCCTTTATGAGGTTATAACTCTGGAACGCTTCAACGGATCTTGGCGATTCTGACAATGTTTTCTCGTGACATATTGTACTTCATGATAGTGGTAAAATTTCTTCGATATAACTTGCGTTTATTTGTGAAAAAAACGAATATTTGGCGAAAATTTTGAACATTTCGCAATTTTCCAACTTTGAATTTTTATGCCCTTAAATCACAGACATATGTCACACAAAATACTTAATAAATAACATTTCCCACATGTCTACTTTACATCAGCACAATTTTGGAACCAAAATTTTTTTTTGTGACGGAGTTATAAGGGTTAAAAGTTGACCAGCAATTTCTCATTTTTACAACACCATTTTTTTTTAGGGACCACATCTCATTTAAAGTCATTTTGACGGGTCTATATGATAGAAAATACCCAAGTGTGACACCATTCTAAAAACTGCACCCCTCAAGGTACTCAAAACCACTTTCAAGAAGTTTATTATCCCTTCAGGTGTTTCACAGGAATTTTTGGAATGTTTAAATAAAAATGAACATTTAACTTTTTTTCACACAAAATTTATTTCAGCTCCAATTTGTTTTATTTTACCAAGGGTAACAGGAGAAAATAGACCCCAAAAGTTGTTGTACAATTTGTCCTGAGTACGCTGATACCCCATATGTGGGGGTAAACCACAGTTTGGGCGCATGGCAGAGCTTGGAAGCAAAGGAGCGCCATTTGACTTTTCAATGCAAAATTGACTGGAATTGAGATGGGACGCCATGTTGCATTTGGAGAGCCCCTGATGTGCCTAAACATTGAAACCCCTAACAAGTGACACCATTTTGGAAAGTAGACCCCCTAAGGAACTTATCTAGATGTGTGGTGAGCACTTTGACCCAACAAGTGCTTTACAGAAGTTTATAATGCAGAGCCGTAAAAATAAAAAATCATATTTTTTCACAAAAATGATCTTTTCACCCCCAATTTTTTATTTTCCCAAGGGTGAGAGAAGAAATTGGACCCCAAAAATTGTTGTGCAATTTGTCCTGAGTACGCTGATACCCCATATGTGGGTGTAAACCATTGTTTGGGCGCAGGGCAGAGCTCGGAAGGGAAGGAGCGCCATTTGACTTTTCAATGCAAAATTGACTGGAATTGAGATGGGACGCCATGTTGCATTTAGAGAGCCCTTGATGTGCCTAAACATTGAAACCCCTAACAAGTGACACCATTTTGGAAAGTAGACCCCCTAAGGAACTTATCTAGATGTGTGGTGAGCACTTTGACCCAACAAGTGCTTTACAGAAGTTTATAATGCAGAGCCGTAAAAATAAAAAATCATATTTTTTCACAAAAATGATCTTTTCACCCCCAATTTTGTATTTTCCCAAGGGTAAGAGAAGAAATTGGACCCCAAAAATTGTTGTGCAATTTGTCCTGAGTACACTGATACCCCATATGTGGGTGTAAACCATTGTTTGGGCGCAGGGCAGAGCTCAGAAGGGAAGGAGCGCCATTTGACTTTTCAATGCAAAATTGACTGGAATTGAGATGGGACGCCATGTTGCGTTTGGAGAGCCCCTAATGTGCCTAAACATTGAAACCCCCCACGAGTGACACCATTTTGGAAAGTAGACCCCTTAAGGAACTTATCTAGATGTGTGTTGAGCACTTTGACCCAACAAGTGCTTCACAGAAGTTTATAATGCAGAGCCGTAAAAATAAAAAATCATATTTTTTCACAAAAATGATCTTTTCACCCCCATTTTTTTATTTCCCCAAGGGTAAGAGAAGAAATTAGACCACAAAAGTTGTTGTGCAATTTGTCCTGAGTACGACGATACCCCATATGTGGGTGTAAACCATTGTTTGGGCGCATAGCAGAGCTCAGAAGGGAAGAAGCGCTATTTTACTTTTCAATGCAAAATTGACTGGAATTAAGATGGGATGCCATGTTGCGTTTGGAGAGCCCCTGATGTGCCTAAACATTAAACCCCCCCACAAGTGACACCATTTTGGAAAGTAGACCCCCTAAGGAACTTATCTAGATGTGTTTTGAGAGCTTTGAACCCCCAAGTGTTTCACTACAGTTTATAACGCAGAGCCGTGAAAATAAAAATTATTTTTTTTTTTCACAAAAATGATTTTTTAGCCCCCAGTTTTGTATTTTCACAAGGGTATCAGGATAAATTGGACCCTAAAAGTTGTTGTCCAATTTGTCCTGAGTACGCTGATACCCCCTATGTGGGGGGGAACCACTGTTTGGGCGCATGACAGAGCTCGGAAGGGAAGGAGCACCATTTGGAATGCAGACTTAAATGGATTGGTCTGCAGGCGTCACGTTGCATTTGCAGAGCCCCTGATGTACCCAAACAGTACAAACCCCCCACAAGTGACCCCATATTGGAAACTAGACCCCCCAAGGAACTTATCTAGATGTGTTGTGAGAACTTTGAACCCCCAAGTGTTTCACTACAGTTTATAACGCAGAGCCGTGAAAATAAAAATTATTTTTTTTTTTCACAAAAATGATTTTTTAGCCCCCAGTTTTGTATTTTCACAAGGGTATCAGGATAAATTGGACCCTAAAAGTTGTTGTCCAATTTGTCCTGAGTACGCTGATACCCCCTATGTGGGGGGGAACCACTGTTTGGGCGCATGACAGAGCTCGGAAGGGAAGGAGCGCCATTTGGAATGCAGACTTAAATGGATTGGTCTGCAGGCGTCACGTTGCATTTGCAGAGCCCCTGATGTACCCAAATAGTACAAACCCCCCACAAGTGACCCCATATTGGAAACTAGACCTCCCAAGGAACTTATCTAGATGTGTTGTGAGAACTTTGAACCCCCAAGTGTTTCACTACAGTTTACAACGCAGAGCCGTGAAAATAAAACATATTTTTTTTCCCACAAAAATGATTTTTAGCCCCCCAAATTTTTATTTTCCCAAGGATAACAAGAGAACTTGGACCCCAGAAGTTGTTGTTCAATTTGTCCCTAGTACGCTGATACCCCATATGTTGGGGTAAACCCCTTTTTGGACGCACGGGAGAGCTCGGAAGGGAAGGAGCACTGTTTTACTTTTTCAACGCAGAATTGGCTGGAATTGAGATTGGACGCCATGTCGCGTTTGGAGAGCCCCTGATGTGCCTGAACAGTGGAAACTCCCCAATTCTACCTGAAACCCTACCCCTAACCTCACCCCTAATCGTTTACTGAACATTTTCTGACAGTCATAAGTGCCACGTATATAAGTGCCACGTATATAAGTGCCACGTATTTAAGAGCCACGTATTTAAGTGCCACGTATTTAAGTGCCATGTATTTAAGTGCCACGTATTTCAGTGCCACGATATTTCAGTGCCACGTATTTCAGTGCCACGTATTTCAGTGCCACGTATTTCAGGCACTGAAAAATACGTGGCACGTAAATACTTCAGTGCCATGATATTTCAGTGCCACGATATTTCAGTGCCACGATATTTCAGTGCCACGATATTTCAGTGCCACGTATTTCAGTGCCACGTATTTCAGGCACTGAAAAATACGTGGCACGTAAATACGTGGCACTGAAATATGTGGCACTTAAATACGTGGCACTTAAATACGTGGCACTTAAATACGTGGCACTTATATACGTGGCACTTATATACGTGGCCACTGAAATATCGTGGCACTTATATACGTATATACGTATATAAACGTATATTTCAGTGCCACGTATTTCAGTGCCACGTATTTCAGTGCCACGTATTTCAGTGCCACGTATTTCAGGCACTGAAAAATACGTGGCACTGAAATACGTGGCACTGAAATACGTGGCACTTAAATACGTGGCACTTAAATACGTGGCACTTAAATACGTGGCACTTATATACGTGGCCACTGAAATATCGTGGCACTTATATACGTATATACGTATATAAACGTATATTTCAGTGCCACGTATTTCAGTGCCACGTATTTCAGGTTAGGGGTAGGGTTAGGGTTTTTTGTTTTTTTCTTGTTTTCTTGTGTTTTTCTATAAAAACGCATGCGTTTTACCGCGTTTACATGCATTTTTTCACACATGTGGTTTTTTTAAAAAACGCATGCAGATAAAAACGCAAGTGTGAAACCAGACTAAAAGACGCTTTTTATAGCAAAAAAGTTTTTGCGTCTCCACATTTTGAGACCTATAATTTTTCCACATTTTGGTCCACAGAGTCATGTGAGGTCTTGTTTTTTGCGGGACGAGTTGACGTTTTTATTGGTAACATTTTCGGACACGTGACCATTTTTTATCACTTTTTATTCCGATTTTTGTGAGGCAGAATAACCAAAAACCAGCTATTCATGAATTTCTTTTGGGGGAGGCGTTTATACCGTTCTGCGCTTGGTAAAATTGATAAAGCAGTTTTATTCGTCGGGTCAGTACGATTACAGCGATACCTCATTTATATCATTTTTTTATGTTTTGACGCTTTTATACGATAAAAACTATTTTATAGAAAAAAATAATTATTTTGGCATCGCTTTATTCTGAGGACTATAACTTTTTTATTTTTTTGCTGATGATGCTGTATGGCGGCTCGTTTTTTGCGGGACAAGATGACGTTTTCAGCGGTAACATGGTTATTTATATCCGTCTTTTTGATCGCGTGTTATTCCACTTTTTGTTCGGCGGTATGGTAATAAAGCGTTGTTTTTTGACTCGGTTTTTTTTTTTTTTCTTACGGTGTTTACTGAAGGGGTTAACTAGTGGGCCAGTTTTATAGGTTGGGTCGTTACGGACGCGGTGATACTAAATATGTGTACTTTTATTGTTTTTGTTTGTTTTTTTTAGATAAAGAAATGTATTTATGGGAATAATATTTTTTTTTTTATTATTATTTATTTAGGAATTTTTTTTTTTTTTTTTTACACATGTGGAAATTTTTTTTTTTACTTTTTTACTTTGTCCCAGGGGGGGACATCACAGATCGCAGATCTGATAGTGTGCACAGCACTCTATCAGATCGGCGATCATACTTTCATCGGAGCAGGCTGCAGCTTTCATCTGCAGCCTGCTCCGACCCGGAAGTGCTCCCTGCAGGACCCGGATACAGCCCCTCGGCCATTTTGGATCCGGGGCCTGCAGGGAGAAGACGTTCGGTACGAGGTGAGTACATCACCTTGTACCGATCGTCTCAGGGAAGCACGCAGGGAGCCCCCTCCCTGCGCGATGCTTCCCTGTACCGCCGGTACACCGCGATCATGTTTGATCGCGGTGTGCCGGGGGTTAATGTGCCGGGGGCGGTCCGTGACCACTCCTGGCACATAGTGCCGGATGTCAGCTGCGATATGCAGCCGACACCCGGCCGCGATCGGCCGCGCTCCCCCCGTGAGCGCGGCCGATCGCGTATGACGTACTATCCCGTCGGCGGTCATGGGGGCCCACCCCACCTCGACGGGATAGTACGTCTGATGTCAGGAAGGGGTTAAACCTTCTTTCCTCCAGACGTAGAGGATGCCCCCTTGTCCCTGTCTCTGGTCTATGATTAAAAAGATCATCAGAAAGGTCTTTGTACTGTCCCCTCATATATTTATACATTAAAATAAGATCACCCCTTAGTCTTCGTTTTTCCAAACTAAATAGCCACAAGTGTAATAACCTATCTTGGTATTGCAGACCCCCCAGTCCTCTAATAACCTTGGTCGCTCTTCTCTGCACCCGCTCTAGTTCAGCTATGTCTTTCTTATACACCGGAGACCAGAACTGTGCACAGTATTCTAAGTGTGGTCGAACTAGTGACTTGTATAGAGGTAAAATTATGTTCTCCTCATGAGCATCTATGCCTCTTTTAATACAGCCCATTATTTTATTTGCCTTTGTAGCAGCTGCCTGACACTGGCCACTGAATATGAGTTTGTCATCCACCCATATACCCAGGTCTTTTTCATTGACGGTTTTGCCCAGAGTTTTAGAATTAAGCACATAGTTATACATCTTATTACTTCTACCCAAGTGCATGACCTTACATTTATCCCCATTAAAGCTCATTTGCCATTTATCAGCCCAAGCTTCTAGTTTACATAAATCATCCTGTAATATAAAATTGTCCTCCCCTGTATTGATTACCCTGCAGAGTTTAGTGTCATCTGCAAATATTGAAATTCTACTCTGAATGCCCCCTACAAGGTCATTAATAAATATGTTAAAAAGAAGAGGGCCCAATACTGACCCCTGTGGTACCCTGTTGTGAACTATACTTTTTGGCTCCCTCTTGTGGTCACTAGTGATTTGGCACTTGGATTGTCTTTTACCAGGTTGGTGCTCACCTGCTTCGTTAGGCCTGGGATGTTGCTATTTAAACTTCCTGGATTCTCAGTCCAGTGCCTGGCATCGTTGTAATCAGTTCACTTCTGTTTGCTCCTGTCTTCAGGTCCTGGTTCTTTGCAAGATAAGCTAAGTCCTGCTTTCGTACTCTTGATCATTTGCATTGTTCATATTTTTTGTCCAGCTTGTACAATATGTGATTCCTGTTATTGCTGGAAGCTCTAGGGGGGCTGATATTCTCCCCCCACACCGTCAGTCGGTTTGGGGGTTCTTGGATATTCAGCGTGGATATTTTGCAGGGTTTTTTGCTGACCATATAAGTCTTCTTACTATATTCTGCTATTAGTCAGTGGGCCTCTCTTTGCTAAATCTAGTTCATTCTTACGTTTGTCTTTTCTTCTTACCTCACCGTTATTATTTGTTGGGGGCTTGTATTACTTTGGGGTCTTTTCTCTGGAGGCAAGAGAGGTCTTATTTTCCCTGATAGGGGTAGTTAGTTCTCCGGCTGGCGCGAGACGTCTAGGACCAACGTAGGCACGTTCCCCGGCTGCTGTTAGTGTTTGCGCTAGGATCAGGTATATGGTCAGCCTAGTTACCACTTCCCTATGAGCTGGTATTTATGTTTTGCAGACTTTGCTGTAATCTTTGAGGTCCCCTGCCATTGGGATCATAACAGTATGCCAGGCCAATAAATAGTTAATGCATTGCTGAAGTGGGATTAAAAGAAAAGTTCTGAGGTTTTTTTTTTTTTTTTTCTTCCTCCCCTTTATCTCTGAGTGGCTTGAAGCTTTGCTGCAGACATGAATGTTCAGACCTTGATTACTAGTGTGGATCAGCTTGCTGCACGTGTGCAGGGCATTCAGGATTTTGTTGTTAGCAGTCCTATGTCAGAGCCTAAGATACCTATTCCTGAGCTGTTCTCTGGAGATCGATTAAAATTTAGGAATTTTAGGAATAATTGTAAATTGTTTCTATCTTTGAAACCTCGTTCGTCTGGAGATTCAGCTCAGCAAGTCAAAATTATTATCTCCTTCTTGCGTGGCGACCCTCAGGATTGGGCTTTCTCGTTAGCGCCAGGAGATCCTGCATTGGCGGATGTTGATGCGTTTTTTCTGGCGCTCGGATTGCTTTATGAGGAGCCTAATCTTGAAATTCAGGCAGAAAAAGCTCTACTGGCCATCTCTCAGGGCCAGGATGAAGCTGAGGTGTACTGCCAAAAATTTCGGAAATGGTCCGTGCTTACTCGATGGAATGAATGTGCTCTGGCCGTGTGGTCGAACTAGTGACTTGTATAGAGGTAAAATTATGTTCTCCTCATGAGCATCTATGCCTCTTTTAATACAGCCCATTATTTTATTTGCCTTTGTAGCAGCTGCCTGACACTGGCCACTGAATATGAGTTTGTCATCCACCCATATACCCAGGTCTTTTTCATTGACGGTTTTGCCCAGAGTTTTAGAATTAAGCACATAGTTATACATCTTATTACTTCTACCCAAGTGCATGACCTTACATTTATCCCCATTAAAGCTCATTTGCCATTTATCAGCCCAAGCTTCTAGTTTACATAAATCATCCTGTAATATAAAATTGTCCTCCCCTGTATTGATTACCCTGCAGAGTTTAGTGTCATCTGCAAATATTGAAATTCTACTCTGAATGCCCCCTACAAGGTCATTAATAAATATGTTAAAAAGAAGAGGGCCCAATACTGACCCCTGTGGTACCCTGTTGTGAACTATACTTTTTGGCTCCCTCTTGTGGTCACTAGTGATTTGGCACTTGGATTGTCTTTTACCAGGTTGGTGCTCACCTGCTTCGTTAGGCCTGGGGTGTTGCTATTTAAACTTCCTGGATTCTCAGTCCAGTGCCTGGCATCGTTGTAATCAGTTCACTTCTGTTTGCTCCTGTCTTCAGGTCCTGGTTCTTTGCAAGATAAGCTAAGTCCTGCTTTCGTACTCTTGATCATTTGCATTGTTCATATTTTTTGTCCAGCTTGTACAATATGTGATTCCTGTTATTGCTGGAAGCTCTAGGGGGGCTGATATTCTCCCCCCACACCGTCAGTCGGTTTGGGGGTTCTTGGATATTCAGCGTGGATATTTTGCAGGGTTTTTTGCTGACCATATAAGTCTTCTTACTATATTCTGCTATTAGTCAGTGGGCCTCTCTTTGCTAAATCTAGTTCATTCTTACGTTTGTCTTTTCTTCTTACCTCACCGTTATTATTTGTTGGGGGCTTGTATTACTTTGGGGTCTTTTCTCTGGAGGCAAGAGAGGTCTTATTTTCCCTGATAGGGGTAGTTAGTTCTCCGGCTGGCGCGAGACGTCTAGGACCAACGTAGGCACGTTCCCCGGCTGCTGTTAGTGTTTGCGCTAGGATCAGGTATATGGTCAGCCTAGTTACCACTTCCCTATGAGCTGGTATTTATGTTTTGCAGACTTTGCTGTAATCTTTGAGGTCCCCTGCCATTGGGATCATAACAGTATGCCAGGCCAATAAATAGTTAATGCATTGCTGAAGTGGGATTAAAAGAAAAGTTCTGAGGTTTTTTTTTTTTTTTTTCTTCCTCCCCTTTATCTCTGAGTGGCTTGAAGCTTTGCTGCAGACATGAATGTTCAGACCTTGATTACTAGTGTGGATCAGCTTGCTGCACGTGTGCAGGGCATTCAGGATTTTGTTGTTAGCAGTCCTATGTCAGAGCCTAAGATACCTATTCCTGAGCTGTTCTCTGGAGATCGATTTAAATTTAGGAATTTTAGGAATAATTGTAAATTGTTTCTATCTTTGAAACCTCGTTCGTCTGGAGATTCAGCTCAGCAAGTCAAAATTATTATCTCCTTCTTGCGTGGCGACCCTCAGGATTGGGCTTTCTCGTTAGCGCCAGGAGATCCTGCATTGGCGGATGTTGATGCGTTTTTTCTGGCGCTCGGATTGCTTTATGAGGAGCCTAATCTTGAAATTCAGGCAGAAAAAGCTCTACTGGCCATCTCTCAGGGCCAGGATGAAGCTGAGGTGTACTGCCAAAAATTTCGGAAATGGTCCGTGCTTACTCGATGGAATGAATGTGCTCTGGCCGTGTGGTCGAACTAGTGACTTGTATAGAGGTAAAATTATGTTCTCCTCATGAGCATCTATGCCTCTTTTAATACAGCCCATTATTTTATTTGCCTTTGTAGCAGCTGCCTGACACTGGCCACTGAATATGAGTTTGTCATCCACCCATATACCCAGGTCTTTTTCATTGACGGTTTTGCCCAGAGTTTTAGAATTAAGCACATAGTTATACATCTTATTACTTCTACCCAAGTGCATGACCTTACATTTATCCCCATTAAAGCTCATTTGCCATTTATCAGCCCAAGCTTCTAGTTTACATAAATCATCCTGTAATATAAAATTGTCCTCCCCTGTATTGATTACCCTGCAGAGTTTAGTGTCATCTGCAAATATTGAAATTCTACTCTGAATGCCCCCTACAAGGTCATTAATAAATATGTTAAAAAGAAGAGGGCCCAATACTGACCCCTGTGGTACCCTGTTGTGAACTATACTTTTTGGCTCCCTCTTGTGGTCACTAGTGATTTGGCACTTGGATTGTCTTTTACCAGGTTGGTGCTCACCTGCTTCGTTAGGCCTGGGGTGTTGCTATTTAAACTTCCTGGATTCTCAGTCCAGTGCCTGGCATCGTTGTAATCAGTTCACTTCTGTTTGCTCCTGTCTTCAGGTCCTGGTTCTTTGCAAGATAAGCTAAGTCCTGCTTTCGTACTCTTGATCATTTGCATTGTTCATATTTTTTGTCCAGCTTGTACAATATGTGATTCCTGTTATTGCTGGAAGCTCTAGGGGGGCTGATATTCTCCCCCCACACCGTCAGTCGGTTTGGGGGTTCTTGGATATTCAGCGTGGATATTTTGCAGGGTTTTTTGCTGACCATATAAGTCTTCTTACTATATTCTGCTATTAGTCAGTGGGCCTCTCTTTGCTAAATCTAGTTCATTCTTACGTTTGTCTTTTCTTCTTACCTCACCGTTATTATTTGTTGGGGGCTTGTATTACTTTGGGGTCTTTTCTCTGGAGGCAAGAGAGGTCTTATTTTCCCTGATAGGGGTAGTTAGTTCTCCGGCTGGCGCGAGACGTCTAGGACCAACGTAGGCACGTTCCCCGGCTGCTGTTAGTGTTTGCGCTAGGATCAGGTATATGGTCAGCCTAGTTACCACTTCCCTATGAGCTGGTATTTATGTTTTGCAGACTTTGCTGTAATCTTTGAGGTCCCCTGCCATTGGGATCATAACAGTATGCCAGGCCAATAAATAGTTAATGCATTGCTGAAGTGGGATTAAAAGAAAAGTTCTGAGGTTTTTTTTTTTTTTTTTCTTCCTCCCCTTTATCTCTGAGTGGCTTGAAGCTTTGCTGCAGACATGAATGTTCAGACCTTGATTACTAGTGTGGATCAGCTTGCTGCACGTGTGCAGGGCATTCAGGATTTTGTTGTTAGCAGTCCTATGTCAGAGCCTAAGATACCTATTCCTGAGCTGTTCTCTGGAGATCGATTTAAATTTAGGAATTTTAGGAATAATTGTAAATTGTTTCTATCTTTGAAACCTCGTTCGTCTGGAGATTCAGCTCAGCAAGTCAAAATTATTATCTCCTTCTTGCGTGGCGACCCTCAGGATTGGGCTTTCTCGTTAGCGCCAGGAGATCCTGCATTGGCGGATGTTGATGCGTTTTTTCTGGCGCTCGGATTGCTTTATGAGGAGCCTAATCTTGAAATTCAGGCAGAAAAAGCTCTACTGGCCATCTCTCAGGGCCAGGATGAAGCTGAGGTGTACTGCCAAAAATTTCGGAAATGGTCCGTGCTTACTCGATGGAATGAATGTGCTCTGGCCGTGTGGTCGAACTAGTGACTTGTATAGAGGTAAAATTATGTTCTCCTCATGAGCATCTATGCCTCTTTTAATACAGCCCATTATTTTATTTGCCTTTGTAGCAGCTGCCTGACACTGGCCACTGAATATGAGTTTGTCATCCACCCATATACCCAGGTCTTTTTCATTGACGGTTTTGCCCAGAGTTTTAGAATTAAGCACATAGTTATACATCTTATTACTTCTACCCAAGTGCATGACCTTACATTTATCCCCATTAAAGCTCATTTGCCATTTATCAGCCCAAGCTTCTAGTTTACATAAATCATCCTGTAATATAAAATTGTCCTCCCCTGTATTGATTACCCTGCAGAGTTTAGTGTCATCTGCAAATATTGAAATTCTACTCTGAATGCCCCCTACAAGGTCATTAATAAATATGTTAAAAAGAAGAGGGCCCAATACTGACCCCTGTGGTACCCTGTTGTGAACTATACTTTTTGGCTCCCTCTTGTGGTCACTAGTGATTTGGCACTTGGATTGTCTTTTACCAGGTTGGTGCTCACCTGCTTCGTTAGGCCTTGGGTGTTGCTATTTAAACTTCCTGGATTCTCAGTCCAGTGCCTGGCATCGTTGTAATCAGTTCACTTCTGTTTGCTCCTGTCTTCAGGTCCTGGTTCTTTGCAAGATAAGCTAAGTCCTGCTTTCGTACTCTTGATCATTTGCATTGTTCATATTTTTTGTCCAGCTTGTACAATATGTGATTCCTGTTATTGCTGGAAGCTCTAGGGGGGCTGATATTCTCCCCCCACACCGTCAGTCGGTTTGGGGGTTCTTGGATATTCAGCATGGATATTTTGCAGGGTTTTTTGCTGACCATATAAGTCTTCTTACTATATTCTGCTATTAGTCAGTGGGCCTCTCTTTGCTAAATCTAGTTCATTCTTACGTTTGTCTTTTCTTCTTACCTCACCGTTATTATTTGTTGGGGGCTTGTATTACTTTGGGGTCTTTTCTCTGGAGGCAAGAGAGGTCTTATTTTCCCTGATAGGGGTAGTTAGTTCTCCGGCTGGCGCGAGACGTCTAGGACCAACGTAGGCACGTTCCCCGGCTGCTGTTAGTGTTTGCGCTAGGATCAGGTATATGGTCAGCCTAGTTACCACTTCCCTATGAGCTGGTATTTATGTTTTGCAGACTTTGCTGTAATCTTTGAGGTCCCCTGCCATTGGGATCATAACAGTATGCCAGGCCAATAAATAGTTAATGCATTGCTGAAGTGGGATTAAAAGAAAAGTTCTGAGGTTTTTTTGTTTTTTTTTCTTCCTCCCCTTTATCTCTGAGTGGCTTGAAGCTTTGCTGCAGACATGAATGTTCAGACCTTGATTACTAGTGTGGATCAGCTTGCTGCACGTGTGCAGGGCATTCAGGATTTTGTTGTTAGCAGTCCTATGTCAGAGCCTAAGATACCTATTCCTGAGCTGTTCTCTGGAGATCGATTTAAATTTAGGAATTTTAGGAATAATTGTAAATTGTTTCTATCTTTGAAACCTCGTTCGTCTGGAGATTCAGCTCAGCAAGTCAAAATTATTATCTCCTTCTTGCGTGGCGACCCTCAGGATTGGGCTTTCTCGTTAGCGCCAGGAGATCCTGCATTGGCGGATGTTGATGCGTTTTTTCTGGCGCTCGGATTGCTTTATGAGGAGCCTAATCTTGAAATTCAGGCAGAAAAAGCTCTACTGGCCATCTCTCAGGGCCAGGATGAAGCTGAGGTGTACTGCCAAAAATTTCGGAAATGGTCCGTGCTTACTCGATGGAATGAATGTGCTCTGGCCGCAAATTTCAGAAATGGCCTTTCTGAAGCCATTAAGAATGTGATGGTGGGTTTTACAATTCCTACAAGTCTGAATGATTCTATGGCGCTGGCTATTCAGATTGATCGGCGTTTGCGGGAGCGCAAATCCGCTAAACCTCTGGCGGTGTTGTCTGAACAGACACCTGTCTCAATGCAATGCGATAGAATCCTGACTAGAACCGAATGACAAAATCATAGACGTCAGAATGGGCTGTGTTTTTACTGTGGTGATTCTACACATGTTATATCAGCATGCTCTAAACGCCTAACCAAGGTTGTCAGTCCTGTCACCATTGGTAATTTGCAGCCTAAATTTATTTTGTCTGTGACTTTAATTTGTTCATTGTCTTCCTACCCTGTTATGGCATTTGTGGATTCAGGTGCTGCCCTGAGTCTTATGGACTTGTCGTTTGCCAAGCGCTGTGGTTTTGTCCTGGAGCCTTTAAAGGTTCCGATTCCTCTCAGAGGAATTGATGCTACCCCACTGGCGGAAAATAAACCGCAGTATTGGACACAAGTGACCATGTGCATGACTCCTGAACATCGGGAGGTGATTCGTTTTCTTGTTCTGCATAAAATGAATGATTTGGTCGTTTTAGGTCTGCCATGGTTACAGACCCATAATCCTGTTTTGGATTGGAAGGCTATGTCTATGTCTGTCTCAAGTTGGGGTTGTCAGGGAATTCATTGCGATTCTCCGCCGGTGTCTATTGCTACTTCTACTCCTTCAGAAGTTCCTGAGTATTTGTGTGACTATCAGGATGTATTCAGTGAGTCCAGGTCCAGTGCTCTTCCTCCTCATAGGGACTGTGACTGCGCTATAGATTTGATTCCTGGCAGTAAATTTCCTAAGGGACGATTATTTAATTTGTCTGTACCCGAGCATGCCGCGATGCGTTCTTATGTCAAGGAGTCTTTGGAGAAGGGGCATATTCGTCCATCCTCTTCCCCTCTCGGTGCGGGATTCTTTTTTGTGGCCAAGAAAGACGGGTCTTTGAGACCTTGTATAGACTATCGGCTTCTGAATAAAATCACTGTTAAGTTTCAGTATCCGTTGCCGCTATTGTCAGACTTGTTTGCTCGGATTAAGGGCGCCAAGTGGTTCACCAAGATAGATCTTCGTGGTGCGTACAACCTTGTGCGCATTAGGCAGGGAGATGAATGGAAAACTGCATTCAATACGCCCGAAGGTCATTTTGAATACTTGGTGATGCCCTTTGGGCTCTCTAATGCCCCTTCAGTGTTTCAGTCCTTTATGCATGATATCTTCCGGAAGTATCTGGATAAATTTTTGATTGTGTATCTTGATGATATTCTAGTTTTCTCGGATGATTGGGATTCTCATGTAAAGCAGGTCAGGATGGTGTTTCAGGTTTTGCGTGATAACGCTTTGTTTGTGAAGGGCTCAAAGTGTCTCTTTGGAGTGCAGAAGGTTTCCTTTTTGGGTTTTATTTTCTCCCCTTCTGCCGTGGAGATGGACCCAGTCAAGGTCCGAGCTATTCATGATTGGACTCAGCCCACGTCTGTTAAGAGTCTTCAGAAGTTCTTGGGGTTCGCTAATTTCTACCGTCGCTTTATCGCTAATTTTTCTAGCGTTGTTAAACCTTTGACGGATATGACCAAGAAAGGTTCTGATGTGGCTAATTGGGCTCCTGCAGCCGTGGAGGCCTTCCAGGAGCTGAAGCGCCGGTTTACTTTGGCGCCTGATTTGTGCCAGCCTGATGTCTCACTTCCCTTTCAGGTTGAAGTGGATGCTTCTGAGATCGGTGCTGGGGCTGTTTTGTCGCAGAGAGGCTCTGGTTGTTCTGTGATGAGACCATGTGCCTTTTTCTCTAGGAAGTTTTCGCCTGCTGAGCGGAACTATGATGTTGGTAATCGGGAGTTGTTGGCCATGAAGTGGGCATTTGAGGAGTGGCGTCATTGGCTCGAGGGTGCTAAGCATCGTGTGGTGGTCTTGACTGATCACAAAAATCTGATGTATCTCGAGTCTGCTAAGCGCCTGAATCCTAGACAGGCTCGTTGGTCACTGTTTTTCTCTCGTTTTGACTTTGTGGTCTCATACCTGCCTGGTTCGAAGAATGTTAAGGCTGATGCTCTCTCTAGGAGCTTTGTGCCTGACTCTCCTGGAGTCTCGGAGCCAGCTGGTATTCTTAAAGAGGGAGTGATCGTGTCGGCCATATCTCCGGATTTGCGACGTGTGTTGCAGAGATTTCAGGCTGGTAGACCTGACTCGTGTCCACCCGACAGACTGTTTGTTCCTGATAAATGGACCAGCAGAGTCATTTCCGAGGTTCATTCCTCGGTGTTGGCAGGGCATCCGGGAATTTTTGGTACCCGAGATTTGGTGGCTAGGTCCTTTTGGTGGCCTTCCTTGTCACGGAATGTGCGGTCATTTGTGCAGTCCTGTGGGACTTGTGCTCGGGCTAAGCCTTGTTGTTCTCGTGCTAGCGGGTTGCTTTTGCCCTTGCCCGTCCTGAAGAGGCCTTGGACGCACATTTCCATGGATTTCATTTCTGATCTTCCGGTGTCTCGGGGAATGTCTGTCATCTGGGTGGTGTGTGATCGTTTTTCCAAGATGGTCCATTTGGTACCCTTGCCTAAGTTGCCTTCCTCTTCCGATCTGGTTCCTTTGTTTTTTCAGAAGGTGGTTCGTTTACATGGCATTCCGGAGAATATCGTGTCCGACAGAGGATACCAGTTTGTGTCCAGATTCTGGCGATCTTTTTGTGCTAAGATGGGCATTGATTTGTCGTTTTCATCTGCCTTCCATCCTCAGACTAATGGTCAAACGGAGCGAACTAATCAGACACTGGAGGCTTATTTGAGATGTTTTGTTTCTGCGGACCAGGATGATTGGGTGACCTTCTTGCCATTGGCGGAGTTTGCCCTTAATAATCGGGCTAGTTCTGCTACTTTGGTTTCGCCATTCTTCTGCAACTCTGGTTTTCATCCTCGTTTCTCCTCGGGTCATGTTGAGTCTTCTGACTGTCCTGGGGTGGATTCCGTGGTGGATAGGTTGCAGCGGATTTGGAATTATGTGGTGGACAACTTGAAGTTGTCACAGGAGAAGGCTCAGCATTTTGCCAACCGCCGCCGCGGTGTGGGCCCCCGACTTCGTGTTGGGGATTTGGTTTGGTTGTCTTCTCGGTATGTCCCTCTGAAGGTTTCCTCTCCTAAGTTTAAGCCTCGCTTTATTGGTCCTTATAAAATTTTGGAAGTTCTTAACCCGGTTTCTTTTCGTTTGGATCTTCCGGTGTCGTTTGCCATTCACAACGTGTTCCATAGGTCTTTGTTACGGCGGTACGTTGTGCCTGTGGTTCCTGCTGTTGAGCCTCCTGCTCCGGTGTTGGTTGAGGGCGAGTTGGAGTACGTGGTGGAGAAGATCTTGGATTCTCGTCTCTCTAGACGGAGGCTCCAGTATTTGGTCAAATGGAAGGGCTATGGTCAGGAGGATAATTCCTGGGTGGCCGCCTCTGATGTTCATGCGGCCGATTTGGTTCGTGCCTTCCACGCTGCTCATCCTGGTCGCCCTGGTGGTCTTGGTGAGGGTTCGGTGACCCCTCCTTAAAGGGGGGGTACTGTTGTGAACAATACTTTTTGGCTCCCTCTTGTGGTCACTAGTGATTTGGCACTTGGATTGTCTTTTACCAGGTTGGTGCTCACCTGCTTCGTTAGGCCTGGGGTGTTGCTATTTAAACTTCCTGGATTCTCAGTCCAGTGCCTGGCATCATTGTAATCAGTTCACTTCTGTTTGCTCCTGTCTTCAGGTCCTGGTTCTTTGCAAGATAAGCTAAGTCCTGCTTTCGTACTCTTGATCATTTGCATTGTTCATATTTTTTGTCCAGCTTGTACAATATGTGATTCCTGTTATTGCTGGAAGCTCTAGGGGGGCTGATATTCTCCCCCCACACCGTCAGTCGGTTTGGGGGTTCTTGGATATTCAGCGTGGATATTTTGCAGGGTTTTTTGCTGACCATATAAGTCTTCTTACTATATTCTGCTATTAGTCAGTGGGCCTCTCTTTGCTAAATCTAGTTCATTCTTACGTTTGTCTTTTCTTCTTATCTCACCGTTATTATTTGTTGGGGGCTTGTATTACTTTGGGGTCTTTTCTCTGGAGGCAAGAGAGGTCTTATTTTCCCTGATAGGGGTAGTTAGTTCTCCGGCTGGCGCGAGACGTCTAGGACCAACGTAGGCACGTTCCCCGGCTGCTGTTAGTGTTTGCGCTAGGATCAGGTATATGGTCAGCCTAGTTACCACTTCCCTATGAGCTGGTATTTATGTTTTGCAGACTTTGCTGTAATCTTTGAGGTCCCCTGCCATTGGGATCATAACAGTACCCCACTGCTAACCGCAACCCAGTCCGAGTGTGCTCCATTAATAACCACCCTTTGTTTCCTATCCCTGAGCCAGCTCTCAACCCACTTACACATATTTTCCCCTATCCCCATTACTCTCATTTTATGTAACAACCTTTTGTGTGGCACCGTATCAAAAGCTTTGGAAAAGTCCATATACACTACGTCCACTGGGTTCCCTTGGTCCAGTCCGGAACTTACCTCTTCATAGAAGCTGATCAAATTAGTCTGACATGAACGGTCCCTAGTAAACCCGTGCTGATACTGGGTCATAAGGTTATTCCCCTTCAGATACTCCAGTATAGTATCCCTTAGAATGCCCTCCAGGATTTTACCCACAGTAGAGGTTAAGCTTACTGGCCTATAATTACCGAGTTCAGTTTTTGCCCCTTTTTTGAATATTGGCACCACATTTGCTATACGCCAGTCCTGTAGTACAGACCCTGTTATTATGGAGTCTTTAAAGATTAAAAATAATGGTCTATCAATGACTGTACTTAGTTCCTGCAGTACTCGGGGGTGTATCCCATCCGGGCCCGGAGATTTGTCAATGTTAGTTATTTTTAGATGCCGCTGTACTTCCTGCTGGGTTAAGCAGGTGACATTTAATGGGGAATTTTATCACTAGTCATTTTGTCTGCCATGGGATTTTCTTTTGTAAATACTGATGAAAAAAAGTCATTTAGCATATTGGCTTTTTGCTCATCCTCATCCACCATTTCCCCCAGATTATTTTTAAGGGGGGCCAACACTGTCATTTTTTAGCAAATCATGGAGAGAAAAAGTTTTAAGCGGCACCACTCTCTTACAGAGGATATCAGAGGGTATGTTCTAAGGAGAAGTTAGACCCGTAGAAGCGCTATCGTTCAGCGCGAAACGGCCGTCGTCTCGCCTCACTTGTTCCTCTCACTTCACTGCCCCGTGCCGTGAAGATGTTGTATTTTACACCGCAATAAAGAAGATTTCCACCACGGTGCCGGTGAGTGCTGCGTTCATTCTTTTTTGGTTCCACTGTCATTTTTTAGTTTCTTACTATTTATATAGTTAAAGAATATTTTGGGATTATTTTTACTCTCTCTGGCAATGAGTCTCTCTGTCTCAATCTTTGCTGCCTTGATTTGCTTTTTACAGAAGTTATTTAATTTTCTGTATTTATTTAATGCCTCCTCACTACCTACTTCCTTTATTTCTCTAAATGCTTTCTTTTTGTCCCTTATTGCGCCCCTTACAGCTCTATTTAGCCATATTGGTTTCCTCCTATTTCTAGTATGTTTATTCCCATACGGTATATACTGTGCACAGGTCCTATCCAGGATGCTAATAAACGTCTCCCATTTTCTTTGTGTATTTTTGTGTCTCAGGATATCGTCCCAGTTAATTTCACCAAGATCCTCTCTCATCCGTTGGAAATTTGCCCTCCTGAAGTTTAGTGTCCTTGTCACCCCCCTACTACCCATCTTATTAAAGGTTACATGAAAACTTATTATTTTGTGATCACTATTCCCCAAGTGATCCCCAACCCTTATATTTGATATGCGGTCTGGCCTGTTGGTTAATATTAGGTCTAGCAGTGCCCCCCTCCTTGTTGGGTCCTGAACCAGTTGTGAAAGGTAATTGTCTCTCATAGTTGTCAAAAACCGATTACCTTTGCTGGAACTGCAGGTTTCTGTTCCCCAATCTATTTCAGGGTAGTTGAAGTCCCCCATAATAATGACTTCTCCTTGAGTCGCAGCTTCATCTATTTGCTTTACGAGGATATTCTCCATTGCTTCCATTATTTTTGGAGATTTATAACAAATCCCTATAAGTAATTTATTATTTTTTCCCCCTCCCCTTATCTCCACCCACAGGGACTCTACATTTTCATTAAATTCACCTATATTATCACGCAGGATGGGTTTTAAGGAAGATTTTACATATAGACACACCCCTCCCCCTCGCTTATCTGTACGGTCATTTCTGAACAGGCTATAGCCCTGCAAGTTAACAGCCCAGTCATGGCTCTCATCCAGCCACGTCTCAGATATCCCCACCATGTCATAATTATGCTCCAACAACATTACTTCTAATTCATCCATTTTGTTGGTGAGGCTTCTGGCATTAGTATACATGCACTTGATGTTACTCTCTGTACCTCTATTCTTTCTTAAATTATTAACTGTTCTAACCCCACCCCCCATGCCGCCGCCACCCCCAACTTCCTTATTTGTGCCCAGGTCTCTATCTGCACTATCTTCCCCTCCTATAAAATGAATACCCTCCCCCCCAATCCCTAGTTTAAACACTCCTCCAACCTTATCAATTCCTTGGACATCTTTTTGTATCCCTTTCCTGTTTTATACAGTTCAGCTACCTTTTCCCATAGATCCGTTGACAATTCTTTTGCTTTCCCCATGATCCACAATCCAGAAGCATCAGTGGCTGGATGAAAGTTGCAATAGTCTGTTTGGATCCCAGAAACAAGTATGCACACACTGATTACAAGCTAACAGGTCACAGGTGAGGATGTTACCTTTAGTAGCCATTCAAACCCATTTGTGTCAACTTCTGTGAATGTTATCAGGCCAAAATTAACAGGGTATGTGAACTTTTGATCAGGGTCATTCGGATGTTTTGGGTTGTCATTATGATTTAAAAAAAGAAAACACAGTAGTTTGTCAATAAATGGCTTTATCCAACCACTAACCATGAGTGGAGAAAAAGTTTTGGTGTTACCATTCAAATTCTTTGAAAAAAGGCCAAGAAAGCAAAAATTCTGCCTTTGTATGTAAACTTATGAGCACAACTGTGTATGCAATAATAACAATAAATAAACAAGATGACACCAAAAGAGAGTCATAAAATGGATATAAAATAATGCAGCACCAATAAGCCCCCTGAGGCTTCCTTCACGTGTCCGTATAAAACACATATGTGTATAAACAATATCGGTCTCATCAATGCCATCCGTGTGTTCGTTTTTATCATCAGTGTGTGTGGTCATCAGTGTTTTACGAATATAGAAAGAAAGAAAGAAATTACAAAGCTTCCCCTAAACTTTGCAATGTTAAACATGGGTGCTGTGTGCTGTACCGTGGTTTTCATGGTTCCATAGACTTGTATTGGCCTTTTCAGCTGAGCTGCCGGAAAAACTGATATGTCTACATGCAATCTGCATGGAGACATGGTCTGTGTAAAAACACTGCCATGTGAGCAGCCCCACAGGTTATGTGTGGTATCAGTGAGAAAAACGGATGACACACGTACTGGAAACACGGATGTGTGAAAGAGGTCTGCAATGGTGAAACTAAAGTACTGAAATATACATCAGCTAAATCAAGGCTAGGAACCGGCTCCAACATTTAGGAGTGGGCTGACATTCCCACACGTATCGCAGTACATCCCCTGACATAGCTAAATTTAGTGATGAAATGATTGGGCTTGTTGTTTCATCCTCCACGATTCGGGAGCCATTTACTAGCCTCCATTTAGCTGATGTATATTTCAGTGCTATCCCTTGATTTTCTCCTATTCAGGGGACCTTTTGATGCTGTGGTATTTGATATCCATTATATGACTGTTCCGATGGCAGCATCTTACTTAGTCATAGCTATCTGCATCTGCCACATTATTATCACTTGTGGTTTTGAATCTATTTACATTTTTTGCCTTTTGTCATTTTTTTTTGTTTGGGACAAAGGGGGGAGTGCGATTATAATTATGGACAGCACTGATCTGTAACGCAATTATGTGGTGATAATTGTGTTTATCCTTATCTATGAGCAAAAACATGATCATTTGCTATATTTGGTGTGTGCCTCTATTTTGCTATAATGCTTTTATTCCTTTCTGCTGTATCTGTGTTTTTTTTAGGGTTTGAGAGCACCAAGGTACTTTTACCTTACATGGTCCCCTTATTTGTCTAGAACCTCACACTCCTAATGGCTAACCTTCTTCTCAGGCTGGGGTCACACTTAGCATAGGGAAATACGGTTCGTTTTTTACAGGTGTAATACGCAGAAATGTTCCCTAAACAGTGATCCGTATGTCATCCGTAGGCAGGGTGTGGCTGTGTATTTTACGCATGTCATCCTCTGTATGTAATCCGTATGGCATCCTTACTGCGTTTTTTTTCTCGCAACCTTGCAAAATGGACATATAATGGATACATGGGCTCAAATATTTGTGAAAACATACATACAGTCTGTATACAGTTAGGTCCATATATATTTAGACAGAGAAAACATTTTTTAATTTTGGTTATAGATATTACCACAATGAATTTTAAACAAAACAATTCAGATGCAGTTGAAGTTCAGACTTTCAGCTTTCATTTGAGGGTATTCACATTAAAATTGGATGAAGGGTTTAGGAGTTTCAGCTCCTTAACATGTGCCACCCTGTTTTTAAAGGGACCAAAAGTAATTGGACAATTGACTCCAAGGCTATTTCATGGACAAGTGTTGGCAATCCATTCGTTATGTCATTCTCAAGCAGATCAAAGGCCTGGAGTTGATTTAAGGTGTGATGCTTGCATTGGGAATGTTTTGCTGTGAAGTAAACATGCAGTCAAAGGAGCTCTCCATGAAAGTGAAACAAGCCTTCCTTAAGTTGTGAAAACAGAAAAAACCCATCCGAGAAATTGCTTCAATATTAGGAGTGGCAAAATCTACAGTTTGGTTCATCCTGAGAAAGAAAGAAAGCACGGTGAACTCATCAATGCAAAAAGACCTGGGTGCCCACGGAAGACAACAGTGGTGGATGATTGCAGAATAATCTCCTTGGTTAAGACAAACCCCTTCACAACAGCCAACTAAGTGAACAACACTCTCCAGGAGGTAGGCGTATCAATATCCAAATCTACCATAAAGAGAAGACTGCATGAAAGTAAATACAGAGGGTTCACTGCACGGTGCAAGCCACTCATAAGCATCAAGAATAAAAAGGCTAGACTGGACTTTGTCAAAAAAACATCTAAAAAAGCCAGCACAGTTCTGGAAGAACATTCTTTGGACAGATGAAACCAAGATCAACCTCCACCAGAATGATGGAAAGAGAAAAGTATGGCGAAGGCATGGTACAGGTCATGATCCAAAGCATACCACTTCATCTGTAAAACACGGCGGAGGCAGTGTGATGGCTTGGGCATGCATGGCTGCCAGTGGCACTGGGTCACTATTGTTTATTGATGATGTGACACAGGACAGAAGCAGCCAAATGAATTCTGAGGTATTCAGAGACATACTGTGTGCTCAGATCCAGCCAAATGCCGCAAAACTGATTGGTCGTCGTTTCATACTACAGATGGACAATGACCCAAAACATAAAGCCAAAGCAACCCAGGAGTTTAATTTATTAAAGCAAAGAAGTGGAATATTCATGAATGGCCAAGTCAGTCTGATCTCAACCCAATTGAGCATGCATTTCACTTGTTAAAGACAACTTCAGACAGAAAGTATATATACCAATAGAGAGACAAGTTGGAGGAGTAGTTTCCAATATAAATCATTTATTAGTTTAAAAATTTACAGAAATATGAAAAGTAACGGGAACAGAACCCCAGACTTAAAACTTTTTTTTTCTTTTCTTTTCTTTTCTTTTCTCATTTTTAGCATTATAGTTTAGATCTATATTACCGCTTCATACATGACTTTGTATCATTGGTGGACAGTTTGGAAGAAGCGAATGTTGGTGCCCTGGAAGATTTAATGGACTTCTACAATCCTCTATGGCCGGTCTGCCTATCCATTATGCCACTATACAGTAGCCTGACTATGGTTGTAGCCGTTTGGATAAAATGTATTATGGAGTGTTTCTGACTAAGTTTAACAATGTATTGTGACTGTTGGCTAGATATATGGTCTGATAATTGGGTAGTGTGGGTGTATTTAACAATTACTGTATATCAATGATTTACGTATGTTGATGCGGTTTATATAAAAATATACGATATTATCATATTATATATCAAGTAGAATATTTATCCCTATCCTTATGAGATTAGGTTGAGGGCCTTTATAGTTATTGTTTGGGCAACATCATGTGTGCAGGCCCTATTGCTAGGATACTGCGAACGACCTCCTAAAACAGCAACTATATGGAATAAGTTCGGTACTAACTAGAAGGGAGCTTCTCTTTCCTTCGTAGCCATATGTAAACTCTGGGGCACAGCGTCCTTATTCATCTCACCTTCCAGATGCAGTCAGAGCGCGCACCGCGCATGCGCTGCTTCGCACTGAGGTGGGGGGCGCTCTGGATGGTGACGCGTTGCCATGATCACGGGGCAGGTCAGCTGACCGGCGTCACGTGACGTGGTGACGCGCATCATGAGCGCCGTCCTCCTCAACAGCGACGCAACATGGCGGCGGCGCGCCATACAGGGCTGACGCCAATTAAAATCCAAACCCTTGTATATATAAAGCAATCATATCCACAGCTTATCTACCTCCTGACGAAGCCACAGGCGTGGAGAAACGCGCGTCGAGGTGTACCAGTGCGGGACAGACTCTCAGACCAACATGACTACAGGTACTTAACCTATACTTAACCTATACTCTGTGCCCTTTTTTGCTTTCATGCATGATAGGGTCAGATTTAGGTCCAATAGATATTATAGGCTCTAGGGTTAGTGCAATACATGTGGAGCATAGGTGATAGCACATCATTGTTATTGGTGTCCTTTTGATATAATGGTAATTGGATTGCTTTAGGCACCAATACCTCCAGATATCAATATATATCTTATGGGACACTGCACTAGGGCCCTTTAAGTCTGGGGTTCTGTTCCCGTTACTTTTCATATTTCTGCTGACACCCATCCATAGATGGTTTATTCCATCTGAAGTGTACTCTCTTGTATTTATAATTAGTATATCTAATGCATTTTTGTATTGTAAATTTTTAAACTAATAAATGATTTATATTGGAAACTACTCCTCCAACTTGTCTCTCTATTGGTATATATATTGTTGTGGAGGCATATAAGTTTCGTCTCTTGTGTTGGCCTCTAAAATTGGTATATGAGGCGTTCTCTTTTGGTATATAAACTTCAGACAGAAAGGCCCACAAACAAACAGCAACTGAAAACCACAGCAGTGAAGGCCTGGCAGAGCATCAAAAAGGAGGAAACACAGAGTCTGGTGATGTCCATGAGTTCAAGACTTCAGGCAGTCATTGCCAACAAAGGGTTTTCAACCAAGTACTAAAAATGAACATTTGATTTAAAATTATTGAATTTTTCCAATTACTTTTGGTCCCTCTTTAACCCCTTCACCCCCGGAGCTTTTTCCGTTTTTTCGTTTTCGTTTTTCGCTCCCCTCCTTCCCAGAGCCATAACTTTTTTATTTTTCCGTCAATTTGGCCATGTGAGGGCTTATTTTTTTGCGGAACATGATGTACTTTTGAACAATACCATTGGTTTTACCATGCCGTGTAACAGAAAATGGGAAAAAAATTCCAAGTGTGATGAAATTGCAAAAAAAGTGCAATATCACACTTGTTTTTTGTTTGGCTTTTTTGCTAGGTTCACCAAATGCTAAAACTAACCTGCCATTATGATTCTCCAGGTCATTACGAGTTCATAGACACCTAACATGTCTAGGTTATTTTTTATCTAAGTGGTGGAAATAAATTCCAAAGTTTGCAAAAAAAAAAAATTGCGCGATATTCCGATACCCGTAGCGTCTCCAATTATCGTTATCTGGAGTCAGGTGAAGGCTTATTTTTTGCGTGCCAAGCTAGCATTTTTATTGATACCATTTTGGTGTAGATACGTTCTTTTGATCGCCCGTTATTGCATTTTAATGCAATGTCGTGGCGACCAAAAAAACATAATTTTTGCGTTTTGATTTTATTTCTCGCTACGGCATTTAGCGGTCAGGTTAATCCTTTGTTTTTATTGATAGATCGGGCGATTCTGAACCTGGCAATACCAAATATGTGTATGTTTAATTTTTTTTTTAATTGTTTCATTTTGATTGGGGCGAAAGGGGGGTGATTTAAACTTTTATATATTTTTTATTTTTTTTATATTTTTAAACACTTTTTAAAATTTTTTGGCATGCTTCAATAGCCTCCATAGGAGGCTAGAAGCATGCACAACTCGATCGGCTCTGCTACATAGAGGTGAAGTACAGATCACCTCTATGTAGCAGAAATCCAGGTGTACTTTGAACACCGACCACAGGGTGGCGCTCAAAGCAATCGGCCATCAACAACCATAGAGGTCTCAAGGAGACCTCTGGTTGTTATGGCAATGCACTGCTGACCCCCGATCATGTGACGGGGTCAGCGGTGCGAGCACTCGCGGCCGCACGGCCGGGAACGCTAGTTAAATGCCTCTGTCAGCGCTTGACGGCGGCATTTAACTAGTTAATGGGCGCGGGCGGATAGCGATTCCGCTCGCGCTCATTGCGCGCACATGTCAGCTGTACAAAACAGCTGACATGTCGCGGCTTTGAGGTAGGCTCACCGCTGCAGCCCACCTCAAAGCGGGGGATCTGCCAGCTGACGTACTATTCCGCCAGCTGGCAGAAAGGGGTTAAAAACCCTTCATCCAATTTTAATGTGGATACCCTCAGATGAAAGCTGAAAGTCTGAACTTCAACTGCATCTGAATTGTTTTGTTTAAAATTCATTGTGGTAATGTCTATAACCAAAATTAGAAAAATGATGTCTCTGTCCAAATACACTCACCGGCCACTTTATTAGGTACACCATGCTAGTAACGGGTTGGACCCCCTTTTGCCTTCAGAACTGCCTCAATTCTTCGTGGCATAGATTCAACAAGGTGCTGGAAGCATTCCTCAGAGATTTTGGTCCATATTGACATGATGGCATCACACAGTTGCCGCAGATTTGTCGGCTGCACATCCCAAAGATGCTCCATACAAGGCAGGATGGATCCATGCTTTCATGTTGTTTATGCCAAATTCTGACCCTACCATCCGAATGTCGCAGCAGAAATCGAGACTCATCAGACCAAGCAACGTTTTTCCAATCTTCTACTGTCCAATTTCGATGAGCTTGTACAAATTGTAGCCTCAGTTTCCTGTTCTTAGCTGAAAGGAGTGGTACCCGGTGTGGTCTTCTGCTGCTGTAGCCCATTTGCCTCAAAGTTCGACGCACTGTGCGTTCAGAGATGCTCTTAGGCCTACCTTGGTTGTAACGGGTGGCGATTTGAGTCACTGTTGCCTTTCTATCAGCTCGAACCAGTCTGCCCATTCTCCTCTGACCTCTGGCATCAACAAGGCATTTCCGCCCACAGAACTGCCGCTCACTGGATTTTTTTTCTTTTTCGGACCATTCTCTGTAAACCCTAGAGATGGTTGTGCGTGAAAATCCCAGTAGATCAGCAGTTTCTGAAATACTCAGACCAGCCCTTCTGGCACCAACAACCATGCCACGTTCAAAGGCACTCAAATCACCTTTCTTCCCCATACTGATGCTCGGTTTGAACTGCAGGAGATTGTCTTGACCATGTCTACATGCCTAAATGCACTGAGTTGCCGCCATGTGATTGGCTGATTAGAAATTAAGTGTTAACAAGAAGTTGGACAGGTGTACCTAATAAAGTGGCCGGTGAGTGTATATATGGACCTATATACAGTACATACCAAAAGTTTGGACACACCTTCTCATTTAAAGATTTTTCTGTATTTTCATGACTATGAAAATTGTACATTCACACTGAAGGCATAAAACTATGAATTAACACATGTGGAATTATATATTTAACAATAAAGTGTGAAACAACTGAAATTATGTCTTATATTCTAGGTTCTTCAAAGTATTATTATTATTATTATTATTATTATTATTTATTGTTATAGCGCCATTTATTCCATGGCACTTTACATGTGAGGAGGGGCCTACATAATAAAAACAAGTACAATAATCTTAAACAATACAAGTCATAACTGGTACAGGAGGAGAGAGGACCCTGCCCGCGAAGGCTCACAATCTACAAGGGATGGGTGAGAATACAGTAGGCGAGGACAGAGCTGGTCATGCAGCGGTTTGGTCGATTGGTGGTTACTGCAGGTTGTAGGCTTGTTGGAAGAGGTGGGTCTTCAGGCTCTTTTTGAAGGTTTCGATGGTAGGTGAGAGTCTGATGTGTTGTGGTAGAGGGTTCCAGAGTAGGGGTGATACGCGAGAGAAATCTTGTATACGATTGTGGGAAGAGGAGATAAGAGGGGAGTAGAGAAGGAGATCTTGTGAGGATTGGAGGTTGCGTATAGGTAAGTACCGGGAGACGAGGTCACAGATGTATGGAGGAGACAGGTTGTGAATGGCTTTGTACGTCATGGTTAGGGTTTTGTACTGGAGTCTCTGGGCAATGGGGAGCCAGTGAAGGGATTGACAGAGGGGAGAGGACGGGGAATAGTGGGGGGACAGGTGGATTAGTCAGGCAGCAGAGTTTAGAATAGATTGGAGGGGTGTGAGAGTGTTAGAGGGGAGGCCACAGAGCAGGAGGTTGCAGTAGTCAAGGCGAGAGATGATGGACTAGGGTTTTTGCAGATTCTTGGTTGAGGAATGTACGGATTCGTGAAATATTTTTGAGTTGAAGTCGGCAGGAAGTGGAAAGGGCTTGGATATGTGGTTTGAAGGAGAGATCAGCGTCAAGGATTACCCCGAGGCAGCGAGCTTGTGGGACTGGGGAGAGTGGGCAGCCATTAACTGTAATGGATAGGTTCGTTGGGGGGGTCGCGTGAGATGGGGGAAAGATGATGAATTCTGTTTTGTCCATGTTAAGTTTCAGAAATCTAGTGGAGTAGAAGGATGAAATAGTGGACAGACATTGAGGGATTCTGGTTAGTAGGGAGGTGATATCTGGTCCAGAGATGTAGATCTGTGTGTCATCAGCATAGAGGTGATACTGAAAGCCATGAGATTCTATGAGCTGTCCCAGGCCAAAGGTGTAAATGGAGAAGAGCAGGGGCCCTAGGACTGAACCTTGTGGGACTCCGACAGATAGGGGGCGAGGTGAGGAGGTGGTGTGTGAGTGGGAGATGCTGAATGTCCGGTCTGTTAGGTATGATGAGATCCAGGATAGGGCCAAGTCTGTGATGCCAAGGGATGAGAGGGTCTGTAATAATAGGGAATGGTCCACTGTGTCAAAGGCAGCTGACAGGTCGAGGAGGAGGAGGACAGAGTAGTGTCGCTTGCTCTTGGTGGTTAAGAGGTCATTGGTGACCTTAGCTAGGGCAGTTTCAGTGGAATGGTGTGACCGAAAGCCAGATTGTAAGCGGTCAAAGAGGGAGCAAGAAGAGAGATGGGAGGATAGTTCAAGGTAGACGTGTTGTTCCAGTAGTTTGGAGGCATAGGGGAGAAGTGATATTGTAATAATTATAGGGGATAATTCAGGAGACTCTTTGCGTGGAACAAGACAACAGGACACAGTTTTATAAGTGGTAAAGTTTATATTATCACACGGTGATTCAAACAGGTGCAGAGAGAAACTCAAGTCCACAACACTTGGTGCAAATAATAAAAGCAGCTTAGCAGTCAATAGGAAACTTCAGAGGTAAATGCAAACAAACAGAAAGTCTTTGAAGCACAGTTATTCTTGAGGAAACTTGACATGAATAGATCCTTGACTTAGTCCAGACACAGATAGATATGCTATAAGGCAGTTCAAATCATATCTTAGCTCAACCAGGGAGGCCTGGTTAATAGTCTCAGGTTTTGCAGAGCAGCAAACAGCTTACATGTCCCACAAATGCAGATGGAAGTAACATGAGCAGCAGATGAAGGAGGATTACTGAACACTGGTGTATGCAGCAGGAACACAGAGCAGAGTGGCAGGATCTCCAACACAGGTTCACAAGAGCAGGTGCAGGTGCAAGGCCAGGGAGTAATCAGGAGCTGGATGCAAAGCAGAATAATCTAGCACAGACTGAAGGCTGGGGTGAAGTTTTATAGCAGGAAGACAAGTGCACATGAGACCAAAGACGCCATGTTGGAAAAGGGCAGTAATGCACAAAAGGTAAAAAATGTTCAGAGTCCTGACAGACATAGGGCGATAGCTAGATACAGAGGATGGGTCAAGAGAGGGCTTTTTGAGGATAGGTGTGATGGAGGCATGTTTAAAACTTGAGGGGAAAACACCAGTTGTTAGTGATAGGTTGAAGAGATGGGTTAGGGTTGGGATGAAGTGGGATGGGAGCGGGTCAAGTGCACAGGTGGCGAGATGCGATCTTGAGAGTAGAGTGGAGAGTTGATCTTCTGTAATGGTGGAGAAGTTGATTTTGGAGGTGGAGGGCTGGGAAGTCGGGATGAAGGGCTCTGGGGGTTGTTGACCAAAACGGTCTCTGATGTTATCAATCTTCTGCTTGAAAAATGAGGCAAAGTCTTCAGCTGAGATAAGTGGGGAGGGAGGAGGTGCTGGGGGACGGAGGAGAGAATTGAAGGTGTTGAATAACTGTTTAGGGTTGTGAGACAGGAAGGATATGAGAGATGAGAAGTAGGTTTGTTTAGCTGTGGCGAGTGTGGTCTTGAAAGCAGTGAGGGACTGTTTGAATGCGATGAAGTGCTCATTGGAGTGGGATCTTTTCCATCTGTGCTCAGCAGCCCTGGAAGCACGCCTCAGTTCTTTGGTCAGGCTGCTGTGCCAGGGCTGTCTGTTGATTTTGCAAGCTTTGGTATGTGTAAGTGGGGCAGGAGATTCCAAAGCTACAGCTATTGTGGTGTTATATAGAGCGGCAGCATCATCCGCATTGTGTAAGGAACTTATATCTGTGAGAGGGAGGAGGGAATGAATGTAGGTCAAGATGTTTAAGATTTCTGCTAGGGTGTGAAAGTTTGTGGGGTGGGGATTGTAGACATGGAGTGGAGAGGGAAGAGAATGTGAGAAGGTTGTGGTCAGAGAGAGGAAGAGGTGAGTTAGAGAGGTTATATAGGGAGCAGAGGCGGGTGAAGATGAGGTCCAGTGTGTGACCATCTTTGTGGGTGGCTGTAGAAGACCATTGAGTGAGGCCAAAGGAGGAAGTGAGAGATAGAAGTTTAGTGGCAGCTGAGAGGGAAGTGTCAATGGGGATGTTGAAGTCGCCCATGATGATAATGGGGATGTCCGCGGAAAGGAAATTAAGTAGCCAGGTGGTGAAGTGGTCAAAGAAGGTGGTGGCTGGCCCTGGGGGGTGGTAAATGACAGCCAGTCGGAGGTTGGAGGGGGAGTAGATGCGCACAGAATGCACCTCAAAGGAAGGGAGGGTAACAGAGGGTGGCAGTGGGATTGGGGTGAAGGAGCAGTTATCTGACAGGAGAAAACCAACTCCTCCGCCATGTTTGCTGCTGGGGTGGGGTGTGTGAGAAAGGTAGAAGCCACCGTAAGAGAGTGCAGCAGGGGAGGCTGTGTCAGAAGGGGTGAGCCAGGTTTTGGTGATGGCGAGGAAGGAAAGTTTGGTAGTAACAAAAAGATCATGGATGTAGGAAAGCTTGTTGCAGACAGAGCAAGCGTTCCACAGAGCTCCTGTTAGTGGGACTGGGGAAGCAGGAGCTGGGTGAATGGGTATAAGGTTAGAGAGGTTACGGAAGTTTGTGATAGAGCATGGATGGGAGGTAGAAATGACTGTGGGAATGTGGTGAGAAAGTAGCCACCTTTTGCTTTGATGACTACTTTGCACACTCTTGGCATTCTCTCAATGAGCTTCAAGAGGTAGTCACAGGAAATGGTTTTCACTTCAAAGGTGTGCCCTGTCAGATTTAATAAGTGTGATTTCTTGCCTTATAAATGGGGTTGGGAACATCAGTTGTGTTGTGCAGAAGTCTGGTGGATACACAGCTGATAGTCCTACTGAATAGACTGTTAGAATTTGTATTATGGCAAGAAAAAAGCAGCTAAGTAAAGAAAAACGAGTGGCATCATTACTTTAAAAAATGAAGGTCAGTCAGTCTGAAAAATTGGGCAAACTTTGAAAGTGTCCCCAAGTACAGTGGCAAAAACCATCAAGCGCTACAAAGAAACTGGCTCACATGAGGACTGCCCCAGGAAAGGAAGACCAAGAGTCACCTCTGCTTCTGTGGATACGTTTATCCGAGTCACCATCCTCAGAAATTTCAGGTTAACAGCAGCTCAGATTAGAGACCAGGTCAATGCCACACAGAGTTCTAGCAGCAGACACATCTCTACAGCAACTGTTAAGAGGAGACTTTGTGTAGCAGGCCTTCATGGTAAAATAGCTGCTAGGAAAACACTGCTAAGGACAGACAACAAGCAGAAGAGACTTGTTTGGGCTAAAGAACACAAGGAATGGACATTAAACCAGTGAAAATCTGTGTTTTGGTCTGATGAGTCCAAATTTGAGATCTTTGGTTCCAACCACAGTGTCTTTGTGCGACGCAGCAACTGTGAACGGATGGACTCTACATGCCTGGTTCCCACCGTGAAGCATGGAGGAGGAGGTGTGATGGTGTGGGGGTGCTTTGCTGGTGACACTGTTGGGGATTTATTCAAAATTGAAGGCATACTGAACCAGCATGGCTACCACAGCATCTTGCAGCTGCATGCTATTCCATCTGGTTTGCGTTTAGTTGGACCATCAATTATTTTTCAACACCTCCAGGCTCTGTAAGGGCTATTTGACCAAGAAGGAGAGTGATGGGGTGCTACTCCTTCAAGATTGTTGGAAGACCATTCCCGGTGACTATCTCTTGAAGCTCATCAAGAGAATTCCAAGAATGTGCAAGGCAGTCATCAAAGGAAAAGGTGGCTGCTTTAAAGAACCAAGAATATAAGACATATTTTCAGTTGTTTCACTTTTTTTGTTAAGTATATAATTCCACATGTGTTAATTCATAGTTTTGATGCCTTCAGTGTGAATGTACAATTTTCATAGTCATGAAAGTACAGAAAAATCTTTAAATGAGAAGGTGTGTCCAAACTATTGGTCTGTACTGTATATATATATGTTTATATTTCATACAGCACTAGATATTCAGAAAAATTCCCACGCTAGAGTTCATATGAGTTTATGCCAGCAGGGGGCGCATCACCGCAAGTCTAGGTAGCTACGTTCCCCTGCATTCCATTAATTTCTCAGTTTTTACAAATAGGAGCAACAGCTGCATTATCAGGCTCCTGGGTGTAAATTTATTTAACCCCTTCAGATGGATTTACAGAGTGGGACATGACTGGTCGCTGGAAAGGTATGGGATATTGTTGCTTTTTTATTTAATTTTTTTCACAGAACAAGGGTCTTCAGGTGGATTAAAGGGAACCTATCACCCCGTTTTTTAAAAATTAGATAAAAATAGTGAAATAGGGGCACAGCTGGGCTTTACATTACTGCCTTTTTGGTGCCTTTACACCCCCGTTAGGCTGCCGAAATACCTTTGTGAAGTGGCCGTTTTGTCCTGTCACTCAAGTTGGTCAGGTCGGATGGGCGTGGTCACAGCGCTGTTTCTCCCCCAGATCAGGCTCATCATTACGTTGGTGGCGTAGTGGTGTGCGCATGTCCAAAGAGAAGATCCACTGCCCAGGAGATTCAAAACAGCGCGGTCTTCGCTATTCGCCGTTTACCGGTGGGCGCGGCCATCTTTCCTGTGGCCGCGCGTGCGCAGATGGAGCGCTCTGCTGCCCGGGGCTTCAGGAAAATTGCGCGTGCGCAGATGGAGATCGCGGCGGCCATTTTCCTGAAGCCCCGGGCAACAGAGCGCTCCATCTGCGCACGCGCGGCCACAGGAAAGATGGCCGCACCCACCGGTAAACGGCGAATAGCGAAGACCGCGCTGTTTTGAATCTCCTGGGCAGTGGATCTTCTCTTTGGACATGCGCACACCACTACGCCACCAACGTAATGATGAGCCTGATCTGGGGGAGAAACAGCGCTGTGACCACGCCCATCCGACCTGACCAACTTGAGTGACAGCAGAAAACGGCCACTTCACAAAGGTATTTCGGCAGCCTAACGGGGGTGTAAAGGCACCAAAAAGGCACTAATGTAAAGCCCAGCTCTGCCCCTATTTCACACTATTTTTATCTAATCTTGAAAAAACGGGGTGATAGGTTCCCTTTAAGCATACAATAAAGATTTTAAAACCCCATGTGTGTATTTATTTCATTAAAATACTTTATTCATAATTTGTGTGTATTATTAACCCTTTACTACTATAGGATTAATAATGGATAGGTGTCTTATTGACATCTCTCCATTACTAACCAGGCTTAATGTCACCTTACATTAGCAAGGTGACATTAACCCTTTATTACCCCATATCCCACCGCTACTCGGGAGTGGGAAGAGAGTGGCTAAGTGCTAGAAAGCAAAAATAACATAGAAAATACAAAACATAAACAATTAAAAAAATATATTTATAGCCATGGCTTGATTGAAATCAAATATGTAAAATAAATAAATATATCTACATAAATAGAAATGCAATTTGATTTTTTTTTTACCAGTCCTTCCTGGATTAAAAAATGTGAAAAATAGACAAGTATGTCCTATTTTTCTTTATATTTCCCCTGATATTGTATGGGGCAAAAATGTTTTGAGTATTGGAATGAGAACATTTTTCAGAGCAGTGCATGTGCAATAATACCTGAAAATATGCCAGGTTAGGAAGGGGGGAAATTTCTCCAGTCATGAACTGGTTAAAGTACGAAGCATCATAACTATTGTGGTAATTCTATTTATGCTAACATAGACATACTATCTATGCTACAAGTAGACTAAAACATTAACACACGTTTATTAGAAAAAAAAAAAAAAAGCTTTAAATACTTTTTGTCTCCTAGAGATCCTGTAAATTATAATAAAAATAATATTTTGTGTACATTTATAAAGATGTCATTTCCTATTGTTCTTTGCTGAATTACTGGGTAAACATTTCCCAGATGAAACCATGTGAACACATCAATAACTCTGCATTATTTAGCAGATAATGACATTTAGGAGAGGAGGCCACTTGCTTCCTGAAATTTTCAAGGATGATTAATTTTTCAAAAGGGATTATGTGCTTAAAGAGAAGGAAGATTATTACAAAGTGCTTTCAAGTGAATTGTTACTAATTGTAAGAGTATAGTTACTATGTATAACAAACATATATACACAGCAATATTAAATATTTAACATTTAACATGTTAACAGCCGTGGGTGAATCGTGATTGCACCCCTGGCTATTTGGGGCACATATCAGCTGATGAGCCTACAACTTTTCCAGTGCATGTCAGTTGATTTCATCTCTGGAGCTCACAACAAACAGAGGGAGGTGACCTATGATGTGTCACGTCGCTGCAATGCAGGTAAATCCCACTAGATGGCAATAGAGTGGAGGAAGGACTGCACACAGCAACACCAGACCTTACATGCAGCGACGAGGCCACCGCCAGGTGGCAGCAGAATAGTCAAAACAAGCCGGGTCGATACAAGACTGTAGCGCAGTACAAAAGGAATAAGCAAACGCACAGTCAACAACAAGTCAAATGGGTCACTACTGGTCAGGAGCAGATATGCCAAAGGCAAGAAACAAAACCACAGGTCAGGGTCCAAGCCAAGTCAAAACCAGAGAGTAAATACACGAAAGGGGAACACTGAGTCGGGAAGAGAAGAGGGAAAAAACAGACACAGGTTCAGAAAGCAAGCAGCAGGACAAATCAGGGCAAACGGAGTCAGCTACACATGCCATAGGCAGAAACTATAACTGACATGGTCTGCAGGACACAGCAGAGATAAATAGCAAACCTGAGACCAGACTGAGGCTGAGAAAGTTAAGCCCTGGCATGACCAGACCAGAAAAAGGGGAAGACAGGACTCAAAACCCAGTCTGGAACATGACATGATGTTCCTATACGTCTCAGGTCGTAAAGGGGTTAATATTATTTAATTATTCTAACTAGATAGGTATATAAGGTCTAATTGAACAGCCATAACAGGCACTATACTACCTTACCCGGATAGAAGTTTTCTTTTAGAGATTTAACAAAGATTAGTTATATTTATGAAAACACAGTTCATAAGTTACAATTTAACAGTCATTTAAACTATACACCTTAGACTGTATATATAGACCCTTACATATCCACTTATAATAATAAAAAATAATATGAATAGAAACGGTATGCCTACATGCACAATTCCTCCAAATATGTGGTAAATTTTTTATATTAGTGGACTAACCATTGTCACCTCAACTTATAAGAATATACTGTATAATTGTGCCCACAGTGTGTGTATCTATACATGTATAAATAAATACAGTGAAGGAAATAATTATTTGATCCCTTGATGAGTTTGTAAGTTTGCCCACTGACAAAGACATGGACAGTCTATAATTTTAAGGGTAGGTTAATTTTAACATTGAGAGATAGAATATAAAAAATAAAATCCTAAAATCACATTGTTTAAATTATATAAATTTATTTGCATTTTGCAGTGAGAAATAAGTATTTGATCCCCTACCAACCATTAAGAGTTCTGGCTCCTACAGACCAGTTAGATGCTCCTAATCAACTTATTACCTGCATTAAAGACTGCTGTTTTACATAGTAACCTTTATAAAAGACTTCTGTCCACAAACTCAATTAATGAGTCAGACTATAACCTCTACAACATGGGCAAGATCAAAAAGCTTTCTAAGGATGTCAGGGACAAGATCATAGACCTGCACAAAGCTGAAATGGGCTCCAAAACCATAAGTAAGATGCTGGGTGAGAAGGAGACAACTGTTGATGCAATAGTAAGAAAATGGACGAAATACAAAACTGTCAATCGACACCGATCTGAGGCACTATGCAAAATCTCACCTCGTGGGGTAGCCTTGAGCATGAGGAATCTGAGAGATCAGCCTAAAACTACATGGGGGAACTTGTTAATGATCTAAAGGCAGCTGGAACCACAGTCACCAAGTATAGTATTGGTTACCCAATTATACAGACCAACAGATAAAATATGGTGTACAACCAAAATATGATATATACCCAAAAAGGGAAGTACCACTCAAATACGTCAGATATGAAATACTTTGCTCTTTTTAATGAAAATATATTAATAAAGTATTTCATATCTGACGTATTTGAGTGGTACTTCCCTTTTTGGGTATATAGTATTGGTAACACATTGCACCGTAAAGGTTTAAAATCCTGCAGTGCCAGCAAGGTCCCCCTTCTCAAGAAGGCACATGTGCAGGCCCATCTGAAGTTTGCCAATGAACAACTGGATGATTCTGTGAGCTATTGGGAGAAGGTGCTGTGGTCAGATGAGACAAAAATGTATCTCTTTGGCGTTAAGCAACTCACCGTGTTTGGAGGAAGATAAATTCTGCCTATGACCCAAAGAACAACGTCACCATTGTCAACCATGGGGGTGAAAATGTTATGTTTTGTGGGTGTGTCTCTGCTAAGTGCGCAGTACTACTTCACCGCATCAATGGGAGAATGGATGAAGCATGTACCGTAAAATCCTGAGTGACAACCTCCTTCCCTCCACCAGGACATAAAAAATGGGTCGTGGCTGCGCTGTTTGAACTACACTTCTCACTGGGAGTCCGACATTGGTTCCACTTTGACCGATTCAGAATGGTCTCAAATTTGTTCCTCCTCTACTGGAGGAATATTAAATACCCCCATGCTAGAAACGAATTATAAGGTGTTGACCAGGTGGTACCTGACCCCAGCCAGAGTAGCTAAAGCAGTCGCTAACTATTCTCCAAATTGCTTTAGAGGATGTAATTCCACAGGTGATATGTTCCATATCTGGTGGCTATGCCCAATTGTACGCAGATTTTGGATTAGAATATACCACCTGATCTTCTCTATAACATATATCAACCTTAAAAAAAAACCTTGGGAGGCTCTACTTAACAAGCGTATCCCCAACACCCCTAAACATGCTCAAGCCCTCATCACATTTATATTCCTTGCAGCCACACAAACCATAGCTTCGGCTTGGAAAAAAAACAAATCTAGAATTATCTGCGGTTAAAACACGCCTTTCTTGGTACATGATAAACGAAAAATTATCTGCCATACTTACAGACAAAGTTGGCAAATTTGAGAAAATATGGCTTCCCTGGGCAGAGTATGCCAACCACACCCCCTTTGCCACACCAGTATTTCATCTGACTAACCCTGACACTCCTGACTGTTTAAATCACTTAACCGGAATCGGACACACTATACCCCTCTTCCCTGGTTTTCCCCCCTTCCCCTGCCCCTTCCCCTGCTGTTTGTTCGTTTGTTTGTTTGTTAATTGTTTATATGTCATCTTATACATATTGTAAAAATATATTTGTATTGAGGTTTTTCTCTTCACCTTATATGCAAATTTCAATAAAAATGTATTGTTAAAAAAAAAAAATGGGTAGTGGCTGGGTCTTCCAGCAAGACAATAGCCCAAAACATACAGCCAAGGCAACAAAGGAGTAGCTCAAAAAGAAGCACATTAAGGTCATGGAGTGGCCTAGCCAGTCTCCAGACCTTAATCCCATAGAAAACTTATGGTGGGACTTGAAGCTCCGAGTTGCCAAGCAACAGCCTCCAAATCTTAATGACTTAAGGTACCTTCACACGAAACGACGCTGCAGCGATAGCGACAATGATGCCGAGGTCCCCGGGTAACCAGGGTAAACATCGGGTTGCTAAGCGCAGGGCCGCGCTTAGTAACCCGATGTTTACCCTGGTTACCAGCGTAAAATGTAAAAAAACCAAACAGTACATACTTACATACGCGTCCCCCGGCGTCCGCTTCCTGCACTGACTGACTGACTGAGCGCCGGCAGTAGCAGGGCACAGCGGTGACGTCACCGCTGTGCTGTGCTTTCACTTTCACTTTGCGGCGCTCAATCAGTGTGGGAAGCAGATGGCGGGGGATGCGAATGTAAGTATGTACTGTTTGTTTTTTTTACATTTTACACTGGTAACCAGGGTAAACATCGGGTTACTAAGCGCGGCCCTGCGCTTAGTAACCCGATGTTTACCCTGGTTACCAGTGTAAAATATCGCTGGTATCGTTGCTTTTGCTGTCAAACACAACGATACACGGCAATCGGACGACCAAATAAAGTTCTGAACTTTATTCAGCGACCAGCGACATCACAGCAGGATCCTGATCGCTGCTGCGTGTCAAACTAAACGATATCGCTAGCCAGGACGCTGCAACGTCACGGATCGCTAGCGATATCGTTACAAAGTCGTTTCGTGTGAAGGTACCTTTAGAGATGATCTGCAAAGAGGAGTGGACCAAAATTCTTCCTGACATGTTCGCAAACCTTATCATTAACTACAAAAAACATCTGACTGCTGTGCTTGTCAACAAGGGTTTTGCCGCAAAGTATTAAGTCTTGTTTGCCAGAGGGATCAAATACTTATTTCTCACTGCAAAATGCAAATAAATTTATGTAGTTTATACAATGTGATTTTCTGGATTTAATTTTTGATATTATATCTCTCAATGTTAAAATTAACCTACCCTTAAAATTATAGACATATCTTTGTCAGTGGGCAAACTGACAACATCAGCAAGGAATCAAATACTTTCTTCCCCCACTGTGTGTAATACTTACTTCCCCCACTGTGTGTATATATATATATATATATATATATATATATATATATATATATATATGTATATACACATACACAAACATATAATAATAAATAATAATAATAAATAAAATAATCTTTATTTATATAGCCCCAACATATTCTGCAGTGCTTTACTGTTTGACAGTTTCAAACACAACAGTCATGAGTAACAACATTAACAATACAATAATTAAAGCAAAATAGGATGACCCAGCTTGTAGATTCTAGAGATGTTCTTTAGCTCTAAGCGGCAAGAGCAGGCAAGAGATTGTATATGGGAGGTGAAGGAGAGATTGGTGTCAAACGTAACACCCAGACAGCACGCCTACTGCCGGGGTGTTATTATGGTGCCACCCACGGAGAGGGAAATGTCAGATTTAGGGAGGCTAGTAGATGGCGGGAGCAGGAGAACTTCAGTTTTGGAGAGGTTGCATTTGAGATAGAGGGCGGACATGATGCTGGAGACTGCAGACAGTCACTGGCATTCTGTAGTACAGCGGGGGTAATGTCAGGGGATGATGTGTATAGTTGTGTGTCATCAGCATAGAGATGATACTGAAAGCCAAATCTGCTGATGGTCTGTCCAATTGGGGCAGTGTAGAGAGGGGGGGCCAAGGACTCAGCCCTGAGGTACCCCAACAGTGAGAGGAAGAGGGGATAAAGTGGAGCCAGCGAACAAAACACTGAAGGATCAGTCAGAAAGATAGGAAGAGAACAAGGAGAGGGCAGTGTCCTTAATGCCTAGTGACTGGAGCTTAGAGAGTATGAGACGGTGGTCAACAGTGTCGAAAGCTGCAGAAAGGTTGAGAAGAAAGAGCAGAGAGTGGTCACCATTACATTTTGCTGTCAGAATGTCATTGGTCACTTTGATGAGTGCAGTTGCTGTCAAATGTAGGGGGCGGAAGCCAGACTGTGAAGGCTCTAGGAGGCAATGAGTGGAGAGTTAACGGGTAAGGCGGGAGTAGACACATGAATGTATACACAATTATTAGGCAGTTTGCTGTATTTTTGATGATAAATTTTGCTATTGAACAACTACAGTGCAGTTGGTCAATTCAAAAGGTTAATAAACCTGAAGCCAAATATTAAAGAAATTAAGAAAGAAAAACATAATGTTTAGTCTTTCTTAGGAGAATATCTATGTGTGCATAATTATTGGACAACTATTAATGTGTAGTTATGCTGCTAAATCAAATGCATAAATATTCCCATCTCAATTGTGTGAAAGTATGAATAATAACCAAACTAAAAATCTCCAAAAATATGTTTCTGACTATTAAAAACTAAAATAAAATAAATATATATTGTATATATCAGTGACCAATATCTCCACCCTTCTTTTTCAACAAACTTTATTTGATTTTAACTTTTTAAACAGAAAAAGGATAGACAGGGGAAGGGAGGGAGGGTAATGGGAGGGATACGAGTGTAGGGAAAGATCCCCTATGAAGATAGGGGATACAGGCAATCATAGTACTGTAAAAATTTACAAGATAGATGTGGCATCATAAAATAATACATAGTAGATTTTAAGTAGGATAAACGTTAGTCTAGGAATTGATATGAGTAGCTCTCTTGAACCAGAAAAGTAATAACTTTAGAGTTGCAGTAGGCAATAGAATTTAGGCTATATGTAATGCTATAACTTAGTATGGTTGAAACACCATAGTAGGCCCTATAAAATATTAGTATACCATTATTCGTTATGATTTACCATGTATGTAAGGAATGTACATACATGTGTATAAACATGTACAATGTACAATGTGTATAAACTTGGTCAGATCCGCTTTGACAATACGCTGTAGCTTAAAGAAGAGAAAAACCTAGAATAAAAAAAAGATGGTTAAAGAATGCAATGACATACGTAATGCAATAATATTTTAAAGCTGTCCAGTAGACTTGAAATAACATATGAAGGCCTGTCAGTTCCAGGTCATCTCCAGATGACCTTAGGATATCTTGTGGGCAAAATGTTCGGTTCAAACACAGGCTGTGATGTGGATTAAACGGAAAGATGAAAAATGTCTCCTTAAATTCTCACTTTGGTTTAGCTTTAGACGAAGGGCCAGAAGTGGACCCGGGAGGACCTATCCCTGCACGGTCCAGGAAGTCCGCCACCCCATCTGGAGAAGTAAAGGTATACCATTTTGCCGCGAAAAGGAATCTTAGGCTAGAGCATTGGAGCCAGTTGTACCGTATTCCAGCCTGCTGCAATCTATGAGTGGCGTGCTGAAACGAATTTCGTTTTTGTAGAGTAACCTTACATAAGTCCCTGTAGAAGGACAAGTGACTATAAGGGGAAGAACAGAATTTTGATTCTCTGGTGGTGTCCAGCAAAGAGTCTCTTAGCCAGTTGGGGTAGAAAGAGACGATAACATCCGCTGCTAGGTTTGACGGGAGAAAAGGTGGCCTAGGTATTCTAAATGCTTTCACCACTAAGTTTTTTCCTCTTGTGTCGGGGAGCAGGTAAGATACCATAGAGGAGACATAGTCGCCCAGCTGAGATTTTCCCACCGACTCTGGGATTCCTCGGACTTTTAGGTTATTCCTTCTTTTAAAGTTCTCAAAATCTGTCAGTTTGTTTTTAAATGAGACTATTTCCTTCTCTAGATTAACCAAATGATCCAAACGCCTAGAATCCTCCCCCACAGCAATCGGAGAGACCCGTTCAAGATGCCCACCAGGAGGGTCAGACCTCCTCGGGATGTTAGGAAGTTTGTCAGTGGTCTTGTTAAAGTCGGATGATGGGACATTGTTAAATTGTGAGAGAATATCTTTAAATAATTTTTTGAAGATTTTCTCAGATGATCTAGTTCCTGTTAGATCCATAGATGTTAATAAAGCTTTACATAAATTGACCATGAAATTCACTGAGGGGTAATTGTCGGAAGCTGAGATATTGTCTATCAGGGAGTAGCTGGGACCCTCATAGCGAGACTGCTCCGGCTCCATGTCGCTAACATCTGAGGACTTTGAAGTGTCATCTGAGCCGTCAGAATCCCCCATGTCACTGAACCCCTCTGAGAACCTGTCTTGATCTGTCAGACCCTCAGTATCTAAGTCATCAGAAGATTCGTGTCCAGAGGAGGCCGAAGAGACTATAGAATTGTCAGAGTGTGCAGATTTCTCCTCCATTGGTGACATAGGAGGGTCCGGAAAATTGTCAGTGTTGGGGTGGTCTTTAAGTGACTCTCTACTAAGGGTCTCAAGCTTCTTTTCAAGCTGTGAGGTGAGCGATTCAATTAGTGACTGAGGCAGTAATGCAGCTTGTTCCGCCATTTCTCTCATTAAAGGGGAATTATTCCCACGCAGGTTAGTTTTGTTTTTTGAGGGTGAACAGACATTGGTGGTATTAACTTGGATCCCTAGCTTCAGTGAAAGTTCCTCTTCCTCTTCATAATTCTGCAATGGAGGTGATATTGGATTGTGTCTGTAGCTATGCCCCTTATGTGAGTATGGTTTGGCTCCATCCCTAATAAGTCTGTCCCAGTCTGGTATGGAGCGCTTGTTGCCGCTTATAAAATCCGTGGGTGAATTGCCCCCCTTACTCTGGGGAAGTGTGCGGCACCTAGAATGCTCTCCCCTGGGCTGTATTGCGGCGGGCAAGCCACGCCGCTGCTCTCTAGCATCCCTGTATTCTGCTGTCATTCCCAGCGCCTGACGCCGCTCGCTCCCTGCACTTCCGGGTATGAAGCAATTTCTCCAGTTCTGAGGAGAGTGTGTGGAGCTATGTAGCAGAGGTGATACTGTTGGCTCCCTTCCTGTGCTCCTTATTAGCCCGCCTACCTCCTCTCTATCCATCCATTCCTCAGGCTCCCCTCTGTCATCTCTGCGCACTTGTCCCTTAGTTTTCCTCTTCCTTCCATATTCCTCAGTGATAGCAGTAAAGTCACATTGGTGATCAGGGGTGGCACAGTCATTATTGTGGGGAGAAGGAATTGCGGCGCTATATAGCGGTGGCGGCGTTCCACTCACCGCTCCATCATGTGCTTGGTAGGAATGCAGCGGCGGGGCTCCCTCCTCCCTCCCCGCATCTGTTACCTTCTCCAGCGCTTCACCAGCGTTCCTCTGCATAAGCTTCTGGGAGTTCAGCGCTTCTGCTCCTGGCCCCCTCAGTACCTGCCGGCGGCTGATGTCTTCATGGTCCTGCTGTGAGGGCGCCGCTAGATTTCCGGCTCTGCTATGTCGCTTTGCGGCTTCTCTCACCTGCTGGGCTTTGCCGGTCGGTGTTTGTTCCAGGGCAGCGTGCAGCTCCCCCGGACTCTCCAGATGCAGCGGCGCGTCCTCACTCTCCGGCGCCGCTGTGTCCTGTAGTTGTTCTTCGGCCGGCGATCGCAGCCTCGGCACAAACGCAGGAGCGCTGTGCCTTAGCTGTGACGTCACCGGCGCCATCTTACTTCTCGGGCTGCCCCCGGCACGCTGAGGCATCGCTTCCTCCCTGCTTCTGTTCTTCGCGCTGCGGGGCTGATCCGGCGCTTTGGCAGCTGTGGGAGACCTGCCATTCAGGAGCTTTTTGCGCAGCGGTACCTCCTGCTTCTCTGGCTGAAGCCGGGTGTGGGGAGGACACGGCTCAGTCCCTGCATCGGCAGGCAAAGTCCCTCCTTGTGTTCCCATGCCTCCATTCCTCTTAGCTCCCCTCTGGCTCCAAACCGGGACACTTTCAGTCATAGTAGGTCTCTTCTTAGCTTGGCTGGCTCCTGGCATGTTATAAATGCTCCAGGAGTCTAAAATTCCACTTTTAGTATGCTTTTTGTAGCTTTTTTAAGGGGAAACAGCAGGAGCTCCTATGAAGCACGTCTGCTTGTCTCCCCTGGCAAACCACGCCCCCATCTCCACCCTTCTTTTCAAAATACAGTTGTTACAGAAAGTATTAAGACCCCTTTAATTTTTTTCACTCTTCATTTCATTGCAGCCATTTGGTAAATTCAAAAAAGTTAATATTTTCTCATTAGTATACACTCTGCACATCATCCTGACTGAAAAAAAGAGAAATTTAGTAATTTTTGCAAATTTATTAAAAAATAAATACTTATATATCACATGGTCATAAGTATTCAGACCCTTTGCTCAGTATTGAGTAGAAGCACCCTTTTGAGCTAGTACAGCCATGAGTCTTTTTGGGGATGATGCAACAAGTTTTTCACCTCTGAATTTGGGGATCCTTTGCCATTCTTCCTTGCAGATCCTCTCCAGTTTCGTCAGGTTCCAAGGTAATCGTTGGGGGACAGCCATTTTCAGGTCTCTCCAGAGATGCTCAATTGGGTTTAGGTCAGGGCTCTGGCTGGGCCAGTCAAGAATGATCACAGAGTTGTCCTGAAGCCACTTCTTTGTTATTTTAGCTATGTGCTTAGGGTCATTGTCATGTTGGAAGGTGAACCTTTGGCCAAGTCTGAGGTCCATTGCACTCTGGAAGAGATTTTCATACAGGATATCTCTGTACTTAGCTGCATTCATGTTTCCTTCAATGACAACCAGTCATCCTGTCCCTGCAGCTGAAAAACACCCCCATAGCATGATGCCACCACCACCATGTTTCACTGATGGGATTGTGTTTGGCAGGTAATGAGCAGTGCCTTGTTTTCTCCACACATACCACTTAGAATTATCACCAAAAAGGCCTATCTTCGTCTCATCAGACCAGAGAATCTTATTTTTCACTAGATGGTGGCCCGATTCTAACGCATCGGGTATTCTAGAATATGTATGTATGTATGTATGTATGTATGTCACGCTGTGAGTGGGGGTTAAATTCCGCGCCAATATCGCTGATTGGTCGCGCCCGGCTGGCCGATCACAAAGCGTGGTTCAAATCTGGCGCCAATTTGTGGCCGGACCGAAGCGGTGTTTAAATACTGCGCCAATATCGCTGATTGGTCGTGGCCGGCCATGCATGACCAATCTCCGAAGCAGTGTTTAAATCCCATGCAAATATCGGCGCGACCAGTCAGTGAAGTGTGGTTTAAATCCTGCATTATTTTGCGGCTGGACTGCGTCTGTCGCTGATTGGTCTCAGGATGTCGGGAGTTCGGGGCGCTGGATGTTGGGGGTTCGGGGTACAGGATATAGTACAGCCATGTAGTATATAACACAGCCACGTAGTATATAGCACAGCCACGTAGTATGTAGTATATAGCACAGCCACTTATTATATAGCAGCCACGTAGTATATAACACTGCCCACATAGTATATATCAGTCACGCAGTATATAACACAGCTCATGTAGTATACAGCAGTGTGGGCACCATATCTCCGTTCAAAAAAGAATTAAAATAAAAAATAGTTATGTACTCACCCTCCGGCGTCCACTGAAGTTGTCCCGATGTGTGTGAGGCTGCCGCCTGCTTCTGTTCCCAAAGATGCATTGTGAAATTACCCAGATGGCTTTGCGGTCTCGTGAGACTGATAAGTCATCTGGGTAATTTCGCAATGCATCTCTGGGAACGGAAGCTGGTGGCAGCCTCGCCACTCGCGCATCGGAGGTCGGCGGAAGGTGAGAATAGCACCATTTTTTATTTTTTTTATTATTTTTAACATTATATCTTTTTACTATTGATGCTGCATAGGCAGGATCAATAGTAAAAAGTTTGTCACACAGTGTTAATAGCAGCGTTAACAGACTGCGTTACGCAGTCGGTTTAACTGACTTCTAAAACTGTATGTGGGCAGCAGACGCTGACTGGGAGGGGAGTATGGAGGGGGCACTGACTGCAGGGGAGTAGGGAGCGGCTATTTCACAGCCAGACTGTGCCCATCGCTGATTGGTCGTGGTCGGCTGGCCGCGACCAATCAGCGACTTGGGATTTCCATGACAGACAAACAGACAGACAGATAGACAGACAGACAAACAGACGGAAGTGCCCCTTAGACGATTATATATATATATATATCGATAGTCTTGGAGTCCTTCATGTGTTTTTAGCAAACTCTGCGTGGGTTTTCATGTCTTGCACCGAGGAGAGGTTTCCGTCGGGCCACTCTGCCATAAAGGCCTGACTCTTCTTTACCTCTCTCACCAAAGCTCTTCTCCCAAGATTGCTCAGTTTGGCTGAACGGCCAGGTCTAGGAAGACTTCTGGTGGTCCCAAACTTCTTCCATTTAAGGATTATGGAGGCCACTGTGCTGTTAGGAATCTTGAGTACTGCAGAAAAAATGTTGTAACCTTGGCCACATCTGTGCCTTGCCACAATTTTGTCTCTGAGCTCCTTGGCCAGTTCCTTTGACCTCATGATTCTCATTTGGTCTGACATGCACTGTGAGCTGTGAGGTCTTATATAGACAGGTGTGTGCCTTTTCAAATCAAGTCCTATGAGTTTAATTAAACACAGCTGGACTACAATGAAGGAGTAGAACCATCTCAGTGAGGATCACACGGAAATAGACAGCATGTGACTTAAATATGAGTGTAGGAGCAAAGGGTATGAATACTTATGACCTTGTGATATTTCAGGGTTTTTTTAATTAAATTTGGAAAAATATCTACATTTCTGTTTTTTTCCGTCAAGATGGGGTGCAAAGTGTACATTAATGGAAAAAAAATTAACTTTTATGTATTTACCAAATGGCTGCAATGAAGCAAAGAGTGAAAAATTTAAAGGGGTCTGAATTCTTTCTGTACCCACTGTAATATAAACCTTCAAACCATGGAGTCTTAGAGTTTTAGTTTCTCAATCTGCTACATTCAACTTTTTGGGCAGCCCCAACCAGAAACTTGCATACACTGTTCAGAGAGGTGACCATTTTCCTTCATCATAAATCTTCAATTTAACAACATGAAAATGTCTATCTAGCTCATCTTTAATAATACCAATCCATAGCAGTATGCCAACTCCACCTTGCTGGCATCTGGGTCTGTGCCCGTTACTAATCAAGCCATGGGCCCATTCTTCTGCTCCATCAAGAGTCACTCTCATCTCATCTCATCAGTCCTCCTTTGAAAAATTTCTTTGCCCCATGTAAACGTTCAACTTCTTTGTCTTGCTCCGTATTGCTCGGGTTTCAGCCTCCCTTAGCTCAGCCATGTCTCTGGGCCCTGATCACCTTGTACCTTGTACCTTGTACTTCTGGCCACTCCAGGAAGGATGCAGTTCTGAAATATGACAGCAATGTAGGATAACGGGTTTCTGGTTTTAATGGTTCTATAATCACTCCCCAATAACTTAGCAATTACCACAGAGTTCCATCCCTCTGTAATGTATGTACGAAGAACTTGGCACTCAATTGTAGAATTTCAAGGTGATTTAATTGAGAGTTGCGATCGACAGTGAGAGCATAGCGTTCCAGTCTGTACATAGACCTTCCTCAGATACACGGATTGCCACCAGAGAAGAAGGGTAAAACATCGCTTATGGAAGGCTTAGGTTTTTAGAGGACAATCCACTATGTATATTGTTATGGATCAGGCTCCTATGTGGGCACCTATACACAGTGGTGCCTTGTTCTTTTACTACATCACTCTGTAAGACTTTTAACAAATTTTCACTTTTCAGAGTCAGATAAATGTCTTTTATGGTCAATTTAACTGTGGAAAACAGGCTGCCTAATAATTCTGCACACCTTATTCAAGTTTACACAGCTTGGAAATGGAAAATCTGCATAAAAATGATGATATGATCAAAATACTCACTTTTCTAATCATTCTGCATACAGTGCATATCAGCAAGTTTCTTTTCTTTACTTGTACTATTGATTTTATGAATAGTTTGTTTAAAGTACAGTGACCATTTAAGCTTTAATCAGTCATATATAAAAGTAAACCAAAGGTAGGGTCTTCAAGGTAAAGTAAACACATGTAAATGCATTTTTATTTCAATATTTTCCAAAAAGGTCTATATTTTAGCTTTAGATTATAAATAATGGAAATAGGTATGCTGTTTACATCATACATCAGGTTAATTCTACTTATTCAAAAGAGAAAAAGCAATAAAACAAAAACAAAATTAACACTACAAAACTTATTTGTGCCAGGTGTCGGATAACTAGGAATTTGGAAGTCTGCTTGGAAGTTTATGCACACTGTCTATAGATCCCGTGGTATATGTATATTACATAAAAGACTAAAATAAAAGCAGACATTGCATTATGTAAATAAACAACATTAGTCATATGTGCGGTTAAAGGGAATTTGTTAGTAGGATCAACCCCACTAAGACATCTATATGGGCATCTAGGTTATTGGAAGCTGAATAAAATGATACCTTGATATCTCTGATCCAATGTCTTATTCCAGAGAAATCCATGTTTCCACAATAAGTAAATGAGCTGATAAAATTTATGGGCCGGATACAGATCTCCCTGAGAATCTACATCTTGAGATCATCATGTAGATCAAGAGAGCAGGCTGTCAGTCATTATATGTCTCATATTGTCAACTCCCTCTTTCATTAAAAATTAGCACTGAAGGGAGATCTGTATCCTGCCCATAGATCTTAACAGCTCAATTACATATTAAGAAAAATGTAGATTTCTCTGAAATAAGACAATGGATTGCACATATCAAAGTATCATTTTATTCAACCTTCTATTACCTACATGCCCTTATAGATGGTTTACCCTTAAACATCATAAACACATTTAAGGAATTTATGTTACAATGAAGCTGTGCAATTAAAACAATTTTTACTTAACATTCTGAAAAAGAAATACTTTCGAAAAAAAAATTACTTTCAAAACAGAAAATATCAACAAACCTGGCACAGTGTACAAAGTCAAAAGGATATAACAATGAAAAGAGAAGGCATGAATATCTTTGCACATAAGGGAGGCAGGCTTCATTTCAAAGCTACAACAAATTTAACATAGCCAGCGAAAGGGCAAAGAGGTGAGCTAAAACAGAAAATGAAAAACCTGCTGCAAGCAGAGGTAATGCAAGACAAATCTAACAGAAGCAGAATATAAATTGCAACAATACAAAAAAGAAGATTGCCACAATAAGGAATGAGGCCTATAAATACTGTAAATCAGTAGGAGAGGCAAACATTTTAGAAAAAGAAAATACAAGACAGAGTTGTATGAACTACAATAATAAAAAACCTCTACCCCTATTATGGGGATATCTATTGCCGCATTCCAAAGATAATTATATTGTGTTTTATTCTTTGCATGGTGCGGTCTCCTAATTAAGCTTCATATTGCCTCGGATGGGTACATGTCTTTGCTTACAAAGCCAACAATCTGGCCAACAGTGTAATGGTTATGGGATGCAAAGTGAATAACAGTTATTTTAAAATTATTCGTATTAATTGTAATGCAAACTAATTTTCTTCTGTTTATCTACATTTCCTACATTTACTTTACACCAATATGCACTTGTTTCTCTTTTCACGAGGCTGTCTACAGGTAGTCCCCATAAAGGCTCGCCCACACTTGAGGATAAATCGGATGAGTGCAATCCGATAAATATTCAGATTGTACTCGGACCAATTTATTCAATGAGGCCGCGCAGATCTGCATATTTTTTCTCAGCTTTATTCAGCATTATCTTAGTCTTAGCATGCTGCACCTTCATTCTGAAATCGGACAGTGCAAGAAAAATCTCGCATGCCATACGGACCAACAGTATGGCATCAGATTTTTAGGCTATGTGCACACGTTCAGGAATGTCAGCGTTTTGCAGATTTTTCACGTTTTTTCCAGAGCTTCACAACGCAATAATATAGCAGCAAAAACGCAAAAAATCAGCAAAATTAATGAACATTTGAAATGAATGAATGAAAAATTGTGGAATGCATTAAAATGATGGGATGCTTAATGTAAGCTTTTTTAGCATTTTTTCCACAGAAAACGGCTGAAAAAACGCAAAAAAAATGTGAAAACTCCTGATTATGTGCACATAGCCTTACACATTTATTACATTGCCCACAGAAATAGTGTCAAACAAATGGAACCAATACAAATATTCTCATATAGTTGATGGTTCATTAAAATTATCTATACCAACATAACTGGGGCTTCAAGCACTTTTCAAACTGTAGCTGAGTAAGGGATCAGTGGATCTGGATCGCACTCGCACCAATGTTATTCTATGGATGCGTAAATCGGATCACACTCGGCCTTGCAAGCCAATGCATCATCCAAGATATCAGAGCGAACTCAGATGATATCTGAGTGCTGCCTCATTTTCACGAACTGATAGAAAGGAGAATACGGAGAAATATTTTTTCCCATCTTTTTCACATCTAAATTTAAGAAAATTGGATCACACTCTGATTAAACTCTGATCAGTGTGTGATTAGCATAATCAACCCAATTCTCTCAGTTGAGAGAAAATACGGTCATGTGATCCTGGCCTAAGATGAATCAATCAGACATTATCACTTATAATTCTAGTAAAGACCACTGACGTGAAGACCAAAAGGATTTATGACTAAATCATAGGCAAGGGAAAGCAGAGTATTACACTGCAATCTAAGCCAGCGTCAAGAGGAAGGAACGAACTGCAAGAAAGGCAGTTTAGATCCATAGATAGAAACGATTCACACAACTATATTTTCTTGTCCATAGTAAAGTCACAATTCTAGGCCTGATTGCGGATCTCATGACCTGAATTAACAGTGTAATGGGTATATGCAATGCTGTTAGCTCGGGCCAGTACAGACTTAAAAAGACAAACAGATTTTGTGAGGCAAGCTGTAAACTCTGTTAGTGTACAGAAAGAGTAAGTAACGTACCTAACCCTAAGCTTTCTGCTTACACTTCTTCCTTATAAACACACAATGTAACACCTTTAATCCTGCTTCACGACATCACTTTAGTGCTAGGCTTAAGCTCTTAGCTTTAATATGATCCCACCTTCAACAAATGCCATTGCAAATTCTTTACTGCTACCGAAAATAGTGACCTTTTATTATCTTACCTGTATCGAACATGTTCAATTGTATCATGGGTCAGTGTGCTGCTTAAATTGTTGCTGTGAGGATTACCTACAAAATGTAAATGAGTGTGAGACATTGGTTTTTCTACAACTCTCTATTCTTCTATTAATACATCACCAGTTGAGTGCAGCATACACATAAATATACTTCTGTTTAGTAATGCAATACAATACCATCACTAATGTACAACAGCAAGTTTAACTGGATTTCAGTAAAAATGTTTTCAACTGCTGGAAACCTTTTGTTAACGGGCCAAAAGAGGTAAAAAAAAACACAAGAAAGAAAAACAAAAAACGATGCTCAACTCCCAGAGAAGTGGCGCTTTTCCATATTCAGTGCTGTGTTGATCCCAGCAAACATACAGGGGATGCAGAATTGAGTACAGTGGAATGGCGCTCATTCAGGAGACAAGGATCTGTTTTTTCACATCACTGAGCCCATTAATAATATGCTAGCAAGTACTGGACAACACATTTTATGTTAAAACCTTCACTCAAATACATACAATCTTCAACATTGAAATTGCAAGACGAAGAAGAAAAAGCCATGGAATTATGTAAATGATGGGATCAATATATATGTTATCAATATAGTGGGAAGGTGAAGACGAAATGTTCAAAACATCTCAATTTATTCAGTATTAAGTATGAGCACCACATACAGAAATAAGCATACTTACATGCCTTGGTTTTCTGTAAATGAGGTCATTGTTATGGACCTGGTGGTTAGGAGCACCCGGAATGACCTGATGGTTAAACTATCACACAGGACAAGCTCTGGGAAGTGGGAGCTCTGCTGACCGCAAGCCTAATCCTATCACACACACACTAGAAATAGCCGTGGAGCATACCTAACTCTGCCTAGATGCCTCTTCACAGCCTAAGAGCTAACTACCCCTAAAGATAGGAAATAAAGCCTACCTTGCCTCAGAGAAATTTCCCCAAAGGAAAAGGCAGCCCCCCACAAATATTGACTGTGAGTTAAGATGAAAGTCACAAACATAAGAATGAAACTGGTTTCAGCAAAGGAGGCCAGACTTCACTAAACAGACTGAGGATAGAAAAGGTATCTTTGCGGTCAGCACAAAACACTACAAAAAGCCACGCAGAGTGTGCAAAAAGACCCCCGCACCGACTCACGGCGCAGAGGTGCCACTCTGCCTCCCAGAGCTTCCAGCTAGCAAGGCAATATCATGATAGCAAGCTGGACAAGAAAACAAAGATCAGCAAATAAACTAGCAGGGACTTAGCTTCTGCTGGAGTAGACAGGTCCTCAGAAAGATCCAAGAGAGATCTGAACCAGTACTAGAACATTGACAGCTGGCATCAAGTAACGATCTGAGTGGAGTTAAATAGAGCAGCCAGCCTAGGACTAAACGAGGTCAGCTGAGGAAGGAACCTCAGAGCCAGCAGCTCCACTCACAGCCACCAGAGGGAGTCCATGGACAGAACTCGCCGAAGTACCATTCATGACCACAGGAGGGAGTTCGAGAACAGAATTCACAACAGTACCCCCCCCTTGAGGAGGGGTCACCGAACCCTCACCAGAGCCCCCAGGCCGATCAGGACGAGCTAAATGAAAGGCACGAACTAGATCGGCAGCATGAACATCAGAGGCAACAACCCAGGAATTATCTTCCTGACCATAACCCTTCCACTTGACCAGGTACTGAAGTTTCCGTCTCGAAATATGAGAATCCAAAATCTTCTCCACCACATACTCCAACTCCCCCTCAACCAACACCGGGGCAGGAGGGTCAAAGGAGGGAACCATGGGCGCCACATATCTCCGCAACAACGACCTATGGAACACATTATGGATGGCAAAAGAAGCTGGAAGGGCCAAACGAAGTGACACAGGATTGAGAATTTCAGAAATCTTATAAGGACCAATAAAACGAGGCTTAAACTTAGGAGAAGAAACCTTCATAGGAACATAACGAGATGACAACCAAACCAAATCTCCAACACGAAGTCGGGGACCAACACAGCGACGGCGGTTAGCGAAACGTTGAGCCTTCTCCTGGGACAATGTCAAATTGTCCACTACGTGAGTCCAAATTTGCTGTAACCTGTCCACCACAGAATGTACACCAGGACAGTCCGAAGGCTCAACCTGCCCTGAAGAAAAACGAGGATGGAAACCAGAATTACAGAAAAAAGGCGAAACCAAAGTAGCCGAGCTGGCCTGATTATTAAGGGCGAACTCAGCCAAAGGCAAGAAGGACACCCAATCATCCTGATCAGCAGAAACAAAGCATCTCAGATATGTTTCCAAAGTCTGATTGGTTCGTTCGGTTTGGCCATTTGTCTGAGGATGGAAAGCTGAAGAAAAAGACAAATCAATGCCCATCTTAGCACAAAAGGACCACCAAAACCTTGAAACAAACTGGGAACCTCTGTCCGACACAATGTTCTCCGGAATGCCATGCAAACGAACCACATGCTGGAAAAATAATGGAACCAAATCAGAGGAGGAAGGCAATTTAGGCAAGGGTACCAAATGGACCATCTTAGAGAAGCAATCACAAACCACCCAGATGACCGACATCCTTTGAGAGACAGGGAGATCTGAAATAAAATCCATGGAAATATGTGTCCAGGGCCTTTTCGGGACCGGCAAGGGCAAAAGCAACCCACTGGCACGAGAACAGCAGGGCTTAGCCCGAGCACAAGTCCAACAGGACTGCACAAAAGAACGCACATCCCGTGACAAGGAAGGCCACCAAAAGGATCTAGCCACCAAATCTCTGGTACCAAAGATTCCAGGATGACCAGCCAACACCGAACAATGAACCTCAGAGATAACTCTACTAGTCCATCTATCAGGGACAAACTGTTTCTCCGCTGGACAACGGTCAGGTCTATCAGCCTGAAACTCCTGCAGCACCCGCCGCAAATCAGGAGAGATGGCAGACAAAATTACCCCCTCTTTGAGAATACCAACCGGCTCAGGAACTCCCGGAGAATCAGGCACGAAACTCCTTGAAAGGGCATCAGCCTTCACATTCTTAGAACCCGGAAGGTATGAAACTACAAAATCGAAACGGGAGAAAAACAGCGTCCATCGAGCCTGTCTAGGATTCAACCGCTTGGCAGACTCGAGATAAGTCAGATTCTTGTGATCCGTTAAGACCACCACGCGATGCTTGGCTCCTTCAAGCCAATGTCGCCACTCCTCAAATGCCCACTTCATAGCCAACAACTCTCGATTGCCCACATCATAATTGCGCTCAGCAGACGAAAACTTTCTAGAAAAGAAAGCACATGGTTTCATCACCGAGCAATCAGAACTTCTTTGAGATAATACAGCCCCTGCTCCAATCTCAGAAGCATCAACCTCGACCTGAAACGGGAGCGAAACATCTGGCTGACACAGTATACAAAAAGAAAAGAGACATGCAATACTGCAGGGATCATCAAATAGTAGTAAATTTTATTAAGTCATAATCCTCAAACCACACCACTCACAATTAAAAACATTTAAAAATACATAAAACAACAAAAGTCTACCCAAGAGAATAGTGGGAAGACAAATCTATACACGCAGGTGCGGGCCCTCCTATGAATATACCTCCATGTTTATAATACAACAAATTACTCTCCCTAAAGCAGATACAATAAAAATAGATTGGTATCCAATATATATGAATAAGAAATTCAATGGCTAAGATAGTACGAACAGACACTCTGGTCAACCACGCAGGATTCGGTCCCTTTCCTCCTTACTTCAGCCTCCCTGGCCGCTTTTATGGTATGAGCATGTTCATTAGAAATCTAATTTTTGCCAGAAGCAGCATTTGCTTATAGACCTTCAATTTTGCCTTCACAGCCAGTTTATTATAACAATTTTTTCTGACTATTTCTTTATTTAGCTGTGGTACTTTACTGGCAGTTTGAGTGGCTAAAACGTGAGTGTCTGTTCGTACTATCTTAGCCATTGAATTTCTTATTCATATATATTGGATACCAATCTATTTTTATTGTATCTGCTTTAGGGAGAGTAATTTGTTGTATTATAAACATGGAGGTATATTCATAGGAGGGCCCGCACCTGCGTGTATAGATTTGTCTTCCCACTATTCTCTTGGGTAGACTTTTGTTGTTTTATGTATTTTTAAATGTTTTTAATTGTGAGTGGTGTGGTTTGAGGATTATGACTTAATAAAATTTACTACTATTTGATGATCCCTGCAGTATTGCATGTCTCTTTTCTTTTTGTTTACTGTACTGTTTTGACATGTTGCGGGTAGAGCATCTTTAATTATTAGTTAGATGGTGCCCTCTATTTCTAGTGTTTTACATCTGGCTGACACAACACAGGGGCAGAAGAAAAACGACGCTTCAACTCCTGAAAAGCCTCAACGGCCGCAGAGGACCAATTGACCACATCAGCACCTTTCTTGGTCAAATCAGTCAATGGTTTAACAACACTAGAAAAATTAGCGATGAAGCGACGGTAAAAATTAGCAAAGCCCAGGAATTTCTGAAGGCTCTTCACAGAAGTAGGCTGAGTCCAATCATAAATGGCCTGAACTTTAACAGGGTCCATCTCGATGGTAGAACGGGAAAAAAATGAAGCCCAAAAATGAAACCTTCTGAACTCCAAAGAGACATTTAGACCCCTTCACAAACAAGGAATTAGCACGAAGGACCTGGAACACCATTCTAACCTGCTTCACATGAGACTCCCAATCATTCGAAAAGACCAAAATATCATCCAAATATACAATCATGAATCTATCCAGGTACTTTCGGAAGATGTCATGCATAAAGGACTGAAACACAGATGGAGCATTAGAAAGCCCGAATGGCATCACCAGGTACTCAAAATGGCCCTCGGGCGTATTAAATGCTGTTTTCCATTCATCGCCCAGCTTAATACGCACAAGATTATACGCGCCTCGAAGATCTATCTTGGTGAACCAACTAGCCCCCTTAATCCGAGCAAACAAATCAGACAGTAGCGGCAAAGGGTACTGAAATTTGACCGTGATTTTATTGAGAAGGCGGTAATCTATACAAGGTCTCAGAGAACCATCCTTCTTGGCCACAAAAAAGAACCCTGCTCCCAACGGTGACGACGACGGGCGAATATGCCCTTTCTCCAAGGACTCCTTTATATAACTCCGCATAGCGGCATGCTCTGGCACAGACAAATTGAATAGTCGGACCTTAGGAAACTTACTACCAGGAATCAAATTAATAGCACAATCACAATCCCTATGAGGAGGTAGGGCACTGGATTTGGGCTCATCAAATACATCCCGGTAATCCAACAAAATCTCAGGGACTTCAGAAGGAGTGGAAGACGAAATTGACAACAATGGAACATCACCATGTACCCCTTGACAACCCCAACTGGACACAGACATTGATTTCCAATCCAATACTGGATTATGGACCTGTAGCCATGGCAAACCCAAAACGACCACATCATGCAGATTATGCAACACCAAAAAGCGAATATCCTCCTGATGTGCAGGAGCCATGCACATGGTCAATTGAGTCCAGTACTGAGGCTTATTCTTGGCCAAAGGCATAGCATCAATTCCTCTCAATGGAATAGGATACTGCAAGGGCTCCAAGAAAAAACCACAGCGCCTGGCAAACTCCAAGTCCATCAAATTCAGGGCAGCGCCTGAATACACAAATGTCATAACAGAATAGGATGACAAAGAGCAAATCAGAGTAACGAACAAAAGAAATTTAGGCTGACCGTACCAATGGTGGCAGACCTAGCGAACCGCTTAGTGCGCTTAGGACAATCAGAGATAGCATGAGTGGAGTCACCACAGTAAAAACACAGCCCATTCTGACATCTGTGTTCTTGCCGTTCAGCTCTGGTCAAAGTCCTATCACATTGCATAGGCTCAGACCTTTGCTCAGAAGATACCGCCAAATGGTGCACAGCTTTGCGCTCACGCAAGCGTCGATCGATCTGAATGGCCAAGGACATAGACTCATTCAGACCAGCAGGCGTGGGAAATCCCACCATAACATCCTTAAGGGCTTCAGAAAGACCCTTTCTGAAAATTGCCGCCAGGGCACACTCATTCCACTGAGTAAGCACAGACCACTTTCTAAACTTCTGACAATATACCTCCGCTTCATCCTGACCCTGACACAAAGCCAGCAAGATTTTCTCTGCCTGATCCACTGAATTCGGTTCATCATAATGCAATCCAAGCGCCAGAAAAAACGCATCCACATTATGCAATGCAGGATCTCCTGGCGCAAGGGAAAATGCCCAGTCTTGAGGGTCGCCACGTAACAAATAAATAATGATTTTTACTTGCTGAATGGGGTCACCAGAGGAGCGGGGTTTCAAAGCAAGAAACAGTCTACAATTATTTTTGAAATTCAGGAACTTAGATCTATCCCCAGAAAACAAATCAGGAACTGGAATTCTAGGCTCTAGCATCGGATTCTGAACTACATAATCTTGAATGCTTTGTACCCTAGCAGTGAGTTGATCCATACAAGAGGACAGACCTTGAATGTCCATATCTACACCTGTGTCCTGAACCACCCAGAGATTAAAGGGAAAAGAAAGACAAAACACACTGCAGAAAAAAAAATGGTCTCAGAACTTCTCTTATCCCTCTATTGAGATGCATTAACACTTTACTGGCCAGCTGTACTGTTATGGACCTGGTGGTTAGGAGCACCCGGAATGTCCTGATGGTTAAACTATCACACAGGACAAGCTCTGGGAAGTGGGAGCTCTGCTGACCGCAAGCCTAATCCTATCACACACACACTAGAAATAGCCGTGGAGCGTACCTAACTCTGCCTAGATGCCTCTTCACAGCCTAAGAGCTAACTACCCCTAAAGATAGGAAATAAAGCCTACCTTGCCTCAGAGAAATTTCCCCAAAGGAAAAGGCAGCCCCCCACAAATATTGACTGTGAGTTAAGATGAAAGTCACAAACATAAGAATGAAACTAGTTTCAGCAAAGGAGGCCAGACTTCACTAAACAGACTGAGGATAGAAAAGGTATCTTTGCGGTCAGCACAAAACACTACAAAAAGCCACGCAGAGTGTGCAAAAAGACCCCCGCACCGACTCACGGAGCGGAGGTGCCACTCTGCCTCCCAGAGCTTCCAGCTAGCAAGGCAATATCATGATAGCAAGCTGGACAAGAAAACAAAGATCAGCAAATAAACTAGCAGGGACTTAGCTTCTCCTGGAGTAGACAGGTCCTCAGAAAGATCCAAGAGAGATCTGAACCAGTACTAGAACATTGACAGCTGGCATCAAGTAACGATCTGAGTGGAGTTAAATAGAGCAGCCAGCCTAGGACTAAACGAGGTCAGCTGAGGAAGGAACCTCGGAGCCAGCAGCTCCACCACTCACAGCCACCAGAGGGAGTCCATGGACAGAACTCGCCGAAGTACCATTCATGACCACAGGAGGGAGTTCGAGAACAGAATTCACAACAGGTCATTAATGGTTGCCTGAGAAATGTTCTGCCATGCTGAACGCACTTGGTCATGCGATTCATTAAGATCCCCTGCTGGCAGCTTCCTTGGCAATTGCTGACCAATGATACCTCAAATGTGTTTGATGGGAGACAAATCTAGTGACACTGCTGGCCATGGTAGCATGTTTAGGCGATGCAGGCTGCTTATAGTACCATGAGCAAAATGGAGCATGGTGCTTTCATGTTAAAACACAGCTCTTGAGATACTTTCATATTTTCCCGTGAAATCATGCTCTTGGAATTGCCCAAGACAAAAGCAGGACTCATAACTAAAGAGGGTGGAAATTAATTTCAGATTCCATATTCATCTTGCTTTGCACAAAGATAGTCTTTAAGAGCGATGGTATGAGGTTAATGGAACACTTGTAGCTGGACCTCTGACTGATAGCCCAATGCCATGCAAATGCCTTATGATGGTGTATATAGGCATTTTAGGCTTGGTATACTGTATGTAGCTTAATTTCACTTACAAAATATCAAATATCAATATGTGCCATACTTTAAATCTAGCAAGAATATATTAAGAGGTTTTCATTAAGGAACATCACATTGGTCTTATTCCAGGATTACACTACCATAATGTAAGGTAGCTACACCCACTTGTAGTCTTCATTCCAAGTACATTAACTGACGCTATGTTGATTTGGTCATAGAACCATTAGTTCTATCATCTCTCAAAAGTCTCCCAGGAGTTGTTGTTCAACACGACAATGCAAGGCCGCATGTTACCGATGCTACTGAGAGCAGTCTTCATGGCCTAAACATGCTACCATGACCTGCTACTTCTTAGGGGTTGCAGTGTCAGAGTTGGAGCGCCCCCGTAGGGCTGTGGGGTACTCGGAGCTGGGTCCTTCGGTTCTCAAAGGGGATGTCACGGTGGCTGACCTAGTCCGTGGCCCTAGGGACGTCCGTTGTAAATGGGGGAAAGGTTTATAAATGGATAATGTTTGTGACGCCACCTGTGGTATTCAGTCAGGGTGACCGATGCTGCTTAGGGGTCCGCTGGGGTGATGTTATGGCATCTAGATGGTGTACCTTCCCACAGGTGAAGTATGTCCCCAGGGCTTCCCCGAGGTGTAGATGGTAGATGGTGTGAGGCGCAGTGAAGAACTAGGACACAAGGTTGCAGTCTCTTTACCTTTTTACTGATTGCTTCAGCATCCACAGTCCAGAGCACCAGATCACAGGGCAGGCAGAGTCCGGCCAGTCTGAAGGCAAATCCAGAGTCCCCTTATCTAGGTGTAAATCAGTAGCCTTCCTCTAGCGCCTCGATGTTGTAGTACCTTACTGCTGAGCCTCTCATAAGGTCCTCACAACTGTTATAGATGTTCTAGATGTTATGTCTTTCTCTCTGTCCCCCAGATGGATAGGAACAACCCGTACGACTGATGACCTGAGGCTTTTTACAGGGACTCTAGCACGCCCCAGCCCCCACAAGTTGCCACCATGCCTCCTGGGTATAGGTTGGGCAGGTAACGTGGAATTTTCTGTCCTGCCGGTCTTTGGAGCAAGGCTTGGAAACGATTGCTCCCTTGGTGTTCTGGCTACCGGATCCTGCACCTCAGAAAGGAGGCAGCCTTTTGCAGGGCAGAACTCCTTCTGGTTTCCTCTCCTTGTGCTATGACTTCGTTTCTCACCCTCCACAATACAATTCCCTTTCGTGTTCTTCCATAGGATGCTGCCGCACGACGGGCAGGCGCAGCTCTGTGGCCTTCTGTCTAGGCCTCTGACAGGATCCCACCCCTGTCAGAGACCACTCTGTCTGCAGCTCTTAGATGTTCCTCCTTCCCCTCTGGCTGCCTGACAGATGCTGCCTGGGTGAAGCCCAGTCAGCTTCTGCCTAACTTCCTATCCAGACCACCAGTTTTACTTAATTGTGAAGACTGCCCTAATAGATAGGAGCATAGCTCCCCCTGGTGGACTGGAGTGTGAAGTGTGTTGTGTTGTTTGTGATACCTGGTAAAGTGATCTCCTTTATTTATTTCAGACATAACATCACTCTCCCTAGTGGAAGAATGACATTACGGCAACAACCAGGACCCTGGGGCGCTGCAGAGTCTGTAAACAAAGTGACAGAATAGCAGAAACTGCCCTCAAGTGATGCCACTTTGAAAATTACACCCCTCTTGGAATTTATCTACAGGTGTAGTAGCTTTTTAAACCCAATGGGTGCTTTCCAGAAACAAGTATACAGTGGATATTACAGAGAGAAAATTGTAAACATGCCAATGTAGTACCCAGTAGATGGTAATGTCCAATACATTGTATCCAGCTTGTGGCTCTGGAGACATGCACCTTGTAAATTAAATGGACTCTAATCGCTACAACATTGCCAAACATATGGACACTAACTGCGGTTTTGTCACACTGTGATTCTCAGAGGCGAGCACAGATTTTTCAGAATTTCTATAGGACTGTGGTCAACTGCGCTTTTCTGCATGTCTAAAAAGACGGTCAACAATTGATCATAGGCTATTTGGAGTGCAAAGTGACTCCATCTGCTCATTATAGGGAACAGATGGGGGGTTTTGTCTGAATCATGTATTTCAAAGATCACCACAGAACTCTGATGAAATCACTTAGCGTAGAGCACAGGATTAATGTGAACAGGGTCTAGATGTGATATGATCCTGTTAGTGTTAGCTATACATTACAGCTGATATCCTGCATTTATCAACCCCAAACAGTTTTGGAACTAATTGGGGCCAATTAACCCCCTAAATACAGCTGTCAATTGTGACAGCAGTATTAAATTGGTTACAAAGGGTTTACAAAGGGTTTAGAATGTTGGGTGCCTATAGTTACCATGGTACCCTGAGTTCATGTGATGACCCCAGGGTATTGTGGCCTATGAGATCCAGCTATAAGATGGAAACCTTAATTCCACTGGATATCTGAAATTGCTACATGATGATGTGTTGCCCTCTTTATGCACTGAAGATGGCATGTTTCCTGAGTTTTTCCAGCAAGATGGTGTACCACCACATTATGGGTGTCAGGTCCGAGCATTCCTACATGAACAGTTTAATGGAAAATGGATTGGTCGTTGTGGGCCAGTTGAATGGCCACCAAGATCTCCCGATCTGACCCCCTTAGACTTTTATCTTTGGGGTCATCTGAAGGCAATTGTCTATGCTGTGAAGATGCGAGATGTGCAGCATCTGAAACAATGGATACTGGAAGTCTGTGCTAGCATTTCTTCTGCAGTGTTGCTATCAGTGTGTCAAAAGTGGGAGAAGAGGGTTGCTTTGACAATCCAACTCAATGGGCAGCACTTTGAACGCATTTTATAAGTGGTCATAAACTTGTAAGTAACTCATGAAAGAATAAAGTTAGGTTAAAACCAAGCACACCATTGTTTTTCTTGTGAAATTCTCAATAAGTTTGATGTGTCACATGACCCTCTTCCCATTGAAAAAATGAAGATGGATCCAAAATGGCTGACTTCAAAATAGCCGCCATGGTCACCACCCATCTTGAAAAGTTTTCCCCCTCCCATATACCAATGTACCACAAACAGGAAGTTGATATCACCAACCATTCCCATTTTATTTAGGTGTATAAATATATATGGCTCACGCTGTACATATAAAGAACAAGCACATATACTCATATCATCACCAAGGACATCATCCTTCTGGAATATCAGAGAAACATGCACCAAGAAAGAGAACCCCTGAAAAATTCACAACACGGCATAGGCGTCCCCAATTATGCAGGTATGACAATACTGTACACATATAAGTAAAGGTACCCAACTTTCTGCTTCTGTTTTAGTCATGTTTGTCTGGCCTTATATAGTGATTTACACTGTGTAGCCCTGGTTTCAGCTTTGCCCTCTAGTGGCCATCTTTCTGGATAAGATGAATCAGAGATACCAGGAAAACATCAGACAATGGGCAATAAACCCATAGACTATAAAAGCTCCCAAGGATTAGATAGTCCATAACAGACACAGGTTAATTAAACATCCATGTTTTACAATAACAAACAGAAAAACATAGAAGTATTTGTGAGGTAAAAGCATTCAGACAATAAGTAAACAGTTCTCAAGATGGTGTCACCATGAACATTGTCTGTCTGTAAATGCTGCTGTGTCATGGTCTGAATGCATTCTGTATATTTCAATTTGGACTCAAAATATCCATTTTTATGCTCACACTACAGACGTACTAAGGAGAAATTGCACAACAAATTTTTGGCTCAATTTTCTCATTGTGAAAATAAAAAAAATTGTAGCTAAAGTAAAATATTTGTGAAAAAAAGTAATGTAATGTTTGTTTTTTCCTTCCACATTGCTTTAGTTCCTGCGACACATCTGAAGAGTTAATCTCAATACAACTTTGAGGCTTTGAATAAAACAGTTTTTAAAATATGATAAATTTTGTGTATTTTCTGTCATACACAGTGGGGAAAGTAAGTTTCCAAGTTGCCAATGTTGCCAATTCTGATTTTTATTTTTAGATTTAGTGTACCTGCAATAAAAATTACAAACCTCTCCATTCTTTGTAGGTGGGAAAACTTGCAAAATCAGCAGTGTATCAATACTTATTTTCCCCACTGTAGGCCCCATTTAACTCACTTCAAATGTGATGTGGTTCCTAACAAATTGGTTTTGTAAATCTTGTTGGAAAAATGAGAAATTGCTTGTCAACATTTAACCCTTCGAACTTCCTAACCAAAAAGTGATGTTTAAAAATGATGTGATGCAGATGTTATGTAGACATGTGGGAAATGTTATTTATTAAATATTTTGTGTGAAATAAGTCTCTGGTTTAAAGGCATAACAATTGAAAGTTTGAAAATTGCTACAAATTTTACCAATGTCATGAAGTACAAAATGTCATGAAAAAAACATTCTCAGAATTACTGTGATCTGCTGAAGAGTTCCAGAGTTATAACCTCAGAAAGTGACACCGGTCAGATTTTAAAAAAGTGGCTTGGTCATTAAGGTCAAATTTTTTTCAGTCACTAAGGGGTTAACAGAAATAAAAGAATTGCTTTTATTTATTTTTATGACGTTCATCATTAAATTTAAGTGATAAGACATTTTCATTATTTGGGTCAGTATAATCACAGTGATATTAGATTTATTCAATTTATTTTAGATATTGTTACCTTTACACACAAAAAAACTTTTTATTTTTTACTATCATTTTTCTCAGTTTCTGCCGACAGAGTTATGTGAGGGCTTATTTTTTGTGGGATAGGTTAATGTTTTTATTATTTCAATTTCCAATTTTGGGAGGCAGAATGAACAAAAAAAAGAGCATTTCAGCAATAGTTTTTTTCTTTTTTCTTTAAATTCTTTTAAAAGAGATGATTGTTTTATTCTTTGTGTCAGTATAAGTACCAATTTAATATAGGATTTTTATATTTTCATGCAATTACACAATAAAAACCATTTTATAGAACAAAAAACTGTTTTTGTATTACTATATTCTGAGAGCTATAGTTTTTTCTATTTTTCTGCTGATGGAGTTGACTAGGGTTTTTTTTTGCAGGATATGATGATGTATTTTTTGATACCATTTTCATTAGCATATGACTTTGTGGTCACGTTTTATTCCACTTTTTGTTAAGTAGGATGCTGAAGAAACAGTTTTTGGCACTTTTTATATATATGTTATGATGTTCACTGTAAAGGTTTTAAGTACATTTTTTAACAGCCTTCGGCTCAATCTCAAGCCATGATGTCGGATGAACGATCTGTAAGCAGGTCGATCTTCTGCGAGCCTAAATAGGTTCATCAAGGTCTTCTATGCCATTATCTTGCTAGTATCAAGGTATTACTGGGCTTCCTCTTCGCCTTGCTCTTTCAATTCTTTCTACAGTGCACAATATGTCCAAAGTAGGCAAGGCTTGGTGATCATTGCTTCAAGTGACATGTCTGGCTTGATTTGTTCCAAAATTGATTTGTTTGTTCTTTTTGCCATCCATGGTATTGATAACATTCTTCTCCAGTGCCACATTTCAAAGGTGTCAATTCATCTTCTGTCTTGTTTCTTTATTGTCCACATGGTACAACAAATTTACCAAACTATGTACGAACTGTGTGCTTGTTGCTAATGAAATGTTCCTTGATTTGAAGACCTTGTCCAGTGACTTCATTGTTGATTTGCTCATAGCTATTCTACTAGTCTCATATTGACTTCCAGTGTCATCACTGCATCTTTGTTAGGAAGTTATAAGGGTTAAAAGTTGACCAGCGATTTTTCATTTTTACAACAAAATTTGCAAAATCATTTTTTTTAGGGACCACCTCACACTTGAAGTGACTTTGAGGGGCCTATATGACAGAAAATGCCCTAAAGTGATAAAGTGATACCATTCTAAAAACTGCATCCCTCAAGGTGCTCACAACCACATTCAAGAAGTTTATTAACCTTTCAGGTGCCACACAGGAATTTTTGGCCCCCCAAGTGCTTCACAAAAGTTTATAATGTAGAGCCATACAAAAAAAAATCATATTTTTTTTTCACAAAAATGATCATTTCACCACAAATGTTTTATTTTCTCAAGAGTAATAGGAGAAATTGGACCCTAAAAGTTGTTGTCCAATTTGTCCTGAGTACGCTGATACCCCATATGTGGGGGAATCCACCGTTTGGGCGCATGGCAGAGCTCGGAAGGGATGGAGCGCCATTTTGGAATGCAGACTTTGATGGAATGGTCTGCAGGCGTCACGTTGTGTTTGCAGGGCCCCTGATGTACCTAAACAATAGAAACCCCCACAAGTGACCCCATATTGGAAACTAGACCCCCAAAGGAACTTATCTAGATGTGTTGGGGGAACTTTAAACCCCCAAGTGTTTCACTAAAGTTTCTAATGCAGAGCTGTGGAAATAAAAAATAATTTTTTTCCACGAAAATTATTTTTAGCCCCCAAATTTTTATTTTCACAAGGGTAACTGGAGAAATTGGACTGCAAAAGTTGTTGTCCAGTTTGTCCTGAGTATGCTGATACCCCATATGTGGGGGAAACCAACGTTTGGGCGCATGGCAAAGCTCGGAAGGGAAGGAGCACTGTTTTGGAATGCAGACTTTGATGGAATGGTCTGCGGGCATCACGTTGCATTTGCAGAGCCCCTAATGTACCTAAACAGTAGAAACCACTCACAAGTGACCCCATATTGGAAACTAGACACCGGACTAAAAAAGTTGTTGTCCAATTAGTCCTGAGTACGCTGATACCCCATATGTGGTGGTAAACCACTGATTGGGCGCACGGCAGAGCTCGTAAGGGAAGGATTATCGTTCTACTTTTTCAACGCAGAATTGGCTAGAATTGAGACCGGAACCCATGTCGCGTTTGGTGAGCCTCTGATGTGCCTAAATAGTGTAAATCCCCCAATTCTAACTCCAACCCTAACCCCAACAAACCCCTAACCCTAATCCCAACCATAACCCTAACCACACCCCTAACCCGAACACACTCCTAACCCTAATCCCAACCCTAACCATAACTCTGACCACACCCCTAACCCCAACACACCCCTAACTCTAATCCCAACCCTAATCCCAACCCTAACTATAACCCTAAACACACCCCTAATGCTGACACACCCCTAACCCTAATCCCAACCCTAATGCCAACCCTATCCCCAACCGTAAACATAATCAAAACCCTAACTCCAACTTTAGCCCCAATCATAACCCTAACTTTAGCCCCAACCCTAACCCTAACTTTAGCCCAAACACTAACCCTAACTTTAGTCCAACCCTAATCATAACTTTAGCCCCAACCCTAACCCTAACTTTAGCCCCAACCCTAACCCTAATGGGAAAATGGAAATAAATACATTTTTTTATTTTATTATTTTTCCCTAACTAAGGGGTTGATAAAGGGTTTTTTTATTTACTATTTATAGCAGGTTTTTATAGCGTGTTTTTATGTTTGGCAGCTGTCACATGCTAAAAGATGCTTTTTATTGGAAAACATATTTTTGCATCACATTTTGAGAGCTATAATTTATCCATATTTTGGCTCACAGAGTCATGTCAGGTGTTGTTTTTTGCGAGACGAGTTGACGTTTGTCTTAGTACCATTTTCAGGCACATGACATTTTTTGATTGCTTTTTATTCTGATTTTTGGGAGGCAGAATGAACAAAAACCAGCAATTCCTGAATTTCTTTTAGAGGGGTGTTTATGCCGTTCCGCATGTGGTAAATTTGATAAAGCAGTTTTATTCTTCGGGTCAGTATGATTACAGTGATACCTCATTTATATCATTTCTTTATGTTTTGGTGCTTTTGCACAATAAAAACTATTTTATATAAAATATAATTGTTTTTGCATCGCTTTATTCTGAGAGCTATAACTTTTTTATTTTTCTGCTGATGATGCTGTATGGCAGCTTTTTTTTGCGGGACAAGATGACGTTTTCAGCGGTACCATGTTTATTTATATCCGTCTTTATGATCGCGTTTTATTGCAGTTTTCGTTCAGCAATATGATGATAAAGCATTTTTTTGCCTAATTTTTCATTTATTTTTTTTACAGTGTTCGCTGAAGGGGTTAACTAATGGGATAGTTTTATAGAGTGGGTGATACTAAATATGTGTACTTTTATTGTTTTTTTAATTTGCATACTGTAAATAAATGGATTTATTGGAAAATATTTTTTTTTTTCTTTATTTGGGGATTTTTTTTTTTTTTTTTTACTTTATAACATTGTCCCAGGTTGGGACATTACTATATAAAGTCAGATCACACTTTGCATAGCACTGTGTCAGATCAGCAATCTGACAGGCTTGCCGGCGCCTGCTCTCAGCAGGTGTCGGCAAGCCACCTCAGTGAAGGACCCGGAAGGAGCCCCACAGCCATTTTGGATCCGGGGTCTCCATCGATACCACCAGAACAACGCAATTGCATTGCGTTGTTCCAGTGGGAGAACACAGGGAGCCCCATCCCTGCACGATTGTTATCTGTACCGCTGTCACTACTGACAGCAGCATCAAAGGGGTTAAATGCCCATGACCGGCGATGCCCACAATCACATACAGCTGACACCCTTACGCGATCGTACCGTCGTACTAGTACTGCGGTTTGCGGGAACGCAGTTCCTGCAGAGCAGTACAAGTACGTTGCATATCAGGAAGGGGTTAAGATTGATTATTCATCCAGCAATTTTAATTCCTTCCTCTTTTTCGGCAAGTCCAACCTCCCTGAAAATACTTTTGCATATCAATTGAAGATAAATGGTGACAGGATGCAGCCTTGTTTGTCTCCTTGCTCTATTTGGAACCAGATTGGCGCTCCTTGGTCAATGTAAATGAGGCTGATTAGATGGTTCGGTACATCCATATCCATCATTGTATTCCAAACTTTCTGATGATCCACACTGTCAAAGGCTTTGCAGTAGTTAATGAATCTTTTTATATTGGATTAAAGGGTTTTCGAATTGCAAAAAATCATGTATCAAACCCCATACAATCTTTATTATTAAAATGGAGGGCAAACCATGCCACCAAGAAGTGACCAAACCACAACAAAAACAAAACAAAAACGTGTTCCACCCAGTTAAGAACTATGGGGTAAAGCTAGCAGTCCCTACACCGGTTCCTAGATGATAGCTGCCTGCCGGCGGAGGTTGGCACCTTAGGGGGGAGCGTATTGGCGCCCCCGCTCCTCGATGACTGACCCTAGTGGCCCTGATGGACCCTACATCCTCCGGTGAATCCCACTACCTGTAGGCTAAAGGACCACTAATTCTAAACAGACAACAACTTTTCTAAGGAACGCTAGCACCCATAGATATTAAAAACAATATGAACACATGAGGACCAGACCGGTGATTAAATTGGAGAGTCTGAGCAGAAATAGATACCTCTCTTAGGTGGCTATTTGGCAGATATGTGTTATGGTTTCCAATGGCAAGGAAACATCAGAAGCATAGACTAAACGGACAAGCTCTCGGGTGATGGAAACTAGAGCTGACAGCGATGCTAAACCTACACACCACACTAGAAGTAGCCAGGGGGCATTCCTGCGTTGTCTCTAGATGCCGCGCGCCAGCCGGAGAACTAACTACCCCTGGTAGAAGAAAACACAGTCCTGGCTTGCCTCCAGAGAATGTCCCCACAGGAGATAGCAGCCCCCCACATATAATAACGGTGAGAGCAGATGAAAAGACACACGTAGTATGAAAGCAGATTTAGCACAGAGAGGCCCGCTAACTAAATAGCAGAAAGATACAACAGAGGACTTCGCGGTCAGCTGCAAAACCCTTCAAAACACCATCCTGAAATTACCTCAACTCATGTGACAACTCATGCCACTGGAGTGGTAATTTCAGCCCAACAAGAGCTTCCAGCTGCAGAGATTCACATAAGTGCAAACTGGACAAAACATACAAAAATAGACTTAAGGACTAAAGTGTCCAACTTAGCTGAGCAGAAAACTGGGAGCAGGAACATGCAACAGAATCACTCTGGATACATTGATGGCCAGCATTAGAATGACTGAGGAGCAAGGTTAAATAGGATACTCCCACATCCTGATAGGAACAGGTGAACTGAGAAGGCAAAGCTTGCAGGACACCAGTACCACAAGAGACCACCGGGGGAGCCCACGAACCGAATCATAACAGTACCCCCCCCTTAAGGAGGGGGCACCGAACCCTCACAAGAACCACCAGGGCGATCTGGATGAGCCCTATGAAAGGCATGGACCAAATCAGAAGCATGAACATCAGAAGCTGTAACCCAAGAATTATCCTCTTGACCGTAGCCCTTCCATTTCACCAGATATTGAAGTCTCCGTCTGGAAACACGGGAGTCCAAGATTTTCTCCACCACGTACTCCAATTCACCCTCAACCAGCACAGAAGCAGGAGGCTCAACAGAAGGCACAAGTGGTACCTCATACCTCCGCAATAATGACCGATGGAAGACATTATGGATAGCAAAGGATGCTGGGAGGTCCAAACGAAAAGACACAGGGTTAAGAATTTCCAAAATCTTATAAGGACCGATGAACCGAGGCTTAAACTTAGGAGAAGAGACCCTCATAGGGACAAAACGGGAGGACAACCACACCAAGTCCCCAACACAAAGACGAGGACCAACACGACGATGGCGATTAGCAAAACGTTGAGTCTTCTCCTGGGACAACTCCAAATTGTCCACCACCTGCCCCCAAATACGATGCAACCTATCCACCATGGTATCCACTCCAGGACAATCCGAAGACTCCACCTGACCAGATGAAAAACGAGGATGGAACCCTGAATTGCAAAAGAAAGGGGAGACCAAAGTGGCAGAACTGGCCCGATTATTAAGGGCAAACTCAGCCAACGGCAAAAAGGAGACCCAGTCATCCTGATCAGCAGACACGAAACACCTCAAATAAGTCTCCAAGGTCTGATTAGTACGTTCTGTATGGCCATTTGTCTGGGGATGAAATGCAGACGAAAAAGACAAATCAATGCCCATCCTGGCACAAAACGCCCGCCAAAATCTGGACACAAACTGGGATCCCCTGTCGGAAACGATATTCTCCGGAATACCATGCAGCCGAACCACATTCTGAAAAAACAGGGGCACCAACTCAGATGAGGAAGGCAGCTTGGGCAAGGGCACCAAATGAACCATCTTAGAAAAGAGGTCACACACCACCCAAATGACGGACATCTTCTGAGAAACAGGGAGATCAGAAATAAAATCCATAGAGATGTGTGTCCAAGGCCTCTTAGGAACAGGCAAGGGCAACAACAACCCACTAGCCCGAGAACAACAAGGCTTGGCCTGAGCACAAACATCGCAAGACTGCACAAAAGTACGCACGTCCCGAGACAGGGAAGGCCACCAGAAGGACCTAGCCACCAAATCTCTGGTACCAAAAATTCCCGGATGACCTGCCAACGCAGAAGAATGAACCTCCGAGATGACTCTATTGGTCCACTCATCCGGCACAAACAATCTACCAGGCGGACAACGATCAGGCCGATCCGCCTGAAACTCTTGTAAAGCACGTCGCAGGTCTGGGAAGACAGCAGACAATATCACCCCATCCTTAAGTATACCCATAGGTTTAGAATCACCAGGGGAATCAGGTTCAAAACTCCTAGAAAGGGCATCCGCCTTCACATTCTTAGTACCTGGCAGATACGAAACCACAAAATTAAACCGGGAGAAAAACAACGACCAGCGCGCCTGTCTAGGATTCAGACGTCTGGCCGACTCAAGATAAATCAAATTTTTGTGATCAGTCAAGACCACCACCTGATGTTTAGCACCCTCAAGCCAATGACGCCACTCCTCGAATGCCCACTTCATCGCCAAAAGCTCCCGATTACCGACGTCATAATTTCGCTCGGCGGGCGAAAATTTTCGAGAAAAGAACGCACAAGGTCTCATCACTGAACAATCTGAACTTTTCTGCGACAAAACCGCCCCCGCTCCGATCTCGGAAGCATCAACTTCCACCTGAAAAGGAAGAGAAACATCAGGCTGGCACAACACCGGAGCAGAAGAAAAACGGCGCTTAAGCTCCCGAAAGGCCTCCACAGCAGCAGGAGACCAATCTGCAACATCAGCACCCTTTTTAGTCAAATCAGTCAAAGGCCTGACAACGCTAGAAAAACCAGTTATGAATCGACGATAAAAGTTAGCAAAGCCCAAAAATTTCTGAAGGCCCTTAAGAGAAGTCGGTTGCGTCCAGTCACAAATAGCCCGAACCTTCACAGGATCCATCTCAATAGAAGAGGGGGAAAAAATGTACCCCAAAAAAGAAATCTTCTGAACCCCAAAAACACACTTTGAACCTTTAACAAACAGAGAATTGGTCCGCAAAACCTGAAAAACCCTCCTAACTTGTTGAACATGAGATTCCCAGTCATCCGAAAAAATCAAGATATCGTCCAAATACACAATCATAAATTTATCCAGATATTCACGGAAAATATTGTGCATAAAAGACTGAAAGACCGAAGGGGCATTTGACAGACCAAAAGGCATCACCAAATACTCAAAATGGCCCTCGGGCGTATTAAATGCGGTTTTCCACTCATCCCTCTGCTTAATTCGCACCAAATTATACGCACCGCGAAGATCAATCTTAGAGAACCACTTCGCCCCCTCAATGCGAGCAAATAAATCTGTCAGCAATGGCAAAGGATACTGATACTTGACTGTGATCTTATTCAAGAGTCTATAATCAATACAAGGTCTCAAAGAACCATCGCTTTTAGCTACGAAAAAGAACCCCGCTCCAAGAGGAGACGAAGAAGGACGAATATGTCCCTTTTCCAAGGACTCCCTAATATACTCTCGCATGGCAGCATGTTCAGGTACAGACAGATTGAATAGACGACCCTTAGGAAATTTACTGCCAGGGATCAAATCTATGGCGCAATCGCAATCTCTGTGAGGAGGAAGAGAATTAAGAGTAGATTCCTCAAAAACCTCACGATAATCAGACAAAAACTCAGGAATTTCAGAGGGAATAGATGAAGCAATGGAGACCAAAGATGTGTCCCCATGATTTCCCTGACATCCCCAGCTTAGTACAGACATTGTTTTCCAGTCAAGGACTGGGTTATGAGTTTGCAACCATGGCAATCCCAGCACCAACACATCATGTAGATTATACAGTACAAGGAAGCGAATCACCTCTTGATGGTCTGGAGTCATACGCATAGTCACTTGTGTCCAGTATTGTGGTTTATTACTAGCCAATGGTGTAGAATCAATACCCTTTAAAGGTATAGGAACTTCCAGAGGCTCTAGATCAAACCCACAGCGCCTGGCAAAGGACCAATCCATAAGACTCAAAGCGGCGCCAGAATCCACATACGCATCCGCAACAATAGAAGATAACGAACAAATTAGAGTTACAGACAAAATAAACTTGGACTGCAAAGTGCCAATAGCAGAGGATTTATCAACTTTCTTTGTTCGTTTAGAGCATGCTGATATAACATGAGTAGAATTTCCACAGTAGAAGCACAAATGATTTTTGCGCCTATAAATCTGTCGTTCGCTTCTGGACAGAAAGCTATCACATTGCATACTCTGTGGTGCCTCTTCAGAAGACACCGCCAACTGGTGCACAGGTTTGCGTTCCCGTAAACGCCGATCAATCTGAATTGCCATTGTCATGGACTCATTCAGACCAGTAGGCGCAGGAAATCCCACCATGACGTCTTTTACAGCATCAGAGAGACCTTCTCTGAAAATTGCCGCCAGAGCGCACTCATTCCACTGAGTAAGCACAGACCATTTTCAAAATTTTTGGCAATATATTTCGGCTTCATCTTGCCCCTGAGAGAGGGCTATTAGGGCTTTCTCAGCCTGAATCTCCAAATTTGGTTCCTCATAAAGCAACCCCAAAGCCAGAAAAAACGCATCCACATTGAGCAACGCAGGATCCCCTGGTGCCAATGAAAATGCCCAATTTTGGGGGTCACCCCGCAGTAAAGAAATAACAATTTTTACTTGCTGGGCAGGATCTCCAGCAGAATGAGATCTCAGCGAAAGAAACAATTTACAATTGTATTTAAAATTTAGAAAACAAGATCGATCTCCAGAAAAAAAACTCCGGTATAGGAATTTTAGGTTCAGACCGAGGAGCATGTAACAAAAAATCTTGTATATTCTGAACTTTAGAGGCAAGATTATTCAAATTGGTAGCCAGACTCTGGGGATCCATATTTCAACAGATAAAGTCTAAGCCATTCAGGGGTTAAGAGGAGAGGAAAACAGGAGACTGCAATTAGAGCTGGAGTGCAACTTCAGAGGAAGGAAAAAAAAAAAAAAAAAAAAAAAGGTTTCACACAGTTCCTTTTCTCTCCTGCTTCAGCCTATAGATTAAACATTTTGGGCTGGCCATACTGTTATGGCTTCCAATGGCAAGGAAACATCAGAAGCATAGACTAAACGGACAAGCTCTCGGGTGATGGAAACTAGAGCTGACCGCGATGCTAAACCTACACACCACACTAGAAGTAGCCAGGGGGCATTCCTGCGTTGTCTCTAGATGCCGCGCGCCAGCCGGAGAACTAACTACCCCTGGTAGAAGAAAACACAGTCCTGGCTTGCCTCCAGAGAATGTCCCCACAGGAGATAGCAGCCCCCCACATATAATAACGGTGAGAGCAGATGAAAAGACACACGTAGTATGAAAGCAGATTTAGCACAGAGAGGCCCGCTAACTAAATAGCAGAAAGATACAACAGAGGACTTCGCGGTCAGCTGCAAAACCCTTCAAAACACCATCCTGAAATTACCTCAACTCATGTGACAACTCATGCCACTGGAGTGGTAATTTCAGCCCAACAAGAGCTTCCAGCTGCAGAGATTCACATAAGTGCAAACTGGACAAAACATACAAAAATAGACTTAAGGACTAAAGTGTCCAACTTAGCTGAGCAGAAAACTGGGAGCAGGAACATGCAACAGAATCACTCTGGATACATTGATGGCCAGCATTAGAATGACTGAGGAGCAAGGTTAAATAGGATACTCCCACATCCTGATAGGAACAGGTGAACTGAGAAGGCAAAGCTTGCAGGACACCAGTACCACAAGAGACCACCGGGGGAGCCCACGAACCGAATCACAACAGATATGCCCCTAACACTCCAAGCTGGGGCTATCAGTGGAAGCCAAAAGAAAGATCAATATGCTGAACACCAAGTGTGTGAAAACAGGATACACTAATACTCGTTTGTCCAGTGTGTGTGTCAGCACAATACGGATCAACCTATATCACCGCAATTCTGATATCAGTGCATAGCCCGCACGTGCTTGAGGCCACCAACTGACACTAATGTACACACACCATCTGTTATCAATATATACACTATTGGTGTTCAGCAGCCACCATGACATAGATACTGTTGAAATTGTTGATACTCATCTGTATCACGCCAGACTTCCCACACCGTCTGTCCTTTCAATATTAACACCTCAACGCATTTCGCCTGCCTAGGCTCATCAGGAGGCTCGATGGATTGATAACTTTGTGTCCCACATAGATTGGCTACGTGCCCGCCGATATCTACTCACTTTTATTTCTCCCGCTTGTTACACCGTGTCCAGGCCACTCCCCTTGGCTTCCTGCCTCGTATTCCCATCAACTCTTGCAATTAACTCCCGTGCGCATGCGCGGGCTGGAGCGCAACTGCGCCCGTCTATTCCATACAGGCTCACTACGAGCGTGCGAGCGCTTCCGGTTCATCCGGGAACTACTTCCTGTCTGCGTCATAGTCAGGTGCTCACCGTAAGTGTGTAACTGCAGCCGGTTGCCCAGCAACCCCATGGAAGCGCCTATTTGTTTATATTCTTGCCCCCACTGTTGGGTACCTTCGGAACAGTTCATCAGGGATCTACTTCACAGGACATTGAGGTGCCCGCCGTAGGTATCTGGCTAGATCGGGTTACCTAGTACCATATAGAAACCTTCACACCGGTTAGGGCGGGCCAAGATCCATGCATCTCGACTGGGGTGCGATATCATATATCACTGATCAGGGTAGAAGTGCCATATCCAGAAACCTCGCCCATCAAGCCCCTAATCTGTATCCTTATATGGACTATATCCCTTCAAGGATAAAGATACACCAAATCATTCAAAGAGATAAACTTGCTATGCATGTCACACTTTATATCAGCCACCCCTATCCGCCCACAAGATATCAGGCATACATAAGGCACTCACAGGTAAACCCTGCTTTTTTTCTCGGTAATTTACGTGTAACGGGGAAAACTAAAGAAGGGAAAACGATGTCGAGGATAAAATATATAAATATATATAATTTCTGAAAACTAAGAAATCTATACATCAGTTTACATGGTTCAGTTGTCGGAAGCCCTGTCAAATTACTATTACATACGGGTATACGGAGAACGCGCCTTCCAGAATATCACAAATATTTACAGAAAACATGCATATGAAACCTGTTCATTTAAACCAAGAGGCTCCCGGGACTCCATTCTAAATATCCATTCACATTCACGGCGTAGAATTGATTTATCTATATTACCCCCCCTGGGGTTAGCACTGACCACCTCCATGATAGTGAATCTGACTCCCGTTAAATCATCACCATGGTGGGAGCGCATATGTTTGGCTAGTGGGGTGTCCCGATTATTTCTAATATCTCCCATATGCTCCCCCACTCTTCTCCTGAACTCCCTCTTTGTCTTGCCCACGTAGTCTCTAGGGCATGGGCAGGAGTCAGATTCACTATCATGGAGGTGGTCAGTGCTAACCTCGACATCGTTTTCCCTTCTTTAGTTTTCCCCGTTACACCTCTTTGAATGATTTGGTGTATCTTTATCCTTGAAGGGATATAGTCCATATAAGGATACAGATTAGGGGCTTGATGGGCGAGGTTTCTGGATATGGCACTTCTACCCTGATCAGTGATATATGATATCGCACCCCAGTCGAGATGCATGGATCTTGGCCCGCCCTAACCGGTGTGAAGGTTTCTATATGGTACTAGGTAACCCGATCTAGCCAGATACCTACGGCGGGCACCTCAATGTCCTGTGAAGTAGATCCCTGATGAACTGTTCCGAAGGTACCCAACAGTGGGGGCAAGAATATAAACAAATAGGCGCTTCCATGGGGTTGCTGGGCAACCGGCTGCAGTTACACACTTACGGTGAGCACCTGACTATGACGCAGACAGGAAGTAGTTCCCGGATGAACCGGAAGCGCTCGCACGCTCGTAGTGAGCCTGTATGGAATAGACGGGCGCAGTTGCGCTCCAGCCCGCGCATGCGCACGGGAGTTAATTGCAAGAGTTGATGGGAATACGAGGCAGGAAGCCAAGGGGAGTGGCCTGGACACGGTGTAACAAGCGGGAGAAATAAAAGTGAGTAGATATCGGCGGGCACGTAGCCAATCTATGTGGGACACAAAGTTATCAATCCATCGAGCCTCCTGATGAGCCTAGGCAGGCGAAACGCGTTGAGGCATTAATATTGAAAGGACAGACGGTGTGGGAAGTCTGGCGTGATACAGATGAGTATCAACAATTTCAACAGTATCTATGTCATGGTGGCTGCTGAACACCAATAGTGTATATATTGATAACAGATGGTGTGTGTACATTAGTGTCAGTTGGTGGCCTCAAGCACGTGCGGGCTATGCACTGATATCAGAATTGCGGTGATATAGGTTGATCCGTATTGTGCTGACACACACACTGGACAAACGAGTATTAGTGTATCCTGTTTTCACACACTTGGTGTTCAGCATATTGATCTTTCTTTTGGCTTCCACTGATAGCCCCAGCTTGGAGTGTTAGGGGCATATCTGCCAAATAGCCACCTAAGAGAGGTATCTATTTCTGCTCAGACTCTCCAATTTAATCACCGGTCTGGTCCTCATGTGTTCATATTGTTTTTAATATCTATGGGTGCTAGCGTTCCTTAGAAGAGTTGCAGTAGTTAATGAAGCAAAAATACTTCAAGTAATTTTGGACCCGGCATTACCAAATCGGTGTACTTTTTTGTTTTATTTTCATTTTACCATAAATATGCCTATTTAGTAGTGTAACATTATATCACAATTTTTTCATTCTTTATTTTATTTTTTTTATATATTTTCTATAACTTTTTTTACTTGTTTTGCTTAGTCACTCTTTGAGCTTGTAACTTTATTTCCGTTATCACTGTTCTGATGCATTGCAGTTCATAATCATTGCAACTCGTTAGATCTGTCAGCTGACAGTGCACAATACAAAGAGATGTGTCTAACCCAGACCTCGGCAAGTGTGGCCAGCGGGCCACATCCAGCCCTCTGGCTGTTCCCATCTTGTGGACCAAGATAGCCAAAGGGCTGAGAACAGTGGCTCTGGCCCATGGGCCGCACCATGCCCTCACCAAGTCTGCCGCTGTCGCCCTCTGTCACAGCTATCTGCATCCTTGGGATGCAGGCAGTGATGAATGCATTGTTGGAGGAGGGGCCACTGACCCCTTCTTCCACCAATCTGTGTGTGAGACATCTCATGCGATGTCATTTTATTATTTCAGCTGTGCACTGAGGAGAGTCAGTGCATTAGAGTGAGCAGAGGCTAAATGGGAGCGAGGTGAGTATGTGATTTTTTTTCATGTGTATGCGATGTTTTTCTGGATACTGGGAGGCTATGGGAGTCTCATACTGGACATGGACAGGCTGTGTGGGTCTCATGCTAGACAAGAGAAAGCTATGGGGTCTCATGCTGTACAAGAGGAGGCTATGGGGTTCTCATGCTGGATATGGGGAGGCTGTGTGGGTGTCATGCTGGACATGGGAAGGCTATGGGGCTCTCATGCTGAACATGGGAAGGTTATGGGGCTCTCATGCTGGACATGGGAAGGCTATGGGGCTCTCATGTTGGATATGAGAAGGCTATGACGCTCTCATGGTGGACATGGGGAGGTTTTATGGAGTCTCAAGCTGGACATGGGGAGGCTATGGGGCTCTCATGCAGGACAGGGGAAGGCTATGGGGGTTTCATGCTGGACATGGGGAGGTTTTATGGAGTCTCAAGCTGGACATGGAGAGGCTATGTGGGTTTACTGCTTATTATGGGGAGGCTATGTGGGGTCTCATGCTAGACATAGAGAAGCTATGTGAAGTCTCATACTGGACATGGGGATGCTATGTAGAGTTTCTTGCTGCTTATGGGGAGGCTATGTGGGTCTCATGATCATCATGGGGAGGCTATGTGGGTCTCCTGTTGATCATGGGGAGGCTATGTGGTCTCCTGTTGATCATGGAGAGGCTATGTGGGTCTCCTGCTGATCATGGGGTGTCACGAGTGTGTCAGATTCTACAGACAGTCGCTCTGCATCAGGCTGCAGAAGTTCTCTGCGTTTGTCATTGCAGATGCCTTCTTAATCCTCCTGACTTTTGGACCCAGGTACAACCTCCCTCTGGCGCTAATTGACACACCTGGACCAGGGTGTTTATAGGCTCTCAGTCTGCTTCAGGCAGTCACCAGTGATATTCACATTTTCCCTTGTAAAGACTTGGAGAAATAGCAGTCGGCTAACTTCCTTTCTGGTGCTATTGGAGGACGTTTGGTGTTACCTCTCTGAGTCTGCTCAAGATAAGTTGCTTCCCCCTTGTTTGTCTCCCTTCTTCTATTTAGTTTACAGTGGGGACTGACCAGTGCTTATCCCCCTTCTCTATTCAGGGCCTAGCTCTACGGACATACAGGACTTAGGCTATGTGCGTCTCGTGCTGATTATGGGGATAATATGTGGGTCTCATGCTGATCATGGGGAGGCTATGTAGGTCTCATTCTCATTATAGGGAGGCTATATGGGTCTCATGCTTTTCATGGGGAGGCTATATGGGTCTCATGTTGATCATGGGGAGGCTATATGGTTCTCAAGCTGATCATTAAAAAACTGACATTCTAGCAGACCACCTAGTACCACCGAAGCAAACCAATGCATTTCGACTATACAGTCTTATTCATGGTCTCATGACCATGAATAAGACTGTATAGTCGAAGCGTGTCAGATTGCTTTGGGGGTACTAGTTTGTCTGCCAGCATGTCACATTTTTTTACATGTAGGAAATAAACGTGAAGTTTTATCTTAACAAGTATCTTCACTAGAGAAATTGTTTTTCTGTGTAATATGATGGTCCACCCAACATCCCTCTCTATATTATGATGGTTTGCCTCCCATTCCCTGTATAGTATAATAGTCACTCCAACAGACCATCATATAGTTTAATGATCCACCTCACAGCCCCCTATATAGTAGAATAGTCACCCAAACAGCCAACTATATAGTATGCTGGTCCACCCAACAGTCCCTTATATAGTATAATGATCCCCACCACAGTCCCTGATATACTGTAGTATGTTGGTCCACTCTACAGCCCCCTATCTAGTATGATTGTCCCACACAGCCCAGCAAAAATAAAAATATAAACTAGCAGAGTTCAGTGATGAAATTGCACTTCCAATGTCACCTGAGTGATGCCAGCCTCTGGCAGACTGCAGTTAGAAATTCATAAAAGAGGCCTTGCAGGGGTAAGTGTTATAGCATGGAGCCAGTAGCTCTGTGCTCCGTCTCAACTGTTAACAGTATCAGTGCACTGTGGACCCTCATACTGTTAACAGCATAGCAGACAATGTGACCCACTGTCAGACCGGCCCATCTGGCATCTGCCAGAATTACCAGCCTGGCCCCGGTGAAGCATGGTGGAGCTTGCATTATGCTTCACTGATGTTTTTCAGCAACTGGAACTGGAGCTTTAGCCAAGCTAGAGAAATGTATGAATAGTTCCAAGCATCAGTCAATTTTAAAACAAAACCTTCAGGCCTCTGCTAAAAAGCTGAAGATGAATTTCACCTTTCAGCATGACAACATGCGTACCTCCAAATCAACAAAAGAATAGCTTTACTAGAAGTAGATGAAAGTTTTTAATGGCCCAGCCAACGTCCAGGCCTGAATCCAATTGAAAATCTCTGGGTTTACACAGTGCATGCCCTCCCAATCTGACAGATTTGGAAAACTATATAATGAAAATTGGGCAGAGATAGTGAATTGTATTTGTGCCATGCTACCCAGAAAGACTGAATGCTGTCATAAATTTAAATGGTACTTCGACAAAGTATTATTTTAATGGTGGGCATATTTATGCAATTACATTATTTTAGCTATTTTTGTTTGGCGAAATGGGTGACAATGATGGTAGATAAACTTGTAATGAGTCTTCTTGATATGATTTTCTACATGAAGAAAAAACGGCATAGAATATTCATATCCACTATTTATTAGTAAGTGCCACATAATTGTATTCCTAACAAATTTGGTGAAATTAACATAGCGTTAAAGTACTTTGTCAGCTTTACTTTTGGAAAAATTGCTGTTATTCCTAGGTGAACTATAAGATTTTTTCCATTTCAATGTATTACAGATTTTGCAACATATTAGTATCAAGATATACAGTAGATTAAAATTAAGAGCTGTGTGTAGCTAGATGTTGATTGAAGTCTATGTATTGGATAAATATCAAGAAATGATTAAAAAAAAAGTAGTATATACGGTAAGGCTGGTTTCACACTTGCGATGGGCAGAGCTGCGGAGGGCTGTGTTGTTCCTCCGTTAAGCCCCACACACTGCCGCACCTCTTCCATTCAGCTCCGCCTAGGTCGGCATGCATCCTGCGTACCTATCTTTAACATTCGGTAAGCAGACCATGCAAATGTATGCGGATGCCTCGGCATGCGTTGTTTTGATGCTGCGCCGAACTGCACCGAACGCAATATGTTGCATTTTTTTGCGGTCGGTGCAGCATGAAAACAACGCATGCGGAGGCATCCGCATACATTCGCATGGCCTGCATACCCAATGTTAAAGATAGGTATACAGGATGCATGCCGACATAGGCGGAGCTGAATGGAAGAGGTGCAGCAGTGGGCGGGGCTTAACGGACGAAATACGCAGCAATCTGCAGCTCTGCCCAACGCAAGTGTGAAACCAGCCTTATAAAGAGAAAAATAGAAGACAATAGAAAAAATACCACTTGGTCTATCAAGCCTTTTATTATAATATTTTTGTTTTCATCTTAGGATAGATATATGATATGTTTATGCCAAACATCTTTTAAATTCACTTACTGTTGATTTTCTAGCCACATCTGCTTGAGGTGTGTTGTGATCATCTACTACTAGTTCTGCAGAATATTATTTTCTGACATTTCTTCTGCTCTTACCCACAACTAATTTCAGACTGTGCATTGAAAAGTAATTCAGATTGCATAGCTTGAAAAATAATTAACACAAAAGAAGTTCTTTTATGCTCTGTCTGGAGTGTACATATTAAAAATGATTAATTAAATTTAGTGTTGTATAACTATGTTGGAAATATACATAATAGGATTGCCTAATTTACACAGTAAATGATCATGTTTCAAAGGACACCTCTTCTAATAGCATAGAGGTTACTTGATAGTTTAGCTTGGTATTCAGTATTCACACTATAAATTTCTTTCAATTAAAAGGCAGATGTTCTAAAATTTACCCATATAACTCCCAAGACTTATTTCAAGAAAGCTATTAAAGCTCGGTTGCGAGTTACATTTACATTTATCCGTCCTCATTAACAACAAATATTCAAAAAACTTCAGCAATGGTAACATTCCTCCACATTAAGGGGGACTGATTTAACAATTGGTTGCAGTGCTTTCATGACATTGTAAAAAAAGAGAGTACTTATCCTCACCATAAACATTTTCCAACATATCAGTGGCAAATGATTGAAGAAGACTTTCAGGAAATAAAGTTGTACCAATGTGATCAAGGTAAGTAACATCTGAAAGAAAAGATGAAAACGTAGTTTAATACCTGTATTTAAAAATCAATTATTCTTTACATTTAACAGAAATATATTCTTTTCAGGGCAACTTATATGATCCTTAAGATAGGTCATCCGTATCGGATGAGTAGGGGTCTGACACCTCCTCCAATTTGCTGTTCTGTTACCAATCAATGCTTTCATCCTGCTGCTGCTGGAACAAATAACACCCGATAGATTAGGATGCTGGCAACCAGCAATCTTATACTGAAGACCTATCCTGAGAATAGTTCATAACCAGGGCCACCATCAGGGCATTACTGCCTTGACTGGCATATAGGGCCTTATGAGCAGAAGGGGCCTGCAGTGGGCTCCATCTCTTCTGCTCACCGGGCCCCTGACAAGACACAGGTTCAGTTAGATTCTATTGCTGTGCAGGCCTGCACGGAAATAGTTAAAAGCCGCCAGCCAATTAGAAGCTGGCAGCTGATGTCAGCGCATATGTCACCAGTGTATGACATCATTGACATTCGCCGGCGAGTCCGTGCTTGAACTGCCTGGAGGGAACATCGCAGCTGGACTGCGGCAAGGCAAGAAGAAAGTTTTTTTTATTTTTAATAAAAGCGGCAAGCCAAAATATATTTTGATGGCAGGATCGAGACACATGGACCGTGAGTTTCCATCCTGCCCCATTATCATGCACAATGTGACATGGAGTAGCATGTAGACACATGGTGCAGGATGGAGACATGTTGCAGGATGGAAACACATGGTGCAGGATGGAGACATGGTGCAGGATGGAAACATGGTGCAGGATGGAGACATAGGGCAGGATGGAAATACATGGGGGAGGATGGAGACATGGTGCACGATGGAAACACATAGTGCAGGATGGATACATAGTGCAGGATGGAGACATGGGGTAGGATGGAAATACATGGTGCAAGATGGAGACATGGGACAGGATGGAGACACAGGGCAGGATGGAGACACAGGGCAGGATGGAGACATGGGGCAGGATGAAAACACATGGTGCAGGATAGAAGCACGGTGCAGATTGGAAACATTGTGCAGGATGGAGACATGGGGCTGGATGGAGACATGGGGCAGGATGAGACAGATGGGGCATGAAAATGAGCAGGATGGAGACAGATGGGGCAGGATCATGTGGCAGGATGGTTACAGATGGGACAGGATGGACACAGATGGGGCAGGGACATGGGGCAGGATGGAGACAGATGGGGCAGGATGGAGATACATGGTGCAGGATCATGGGGCAGGATAGAGACATGGTCTAGGATGGAGACACGGTGCAGGATGGAGACATGGGGCAAGATGGCGAGAGATGGGGAAGGAACATGGGTCAGGATGGAGACAGATGGGGCAGGATCATGGGGCAGGATGGAGACATGTGACAGAATGAAGACAGATGGTGCAGGATCATGGGGCAGGATGGAGACAGATGGTGCAGGATCTTGGGGCAGGATGGAGGCAGATGGAGCAGGATCATGGGGCAGGATGGAGACAGATGGTACAGGATCATGGGGCAGGATGGAGACAGATGGGGCAGGATGGAGACAGATGGGGCAGGATCATGGGGCAGGATGAAGCCACATGGTGCAGGATCATCGGACAGATGGGGCAGGATCATGGCACAGATGGGGCAGGATTATGAGACAGATGGGGTATGATCATGGGACAGATGTGACAGGATGGGACATCACATGGGGCAGAATGGATACTCATGTGGGCAGGATGGGAGAACATATGGCTGGAGCCAGGAAGGAGATACACGGGGATATGATGGGGGATATTATTACTATAGGGGCTAATTAAGTGATGTATTTATTTTATTTTTTGAGGATACTGTTTTAAATGGGGGGTACTGTTACTGTGCCGACCAAGACTATGTCATCTTTTTTCTTCATCTGGTGTAGTACTAAATTTGGGAAAAAATTAAGTAATGTGCTCTGCAAGCGGTGCTCTTGATAACTGTTATTTCCTGCAGAGATGAGCCCTGGATGGAAGAAGTGATGGCGGTCTGTGCTGGATGAAGATGAAAAGGGAAAATGAAGGACTTCACCTAGAGACGTCACTGGTGAGTCAGTGTGGTACCTGTACACTGACACTATACACTGTACACTATATACAGAGGTCATGTGTACAATGTCACTAGTGATCACTGTGTTAACTGTACACTGACGATATACACAAAGCTCCTGTGTACAATGTCACCAGCGATCACTGTATTACCTGTACACTGACACTGTATACAGAACTCCTGTGTATAATGTCATTGATCACTATATAACATGTACAATATAAATAGAGCTTCTGTGTATGTCACCGGTGACCACTGTATTACCTGTACACGGACACTGAATACTAAGTACAGATCTCATGCGTATGCTGGCACTTATGGTCATATTAGTATTGTGTTTTTTATTAATGATCAGTATTGTAGTATTTGGTCACTATGTGGTGGTAATACGTTGTCCGGCCATGGTGTGGCTGTGTTTGTTCCTTATAAGTGGTATTATAGGTCACTATGTGATGGTAATATATGGTCTGGTCATGGTGCAGAGGAATTTGTCCCTTGTATGTGTTATTATTGGTCATTTTAAAAATTGAAAAAAAAATTCCTAAATTGTATTGCATATTTTAACACATGTTTAATAAGTTAGAGTAGAGTAGGGCCGGCCAAAAGAGTCTACCTTGTTGTTGTGGCAGATTAAAATATCTTTTTGGCCAAAACAAAAGCTGCTGGCTATGTTTGTGATCTGGTGATGGGAACTGTTAAAGTATGACTGGTGAGAAGAGGCATTTTTCCAAGAGAGAGCGGTGGGACTGTGGACAGTTGGAGGAGTGGAGGTGGGGCTGGGGTGGAGCCTGGGTGGTGTCTCAAGGGGGCCCTGAATATTTTGCCAGTATGGGACCCGAAATTCCTAGTGGCAGCCCTTTTCATAACAAACCACTTGTTAATATTAATAACCTGTTTGCTTACTGCACCAGAAAACATTAGGTCCTGCATGGTTGTAAATTTCTAAAAGAACCATTTAAAAAAATATTTCATAGAGTATTTTTCTAAAATTATTTATTTTAATGCTCAAGATAACCTAGGTCGATAATAATGATCTTAATCAGGGGCGTAAGTACCGCGGTCGCCATTGCGGGGCCGGACTGGCCATCGGGCACTTCTGGCAAATGCCAGAAGGGCCGGTGCCAGTAGTGGGCCGCCCGCTGCACTGTTCCCCCCCGCCCGCCCGCCCCCCGCCAGTTCCGCCGCCGCCACCGCATTTAACTATACCGGCGTCTATGACACCGGTATAGTTCAATGCAATGATGTCGGAGAGAGCGTCACCTGACGCTCCCTCTCCCATCATTCCCCGCTCTGCCTCTGATAGTACACTGCGGCTGCGCGATGACGTCATATCATCACGCACCTGCTGTGTCCTGGGCAGACTGCAGCCGACGGGAGCAGCGCGGGCAAAAGGAAAGGTGAGTTGTTTTTTTTTCTTTTTAACTGTGGGGCCATTATCGGGGGGGGGGGATGAGATGTGGGCTGTGCTGTATATATCCCTGTGCGGGCTGTGCTGTATATATCCCTGTGCGGGCTGTGCTCTATATACCCCTGTGCGGGCTGTGCTGTATATATCCCTGTGAGGGCTGTGCTGTATATATCCCTGTGCGGGCTGTGCTGTATATATCCCTGTGCAGGCTGTGCTGTATATATCCCTGTGCGGGCTGTGCTGTATATATCCCTGTGCGGGCTGTGCTCTATATATCCCTGTGCAGGCTGAGCTGTATATATCCCTGTGCGGGCTGTGCTCTATATATCCCTGTGAGGGCTGTGCTCTATATATCCCTGTGCGGGCTGTGCTGTATATATCCCTGTGCGGGCTGTGCTCTATATACCACTGTGCGGGCTGTGCTGGATATACCACTGTGCGGGCTGTGCTGTATATATCCCTGTGCGGGCTGTGCTCTATATATCCCTGTGCGGGCTGTGCTCTATATATCCCTGTGCGGGCTGTGCTCTATATATCCCTGTGCGGGCTGTGCTCTATATATCCCTGTGCGGGCTGTGCTTTATATATCCCTGTGCGGGCTGTGCTCTATATATCCCTGTGCGGGCTGTGCTCTATATACCCCTGTGCGGGCTGTGCTCTATATACCACTGTGCGGGCTGTGTTGGATATACCACTGTGCGGGCTGTGCTCTATATACCACTGTGCGGGCTGTGCTCTATATACCCCTGTGCGGGCTGTGCTCTATATACCACTGTGCGGGCTGTGTTGGATATACCACTGTGCGGGCTGTGCTCTATATACCACTGTGCGGGCTGTGCTCTATATACCACTGTGCGGGCTGTGCTGGATATACCACTGTGCGGGCTGTGCTGGATATACCACTGTGCGGGCTGTGCTGGATATACCACTGTGCGGGCTGTCCTGGATATACCACTGTGCGGGCTGTCCTGGATATACCACTGTGCGGGCTGTGCTCTATATACCACTGTGCGGGCTGTGCTCTATAAACCACTGTGCGGGCTGTGCTGGATATACCACTGTGCGGGCTGTGCTGGATATACCACTGTGTGGGCTGTGCTGGATATACCACTGTGCGGGCTGTGCTGGCACCCAACACCATGTTGCAGTGCAGGAGATTCCTGCAACAGTCCGAGGCGTATCTAGGGGAATGTGGGGGGAAGTCCCATTTGGAAGTTCTTACCGGGGCCCATAGCTTTGTAGTTACACCACTGATCTTAATACTACACTTAGACTTTGAGCTTGTCCAGATGGCAATGTATCTGGTAACTGAAGGGCATAATGTGGCTCTAAGTGATCAAAATGTGCTTAAAAGGAACCTGTCACCCCCCCCAGTCGTTTCAAACTAAAAGAGCCACCTTGTGCAGCAGTAATGCTGCATTCTGACAAGGTGGCTCTTTTAGTTCTGGGTGCTGTAACTAGAGAAATAATCTGTTTTTTAATTTGTCAGAAATACCTGGTCTTCAGTCAAGGAGGCAGGCGTTTCCCCCCTGCTTTAGACACCACACAGCTGTCACTCACATCTTCTTGGCGCCGGGCGCTGCCTCCTCCTCACCGCTGTTTTCAAAATAGCCGGCGCCTGTGCTCTTTTTCCCTGCCTGGTGCAGGCGCAGTGAGCGCTGCCTGTCTTTCCTCATATGCAGTCCAGCTGACTGCGCCTGTGCGGCCGCCCTGCCTGTGAATCCCAGCCCTGCAGTGACTTATGATTTATTCACATTGTGGGGCGGGGATTCACAGGCAGGGCGGCTGCGCAGGCGCAGTCAGCTGGGCTGCATATGAGGAAAGACGGGCAACACTCACGGGCATGCAAAAATGGATGGAGGAAGAATATCAATTTGCATCTGTGTCGGTTGTGAATCTAAAGGTCGATGTCACATGGTTTGGAGGAGGAAGAGGAGTAAGAGGAAAAGGAGCATGTGGAAGTGGAGGAGGACACTAACTTGGTGCTGGCAGGTGAGGAGCCAGACAATCAGAGTAAAAATGATGATCACCATGGCGCTGGCAATGTAAACCAACCGTCACAGTGGTAGTATGACAATGAAACAAAAGAGCCTTTAATTGTGCTGTTGGGGATGGCAAGCTGTATGCTAAGATGTTTGTGAGAGGACATGTGTATTGTTTTCATGAAGAAAAGTGATGACTATTGGATAGCCATGCTGTTAGACCCTTGATATAAGCAAAATGTGGGATTTTTTTTCCAGCTTCTGAAAGAGAGTTCAAATGGGCTTACTATCAGTTTAAGCTCTGTTGCTTGTTCTGCTAACTTCTGACACCTTAGTGGCTAGCCAACAGACCCCTCTGTGATTCATGCAGACACAATGCTCCCCGCCTGTTGCAGGGATAGGCCAACAAGTGGCTGAGGCAGCAGCAGAAGCATGTACAGTATATTTGATATGATGGAGGAAGATTTGTCAGCCATTCAGACAACCTGACGAACAGTCTGAGCAGCCAGCTGCAATCCTAACCTAGACTGTCCTTTCTCAGCCAAATATATCCTGAGCCACGATCACATGGATTTCTGGGTCAACAAATTAGACCAGTTGCAAGAACTGTCCCAGTTTACTATGGGAGTCAGTACCCGGGGTCACGTTAGAGAAGTTATTGAGGGTGGTCAGTACAATTTTCATACCAAAATGGACCTGCAACAAATGTGTAAAACCTAACATTTGTCAAAAAGAAAAAGACATCTCCTTACCTACCCTGTTTTCCGTTCTGCTTCAGTCACTGCACAGCCATGCCAGCCACATACCTACTGTTTTATTATAGTACTACACATTACTACTGATGCCGGGATATGTACTCTCATGTGTTTGTAACTTCAAGAAACGGCCCTTAATACAGGGCTACTTTTTGAAAACCCTTGATGACAAGCCATAACTTCTTCATGTTCAAACAGAGCAACTGTTTCATCTGCAGAAAAAAAGGGAATCATTTTGGAAGGCTTGATATAAAGCCTTTGTAATGTCCTAATCATTTCACAATTAGCAAACCAGCTGCAAACACTAGTTGAGAGGCCATTACTTCTTCACTTTCGAACCAGTACAGTACACCTGTTTTGTCTCTCAAGTGAAATTTTTGAACAGCTTAAGAAAATGCTATTGTTTCTTCATGGAGTGCTCCTTAAGGTACCGTTACACTAAACGACTTACCAACGATCACGACCAGCGATACGACCTGGCCGTGATCGTTGGTAAGTCGTTGTGTGGTCGCTGGGGAGCTGTCACACAGACAGCTCTCTCCAGAGACCAACGATCAGGGGAGCGACTTCGGCATCGTTGAAACTGTCTTCAACAATGCCGAAGTCCCCCTGCAGCACCCGGGTAACCAGGGTAAACATCGGGTTACTAAGTGCAGGGCCGCGCTTAGTAACCCGATATTTACCCTGGTTACCATTGTAAAAGTAAAAAAAAAAAAAAAAACACTACATACTCACATTCCGATGTCTGTCACGTCCCCCGTCGTCAGCTTCCCGCACTGACTGCCAGTGCCGGCCGTAAAGCAGAGCACAGCGGTGTCAAGCCATTGATTTGTTTATAGGTGCTCTGTGGCTAAAAGTGACTTTCTATATCACCTCTAGGTCAGAGGTAGAGCTGATGTTATCTGCTCTACCCTTATCTGACCTATATTTGGCCTATATTGTGTCCAATAGAGCCCATTTTACTCCAAAATACTTTCACTTACAGGCTGTCAGACATCTAGCAGCCATTGTTATGTGTAATAGAAGTTGTTTAACCCCTTCAAGGCGCTAGCTTTTTTCGGTTTTGCGTTTTCGTTTTTTGCTCCGCTCCTTCCCAGAGCTATAACTTTTTATTTTTCCATCAATATGCCCATGTGAGGGCTTATATTTTGTGGAATTTTGTGGAACAAGTTGTACTTTTGAACGACATCATTGGTTTTTGCAAGTCATGTACTAGAAAATGGGAAAAAAATTCCAAGTGCTTTTAAATTGCAAAAAAAGTGCAATCCCGCACTTGTTTTTTGTTTGGCTTTTTTGCTAGGTTCACTACATGCTAAAAGGGACCTGCCATTATGATTCTCCAGGTCATTACGAGTTCATAGACACATTTTTCATGATCTGGGGTTGGGTGAGGGCTTATTTTTTGCGTGCCGAGCTGATGTTTTTAATCATACCATTTTCGTGCAGATACATTCTTTTGATCGCCTGTTATTGCATTTTAATGCAATGTCTCGGTGACCAAAAAAACATAATTCTGGCCTTTCCAATTTTTTTCTCACTATGCCGTTTAACGATCAGGTTAATCCTTTTTTTTATTGATAGATCAGGCGATTCTGAACGAGGCGATACCAAATATGTGTATATTTGATTTTTTTAAATTGTTTTATTTTGAATAGGGCGAAAGGGGAGTGATTTAAACGTTTATATTTTTCTTATTTTTTTTTACTTTTGCCATGCTTCAATAGCTCCCATCGGAGACTAGAAGCTGGCACAACTCGATCGGCTCTGCTGCATAGGAGCGATGAATAGATCGCTCCTATGTAGCTGAATTACTGTATTGATATGAGTACCTACCACAGGGTGGCGCTCAAAGCAATCCGGCATCAACAACCATAGATGTCTTCAATAGACATCTGGTTGTCATGCCAATGCATCGCTGACCCCCGATCACGTAACGGGGGTCAGCAATGCACTCATTTCTGGCCCGATGGCCGGAAGCGCTGATTAATGGCCGCTCAGTGTTTGACAGCGGCATTTAACTAGTTAATAGCGGTGGGTGTATTGCGATTCCACCAGCTGCTATTGCGGGCACATGTCAGCTGTACAAAACAGCTGACATGTCCCGGCTTTGATGCAGCTCACTGCCGGAGCCCGCATCAAAGCCGGGGATCTGACCTCAGACATACTATCAAGTCCGAGGTCAGAAAGGGGTTAATTTTATTACCTAGTTGAAATGGCAACATTTTACGTAGACATAATTTTGGATGCAAAGGAATCTAAAGGCCAGTAACAATAAAAATTAAGGAAGTTTACAATTTCCAAGAAACTTTGAAAATTTGTGCATGACCAAAACAAATTGGGTAGATCACCTTCTGAATTTCCACACTTCCAACAATTAGGGACTGCAGGAGGAAGTTTATGCAAGAGGGATATGCAGGAGGGAGGAAGTATGATACTGTGGGCGCAATGGGCCCACCAGAATTGATGTGCAAGCCCGGATTAGAGGTGTGATGAACGAGTTTGGAGAATAAATACAATACACAAACAAGTAGTGTGCAGCATAAGATTCCACTTTAATTAAAAGCGAGAGGGGTTTATGTACACTCCTGGTAGAAAGGGCTTTATGCCAACAAACAAGAAACTGTTTTGTGGGATTCAGAGATAGTTGTGTCTAAGGGTACTGTCTCACAGTGGCACTTTTGTCGCTACGACGGTACGATCCGTGACGTTCCAGTGATATCCATACGATATCGCTGTGTCTGACACGCAGCAGCGATCAGGGACCCTGCTGAGAATCGTACGTCGTAGCAGATCGTTTGGAACTTTCTTTCGTCGCTGGATCTCCCGCTGTCATCGTTGGATCGGTGTGTGTGACACCGATCCAACGATGCGTTCACTTGTAACCAGGGTAAACATCGGGTTACTAAGCGCAGGGCCGCGCTTAGTAACCCGATGTTTACCCTGGTTACCATCGTAAAAGTAAAAAAAAAAAAACACTACATACTCACATTCCGGTGTCCGTCAGGTCCCTTGCCATCTGCTTCCCGCTCTGACTGACTGCCGGCCGTAAAGTAAGAGCAGAGCACAGCGGTGACGTCACCGCTCTGCTGTTACGGCCGGCGCTCAGTCAGTGCAGGGAAACGGACGCCGGGGGACGCGAATGTGAGTATGTACTGTTTGTTATTTTACATTTTACACTGGTAACCAGGGTAAACATTGGGTTACTAAGCGCGGCCCTGCGCTTAGCAACCCGATGTTTACCCTGGTTACCCGGGGCCTTCGGCATCGTTGGTCGCTGGAGAGCTGTCTGTGTGACAGCTCTCCAGCGACCACACAACGATTTTCCAACGATCACGGCCAGGTCGTATCGCTGGTCGTGACCGTTGGAAAGTTGCAGAGTGTGACAGTACCCTAAGTGTCTGGCTTGATCCAGAATCTCTGGGACTTTGAATGTGTAAGGGGGAGGTTTCTGTGCAAAAGTTCTGAGTGCTGAATTTACAGCATAAAATGGGGACTGAGAAACAAAATGGAACCTGATTTCTCACAATACCAAAACATGAGTAATTTGTACTGGTTGTCCCTGTAAACAAACATAACATGTAGATACATTACTCCATATCTGTTGCCAAACTCCAGGTGGAAGAGATTCTCCCAGAAGCTTTCCCATTTACTCATGTAGGAATACTTTGGGTGATCATCTGGACAGGGAATAAGTAACTATGGGTTGAACTAGATGGACTTAAAGTCTTCCTTCACCCTTAATAACTATGTAACTAACTAACTATGTAACTATGATATACAGCCAATATGAGACCCTTTGTTGAAACACCTTCTCTTCTACACAATTTTTTGAAAAGAGTGGGGAGAGAGTGGTGGTTGAAAAAAGAGAATGCATAAAGTGTCTGATTTGCAGGTATTGGCAGTTAGAGTTTGCAGGTAGATTGCAATTAGTGTATAAAGTGTTAAAAGGTAATAAAATCCTACAATGAGTGTCCATTATACTTGCAAAGCAAAAATCTTGTTTATTAAACCATGGTTTGGTCTGGCTGTTATTCAGATTAGGTAACTCATTCAGATTTATGTAAACTCAGGGTTAAATCGGAAAGACATCAGAGAAGAATGTTCAGAAGTAAATGAATTTTTTTTAGAGCATGTGTAAGGCGGCCAGGGCGGTAGTCATGGCAACGACTGTAGTGTTCCCATACCCTGGTGCCCCACAGATGAAACAATATGTCCCTTCTGCCATGTGTGTAATGTGCGTAACATGACACTCACATTAGTTGCCAGAGTGCCCTCGTGTTCTGTCACTCTGGCTCCTGATCCATGGGTCAAACCACTCCAGACTCATTGTTCATTCCAAACAGTTCAACTTTAGTTATTAACAGGGTTTTCAGTACAGATGCGGCGCAGTGTATATAGAGTGACATTTCTAAGGCTTTCCCGGCAGCCTCTGTTCTTCCTGACAATTCCTGCCTCGCTTCTGACAATCTCTGCCTCACTTCTGGCAATCCCTGCTCTTTCTGAATAATCCCTGTCCTGTTCAAGCAATCACTGCTCTTCCTGGACAATCCCTGTCCTGTTCCAGCAATCACTGCTCTTCCTGGACAATGCCTGTCCTGTTCCACCAAGCACTGCTCTGTCCTGAACAATCCCTGTCCTGTTCCAGCAAACACTGCTCTGTCCTGGACAATCCTTGTCCTGTTCCAGCAATCACTGCTCTTTCCTGGACAATCCCTGTCCTGTTCCAGCAATCACTGCTCTTCCTGGACAATCCCTGCCCTGTTCCAGCAATCACTGCTCTTCCTGGACAATCCCTGTCCTGTTCCAGCAATCACTGCTCTTTCCTGGACGATCCATGTCCTGTTCCAGCAATCACTGCCTTTCCTGGACAATCCCTGTCCTGTTCCAGCAATCACTGCTCTTTCCTGGATGATGCCTGTCCTGTTCCAGCAATCACTGCTCTTTCCAGACAATCTCTGTCCCATCCATGCCTTTAGGCCTACCAGCTTCCTGACATTCCCCTGGTACAGCCTTGAATTAAAGGGTAACAGGCTCGCCATCTCAGCTTCACCCAATCCCTGCCATAAGCTTCGGATCCTCCTTGAAACAGTCCTGTTTAAGCTGGCGACTGCCTGCTCGACAGTCAGCCTGGGGCCCCTTCTTGCCAAAGCAACCTTATCTCCACAGCTGTCAGACTGTCCCAATTCACTGCTGCATTACAACTTTCCCTGGGCATAGCTGCCCGGGTTCTGCTCTCTAATCAGGAAGTGTCTTTTCTGTTCTTCACTGTTCTGCACTACACTATTCTGTAACTCCTCCCAGTCTGGGAAACTGCTATGCTGCCTATACCCAAGCTAATACTCTTATTCCCTGTCTCTAGTATGCCCCCTCTATTCTAATCACACTATTATCCTATTCTACCTTCTATTCTATCCCTAATTCTGTACACAACACATATCAAATGCATCCACATTGCAGTACATAAACACATTAAAACTTAAAAACGATCTGGAACCGCACACATCAAATGTGAACAATGTCCAAAGGGAGGGAAGCATAAGATTTGCTCATCTCTAACTCTCACCTTACTGTAATGGCAACTTGCTCTCCCTGCCCTGACTTGCTGAGCACATAATAGCATATGATTGAATTGTGTTAATGCACAGAAAAGGCAGCAACTTGCACCAATGACATAATGTGTGTCCGTCCTAAACTACCACAGACCCCCTGTAGGCCCTCCAGCTAAACTGTAGTCATAGGTCAAAGTTCTACTGTAGCTAAGCTGAAAATAAGCACTATCTAAGGAAAATAAATAGCAGATAACATCAGCTCTACCTCTGACCTAGAGGTGATATAGAAAGTCACTTTTAGTGAAGCCACAGAGCACCTATAAACAAATCAATGGCTTGAGAGGTATTTATTTCTAAATGAAAGGTAGCTAATCTCATGGCATTTATGAGTGATAGGCCAATATATTATATTCAGATTTTAAATGATATGTTACTCTTTACATACTTAGTGAAAAGCATGCTATATACCATACTTTCTTCGTTCTAAAACTCAAGAAAATCACGCACTCTACCTCTGAGACTCGCCTGTTTCTAAATGTAACTGCCCTAGGCAGTATATTAGGCAAAACCCTACTCTTAATTAGGGATCCCTAGTGTTATTTCAGTAGAAGTCACTCTGTGGTTGCCACATATAGATTAATAACACGCTATTCCATTCACTCTAGCTGTTACAATTAGAGCATAGAGGTAGTATGAATATCTCTTACTCAGTACGCTATGCTCATGTGGCTTGCCTTGCAGCTAGGAACAAAGACCATATGCAATTTTTCCATCATCTAATGAGAGTATTTACATTTTAACTTTAATCCAACTAAAAAAATGTAGAAAACTGGATGAAAGTGAATTTGCATTAATTGATGTGTTATTTACACTTATTTTACTGAATGCAAATAACCATCACTTCACATTGCATGCTGTGCTTTACTTAATGAGTAATAATGAACATTACAGGAAAATCAAAACCAATTTCTATAATAAAGGAAGGGAAAACACACTTTACTTGGATTATTGCATACACCTGGTTTGCTGCCTTTAGAATTTCTATAAACAAGACAATATACATCGCTGCAAATACACACACACACACACACACACACACACACACACACACACACACACACACACACACACACACACACACACACACACACACATATTTCACCCACACAAACACACTATTCTGCAATTTACTATGTTATCAACAGCACATTAAAGTGAGAGCTATTTTTTTTTACAACTTTTAATACTCATTTTAATTAGGTACTTCACAACTTTTATGACTATAATAGAGATGTAAGTGATCGAATCATTGCAAATTGGGTGTTACTTGCACTCTCAGATGCCTACAGTTCTTGTTAATATTCATGAAATTAAATATTTAAATCTAGCTATTTAACCCCTTAACGACCGCCTATACGCCTTTTAACGGCGGCCGCTAAGGGTACTTAAACCACAGCGCCGTTAATTAACGGCGCTGTGGAAAAAGTGAATAGCGCCCCCCAGAGTCGGATTTTCTCTGGGGTCTCGGTTGCCGAGGGTAGCCGAAACCCCAGAGAACATGATTCGGGGGGTTTTTACCGACCCCCGAGTTGCGATCGCCAGTAATTAACCGTTTACCGGCGGTCGCAACAACAACAAAAAAAACGCGATTTGCCTTTTAATTTCTCTGTCCTCCGATGTGATCGCACATCGGAGGACAGAGAAATAGGGTCCCCGATGGCCCCCGATAGCCCCCAATACTCACCTATCTCCCCCGGTGCTCCTCGTGGCTCCCGATGGGCGCCGCCATCTTTTTTCCGGGAAAAAATGGCGGGCGCACGCGCAGTACGCCCGCCACCCGGCACCCGGAAGATCTTTGGGGTCTCGACTGCCGGGGGTAGCCGAGACCCCAAAGAACATGATCGGGGTCAGTTTGCACCGACCCCTGTTTTGCGATCGCCGGTAATTAACAGTTTACCGGCGACCGCAAAAAAAAAAAAAAAAAAAAAAAAAGCGATCTGTAATTCTCTGTCCTCTGATGTGATCGCACATCAGAGGACAGAGAAATAGGGGGATTCGGGGACCCTAACATACTCACCCGGTGTCCCTGGGTCCTCTTCTGTCTTCTCCTGCCAGCCAACTTTTTCATCATGGCGGGCGCATGCGCAGTGCGCCCGCCATCTGCTGCCATCTGCCGGCCGGCAGCAGAAGACGAGTTGGGGCTAAAATTAGGGTTAGGGTTAGGGTTAGGGTTAGGGTTAGGGTTAGAGTTAGGGTTAGGGTTAGGGTTAGAGTTAGGGTTAGAGTTAGGGTTAGGGTTAGGGTTGGGGCTAAATTTAGGGTTAGGGTTAGGGCTAGGGTTAGGGTTAGGCTACTTTCACACTAGCGTTTTTTTGGCTTCCGTCGCAATGCGTCGTTGGAGAAAAAACGCATCATGCAAAAGTGCTTGCAGGATGCGTTTTTTCTCCATTGGCTTGCATTAGCGACGCATTGCGACGGATTGCCACATGTCGCATCCGTCGTGCGACGGATGCGTCGTGCTTTGGCGGACCGTCGGCACAAAAAAAGCTACATGTAACTTTTTTGTGCGACGTGTCCGCCATTTCCGACCGCGCATGCGTGGCCGGAACTCCGTCCCCGCCTCCCCGCACCTCACAATGGGGCAGCGGATGCGTTGAAAAAACAGCATCCGCTGCACCCATTGTGCGGCGCTTATCACGCTAGCGTCGGTACGTCGGCCCGTCACACTGCGATGGGCTGAGTATGACGCTAGTGTGAAAGTAGCCTTAGGCTTCTTTCACACTTGCGTCGGTACGGGGCGGTCGCAATGCGTCGGCCCGACGTACCGACGCACGTTGTGAAAATTGTGCACAACGTGGGCAGCGGAAGCAGTTTTTCAACGCATCCGTTGCCCAGTCTATGTCCTGGGGAGGAGGGGGCAGAGTTACGGCCACGCATGCGCGGAAATGGCGGACGCGACGTACAAAAAAAAGGTTACATTGAACTTTTTTTGTGACGACGGGGGCTAAAGTTATGGTTAGGGTTGGGGCTAAAGTTAGGGTTAGAGTTGGGATTAGGGTTAGGGTTTGGATTAGTGTTACGTTTGGGATTAGGGTTGGGATTAGGGTTAGGGTTGGGATTAGGGTTAGGGGTGTGTTGGATTTAGGGTTTTGATTAGGGTTATGGTTAGGGTTGAGATTAGGGCTGTTTTGGGGTTAGGGTTGTGATTATCGTTAGGGTTGTGATTAGGATTATGGATCGGGTTGAGATTAGGGTTAGGGGTGTGTTGGAGTTAGGGTTGGAGTTATAATTTGGGGGTTTCCACTGTTTAGGTACATCAGGGGGTCTCCAAACACGACAGCCAATTTTGCGCTAAAAAAGTCAAATGGTACTCCCTCCCTTCTGAGCTCTGCCGTGCGCCCAAACAGTGGTTTACCCCCACATATGGGGCATCAGCGTACTCGGGATAAATTGGACAACAACTTTTGGGGTCCAATTTCTCCTGTTACCCTTGTGAAAATAAAAACTTGGGGGCTAAAAATCTTTTTTGTTGGAAAAAAAAATATTTTTTAATTTTCACTACTCTGCATTATAAACTTCTGTGAAGCACTTGAGCTTTCAAAGTTCTCACTACATATCTAGATAAGTTCCTTAGGGGGTCTAGTTTCCAAAATTTGGTCACTTGTGGGGGTTTCTACTGTTTAGGTACATCAGGGGCTCTGCAAACGCAACATAACACCCACAGACAATTCTATCAAAGTCTGAATTCCAAAATGGCGCTCCTTCTCTTCCGAGCTCTGCCGTGTGCCAAAACAGTGGTTTACCCCCACATATGGGGTACCAGAATACTCAGGACAAATTGGAGAAAAAATATTGGCATCCAATTTCTCTTGTTACCTTTGTGAAAATAAAAATTTGGAGGCTAAAAAAATCTTTTTTGTGGGAAAAAAAATATTTTTTATTTTCACTACTCTGCATTATAAACTTCTGTGAAGCACTTGGGCATTCAAAGTTCTCACCACATATCTAGATAAGTTCCTTGGGGGGTCTATTTTCCAAAATGGGGTCACTTGTTGGGGGTTTCTACTGTTTAGGTACATTAGGGGTCTGCAAACGCAACATAACGCCTGCAGACAATTCTATCAAAGTCTGCATTCCAAAATGGCGCTCCTTCCCTTCCGAGCTCTGCCGTGTGCCCAAACAGTGGTTTACCCCCACATATGGGGTACCAGCATACTCAGGACAAATTGGACAACAACTTTTGGGGTCCAATTTTTCTTGTTACCCTTGTGAAAATAAAAATTTGGGGGCTAAGAAAATCTTTTTTGTGGGAAAAAAAATATTTTTTATTTTCACTACTCTGCATTATAAACTTCTGTGAAGCACTTGGGCATTCAAAGTTCTCACCACATATCTAGATAAGTTCCTTGGGGGGTCTATTTTCCAAAATGGGGTCACTTGTTGGGGGTTTCTACTGTTTAGGTACATTAGGGGTCTGCAAACCCAACATAACGCCCGCAGACAATTCTATCAAAGTCTGCATTCCAAAATGGCGCTCCTTCCCTTCCGAGCTCTGCCGTGCGCCCAAACAGTGGTTTACCCCCACATATGGGGTACCAGCATACTCAGGACAAATTGGACAACAACTTTTGGGGTCCAATTTCTCTTGTTACCCTTGTGAAAATAAAAACTTGGGGGCTAAAAAATCTTTATTGTTAAAAAATATATATTTTTTATTTTCACGACTCTGCATTATAAACTTCTGTGATGCACTTGGGCATTCAAAGTTCTCACTACACATCAATATAAGTTCCTTGGGGGGTCTAGTTTCCAAAATGGGGTCACTTTTGGGGGTTTTCTACTGTTTAGGCACATCAGGGGCTCTCCAAACGCGACATGGCGTCCAATATCAATTCCAGTCAATTTTGCATTGAAAAGTCAAATGGCGCTCCTTTGCTTCCGAGCTCAGCCATGCGCCCAAACAGTGGTTTACCCCCACATATGGGGTGTCGGCGTACTCAAGACAAATTGTACAACAACTTCTGGGGTCCATTTTCTCCTGTTACCCTTGGTAAAATAAAAATTTGGAGGCAAAAAGATCATTTTTGTAGAAAAAATGCAATTTTTTTATTTTCACGGCTCTACGTTATAAACTTCTGTGAAGCACCTGGGGGTTTAAAGTGCTCACCACACATCTAGAAAAGTTCCTTAAGGGGTCTAGTTTCCAAAATGGTGTCATATGTGGGGGGTCTCCACTGTTTAGGCACATCAGCGGCTCTCCAAACGTGACATGGCGTCCGATCTCAATTCCAGCCAATTCTACATTGAAAAAGTAAAACGACACTCCTTCTCTTCCAAGCTCTGCGGTGCGCCCAAACAGTGGTTTACCCCCATATATGGGGTATCGACGTACTCAGGAGAAATTGCACAACAACTTTTGTGGTCTAATTTCTCCTGTTACCCTTGTGAAAATAAAAATTTGGGGGCAAAAAGATCATTTTTGTAGAAAAAATGAGATTTTTTATGTTCACGGCTCTACGTTATAAACTTCTGTGAAGCACTTGGGGGTTCAAAGTGCTCACCACACATCTAGATAAGTTCCTTGGGGGGTCTAGTTTCCAAAATGGTGTCACTTGTGGGGGGTTTCCACTGTTTAGGCACATTAGTGGCTCTCCAAACGCGACATGGCGTCCGATCTCAATTCCAGCCAATTCTGCATTGAAACAGTCAAACGGTGCTCCTTCACTTCCAAGCTCTGCGGTGCGCCCAAACAGTGGTTTACCTCCACATATGGGGTATCGGCGTACTCAGGAAAAATTGCACAACAAAATTTGTGGTTAAATTTCTGTTTTTACACTTGTGAAAATTAAAAAAAATGGTTCTGAAGTAAAATGTTTGCAAAAAAAAGTTAAATGTTCATTTTTTTCTTCCACATTGTTTTAGTTCCTGTGAAGTACGTAAAGGGTTAATAAACTTCTTGAATGTGGTTTTGAGCAGCTTGAGGGGTGCAGTTTTTAGAATGGTGTCACACTTGGTTATTTTCTACCATATAGACCCCTCAAAATCACTTCAAAAGTGATGTGGTCCCTAAAAAAAAATGGTGTTGTAAAAATGAGAAATTGCTGGTCAACTTTTAACCCTTATAACTCCCTAACAAAAAAAAAAAAATTGTTTCCAAAATTGTGCTGATGTAAAGTAGACATGTGAGAAATGTTATTTATTAACTATTTTTTGTGACATATCTCTCTGATTTAAGGGCATAAAAATACAAAGTTTGAAAATTGCAAAATTGTAAAAATTTTCGCCATATTTCCATTTTTTTCATAAATAATCGCTAGTAATATCGAAAAAATGTTACCACTAACTTGAAGTACAACATGTCACGAAAAAACAATCTCAGAATCAGCGGGATCCGATAAAGCGTTCCAGAGTTATAACCTCATAAAGTGACAGTGGTCAGAATTGTAAAAATTGGCTCGGTCATTAAGTACCAAATTGGCTCTGTCACTAAGGGGTTAAGACTAGGCATGGGCGAATCCAAACTGTAAAGTTCTGGACCCATACCGATCACATAGTGTTCGGTCACAAGGTCTCGAACACGGGTTTCCATGGGAAACCCATGTTACAGTTCGGGTCCAGTGCCTGTAGGCTGTAAAAGCATAAATATAATAACATACATTATACTTACCTGTCCAGCGACGCGCAAACACTGCTGGAAAAAGCCGAAGACTGCAATGAATACCGCTGGAAGTTAATGAGCAGCCCCAGAAGCAGATGTGGCTGAGAGACAGCGGGACGGGAGGACTCGTCGCTGGACCAGTAAGTATAATTATTAGTGATGAGCGAATATACTCGTTACTCGAGATTTCTCGAGCATGCTCGGGGGTCATCCGAGTATTTTTTAGTGCTCGGAGATTTAGTTTTTCTTACCGCAGCTGAATTATTTACATCTGTTAGCCAGCATAAGTACATGTGGGGGTTGCCTGGTTGCTAGGGAATCCCCACATGTACTTATGCTGGCTAACAGATGTAAATCATTCAGCTGCGGCAAGAAAAACGAAATCTCTGAGCACTAAAAATAATCGGAGGACCCCCGAGCGTGCTTGAGAAATCTCGAGTAACGAGTATATTCGCTCATCACTAATAATTATCATGTTTATTTTTAATTTTATGCTTTGTTTTACAGCCCCCCGCCCCAAATCTCATATCTGTAAAGTCCAAGCTCGGGGTTCGGACACAAGTTCGCATCATCTCCGGCCCCGAACTCGAACTTTACAAAAAAAAGTAGGGCGAACACACCAATCCCAATCATCAGGGGGCTTGCCCATCACTACTTAAGACCTCAAATTGTTTACCTAGCTTAAGATGTAAAGCTATTGATTAATTTGGTACATATTAATTAGTCCATGCCCTAAAATATGAAATCTATGCCGACCTCTTTTGCTAAAACCCACCCTTTTTCAGAAAAAAAATCCAGAGCAACAAATTTTGCAAATTTTTGCAGCTAGAACTCAGAGGGTCTGATAAATTCTCTCAAAAGGTTCTGCAAAAAGTGTTTTTAATTGGTTAATTTCTATAAAGAATCAACACTGGCTTTTTCTTGTCTGTATTGATTAGAGGGCAGCATGGTGGCTCAGTGGTTAGCATTGCAGCGCTGGGTACCTGGGTTCAAATTCCACCAAGGACACCATCTTCAAGGAGTTTGTATTGTCTCCCTGTGTTCATGTGGGTTTCGTCCCACACTCCAAAGACTTACTGATAGTGAATTTAGATTGTGAGTCCCACTGGGGACAGCGATGATATTGTTTGTAAAGTGCTATATAAAAAAAGCATAATGCATAAAGAAATATTCACTGAATTTAAAAGGTTAGTCTCAGACTAACATCTGAATGGCCTATCCATTGGATAGTTCACAAATTTTAGATCAATGTGGTACGATAACTGGCAGCCCCACTGATCAGGGGTTATCTGCTCTTCTGGCAACCAATTATAAACAATGTTCAGACCTGGAACAACGATGCTCCACACATTGTTCAGCTAATGCTCCCAGATACTGGATATTATCTTCCATTCAAGTAAATGTTTCATTTTTAGATCAGTACTATAACACAAGACAACTGAAACATTCAAGGTAATGTGTTTTAAAGGGGCTCTTAATTGAGTTGTCCAGGACTAACATTGATGACCTCTCAGAGTATGTGAGAATGGTCCATGTATAACTATGGATATTTCTGATTCCTGCCTAACTAGTTTTATTAATTTCTTACAATAATGGAGTTTTTACTCCTCCTGAGATAAATAATTCCAGTAGCATACTATGCACTGAGAAACAGTCCTAAGTCTACTATTATTGAGTTTTTTTCAGATGGTGACTCCCAAATGACTGAAAAGAAAAATGTAAGAGTGGGTAACCAAGGGGGCAGAATCAGATGAAGACATTAAATAGACAGAAACAAAGTGACAGAGCCTACCAAAAAACAGGGTAATGAAGTAAAAATATTTAACCTCTCATTCCACACCCTAAGGGACAATGGAGCGTCACTCCTGACAAAAGATTGATCTGTTTCTCCAGCTAATAAATGTAAAGGGTTTGACCTATTTCTTAAACTTCATTCATTCATTAGAAAACTAACACTAAAAATACTTTCCATCTTGAACACAAAGATCCATCAAACACTATTTTTGATAGAAAAGCCAGTACAGAAATAACTACAGGTACACCGCCAAGCCATCAAGAATAAAACCAAAGTTGAAATTAAATTCCACCAAGGAGAACATCATAAAGATGCCTTTTCAATACTTGTGGGCAATTAATTGAGGGTGCTGAAGTAGAATATCACCTCATGGGAAAAGGAAGAACAGCGCTTCTTGTCTTGCTGTGATGGTCTTTGGAAAGGTAGGGGGGCCTGAAACTATCCCTGGAACTGGGACCCTAACTATCCCTGTCCCTGGGAACTCTTGATAGTAGAGAGACCCAAGTCTCAGATCGACATTGCTTTGCTCCTGATATGTCCTAAGCTGTCTCCGCCACCTCCCCCAGGAGGCCGGGGCAGATATGTTAGTGTATAAACACGTAAGACAAACAGGGATAACAAAAAGCAACTTACATACAAAAACACATAATGTGAACCCACCCTTAGAAGCCATGATTTTTATCTTTGCCACTGTCCAGTAATGCCTTTAAGGCCATGTGCACACGTTCAGTATTTTTCGCGTTTTTTTCGCATTTTTTCGCTATAAAAACGTGATAAATACGAGAAAAAAATGTGAAAAAAATGCTTACAGATGCCTCCCATTATTTTAAGTGTATTCCGCATTTCTTGTGCAAATGTTGCATTTTTTTCCGCGAAAAAAATCGCATCGCGGAAAAAAAAAGCAACATGTTCATTAAATATGCGGAATTGCGGGGATTCCGCACACCTAGGAATGCATTGATCTGCTTACTTCCCGCACGGGGCTGTGCCCACCATGCGGGAAGTAAGCAGATTATATGCGGTTGGTACCCAGGGTGGAGGAGAGGAGACTCTCCTCCACGGACTGGGCACCGTATAATTGGTAAAAAAAAAGAATTAAAATAAAAAATAGTCATATACTCACCTTCGATGGCCCCCGGAGTCTTCCCGCCTGTCATCGGTGCATGCTGCCGCTTCCGTTCCTATAGATGGAGTGTGTGAAGGACCTGCGATGACGTCGCGGTCACGTGACCGCGACATCATCGAAGGTCCTGCACACACCATCTATAGGAACGGACGCCGCTGAGGAGATCGGCTGTCTGCAGAGGGTGAGTATAACCATTTTTTTATTTTTTTATTATTTTTAACATGATATCTTTTTACTATTGATGCTGCATAAGCTGCATCTATAGTAAAAAGTTGGTCACACTTGTCAAACAGTATGTTTGACAAGTGTGACCAACCTGTCAGTCAGTTTTCCAAGCGATGCTACAGATCGCTTGGAAAACTTTAGCATTCTGTAAGCTAATTTCGCTTGCAAAATGCTAAAAAAAAGCGAAAAAAACGGGAAAAAAACGCAAAAAAAAAAATGCGGATTTCTTGCAGAAAATTTCCAGTTTTCTTCAGGAAATTTCTGCAAGAAATCCTGACCTGTGCACATACCCTAACTCCTATGCTCTCAACATGCTTGCTTAGCAAACAGATGCATCTCTAGTGGAGCACTCCTCCAAATTGCCAACATCTCTATCATCTTGGAAACCAGTGACATTATCTGGTACCAGTGTGCTTGCACTTCTAAACGTCATGGCTGCTTGTGCAATCTGTGACAGACATAAGAACTAGAGTACATATGTCGTCACCCTTCTTCTCATACACAATGTCTTGTTTGCCCTGCATCCCTGGTTCTACCTTTTTTTTTTCCTTTAGGATCATGATTTTTATGTATTTTTTTAACATTTAAACATCATTATTATAACCTTTGTTACAAGTATTCACTTATTTTTATTGAATTGTATGTTTTACCACATATGCACAAAACCTTCCCATGGAATGATTTCAACTTTGCGTTGTGTGAAAGGCCACTCAACTTCATTATGTCTATGTAAAAATGTCGTGTTTTGAGAAAGTATTTCATAATAAAGACTGTGTTTTACACAACTTGATGCTCTTGCTGCATTGTTTTAGAACATTGATCCCACTTTGATATTTATTTAACTATTGGTGCAAACCAACCAAGCACCAGAGGTCTGACTTCATTGCCTCTTGTTACTGCACAGTCTAGACAGATCATATGAACGGTCAATAATTGGGTGATCAATACATGCCATTCAAAACTGAATATTAGTATTTCTGTTGGCACCTGAAGACCTGGATACTAATTTTTCCCATGTGGAGCTTAGTCGTAGGTGTCAATTGGGCATTGATTCTTGACTAAAGTATATTGTGTCATTGACAACAAACCCATCCCTTCATTATTGATTGACACTGCCTAAAAAATAAATTAGATGTTGCAGAGGATTAAATCGAAATCCAAAGAGGAGAGGTTTTGAAGTGGTTTCTGACAATAACTCAGGACACTTTCCTAAAGAATGAACACGTAGTAGATACTTGATCATTTTTAAGCATACCTATTTGCCACTGATAGGAGAATATACGACTAGAATCCCAATGTATTTCCTTTATTAAAATTACTAGAATGATTTACTTGAAAAGTCTCAAGAAAAAAGTCAAGAGACTTGTAGGCATAAATACTAAAAATGATACTAAAATACGGAGGTGCTTTAATTTAAAAAATATTGTCATAAACCTTTTTATAGTATGATTGCAGTTAGTGGACATCACTGGCATTTTAGCTTTTTCTGGATAATCCACAATTAAATAAGATTATCATTATTATTTTTTTCTTGCAAAATTTCATAAATAAATTGTAATAAATAATCATTACATAAATCCTTTAGCTATCCTCTTTTAACACTGACAAACTGGATTAAAAGAATGCCATGGTCTCATTTTAATCATCAAAAAGCTAGAATTATAGGAAAATAAATAGGAAAAATACACAGGAAACAGGATTCATTAGATCCTTTTAGAACTGTCTGTTTACAATATATTTAATTAGCTACATCAAACCGTGTATTTATGGCTATAATGCTAATGTTATTAGAAACATAACTGATATGCTTTATGCTGCACATCAGCTGAAGAGGTAATTTCACTAATGCAAAAAGGAGACTGGTAGAAAATTCATCTATGCTCATTTCAAAGTTAAAGAAGCAACTTAAAATGAATAGTGAGTTTTACATTTTAACTTTTGCATGTTAACAAAAAGTGAAAATATTCCCTAATCAATCAATTAAGAAATCCATTTCATGATTCATGACTGTACATTAAGATATTTAGGCCTTGATGACTATCTGCTGGGACACGCTACAGCACTCTTTTTTAACAGCTGCATTGGTTTTCATGTAAGACATATTACAAACTTAAAAACAAAACCCTATGTTGGCTGGCAACTATCTATACCATAGAAGTTCTCATTAAGATGACTTGAATCTATAGCCAAGTATCTAAATAAGTCAACATTAAAGGGGTTGTCCAGTGAAAACACATTTTCACCTAGCCACAAGAAGGATGATAGCTTGTTTGGTGGAAAATACAATGATCAGCAGCAAGTGGAACTTGTATCCCCTTTAGAATAGAACGCCAGTGAGAATTCTCAACCTGCACTCTTTTCATTCCCTATAAGGCTGGTGAACCCAATGGAGACTGAATCGAGCAGCATACAACCTGCTTCTCCATTTTGCAACCAGGATAACAGTTCCCCTTTGGAGTTAAAAATTCCCAGTTTTGCAGATGGCTGCTACACCCAGCAATAGGACAGTCACCAACCAGCAAGCTATCCTGGTAATAAGCAATAACTTGTTTTAACCATCATTCGGATATTCGTGAGTCACGTACCTGTTGCATCCTTTTATTTCACGGATACAAAACTTATCTAGTATAGTCTATTGAGCTATTCACATGTTTGTATATTTTTGCATGATGAGTGTCAGGAACAAATAATGAAAAATGTCCATTTTTTTATCAGAGTCATGGCTGAAAATTACCCGCCCAAGGCTTTGTTCAGAAGACAAGGATATGAGGAAATAGTCCTTGAAATATCCTCATGATACATTTTAGCTTAACCACTTCTCAACTTGTGACATACTATTACTTCATATGTCATCTCCCTGTCTTTAAGGCAGGCACAGAAGCTGAGCCTGCACTATAACTGGCAGATGATGGCTATATTAGTCATCATCTGCCTCTAACAGCACTGATTTGAACTGAGTGTCACCCACTGTTTCAATTCCTTAAATTCTGCTGTCAATCTCTGACATCAGTGTTTAAAGGGTGCATCATTCCACATATCTATTAGCTTTCCTCTGTCATGTGATCACGGGGTGTCAGTGGGTTTCTCTGGCAGTGGGAGATCTGCTTATGATCCCTGTGCTGACTATCTCAGTATTCCTATGAAGACCAGCCTTTGGCTGATGTTCATAGGAGACCGTGATTATATAACGCAGTACTATACTGCAATGCCTTGGTACTGCAGTATATAGAACAGGTGTATAGTACAATCACATATTCAAATGTCTAACAAATAAACTAAGCTATTAAAATATAAAAAATATAAAAAATATAAACATTTTAATTGCTCCCATTTTACCCCATTAAAAGCAAAGATTAGATAGTTAGAACAAGGACATAACAGATCTACCAGCCTGCGCTGCATGCAGTGTTTTGCAAGAAAGATCAACAAGCCAAACAGATGAAAACTTTTAATATGCTAAAGGTTTCTAACAAAGCATTTAGGCTGTTCTGCATTATTACCCTGTGAGTGGTGCCCCTTCATAAAGATTATAAAAATTTACACTGAATAAAGAGTCCCATCTATGGAGCCATATGGAAGATATGAAATCCAAAAAAACAGAATACTCGAGGGAGAGTAGCAGAAATGCAATAGGCGCAATAACTTCCTACTTCTGACTGGACAACAGGTCCTTTTTAAAGAATTAAAGGGAACCTGTCACCCCCAAAATCGATGGTGAGGTAAGCTCACCGTCATCAGGGGCTTATCTACAGCATTCTGTAAAGCTGTAGATAAGCCGCCGATGTTACCTGAAAGAGGAAAAAAAAATCTTTAGATTATACTCACCGAGGGGCGGTCCCGCTCCGATGAGTGTCTCAGGTCCGGTACAGCACCTCCCATCTTCATTCCATGACGTCCTCTTCTGGTCTTCACGCCGCGGCTCCGGCGCAGGCGTACTTTGTCTGCCCTGTTGAGGGCAGAGTAAAGTACTGCAGTGCGCAGGTGACGGAAAGGTTAGACAGGCCCGGCGCCTGCGCACTGCAGTACTTTGCTCTGCCCTCAACAGGGCAGACAAAGTACGCCTGCGCCGGAGCCGCGGTGTGAAGACCAGAAGACGACGTCATGGAATGAAGATAGGAGGCCACGGAGCGGACCTGAGACACCCATTTGACCGGACCGCAGCGGGACCGCCCCTGGGTGAGTATAATATAACCTCTTTTTCTCCTCTTTCAGGTAACATTGGCGGCTTTTCTACAGCATTACAGAATGATGTAGATAAGCCCCTGATGACGGTGAGCTTACCTCACCATCGATTTTGGGGGTGACAGGTTCCCTTTAAAGACCATATATGATCCAAACTAGTGATGGGAAAATATATTTTAGTGGAATTGAATTTTACTCAAATTTTAGAAAAATCCAAAATGCAGCGGTTCATCAGTGCAGAAAACTGACATAAAAGCTTAGAAAAGTCTACTTTTTTTGCGCAACAGGGAGTTGTACAAATATGTTGCCACTCAACTGCCATTTTCACAGCAGTCTGAATGCCATTTTGGCAATGCTAGAGAGGAGTCAGTGGAACGAGTGTTTAGCCAAGCCCCCACAACAAATTGATCAAAAGGTTGGTGGTTGGTACACCAGAAATGCTACTCCAGTCACTGAGTGAAGTAGCTTTTCTTGCACAGCGTACGTAGGTGCACAACACTCAGAAGAAGTGCCAAACTAATTAAGTGGCATGCACATCTTAGCTCAGATTGTTTGCTTTAAAAATCCAGACAGCAAATTCACAGCTTAGGTTATGCCCCTAGGGTATGTTCACATTGACTTTCTTCATTTGATTTTGATGCAGAAAACAAGTGAGTCAAAATCCACATGAGATCTACTCAGAAATCACCTACTATTGATTTCCACATACAGTAGTTCAGCTCAGCCATTTTTTCCAATAAAAAAGGGAAGAAGCCAGCACTGCTTATGGTCAGATTGCAATACATAACGTGCATATGCACATATTGATTTCTAACTGTATTTCATTAGCAAACAATTGATCAATTCTTTGATCTTCAGGTACAATATGCATTTAATGTGGTCTTGCTTTTAATACATTTAGAAGGCCGTAATGGCACAGCGAATATAAAAATCATAGAGTAGGACTGCCCCATTATGAGAATGCCTTGGCGTGGCAGGCTGGCTCAAAGAATTGATCAATTGTTTGCTAAATGTCTCATTTTGAAATACAGTTAGAAATCAATATGTGCACATGCACCTTATGTATTGCGTTCTGACCATAAGCAGAGCTGGCTTCTCCCCTTTTTTATTTTTTTCCAATATGATTAAAAAAAATGAACTGACATATCACTTCTTCAATATGGATTGCTAATAGAATCTGAAATAAACTTACATTTAGGCTCACATCAGGTGAGCATATAAAAAAATCATACGAGTTTAATCCACAAAACTTGGACAATTTTTATCCAAGTCGTCATCCGTGTGTCTGGTTTTTTTTTTCTATCTCTGTGTGATATCCAGTTTTAAAATCTATATAATCAAATAAAGTTTTGTAGGTTAATAACAGCAAAATAGCCATATAAAATGAATGCCACATAGATTATCCATATGGCGTCCTATTTATCTTATGCACTCATAAAATTGTATAGGTAATTCTCATCCAACTTACGGAAGAGACTAGTGCATGCTATGATTTTTTTTCACATGGATACTCAATCCAAGTGAAACACGGCCATCTGAATAGCCCTATTAAATTACATTAATTAGATATTTACTTGGACAGCACATGTCTGTATAATACACTTGTTTGAAGAAGCCCTTAAATCAATGGAAGAATAAAAAAAAAAAGAAAAGGCAAAAAGCAGAATGAAGCATAAAAAAGACCCACATAAAAATGAAAATAAATATCTGAAGTTCTGATATGGATTTCTATTGAAAGCTATGTTGACCTTTTCCACCTTCAGGTCAGCAAAAGCACACATTATAGGAATTAACTTTATTTCCCCTAGCAGAGTTTGGGTTTCTGTCACGGGGACGGCACTGGTTCAGCCACTGCTTTGAGAATACATAGCAACGGCTGTAACCGCGCCACCGACCCCAACTGACAGAAGGCCCCAGTGCTGTACTGCTGTTAGTCAGTGCCGACGTTACAGCCTCCATTCTGTATTCTCAGAGTGGTGACTAAGTGTCTGCGCTGGGCGGGTTAATCAAAGCTATTAACCTGCAGATTAACCCCATATTTGCAGGTTAATAGCGTTTTTTCTGGTGGCAGGTTAGTGAGTCATGGTTACGACCTGAACTTAAGAATTTCATGGGCTTATATGATGCTGTCAACTTTGTTTTGGGGTAAATTTGCAAGTTGACAGCGTTATTATGCTACCCGGCGCCTGTACGTAGCTGAATGCAGTGGCGAGAAAATGATCTTTACTATTCTACCCGCCAACATTCGGTATTCAGTTATAGGGGCAGGGGTGGAGCCGGTTCAGTCACCAGCCCTGATTTGCACTTGCTCTATATTGCGGCCAGCTGTCAGTAAGGGCTTGGATCACGGTTACAGTTGCCGCTCTGTATACTCAGAGCAGTGACTGAACCGGCACCACCCCGCCTCTATTACTGAATACTGAATGCTGGAGGGGAGAACAAAGATAATTTTCTCCCCGCTACATTCGTTACATGCAGGCGACAGACAGCCTCATAACGCTGTTAACCTGCAGATTAACCCCATATCTGCAGGTTAACAGCATTATTCCTGGTGACAGGTTCCCTTTAAAGTACTATTTGCATATCCTTTTCATCAGAGATGAGCAGATTTTTTGAAGCTTGAGTTAACTTACTTTGCCGAATTTTCCCCAAAATTTGATTTGTGGCAAATAAATTTGAGCAAATGTCAATAATGGAAAGATTGTAATTGCTCAGAAAATACATGATACATGTGAGGGAGAGGAGAGAGAGAGAGAGTGAGAACTCTACTGACCATAACAGTTTATACTCTCTAGGGGAGAGGAAGAAAATATCAGAGAGAGATGAACACACTTACCATAAAAGCTTACACTCTACAGGCGAGAGAGAGGGGACCTTACTGACCATAAGAGCTTACACTCTACTGGCGAGACAGAGAGGACCACACTGACCATAAGATCTTACACTCTACTGGCGAGAGAGAGGATCTCACTGACTATGAGTGCTTACACTCTATAGACGAGAGAGAGAGGACCTCACTGACCATGAGAGCTTACATTCTACAGGCGAGAGAGAGAGAGGACCTCACTGACCATGAGAGCTTACACTTTACAGGCGAGAGAGAGGACCCCACTGACCATAAGAGCTTGCATTCTACAGGCGAGAAAGAGGACCTCACTGAGCATGAGGGCTTACACTGTACAAACAGGTGAGAGAGAGAGGATCACACTGACCATTAGAGTTATTACTCTACAGGTGAGAGAGAGAGGACCTCACAGAGCATGAGAGCTTACACTCTACAGGCGAGAGAGGAGCTCACTGACCATGAGAGCTTACACTCTAAAGGCGAGAAAGAGAGGACCTCACTGACCATGACAGCTTGCACTCTACATACAGGCAAGAGAGAGAGAGGACCCCACTGACCATAAGAGATTACACTCTACAAGAGAGAGAGGACCCCACCGACCATAAGAGCTTACACTGTACAGGAGAGAGAGGACCCCATTGAACATGAGAGCTTACACTAGAGGAGAGAGAGGACCCCACTGACCATGAGAGCTTACACTCTACAGGAGGGAGAGAGGACCACAATGACCATGAGAGCTTACACTGTACAGGAGAGAGAGAGGACCCCACTCACCATAAGAGCATACACTCTACTGGAGGGAGAGAGGACCCCACTGACCATAAGAGCTTACACTGTACAGGAGAGAGAGAGGACCACACTGACCATAAGAGCTTACACTCTACCGGAGAGAGAGAGAGGACCCCACTGACCATAAGAGCTTACACTCTACAGGAGAGAGAGAGGACCCCACTTACCATGAGAGCTTACACTCTACAGGCGAGAGAGAAAGGACCCTACTTACCATGAGCTTACACTCTACAGGCGAGAGAGGACCCTACTTACCATGAGAGCTTACACTCTAAAGGCGAGAGAGAGGACCACACTGATCATAAGAGCTTACACTCTACAGTAGAGAGAGAGAGGACCCCACAGACCATAAGATCTTACACTCTACAGGTGAGAGAGAGAGGACCTCACTGACCATGAGAGCTTACACTCTACAGGAGGGAGAGAGGACCCCACTGACCATGAAAGCTTACACTCTACAGGAGGGAGAGAGGACCCCACTGACCATGAGAGCTTACACTGTACAGGAGAGTGAGAGGACCCCACTGACAATAAGAGCTTACACTCTACTGGAGGGAGAGAGGGCCCCACTGACCATAAGAGCTTACACTGTACAGGAGAGAGAGAGGACCACACTGACCATAAGAGCTTACACTCTACAGGAGAGAGAGAGGACCCCACTGACCATAAGAGTTTACACTCTACAGGAGAGAGAGAGGAGCTAACTGACCATGAGAGCTTACACTCTAAAGGCGAGAAAGAGAGGACCTCACTGACCATGACAGCTTGCACTCTACATACATGCAAGAGAGAGAGAGGACCCCACTGACCATAAGAGATTACACTCTACAAGAGAGAGAGGACCCCACTGACCATAAGAGGTTACACTGTACAGGAGAGAGAGGACCCCATTGAACATGAGAGCTTACACTAGAGGAGAGAGAGGACCCCACTGACCATGAGAGCTTACACTCTACAGGAGGGAGAGAGGACCCCACTGACCATGAGAGCTTACACTGTACAGGAGAGAGAGAGGACCCCACTGACCATAAGAGCTTACACTCTACAGGAGAGATAGAGAGGACCCCACAGACCATGAGGGCTTACACTCTACAGGCGAGAGAGAGAGGACCCCGCTGACCATAAGAGCTTACACTCTACAGGAGAGATAGAGAGGACCCCACAGACCATGAGGGCTTACACTCTACAGGCGAGAGAGAGGACCCCGCTGACCATAAGAGCTTACACTCTACAGGAGAGATAGAGAGGACCCCACAGACCATGAGGGCTTACACTCTACAGGCGAGAGAGAGAGGACCCCGCTGACCATAAGAGCTTACACTCTACAGGAGAGATAGAGAGAACCCCACAGAACATGAGGGCTTACACTCTACAGGCGAGAGAGAGAGGACCACACTGACCATGAGAGCTTACACTTATATTGATTCCTCAAGAAATCTACTATAAACTTTACACTTTCAAGTCAAAAACATTAAGAAAGCTGCTACAGAAACTGCTTCAGAAAGGCAGGAAAAAAAGAAAAAGCTAGAAAGGCTTCATTAGAAATGAAACCCTGGTAAAAAAAACAAAAACAAAAACAAAGAACACGTGTTCCCAACATGGATTACTTTTGAAACAAGTCAGAAGTTTTCACCTTAAAAAAAGCAATGCAAATGTACTTATAGTTTTACGTTATGTAATCGTTTACAGAATGGCATAATGCTTTGTCTTTTGATGAATTTTCTAAAGTTTTGTCCATATGCAGAGCAGTGCAGAGATCTGATTTAGCGGTTTGTAAACAGACTTACCTCCAAGTCTTCTGAACTCTTTCCTTCTCATGTCTTGGATAGTGCCTCCATATCCATAATCAGATGCATTCTTAAAATGCTTCTGAAAATGAGAGAAGGAAAGCAATTCTTCTAGATTCATGGCCGTCTGCTCCCTCTTCATGTGAGCAGCACTGTCTGACAATGAGAAACTTGAGAGCAAACTTCACTAAAGTGAATGTGTATGTCAGAACCAGGAAGAAGCGAAAAGTGAAGGGAGGAGCGAACAGCTGACAGGATCACAACAAGACTGGCAGGGCAGCGACCACACAAGGCTGCTGTGCACATGTATATATACTGGAGAGGTCACAAGAGGATGGTGCTGAGGGAGCCATGTGAGGCGGACTTGGTGTAGGCCACATGATGTCCCGGTCATACTAGTTTAGCTAGTTTATCCTATCAAGGAACAATAAAGTGTAATGATGTGCTAATGTCCATACAAACTTCTGCAAGTTATGGTCGTAAAAATGAATCAAATTATCTATCTATCTATCTATCTATCTATCTATCTATCTATCTATCTATCTATCTATCTATCCATACATACAGTACACCACTGAGTATGCATGTCCTAAGATACCTGTATATCACCTTGTACACACCATAGGAGAAATTTGCATAGAAAGTTTCTCTATGAAACATTTCCTGCAGGACAGATTTCACAAGGACACAACATCATGTACAGCACCATGGAGTCAATGGTGCTAAATAAAGAAATAATAATAATAATAATAATTGCAGGAGTAATGCCGCACCATAGTTTCACAACAGAAAAAAATAATTCTCCAATGACTTTGCCACCATTAGGAGAACGTGACAGTTTCTTTTTTTCATATTGTTAAAAGCAATCTGTCACCACCTTTTGACCTTTCGTTGCTTTGTCCTATAACTAGTCTTGCCTGTTTCAATGTCATCTGTCTGCCCCTAGGACCCTTTTGAGCAATTACTATGGCCATACAGGTAATAGAATGGTTTACCCAGTCTTACCTGTATGCCTCATAGCTGCGGACTAGATGTTGAGAAAAGCAGCTATAATGTTTTTTGTTAATGATTTCTTCCAGGCTTCTAGGTAATGTGCATACGGCAGCCCCAATGTCACCTAAGTAAGGTATATACGGCAGCCAAGTGTCACCTATTTAATGTGCATACCGCATCCTACGTGTCACCTATGTAAGGTATATACGGCAGCCCCAGAGTCTCCAATGTAATATGCATATGGCAGCCCCAGTGTCACCTATGTAAGGTATATACGGCAGCCCCAGGGTCACCTATGTAATATGCATATGGGAGCCCCAGTGTCACCTAAGTAAGGTATATACGGCAGCCCCAGTGTCACCTATTTAATGTGCATACGGCAGCCTACGTGTCACATATGTAAGGTATATAAGGCAGCCCCAGAGTCTCCTATGTAATATGCATACGGCAGCCCCAGTGTCACCTATGTAAGGTATATACGGCAGCCCCAGTGTCACCTATGTAAGGTATATACAGTACAGCAGCCCCAGAGTCTCCTATGTAATATGCATATGGCAGCCCCAGTGTCACCTATGTAAGGTATATACGGCAGCCCCAGGGTCACCTATGTAATATGCATATGGGAGCCCCAGTGTCACCTAAGTAAGGTATATACGACATCCCCAGTGTCACCTATTTAATGTGCATACGGCAGCCTATGTGTCACATATGTAAGGAATATACGGCAGCCTCAGGGTCACCTATTTAATGTGCATACAGCAGCCTACGTGTCACCTATGTAAGGTATATACGGCAGCCCCAGAGTCTCCTATGTAATATGCATACGGCAGCCCCAGTGTCACCTATGTAAGGTATATACGGCAGCCCCAGTGTCACCTATGTAAGGTATATACGGTACAGCAGCCCCAGAGTCTCCTATGTAATATGCATATGGCAGCCCCAGTGTCACCTATGTAAGGTGTATACAGCAGCCCCAGTGTTTCCAATGTAATGTGCATACAGCAGCCCCAGTGTCACCTATGTAAGGTATATACAGCAGCCCCAGTGTCTCCAATGTAATGTGCATAGAGCAGCCCCAGTGTCACCTACAGTGAATATGGAAAGTATTCAGACCCCTTTAAATTTGTCACTCTTTGTTTCATTGCAGCTATTTGATAAATTCAAAAACGTTCATTTTTTTCTCATTAATGTACACTCTGCACCCCATCTTGACTGAAAAAAAAACAGAAATGTAGGAATTTTTGCAAATTTATTAAAAAAGAGAAACTGAAATATCACATGGTCATAAGTATTCAGACCCTTTGCTCAGTATTGAGTAGAAGCAACCTTTTGAGCTAGTACAGCCATGAGTCTTTTTGGGAATGATGCAACAAGTTTTTCACCTCTGGATTTGGGGATCCTCTGCCATTCTACCTTGCAGATCCTCTCCAGTTTCATCAGGTTGGATGGTAATCGTTGGGGGACAGCCATTTTCAGATCTCTCCAGAGATGCTCAATTGGGTTTTCATCCAGGATATCGCTGTACTTGGCCTCATTCATGTTTCCTTCAATGACAACCAACCGCCCTGTCCTTACATCTGAAAAACACCCCCATACCATGATGCTGCCACCACCAAGTTTCACTGTTGGGATTGTATTGGGCAGATGATGAGCAGTGGCTGGTTTTCGCCACACATACCGCTGAGTATAATCACCAAAATGGACTATCTTCATCTCATCAGACCAGGGAATCTTATTTCTCATAGTCTGGGAGTCCTTCATGTGAGGAATGGCTTCTGTTGGGCCACTTTGCCATAAAGGCCTGACTTGTGGAGGGCTCCAGTGATATTGGACTTTGTGGTCCTTTTCTACCTCTCTCACCAAGGCTCTTCTCCCACGATTGCTCAGTTTGGCTGGAAGGCCAGGTCTAGGAAGACTTCTGGTGTTCTCAAACTTCTTCCATTTAAGGATTATGGAGGCCTTTGTGCTCTTAGGAATCTTGGGTACTGCAGAAATTCTGTTGTAACCTTGGCCAGATCTGTGCCTTGCCACAATTCTGTTTCTCAGGTCCTTGGCCAGTTCCTTTGACCTCATGATTCTCATTTGTTCTGACATACACTCTGAGCTGTGAGGTCTTATATAGACAGGTGTGGGCCTTTCCAAATCAAGTCTGTGATGCCGCGGTATGACCATACACAGTGAAACGGCAGTGACCCAAACAAGTTCAAACAAAACGTTCTTTTATTGTGTTACTTCACACAGTCAATATAGTATACGGCTTCTTCATACAGTCCATTAATAATGCATGGCTATATGACGCAGTTAATACACAGGCCGAACTTCCCTCTGTCCAGTTTCCCTGGGTGACTGCACGCCGGTGACAAGTCTCTGTACTCACTCAGCGCACTGCACTCTTTATCCTCTGGAGTGCAGCCGGGTACACATAAGACAGCCCAAGACGCAGGGTGTCAGTCTCTCTGGTTCCTTTAGCCTCTGTATTACTCCACAAAAAGAGAGCTCTGCAGACAACTGCCCTTTCTGCTTCCAAGAACACACTGACACACCTCCCACACTACTACAGGGCTTTTTAATCAGTCAGTGCTTCACTATTCTAATTACAGCCACACCTGTGTCTGTAGTATGCCCTCATGGCCTCACTACGCTTCCATGCACATTCTGCAGAGCTCATACAGCGACCCCTAGCTGTAACAGGGGTCACTGCCTCACAAGTCCTATCAGTTTAATTAAACACAGCTAGACTCCAATGAAGGAGTAGAACCATCTCAAGGAGGATCACAAGGAAATGGACAGATTGTGACTTAAAGCAAACCTGTCAGCAATTTTGGCCGCTATAGATAAGCCCCTGGTCCAATCTGAAAGATAAGAAATATAAGTTTTATTATACTCAACCGGGGGGCGGTCTGGTCCGATGGGTGTCGCATGGGTTTTCTTATCATTCAGGTTGGACCAGGGGCTTAGCTACAGCATTATAGATTGCTGTAGATAAGCCTTGAAAGGCAGTGGCCGCATCTTATAGTGGCCAAACCTGATGACAGGTTCCCTTTAAATATGAGTGTCAGAGCAAAGGGTCTGAATACTTATGACCATGTGATATTTCAGTTTTTCTTTTTTGTTAGATTTGAAAAAATCTACATTTCTGTTTTATTTTCAGTCAAGATAGGGTGCAGAGTGTAAATGAATGTGAAAAAATGAAATTTTTTGAATTTACCAAATGGCTGGAATGAAACAAAGAGTGAAAAATTTTAAGGGGTCTGAATACTTTCCGTACCCACTGTATGTAAGGTATATACAGCAGCCCCAGTGTCTCCTATGTAAAGAATATACAGTAGCCCCAGTGTATCCTATGTAAGGTATGTACGGCAGCCCCAGTGTCTCCTATGTAAGGTATACACGGCAGCCCCAGGCGTCACCTATGTAAAGTATATACAGCAGCCCCAGTGTCTTCTATGTAAGGTATGTACGGCAGCCCCAGTGTCTCCTATGTAAGGTATACACGGCAGCCCCAGGCGTCACCTATGTAAAGTATATACAGCAGCCCCAGTGTCTCCTATGTAAGGTATGTACGGCAGCCCCAGTGTCATCTATGTAAGGTATGTACGACAGCCCCAGTGTCACCTATGAAAGGTATATTCAACAGCCCCAGTGTCTCCTACATAAGGTATATACGGCAGCCCCAGTGTCACCAATGTAAGGTATACACGGCAGCCCCAGTGTCTCCTATGTAATGTGCATACGGTAACCCCAGTGTCACCTGTGTAAGGTATATACAGCAGCCCCAGTGTCTCCTATATAAGGTATATACGGCAGCCCCAGTGTCACCAATGTAAGGTATATATAGCAGCCCCACTGTCACCTATGTAAGGTATATACAGCAGCCCCAGTGTATCCTATGTAAGGTATATACAGCGGCCCCAGTGTCTGCTATGTAAGGTATATACAGCAGCCCCAGTGTCTCCTATGAAAGGTATAAACGGCAGCCCCAGTGTCACCTATGTAATGTGCATATGGCAACCTCAGTGTCTCCTATGTAAGGTATATTCGGCAGCCCCAGTGTCACCTATGTAAGGTATAAACGGCAGCCCCAGGGTCACCTATGTAAGGTATATACGGCAGCCCCAGTGTCACCTATGTAAGGTATATATGGCAGCCCCAGTGTTTCCTAGATAATATGCATACGGGAGCTTCAGTATCACCCATGTAAGATATACACAGCAGCCCAAGTGTTTCCTAGTTAATGTGCATACGGCTGCCTCAGTATCAGGTATATACAGCAGCCCGAGTGTCTCCTATGTAAAGTATGTACAGCAGCCTCAGTGTCACCTATGTAAGGTAGATACGGCAGCCCCAGTGTCACCTATGTTAGGTATATGCAGCAGTCCCAGTGTTTCTTATGTGCTGTATATACACCTTTCCTGGTATGTCCTACAGTATGTGATGTATATGTCTCAGCCTCATGTCTCCTTTGATGTATGTACAGCCGTCTCAACGTCTCCTATGTGATGTATATAATGCAGTCACGGTGTCTCCTATGTGATATATACTGCAGACCTCCCACTGATTGAGCTTTGTAAATGTAACGTGAGCAGTGATGAATTTCTCATTGTGAGAAGACCTGCAGTGTAATATACATTTCTGTTCAGAACAACTTAATGCTGGATTTCTTTACAAAACGTATCATTACAAAGTGTCGGGTGCGCTCCAGATCAATGCAAATCTGGAATAGCAGTTGCAAGTAGCAACATCATCCATAGCACCTAACATCACACGTCTCACCAAAGAAAAGCAGTTCCATCCATCACATTAGCGATGTGTTAATTAAGAGTTAATAAGTTGATTATTTTGTATCGCTTGCAATTGATGATATCAGTATCCAAATGGCCCTTGGCCGAAAAAAGTATACAAATCTTTGTATTTATTAGTGAGTTTTTTAATATCCCTAGATTTGGAGTCTAAAATAACACCTGGGCCATCGCCAAAGATTTTCTCAAGTTGCATAAGCCACTCTTTTTCGCATGCTTTTAAAAGCCAAATGTTCAGAGACGCTAGCTGTGAAGACACAGAATATAAATATAATCAATATCATCCAAACAAAAGACATTGTATGATAATTAATTCACTGACTATTCCAATTGGAGTGAAAGAATTAAAATGTAACTTTTAATGTATTTAATAAAATGATAAAAAACAACTAAAAAGATTTTTCTTAATTGCTCTTGATGTTTTTATGAGCCATAGCTAATGCTGTAATATCTGCATACTCCTACCTAAACAATAAAGGAGCTTTGTCAGCAACATGCTGTATTTTATTGGGCACTGTCCTGACTAAACAATGAGGGAGTTTTGACAGCAACATGCTGTATTTTAATGGGCACTATTCAAACAGCTTATTGATTCTGAGCAAGAAAGTACCGTACTATCCGTGCTACTGATATACTTTGAGTAATACAGAAAAGGCTATTAGTGCTTTCGGCACAGTCATTGAGCTCCTTAGTACATGAGTATGATGGGCTTCAATGAATCTTTAAGGTTTAATCTGCTCTTGAGCTGTTGGGAGTATTGCATTACGGAGTACATCACGGAGTACAATTCCCAGCGTTCTGCATTAGCTTCGGCTCAGAAAGACATTGTTAGGGTTGGCGGAACGCACCGAATATATTTATTAATGAGATAGGTGTGTTCGCAACCCGGGATCCACCGTGCAGGAAAGAACCTGCTGCTAAGTAAGGCGGTGAAGTAAATTAGAATAAACAAACTCTGTTACTTCACAGAGCCCGTAGTAAAGAGAAAGCTGTGCCCTGTTTAGCTCACAGGGAACACAGCTACTGAGTAGAGCCGACAGTGGTCATGCAGTCCCAAACAAACACACTGCTCCTCTCCAGTGGAGCCGGAATTCTAATGGCTATTAGCCAGCCCTGAATTCACTCATGAGAAACTCCTCGCCGGAGGTGCCAGCATTCTAGGGGCTTATTTCACCCGGGTCCCTGACTGCATACACACAAAAACTCCTCGCCGGAGGTGCCAGCATTCTAGGGGCTTATTTCAGCCGGGTCCCTGACCACACACACAACCACACTGGCGCTGAGCTCGTACATATTTGATACTAGCACATGGCCGTGCGGTCATGAGAACCCTTTATAGTCGCAGCACCTACAGGACCTTCCAAGAAGGACCAATGGAAATTGCTGCAGCATGTGACCCTAGACCTCCACTGAGAGATCTTGCCATGGGCATGCTCAGTGTGTGTAAAGCAGGACTTAGTCCTAGCACCTACAGGACCTTCCAAGATGGACCTATGGAAGTTGCTGCAGTACCTGAGCATGTGACCCTAGATCTCCACTGAGAGATCTTGCCCTGGGCATGCTCAGTGTGTGCAAAGCAGGACTTAGTCCCAGAAAAGCCTGCTCGCTGCAGAACAGTGCGGGGTACAATAGCAGAGCCTGGAGAAGCAGCGATAACCCTTTGCACAGTATCAGATTCAGTGAGACACTGGGACCGACATCTCCGCTGAGCAGGCTCCACTGTGGCCGATGTAGAATGGGAGACCACAGCAGACATGGCTAGAGATTCTTCCTGTGCAGCAGCAGGAACTTGACTCCTAACAGACATCAAGAGCAATTGAGAAAAATATTTATGTTTTTTGTCATTTTATTAAAAACATTAAAAGTTATATTTTAATTATTTCACTCCAATTGGAATAGTCAGTGAATTAGTTTAAAATTTTTATTTGGGAGACATAAGGGATACACTTTTCAGTGAATTTACATTGCTTGATATAATGTGTTAATTTATCATGACAAGTTGTCTGTAAATGACCAAGCAAGAATAGTGAAGGACACTTCCTTTAAACATATAACAAATAAGAGACTAGTAGTCGGAGTCCAAAAAAGTATAAATATAACAATTTGTTTATTACAAACATTTTTCATGAGTTGGTTGTCAAGTTTCCCAATGTTGCTACTTTCTATTTTCTCCCCAAGGTCCATAAAGACACTTCAAATACCCCAGAGCATCCAATTGTTTCTGGCATTGGAGGGCTTGTGTGATCCAATACGTCAGTACATTTTTCATTATTTGAAACCACAAGAGGAGTCCCTGCCCTCCTATGTTAGAGATACTATGGACGTCCTGAAATGTCTGGATGGTCTGCATCTCGAACAGGACATGCTTCTGGTCACAGCAGACATTAAATCATTGTACATATGTATTCACCACTATGATGGTTTAGAGGCTGTGCAGATATTTCCTCAAACTAGCAATATCGAGACTGATGTCTGTAGCCTGGTGTTGGACCTGTTGCCATTTGTGTTCACCCACGATTTCTTTATATTCAAGGAGCAATTTTTTTCTGCAGTGACAAGGGACCACTATGGGAGTGGCCTATGTGCTCTCTTATGCTAATCTCTTCTTAGGATATTGTGAGAGAGATGTTTTTCATGGGGGTGCACATTCCGCTCCCCAAATCCTTGGATGGTATCATTATATTGACAATATTTTATTTGGTAGGATTCCGTTTATGATTTACAGGTGTTTATGTCGGCACTGAACCGCAATGGGTCCAACATCAGGCATACATATACACATCATCATAAGGAGATTTTCTTTCTGGACATTAAAATTAAGGTTCAGGATAATGGATATTTCCATACCGATTCTTTTCATAAGGGGACATCAGTGAACGCTCTTCTACATCCATCATCACCCCACCCAGCCTCTACCATTCGAGTGTTGCCCATTGGGCAATTTCTCTGTGCCAGGAGGATATGTTCTTCTGATAACATGTTCAAGAGCTAGGCCAGGGACCTTGAGGAAAAATTTATGGACAGAGGATGTAGTAACAGATGTGTTAAAAAAGGATAATTCTGTGCTAAGAACAGCATGACGAATTACATGTTTACTCATTCCCATATTAAGAAAACAAATGAACCAACTATACGCTATATCTCGACCCATAATAACCAGTGGGAAATAATGCACAAGATTTTAGATCGACATTGGGCTGTTCTAACAACTGAACCCACTCTCTAAATATCTTTCTAATATTCCCCTAATGATAGCCAGGAGAAGTTAAAGTCTCAAAGACAATCTTGTGAGAATCCACAATTAGGGATGAGCGAGTAGTGAAATATTCAGACTCGCTATACTCGTAACGAGTAGGTCTTAATACTTGGGTATTCGTAACGAGTAGCAAGTCCAATGCAAGTCAATGGGAAATGCGAGTAATTTTATGCTGGGCCCTACAAAGCGGTCTGGGGGCCTGAGGAAAAGGCTGAAATGGGTGCATGATTGTTTAAAAACAGGCTGTAAAAAGCTGTGTGTTGGTTAACGCAAGAAGAAGCCACCCATCATCATCACAAGGGGTTCACAGTTCTAAAGGTTGGACTACTGTCCTTGTTGTTCCACTGCCACTGCACAATGTGCATGCATAGTGTCTTCAAAAAATTAGCCCTAGGGGCTGTATCAAGGTTGACGCAGGAAGGAGGCCTCAAGAGCCAGACAGTTATGAAACTAGACTACTAGCATGGTAGTTCCAGTGCCCAATTTCCAGGCATAGACATAGTGTTTACGTTTACAAAAATTAGCCCAAGGGGAATGATACCATTGTTGAAGTAGGTCACATTGCAATTGCCTTTGATGGGAAATATTAATGAATGGAATATTGATTCTAGCATGTTGACCATGAGGTACGTGTGGCAGAAGCAGGAGTAGGATATACATATAATTAGAAGGAGAAAAGGAAAGGGATTTGTATGGGAAGGGATGGACATGATCACGAGTAGCATAAAGGAACGTTTTGGGTGACTTTAAGTTGGGATGATGTCATCTGGAGGGCTTAGAAACTGTGGCGAAATCCAGTCCTTGTTAAATTTGATCAGAGTCAGTCTGTGGTGTGTTTCTGTAATTGCAGGTTTCACCCTCATTTTGGCGAGTTCTCCAAGATAAGTTCTGAGTGTCCCGGGGTGGATGTCACCATTCAAGAGCTGGAGGATGTCTGGAGGGAGGTTATAAATAGCGATAGGAGGCGCTCATCAGGGGCCGCCTTCAAAGTGGGTGATAAGGTATGGCTGTCCTCTAAGAATATTAGATAAAGATGCCCTCACTGAAGTTGGGTCCTAGATTTATTGGTCCATGTGAGATTCTGGAGGTGGTCAATCCAGTTGCCTTCCGATTCAAACTCCCTCTGTCTTTCCGTATTCCTAATGTGTTCCATAAGTTGCTGTTGAAGGAGTTTATTCCCCCTGCTCTGTCTCCCTCACCCCCGCCTCTCCTGGTGTCTATTTAGGGAAGCTTGGAATATGAGGTACAAAGGATCATTGATGCCCAAATGGTCTAGAATTCCTTTCAATATCTGGTACATTGGAACTGGTACGGACCTGAGGAACAATCCTGGGTCCCAGCTCATTCTGTAAGGGCTAATTGGTTTGTCTGGGCCTTTCATTGAAGGTTTCCTTGGAAACCTTGGGGTCCAGTGTCCCCCCTTGAGGAGGGGGTACTGTCACGATCTCCACACTGTCCTTGTTCCCATTAGAATGGAGCGGGTCTCCTAGATTTGTAATGACCATGCACTAAGTGTATGGGGTGACAAACATTTACACGTGGGGGTATACATGAACATATTGTATACCAATTTTTTTTACAGGCATCATAAACACCCTTTAAAAAAATGTATGTGGGTGTTGTATCACGGACCACGGTCACTCTGATGATATGATGGTGGAGGACGAGTACGAGGAGAATGAGGAGAACAACAACAAATAGCAAAAATCAGGAAGCATATTATTATTATTCATTTTTGTAGCGCCATTTAGTCCATGGCGCTTTACATGTGAAAAAGGGGCATACATAGACAAGTACAATCAACATGAGCAGTACAATGCACACACAAGTACAGAAGGAGCAAGGACCCTGCCCGCGAGGGCTCACAGTCTACAGGGGATGGGTGAGGATACACTAGGAGAGGGTAGAGCTGGTTGTGCGGCGGTTCGGTAGACTGAGGATCACTGCAGGTTGTAGGCTTTCGGAAGAGGTGGGTCTTCAGGTTACTTTCGAAAGTTTCCGTGGTAGGCATAATTCTGATGTCTTGTGGGAAGAAGAGATAAGAAGGGAGAAGAGAAGAAGATCTTGAGAGGATCGAAGGTTGCATGTAGGTAATTACTGGGCCACCATGTCACAGATGTATGGAGGAGACAGGTTGTGGATGGCTTTGTATGTCATAGTTAGGATTTTGAACTGGAGACTCTGGACAATAGGAAGCCAGTGAAGGGCATGGCATAGAGGAGAGGCTGGGGAATAACAGGAAGACAGGTGGATTAGTCGGGCAGCAGAGTTTAGGACAGATTGGAGTGGTGCAAGATTGCTAGAGGGAGGCCAGAAAGTAGGAGGTTGCCATTGTCAAGGCGGGAGATGATGAAGGCGTGCACAAGCGTTTTTGCAGTTTCTTGGTCAAGGAATGTATGAATGCAGGAAATGTTTTTGAGTTGGAGTTGGCAGAGGGAGGCAAGCTTGGATATGTGGCTTTAAAGAGAGGGTACAGTTGAGGAGCACCCCGAGGCACCAAGCATGTGGGACTGGGGAAAGTGGGCAGCCATTGACACAGATGGATAGGTGTGGTGGAGGGGTAGAGTGTGATGGGGAAAGATGATGAATTCTGTTTTGCACATGTTCAGTTTTAGAAAGCGAGTAGAAAAGAAATATGAAATAGAGGACAAACATTGTGGGATTTTGGTCAGTAAGGAGGTGATGTCAGGTCCAGATAGGTAGATTTGCGTATCATTGGCATAGAGATGATACTGCAGACCGTGGGATTCTATGAGCTGTCCCAGGCCAAAGGTGTAGATGGAGAAGGGCAGGGGTCCTAGAACTGAGCCTTGGGGAACACCAACAGACAGGTGGAGAGGTGAAGAGGTGGTGTTGGAGAGGGAGACACCGAATGTCCGGTCTGTTAGATATGACAAGATCCAGGATAGTGCCAAATATGTGATGCCAAGAGACGACAGAATCTGTAGCAAGAGGGAATGGTCCACAGTGTCAAAGGCAGAAGACAGGTCTAGGAGGAGGACAGAGTAGTGTTGCTTGCTCTTGGCAGTTAGTAGGTCATTGGTGACTTTAGTTAGGGCAGTTTCAGTTGAGTGATGTGCTCAGAAGCCAGGTTGTAACCTATCAAAGAGGGAGTAGGAGGAGAGGTGATATTGGCGATAGCTAGACAAAGAGGATGGGTTGAGAGAGGACTTTTTCAGGATGGGTGTGATTGAGGCATGTTTGATGATGAGGGGAAGACAGCATTTGCAAGTGAGAGGTTGAAGAGATGTGTTAGGGTTGGGAGGAAGACTGTGGCGAGGTTAGGGATGAGGTGGAACGGAAGCAGGTCAAGCGTGCAAGTGGTGAGATGTGATCTTGACAGCATGGTGGAGAGCTGATCTTCTGTTATGGCGGAGAAGCTAGTTTTGGAAGAACAGGGCTGAGCAGTTAAGAGGAGGGGCATTGGGGTCTGCGGGCCAAAGCTTTCTCTGATCGTATCGATCTTCTGCTTAAAGAAAGAGGCCAAGTCTTCAGCTGAAATGAGAGGAGAGAGAGTTGGTTCTGGGGGACGGAGTAGAGAATTGAAAGTGTTGAAACGCTGTTTAGGGTTGTGAGACAGGGAGGATATGATAGATGAGAAGTAATTTTGTTTTGCTGCAGTGAGTGTGTACTTGAAGCTGATGAGGGACTGCTTGTATGCTATAAAGTACTCAGCAGAATGGGATCTCTCCCATCTCTGCTTAGCAACCCTGCAAGCCCGTCTCAGTTCTTTGGTCAGGCTGGTCAGCCAGGGCTGCCTGTTCATTGTAAAAGTTTTGCTGTGCGGGAGGGGGGCAACCGAATAAAGTGTTAGCAATGCTGTTATTGAGGTGTTGTATAAAGTGGCAGCAGCATCTGTGTAATGTAAGGAAGCTATGTCTGTAAGAGGGAAAAGGGACTCAGAAAGTGAGTGTAAATTGAGGTGTTTGAGATTTCTGCAAGGGTGGGTGAGTTTGTGGAGTGGGAGTTGCACACTAGGAGTGGATAGGGAAGAAAATGTCAGTAGGTTATGGTCAGATAGGGGGTGAGTTAGTGATATTAGTAAGGGAACAGAGGTGGGCGAAGATAAGGTCCAGCGTGTGGCCATCTTTGTGAGTTGCTGCAGAGGACCACGGAATGAGGCCAAAGGAGGCAGTCAGTAATAAAAGTTTAGAGGCAGCTGAGGTAGAAATGTCAATGGGGATATTGAAGTCACCCATGATGATAGTGGGGATGTCAGCAGAAAGGACATGAAGTAGTGAGTTGGTAAAGTAGTTGAGAAAGGTGGAGATGTCTAGCTCTGGCGCGCAGTAGATGACAGCCAGCTGGAGGTTGGAGGGGGAGTAGATGCGGACGGTGCACCTGAAGCGAGGGGAGAGTAGCAGAGGGTGGTGTTGTGAATTCTGCTCTTGGGCTCCCTCCGGTGGCTATAAGTGGTAGTGCTGCTGTCTTTGGATCGCAGCATTCATCAGGTGTGTCCACTTATTGCAATTCTGACTGGGCTATTTAGTCTTGCTTGACCCTTTAGTCAGTGCCAGTTGTCCATTGTTCCTGGAGGATTCACATCCTTGCCTGGTCTCTCCTGCTTTGCTGTTCATTTCAACAAAGATAAGTTCTGGCTTTGTTTTTTGCAGTCCACATGCTTTGGGCCTTATAGTTCAGTTCATTTCCATGTTTTGTCTTGTCCAGCTTGGTCTGTATAAGGATTTGTTCAGCCAAGCTGGTATCTCTGGAGATGCAGATATACCCTCCATATCTTTAGTTAGATGTGGAGATTTTGTATTTTCTGTGGTGGATATTTTCTAGTGTTTTAATACTGACAGCATAGTACTCTGTCCTATTCTTTCTATTTAGCTAGAGCGGCCTCCTTTGCTAAATCCTGATTTCAGTCTGCGTATGTTATTTCCCTCTCCTCTCACAGTCAATATTTGTGGGGGGCTGTCTATCCTTTGGGGATTTTCTCTGAGGCAAGATAGTTTTCCCTTTTCTATCTCTAGGGGTATTTAGTCCTCCGGCTGTGACGAGGTGTCTAGGAAGTGTTAGGAACATCCCACGGCTACTTCTAGTTGCGGTGTTAAGTTCAGGGTCTGCGGTCAGTACAGGTTCCACCTTCTCCAGAATACATCTCATGCTGCTCCTAGGCCACCAGATCATAACAGTACAACTGGCCAATAGGGTTGAGCGACTTTCATTTTTTTAAGATCGAGTAGGGTTTTGGGAAACCCGATTTTGTCCAGAGTCGAGTCGAGTGCAGTCGGCCGATTATCGCTAAAAGTCGGGGATCGACCGAAACACGAAACCCAATGCAAGTCAATGGGGAAGCATAGTCGGCAGTGAGTGGAGGCCAGGAAAACACCTACAGTGCCCATTTTAATGCCAAAAACATCCATTCTTGTTTCTGAAGCTTGCCAATCTTAATTAACTGTATAATAATAGTTGGGCATAGGGAATTGGGGGAAAGTTGTGGGGGGAGTAGGGCTGGCTCAAGTTTTTCGTGGGCCCAGGAAATGCGGACTACGTCACGGCGGTGTTGCAGGGAAAGGTAAGTATTTAAAAGTTGCAAGTGCTGTGATCCTGAGCAAGCAGGGGGGGCCCACTCGTTCGCATTGCCACTGGCACAGGGCCCCTCAAAGTACGGCGGTGTGTTTGCATGGCGGGGGCGCCTCCCACCAGCAGCGACACTTTTGCGTACTCTGAGGGGCCCTGTGCCAGTGACGTCGCCAACGAGTATGCCCCCCCACCTGATGAAGGAACCTGCACTTTCATCTGCACCTTCCTCTTTGTCCCTGTGTAAGGTGGTATAACATGCGGGAAGGGGAACCTTACTTTCAGCAGGGACAGATTCTGGCTGTGTAGAGTACAAGGGGAATGTAGTGGTCTAGGTCAATGTACCAGCAGACTCATTTAGCAGTGGCTGGGCAATGGGCAGGATGAGGAGGAAACAGATATAGGGCCAAAGAATAAAGTAGGCTACATGCAGTTCAAAATTGGTAACAGGACTAAACAGGCGGCATTGCTTTGTTCAGTGGAGTAGCAAACCCAAGAGCAGCAGACACTGTTTCAAGGGCCTAACCACACTAGTAGGCCAAATGCAGTTTAATATCTGATAGTATAGGGCGAAAGCCAGAATGTGGAAGCTCAGCTTTGTTCAGTTGAGGACAACACCAGGGAGGGGCAGACACCTTTAGTAGGCCGGAAAAGCCTATTGCATTTTTTAAAATGGTAATTTGGAGCAGAAGGTTGAAGCTCAGCTTTATTTAGTTGAGGGCAACACCAGGGAGGGGCAGAAGCCGTTAGTAGGCCCTAACCACCATTTTTTTTTTTTTTAAAACCACTTAATGAGAGCCGGAAGGTTGAAGCTCAGCTTTATTTAGTTGAGGACAACACCAGGGAGGGGCAGAAGCCGTTAGTAGGCCCTAACCACCATTTTTTTTTTAAAACCACTTAATGAGAGCCGGAAGGTTGAAGCTCAGCTTTATTTAGTTGAGGACAACACCAGGGAGGGGCAGAAGCCGTTAGTAGGCCCTAACCACCATTTTTTTTTTAAAACCACTTAATGAGAGCCGGAAGGTTGAAGCTCAGCTTTATTTAGTTGAGGACAACACCAGGGAGGGGCAGAAGCCGTTAGTAGGCCCAAACCACCATTTTTTTTTTTTTTAAAACCACTTAATGAGAGCCGGAAGGTTGAAGCTCAGCTTTATTTAGTTGAGGACAACACCAGGGAGGGGCAGAAGCCGTTAGTAGGCCCTAACCACCATTTTTTTTTTAAAACCACTTAATGAGAGCCGGAAGGTTGAAGCTCAGCTTTATTTAGTTGAGGACAACACCAGGGAGGGGCAGAAGCCGTTAGTAGGCCCTAACCACCATTTTTTTTTTAAAACCACTTAATGAGAGCCGGAAGGTTGAAGCTCAGCTTTATTTAGTTGAGGACAACACCAGGGAGGGGCAGAAGCCGTTAGTAGGCCCAAACCACCATTTTTTTTTTTTTTAAAACCACTTAATGAGAGCCGGAAGGTTGAAGCTCAGCTTTATTTAGTTGAGGACAACACCAGGGAGGGGCAGAAGCCGTTAGTAGGCCCTAACCACCATTTTTTTTTTAAAACCACTTAATGAGAGCCGGAAGGTTGAAGCTCAGCTTTATTTAGTTGAGGACAACACCAGGGAGGGGCAGAAGCCGTTAGTAGGCCCTAACCACCATTTTTTTTTTAAAACCACTTAATGAGAGCCGGAAGGTTGAAGCTCAGCTTTATTTAGTTGAGGACAACACCAGGGAGGGGCAGAAGCCGTTAGTAGGCCCTAACCACCATTTTTTTTTTAAAACCACTTAATGAGAGCCGGAAGGTTGAAGCTCAGCTTTATTTAGTTGAGGACAACACCAGGGAGGGGCAGAAGCCGTTAGTAGGCCCTAACCACCATTTTTTTTTTAAAACCACTTAATGAGAGCCGGAAGGTTGAAGCTCAGCTTTATTTAGTTGAGGACAACACCAGGGAGGGGCAGAAGCCGTTAGTAGGCCCAAACCACCATTTTTTTTTTTTTTAAAACCACTTAATGAGAGCCGGAAGGTTGAAGCTCAGCTTTATTTAGTTGAGGACAACACCAGGGAGGGGCAGAAGCCGTTAGTAGGCCCTAACCACCATTTTTTTTTTAAAACCACTTAATGAGAGCCGGAAGGTTGAAGCTCAGCTTTATTTAGTTGAGGACAACACCAGGGAGGGGCAGAAGCCGTTAGTAGGCCCTAACCACCATTTTTTTTTTAAAACCACTTAATGAGAGCCGGAAGGTTGAAGCTCAGCTTTATTTAGTTGAGGACAACACCAGGGAGGGGCAGAAGCCGTTAGTAGGCCCTAACCACCATTTTTTTTTTAAAACCACTTAATGAGAGCCGGAAGGTTGAAGCTCAGCTTTATTTAGTTGAGGACAACACCAGGGAGGGGCAGAAGCCGTTAGTAGGCCCTAACCACCATTTTTTTTTTAAAACCACTTAATGAGAGCCGGAAGGTTGAAGCTCAGCTTTATTTAGTTGAGGACAACACCAGGGAGGGGCAGAAGCCGTTAGTAGGCCCTAACCACCATTTTTTTTTTAAAACCACTTAATGAGAGCCGGAAGGTTGAAGCTCAGCTTTATTTAGTTGAGGACAACACCAGGGAGGGGCAGAAGCCGTTAGTAGGCCCTAACCACCATTTTTTTTTTTTAAACCACATAATGAGAGCCGGAAGGTTGAAGCTCAGCTTTATTTAGTTGAGGACAACACCAGGGAGGGGCAGAAGCCGTTAGTAGGCCCTAACCACCATTTTTTTTTTTAAAACCACATAATGAGAGCCGGAAGGTTGAAGCTCAGCTTTATTTAGTTGAGGGCAACACCAGGGAGGGGCAGAAGCCGTTAGTAGGCCCTAACCAAAGTTGAAGGCCAAATACAGTTTAATTTCTGATACTATAGGCCGAAAGCCAGAAGGTGGAAGTTCCGATTTAGACAGTGGAGGACAATTTGAATTAGGGACTGCAGACAGACTTAGTAGGCTGTCCCCTGTGGACCATGCATCCACCACATTAACCCATTGCGCCGTAATGGACACGTAATCTTCCGTGGCCATGCCTACAGGTCCATGCGTCTGTTGTCAGGTGCACCTTTGTACTCACAGATTGCCAGAGTGCATGGACAATGCGGTCTTCTACATGCTGGTGGAGGGTTGGGATGGCTTTTCTCGCAAAAGAAGTGTCGACTGGTTAGCTTGTAGCGTGGTACAGCGTAGTCCATCATGGCCTTATTAATAGTAAATAAAATATATAACTAGGCTCTATGAACTTTTAAATAGGTTCCAGGGGTACACGGGCAGCATTGGTGTGGTCAGTGGAGGAGTATTGCAAGTAGGGGCTGCAGACAGGCTATCAAAGGCCTAAAATAACAAACAGTAGGCAGTCATGGCAGTTTTACATCGGTTACATGGATACACAGGCAGGCACTCCAGGCAGCATTGTGCTCAGTGGAGGAGTATTGCAAGTAGGGGCCGCAGACAGGCTATCAAAGGCCTAAAATAACAAACAGTAGGCAGTCATGGCAGTTTTACATCGGTTACATGGATACACAGGCAGGCACTCCAGGCAGCATTGTGGTCAGTGGAGGAGTATTGCAAGTAGGGGCCGCAGACAGGCTATCAAAGGCCTAAAATAACAAACAGTAGGCAGTCATGGCAGTTTTACATCGGTTACATGGATACACAGGCAGCTAGGTGGTGAGTGGAGGAGTATTTAAAGTAAGGACCGCAGACAGGCTATCAAAGGCCTAACATAACAAACAATAGGCTCATGGCAGTTTTACAGCGGTTACATGGATACACGGGCAGGCAGCTTGGTGGTGAGTGGAGGAGTATTTAAAGTATGGACCGCAGACAGGCTTCGAAGGCCTAACACAATAAAATGGGCTGGCTGTAGGCACTTTAAAATTGGTTCCAGGGGTACACGGGCAGCAGTGGTCTGGTCAGTGGAGGCCTAGTGGAAGTATGGACCGCAGACAGGCTTCGAAGGCCTAACACAATAAAATGGGCTGGCTGTAGGCACTTTAAAATTGGTTCCAGGGGTACACGGGCAGCAGTGGTCTGGTCAGTGGAGGCCTAGTGGAAGTATGGACCGCAGACAGGCTTCGAAGGCCTAACACAATAAAATGGGCTGGCTGTAGGCACTTTAAAATTGGTTCCAGGGGTACACGGGCAGCAGTGGTCTGGTCAGTGGAGGACTAGTGGAAGTATGGACCGCAGACAGGCTTCGAAGGCCTAACACAATAAAATGGGCTGGCTGTAGGCACTTTAAAATTGGTTCCAGGGGTACACGGGCAGCAGTGGTCTGGTCAGTGGAGGCCTAGTGGAAGTATGGACCGCAGACAGGCTTCGAAGGCCTAACACAATAAAATGGGCTGGCTGTAGGCACTTTAAAATTGGTTCCAGGGGTACACGGGCAGCAGTGGTCTGGTCAGTGGAGGACTAGTGGAAGTATGGACCGCAGACAGGCTTCGAAGGCCTAACACAATAAAATGGGCTGGCTGTAGGCACTTTAAAATTGGTTCCAGGGGTACACGGGCAGCAGTGGTCTGGTCAGTGGAGGCCTAGTGGAAGGAGGGACCGCAGACAGGCTTCGAAGGCCTAACACAATAAAATGGGCTGGCTGTAGGCACTTTAAAATTGGTTCCAGGGGTACACGGGCAGCAGTGGTCTGGTCAGTGGAGGACTAGTGGAAGGAGGGAGCGCAGAAAGGCTTCAAAGGCCTAAAATAACAAACAATAGGCTCATGGCAGTTTTACAGCGGTTACATGGATACACGGGCAGGCAGCTTGGTGGTCAGTGGAGGAGTAGGGACCGCAGACAGGCTATCAAAGGCCTAAAATAACAAACAATAGGCTCATGGCAGTTTTACAGCGGTTACATGGATACACGGGCAGGCAGCTTGGTGCTGAGTGGAGGAGTAGTGCAAGGAGTGTCTGTCCCAGTACTCCCAAAATATAAATAGATGTTAATGTCTCGCAAAACAACCAAAACAAAAAAAAAGATGGCATACTTAGGTACAGGGGTGGGCTCATCTGCTGTGTTTCTGACATAGTAATTTGGCAGTAACTATTTAATGGTGCCAATATAGGACACAGACACAGACTACTTTAAGTTGCATCATAGATGTCTACAAATTTGTATTGTCAGTGCCAGACATTGAATGATGTCAGCGAATAGACTAAAGATTGGTGGAGCTGTGCGACATAATTTTGCACGTAGTAGAGCCCAGTTTGAGCTGGGGTAGGGGGGAACTCTCTTGAGGCCGGCGGGACCGCCCCAGGGCCACTCATGTTACAACGGTGTGTCTGACGTTGGGTGCGCACCACCACCGCCAGAGACACTACATTGTACTATGAGGGACCCAGTAGCAATGCCGTCAACCAAAAGCGAGCACACCCACCTCTTCAGACAAACAGCAGTCTCACGGGTGCTTGCGCCAAGTCGCGATACCACGGCCCCGTGTGGGGAGTTTGGCCATTTAGGGAGGTGTAAACATGTCGTATGCTGTACAATCTGCAGCAGCAAATTAGACATTAGAAAAGTAATTCACAGGCAAGAGCTTTTCATAGGAAAGCTAGGTGTCGGCCGGGCAAGGTGGGGCAAAAGATTTTGAAATCCAGTTGTGGTTCATTTTAATGAATGTTAGATCGTCAACATTTTGGGTAGCCAGACGAGTCCTTTTTTCGGTTAATATTGACCCTGCAGCACTGAATACTCTTTCTGATAGGACACTTGCTGCCGGGCAAGCAAGCTCCTGCAATGCATATTCTGCCAATTCTGGCCAGGTGTCTAATTTGGAGGCCCAGTAATCAAATGGGAATGACGGTTGAGGGAGAACATCGATAAGGGATGAAAAATAGTTAGTAACCATACTGGACAAATGTTGTCTCCTGTCACTTTCAATTGATGCAGCAGTACCTGTCCTGTCTGCGGTCATAGCAAAATCACTCCACAACCTGGTCAGAAAACCCCTCTGTCCAACGCCACTTCTGATGTGTGCACCCCTAACACTCCTAGTCTGCTGCCCCCTGGAGCTCGTGTGAGAACGATCACGTGCGCTGTGTGCTGGGAATGCCTGAAGCAAACGGTCAACAAGAGTTGATTGTTTGGTTGCTAATATTAGTTCCAAGTTCTCATGTGGCATAATATTTTGCAATTTGCCTTTATAGCGTGGATCAAGGAGGCAGGCCAACCAGTAATCGTCATCGTTCATCATTTTCGTAATGCGTGTGTCCCTTTGTAGGATACGTAAGGCATAATCCGCCATGTGGGCCAAAGTTCCACTTGTCAAATCTCCGGTTGTGATTGGTTGAGGGGCAGTTGCAGGCAAATCTACGTCACTTGTGTCCCTCAAAAAACCAGAACCCGGCCGTGACACGCAACCAATTTCCTGTGCCCCCGTGAAAGTTTCCGCATTAAAAATATACTCATCCCCATCATCCTCCTCGTCCTCCACCTCCTCTTCGCCCGCTACCTCGTCCTGTACACTGCCCTGACCAGACAATGGCTGACTGTCATCAAGGCTTCCCTCTTCCTCTGGTGCAGACGCCTGCTCCTTTATGTGCGTCAAACTTTGCATCAGCAGACGCATTAGGGGGATGCTCATGCTTATTACGGCGTTGTCTGCACTAACCAGCCGTGTGCATTCCTCAAAACACTGAAGGACTTGACACATGTCTTGTATCTTCGACCACTGCACACCTGACAACTCCATGTCTGCCATCCTACTGCCTGCCCGTGTATCCTCCCACAAATAAATAACAGCACGCCTCTGTTCGCACAGTCTCTGAAGCATGTGCAGTGTTGAGTTCCACCTTGTTGCAACGTCTATGATTAGGCGATGCTGGGGAAGGTTCAAAGACCGCTGATAGGTCTGCATACGGCTGGCGTGTACAGGCGAACGTCGGATATGTGAGCAAAGTGCACGCACTTTGAGGAGCAGGTCGGAGAACCCAGGATAAGTTTTCAATAAGCACTGCACCACCAGGTTTAAGGTGTGAGCCAGGCAAGGAATGTGTTTCAGTTGGGAAAGGGAGATGGCAGCCATGAAATTCCTTCCGTTATCACTCACTACCTTGCCTGCCTCAAGATCTACTGTGCCCAGCCACGACTGCGTTTCTTGTTGCAAGAACTCGGACAGAACTTCCGCGGTGTGTCTGTTGTCGCCCAAACACTTCATAGCCAATACAGCCTGCTGACGCTTGGCAGTAGCTGGCCCATAATGGGACAACTGGTGTGCAACAGTGTCATCTGCCGATGGAGTGGTTGGCCGACTGCGTTCTGTGGAAGAGCTGTAGCTTCTGCAGGAGGACGAGGAGGAGGAGGAGGGGGTGCGAACGCCTACAGCCAACTGTTTCCTAGACCGTGGGCTAGGCACAACTGTCCCTAAATTGATGTCGCCTGTGGACCCTGCATCCACCACATTCACCCAGTGTGCCGTGATGGACACATAACGTCCCTGGCCATGCCTACTGGTCCATGCATCTGTAGTCAGGTGCACCTTTGTACTCACAGATTGCCTGAGTGCATGGACGATGCGCTGTTTAACATGCTGGTGCAGGGCTGGGATGGCTTTTCTGGAAAAAAAGTGTCGACTGGGTAGCTCGTATCGTGGTTCAGCGTACTCCATCAGGGCTTTGAAAGCTTCGCTTTCAACTAACCGGTAGGGCATCATCTCTAACGAGATTAGTCTAGCTATGTGGGCGTTAAAACCCTGTGTACGCGGATGCGAGGATAAGTACTTCCTTTTTCTAACCAGAGTCTCATGTAGGGTGAGCTGGACTGGAGAGCTGTAGATCGTGGAACTTTCGGGTGTGCCGGTGGACATGGCAGACTGAGAGACGGTTGGAGACGGTATTGTTTCCGCCGGTGCCCTACATGCAATATTTCCTCCTACAAAACTGGTGATTCCCTGACCCTGACTGCTTTTGGCTGGCAAAGAAACCTGCACAGATACTGCCGGTGGTGCGGAAAATGGTGGCCTTACAGTGACGGAAGGGATGTTGCGTTGCTGACTAGCTTCATTGGCCGAGGGTGCTACAACCTTGAGGGACGTTTGGTAGTTAGTCCAGGCTTGAGAATGCATGGTGGTTAAGTGTCTATGCATGCAACTAGTATTTAGACTTTTCAGATTCTGACCTCTGCTTAAGCTAGTTGAACATTTTTGACAGATGACTTTGCGCTGATCAGTTGGATGTTGTTTAAAAAAATGCCAGACTGCACTCTTCCTAGACTCTGATCCCTTTTCAGGGATTGCAGACTGAGCTTTAACCGGATGGCAACGCTGTGCTCCAACAGGTTTTGGCTTTGACACGCGTTTTGGTCCAGATACGGGCCCGGCAGATGGAACCTGTTGCGATGTTGATGCCTGCTGCGGCCCCTCCTCCACCTCCGCTTCTGAACTACTGCCGCCTGCACCCTGTTCCCCCAATGGCTGCCAATCGGGGTCAATAACTGGGTCATCTATTACCTCCTCTTCGAGCTCGTGTGCAACTTCGTCTGTGTCACTGTGTCGGTCGGTGGTATAGCGTTCGTGGCGGGGCAACATAGTCTCATCAGGGTCTGATTGTGGATCTGTACCCTGAGAGGGCAATGTGGTGGTCTGAGTCAAAGGAGCAGCATAGTACTCTGGCTGTGGCTGTGCATCAGTGCACTCCATGTCAGAATATACTTGTAATGGGCATGGCCTGTTAAATGTTTCACTTTCTAAGCCAGGGACGGTATGTGTAAAGAGCTCCATGGAGTGACCCGTTGTGTCGCCTGCTGCATCCTTCTCTCTTGTTGTAGTTTTTGCTGAGGAGGACAAGGAAGCGACTTGTCCCTGACCGTGAACATCCACAAGCGACGCGCTGCTTTTACATTTACCAGTTTCGGAAGAGGAGGCAAAAGAGCTAGAGGCTGAGTCTGCAATGTAAGCCAAAACTTGCTGTTGCTGCTCCGCCTTTAAAAGCGGTTTTCCTACTCCCAGAAAAGAGAGCGTTCGAGGCCTTGTGTAGCCTGACGACGAAACTGGCTCCACAGCTCCAGACTTAGGTGGAATATTTTTATCCCCACGACCACCTGATGCTCCACTACCACTACCATCATTACCAGCTGACAATGAACGCCCACGACGACCTCTTGCACCAGACTTCCTCATTGTTTTAAAATCTTAACCAAAGTAACTTTATTTGTTGCTATCAAACAACTTACACGGTGAGCTATAACTTCAGTATGATTTCAATATCCCTTAACAGGTTGGTGAGACCACAAGGAAAATCAGGCACAATGTTACACACTCTGTTTTCTGTGGCACAAAATCACAGAGATGACACACACGCAGGACTGTCACTCAAGCACTAATGTCAATATTAATCTCCCACCTAATTTATTTATTTTTTTTTCTCAGGGAGACTTTAGAAACCAAATAATATTAAAAAAAAAAAAAAAAAAGGCTTTCTATGGCCCACAATTAGAGAGAGAGAGGTGGCACAACCAGGAGTCAAGACTGGCGCACAAGCTGAAAGGGCAATATTACTCTCCCACTGTTTTTTATGTTTTTTTTGTTTTTTTCAGGGAGACTTTAGAAACCAAATAATATTAAAAAAACCAAAAAAAAAAAAGGCTTTCTATGGCCCACTGAATGAGAGGGAGAGAGGTGGCACACCCAGGAGTCAAGACTGGCACACAAGCTGAAAGGGCAATATTACTCTCCCACTGTTTTTTTATGTATTTTTTGTTTTTTCAGGGAGACTTTAGAAACCCAATAATATTTTAAAAAAAAAAAAAGGCTTTCTATGGCCCACAATTAGAGAGAGAGAGGTGGCACAACCAGGAGTCAAGACTGGCGCACAAGCTGAAAGGGCAATATTACTCTCCCACTGTTTTTTATGTTTTTTTTGTTTTTTTCAGGGAGACTTTAGAAACCAAATAATATTAAAAAAACCAAAAAAAAAAAAGGCTTTCTATGGCCCACTGAATGAGAGGGAGAGAGGTGGCACACCCAGGAGTCAAGACTGGCACACAAGCTGAAAGGGCAATATTACTCTCCCACTGTTTTTTTATGTATTTTTTGTTTTTTTCAGGGAGACTTTAGAAACCCAATAATATTTAAAAAAAAAAATAAATAGGCTTTCTATGGCCCACTGAATGAGAGGGAGAGAGGTGGCACACCCAGGAGTCAAGACTGGCACACAAGCTGAAAGGGCAATATTACTCTCCCACTGTTTTTTTAGGTTTTTTTTGTTTTTTCAGGGAGACTTTAGAAACCCAATAATATTTAAAAAAAAAAATAAATAGGCTTTCTATGGCCCACTGAATGAAAGGGAGAGAGGTGGCACACCCAGGAGTCAAGACTGGCACACAAGCTGAAAGGGCAATATTACTCTCCCACTGTTTTTTTATGTATTTTTTGTTTTTTTCAGGGAGACTTTAGAAACCCAATAATATTTTAAAAAAAAAATAAATAGGCTTTCTATGGCCCACTGAATGAGAGGGAGAGAGGTGGCACACCCAGGAGTCAAGACTGGCACACAAGCTGAAAGGGCAATATTACTCTCCCACTGTTTTTTTAGGTTTTTTTTTTTTTTTCAGGGAGAATTAGAAACCAAATAATATTAAAAAAAAAAAAAATAGGCTTTCTATGGCCCACTGAATGAAAGGGAGAGAGGTGGCACACCCAGGAGTCAAGACTGGCACACAAGCTGAAAGGGCAATATTACTCTCCCACTGTTTTTTTATGTATTTTTTGTTTTTTCAGGGAGACTTTAGAAACCCAATAATATTTAAAAAAAAAAATAAATAGGCTTTCTATGGCCCACTGAATGAGAGGGAGAGAGGTGGCACACCCAGGAGTCAAGACTGGCACACAAGCTGAAAGGGCAATATTACTCTCCCACTGTTTTTTTAGGTTTTTTTTGTTTTTTCAGGGAGACTTTAGAAACCCAATAATATTTAAAAAAAAAAATAAATAGGCTTTCTATGGCCCACTGAATGAAAGGGAGAGAGGTGGCACACCCAGGAGTCAAGACTGGCACACAAGCTGAAAGGGCAATATTACTCTCCCACTGTTTTTTTATGTATTTTTTGTTTTTTTCAGGGAGACTTTAGAAACCCAATAATATTTTAAAAAAAAAATAAATAGGCTTTCTATGGCCCACTGAATGAGAGGGAGAGAGGTGGCACACCCAGGAGTCAAGACTGGCACACAAGCTGAAAGGGCAATATTACTCTCCCACTGTTTTTTTAGGTTTTTTTTTTTTTTTCAGGGAGAATTAGAAACCAAATAATATTAAAAAAAAAAAAAATAGGCTTTCTATGGCCCACTGAATGAAAGGGAGAGAGGTGGCACACCCAGGAGTCAAGACTGGCACACAAGCTGAAAGGGCAATATTACTCTCCCACTGTTTTTTTATGTATTTTTTGTTTTTTCAGGGAGACTTTAGAAACCCAATAATATTTAAAAAAAAAAATAAATAGGCTTTCTATGGCCCACTGAATGAGAGGGAGAGAGGTGGCACACCCAGGAGTCAAGACTGGCACACAAGCTGAAAGGGCAATATTACTCTCCCACTGTTTTTTTAGGTTTTTTTTTTTTTTCAGGGAGACTTTAGAAACCAAATAATATTAAAAAAAAAAAAAAAAAAAAAAAAATAGGCTTGCTATAGCCCACTGAATGAGAGATAGCACACACAGCAGTGGCACACAAGCCCTGACTGAGGCCAATATTTTTCTCCCACTGATTGATGTAGTGTTTTTGTGTTGAGGTAGAATTTAGAACACAAATCACGGAAAAAATAAATAGGCTTTCTATGGCCCACTGAATGAAAGGGAGAGAGGTGGCACACCCAGGAGTCAAGACTGGCACACAAGCTGAAAGGGCAATATTACTCTCCCACTGTTTTTTTATGTATTTTTTGTTTTTTCAGGGAGACTTTAGAAACCCAATAATATTTTAAAAAAAAAAAAAGGCTTTCTATGGCCCACAATTAGAGAGAGAGAGGTGGCACAACCAGGAGTCAAGACTGGCGCACAAGCTGAAAGGGCAATATTACTCTCCCACTGTTTTTTATGTTTTTTTTGTTTTTTTCAGGGAGACTTTAGAAACCAAATAATATTAAAAAAAGCAAAAAAAAAAAAGGCTTTCTATGGCCCACTGAATGAGAGGGAGAGAGGTGGCACACCCAGGAGTCAAGACTGGCACACAAGCTGAAAGGGCAATATTACTCTCCCACTGTTTTTTTATGTATTTTTTGTTTTTTTCAGGGAGACTTTAGAAACCCAATAATATTTAAAAAAAAAAATAAATAGGCTTTCTATGGCCCACTGAATGAGAGGGAGAGAGGTGGCACACCCAGGAGTCAAGACTGGCACACAAGCTGAAAGGGCAATATTACTCTCCCACTGTTTTTTTAGGTTTTTTTTTTTTTTCAGGGAGACTTTTGAAACCAAATAATATTAAAAAAAAAAAAAAAAAAAAAATATAGGCTTGCTATAGCCCACTGAATGAGAGATAGCGCACACACAGCAGTGGCACACAAGCCCTGACTGAGGCCAATATTTTTCTCCCACTGATTGATGTAGTGTTTCTGTGTTGAGGTAGATTTTAGAACACAAATCACGGAAAAAATAAATAGGCTTTCTATGGCCCACTCAGTGAGAGATGGCACACACAGGGATGGCACTGTAGCAGAAATGCCAATCTTAATCTCCCACAAAAAAAAAACAAAAAAAAAAAAAAAACTGTCCTACAATTACTATCTCCCTGCAGTAATGTAAGCCAGGTATGGCAGGCAGCAATAGGAGTGGACTGATGCACAAATTAAATAAAAAGTGTGGACAAACAAAAAAGATAGCTGTGCAGAAAGGAAGGAACAAGAGGATATGTGCTTTGAAAAAAGCAGTTGGTTTCCACAGTGGCGTACACACAGCAATACAGCTATCACGGAGCCTTCTAGGGCAGCCCAATGAGCTACAGCGCTGAGGGGAAAAAAAAAAAAAAATAGCTTCCACTGTTCCTGCACACCGAAGGTGGTGTTGGACAGTGGAAATCGCTGCAGCACAAGCGGTTTGGTGGTTAGTGGACCCTGCCTAACGCTCTCCCTGCTTCTGATGAAGCGGCAGCAACCTGTCCCTAAGCTCAGATCAGCAGCAGTAAGATGGCGGTCGGCGGGAACGCCCCTTTATAGCCCCTGTGACGCCGCAGACAGCAAGCCAATCACTGCAATGCCCTTCTCTAAGATGGTGGGGACCAGGATCTATGTCATCACGCTGCCCACACTCTGCGTTCACCTTCATTGGCTGAGAAATGGCGCTTTTCGCGTCATTGAAACGCGACTTTGGCGCGAAAGTCGCGTACCGCATGGCCGACAAGCACAGGGGTCGGATCGGGTTTCATGAGACGCCGACTTAGCCAAAAGTCGGCGACTTTTGAAAATGATCGACCCGTTTCGCTCAACCCTACTGGCCAACAATGAGTTAATCGCATCTCAGAAGAAGGGATGGAAAGTGCTGAGCCATTTTTTTTTCTGTAGTCTGTTGTGTCTTTTCTTCCCTCTTTACCTCTGGGTGGCTCAGGAGTTTGGCGCTGGCATGGATGTTCAGGGATTGGCTTCTTGTGTGGATCAACTTGCTGCTAGAGTACAGGGTATTTCCGATTATATCGTTCAGACTCCGGTTTTAGAGCCTAGAATTCCAACTCCTGATTTGTTTTTTGGGGACAGGTCCAAATTTTTGAGCTTTAAAAATAACTGTAAACTGTTTTTTGCTCTGAAACCCCGTTCCTCTGGTGATTCCATCCAGCAGGTAAAAATTGTCATCTCTCTGCTGCGTGGTGATCCTCAGGATTGGGCATTTTCCCTGGAATCTGGGAATCCGGCTTTGCTTAATGTATACACCTTTTTTCAGGCGCTAGGGTTATTGTATGATGAACCTAATTCAGTGGATCATGCTGAGAAGACCTTGTTGGCCCTGTGTCAGGGTCAAGAAGTGGCAGAATCGTACTGCCAGAAATTTAGAAAATGGTCTGTGCTGACTAAATGGAATGAGGATGCCTTGGCGGCAATTTTCAGAAAGGTTCTTTCTGAATCCGTTAAAGATGTTATGGTGGGGTTCCCCACGCCTGCTGGTCTGAGTGATTCTATGTCTCTGGCCATTCAGATTGATCGGCGCTTGCGCAAGCGCAGACCTGTGCACACTATGGCGTTGTCTTCCGAGCGGAATCCTGAGCCTATGCATTGAGATAGGATTTTGTCTAGAGCTGAACGACAAGGATACAGACGTCAGAATAGGTTGTGTTTTTACTGCGGCGATTCTGCTCATGTTATTTCTGACTGCCCTAAGCGTACAAAGAGAATCGCTAGTTCCGTTACCATCAGTACTGTACAACCTAAATTTCTGTTATCTGTGACCCTGATCTGCTCATTATCGTCATTTTCTGTCATGGCATTTGTGGATTCAGGTGCCGCTTTGAACTTAATGGACTTAGAATTTGCCAGACGTTGTGGTTTCCCCTTACAGCCTTTGCAGAACCCTATTCCTTTGAAGGGCATTAATGCTACACCGTTGGCTAAAAATAAACCTCAGTTTTGGACACAGCTGACCATGTGCATGGCGCCAGCCCATCAGGAAGATTGTCGTTTTCTGGTGTTGCATAATTTGCATGATGCTATTGTGCTGGGTTTCCCATGGTTACAGGTGCATAATCCGGTATTGGATTGGAAATCTATGTCTGTGACTAGTTGGGGTTGTCAAGGGGTTCATGGTGACATTCCGTTGATGTCAATTTCCTCTTCCAATCTTCTGAAATTCCTGAGTTTTTGTCAGATTTCCAGGATGTATTCGATGAGTCCAAGTCCAGTTCCCTTCCACCGCATAGGAACTGTGATTGTGCTATTGACTTGATTCCAGGCTGTAAGTTCCCTAAGGGCCGACTTTTCAACCTGTCTGTGCCAGAACATGCCACCATGCGGAGTTATGTTAAGGACTCGGAGTCTTTGGAGAAGGGGCATATTCGGCCATCTTCTTCACCATTGGGAGCAGGTTTTTTTTTCGTTGCCAAGAAGGATGGCTTCTTGAGACCCTGTATTGATTATCGCCTCTTGAATAAGATCACGGTCAAATTCCAATACCCTTTGCCTCTGCTTTCTGATTTGTTTGCTAGGATTAAGGGGGCTAGTTGGTTTACTAAGATTGACCTTCGAGGGGCACATAATCTTGTTCGTATTAAGCAGGGTGACGAATGGAAAACTGCGTTTAATACGCCCGAAGGCCATTTTGAATACCTTGTGATGCCATTCGGGCTCTCTAATGCTCCATCTGTGTTTCAGTCCTTCATGCACGATATCTTCCGGAATTATCTTGATAAATTCATGATTGTATATTTGGATGACATTTTGATTTTTTCCGATGATTGGGAGTCTCATGTGAAACAAGTCAGGATGGTATTTCAGATCCTTCGTGATAATGCTTTGTTTGTGAAGGGGTCTAAGTGCCTCTTTGGAGTACAGAAGGTTTCTTTTTTGGGCTTCATTTTTTCTCCCTCATCTATAGAAATGGATCCGGTTAAGGTTCAGGCCATTCATGATTGGATTCAGCCCACATCCGTGAAGAGCCTTCAGAAATTTTTGGGCTTTGCTAATTTTTATCGCCGTTTCATTGCCAACTTCTCCAGTGTGGTTAAACCCCTGACCGATTTGACGAAGAAGGGAGCTGATGTGACGAATTGGTCCTCTGCGGCTGTTTCTGCCTTTCAGGAGCTTAAACGCCGATTTACTTCTGCCCCTGTGTTGCGTCAGCCGGATGTTTCTCTTCCATTTTAGGTTGAGGTTGACGCTTCTGAGATTGGGGCAGGGGCCGTTTTGTCTCAGAGGAATTTTGATGGTTCCTTGATGAAACCGTGTGCCTTCTTTTCTCGAAAGTTTTCGCCTGCGGAACGCAATTATGATGTCGGCAATCGAGAGTTGTTGGCTATGAAGTGTGTATTTGAGGAGTGGCGACATTGGCTTGAGGGGGCCAAGCATCGTATTTTGGTCTTGACCGATAATAAGAATCTGATTTACCTCGAGTCTGCCACACGGCTGAATCCTAGACAGGCTCGATGGTCCCTGTTTTTCTCCCGTTTTTATTTTGTGGCCTTGTATCTTCCGGGTTCTAAGAATTTTAAGGCTGATGCCCTCTCTAGGAGCTTTTTGCCTGATTCTCCTGGGGTCCTTGAGCCGGTCGGCATTCTGAAGGAAGGGGTGATTCTTTCTGCTATCTCCCCTGATTTACGACGGGTTCTTCAGGAATTTCAGGCTGATAAACCTGACCGCTGTCCAGTGGGGAAACTGTTTGTTCCTGACAGATGGACTAATAAAGTGATTTCTGAGGTTCATTGTTCTGTGTTGGCTGGCCATCCTGGGATTTTTGGTACCGGAGATTTGGTTGGTAGGTCCTTTTGGTGGCCTTCTTTGTCACGGGATGTGCGTTCTTTTGTGCAGTCCTGTGGGACTTGTGCGTGGGCCAAGCATTGCTGTTCCCGCGCTAGTGGGTTGCTTTTGCCTTTGCCGGTTACTGAGAGGCCTTGGACGCATATTTCTATGGATTTTATTTCGGATCTTCCGGTTTCCCAGAGGATGTCGGTTATCTGGGTGGTTTGTGACCGGTTTTCTAAGATGGTTCATTTGGTACCTTTGCCTAAATTGCCTTCCTCTTCTGATTTGGTTCCGTTGTTTTTTCAGCATGTGGTTCGTTTGCATGGCATTCCGGAGAATATTGTGTCCGATAGAGGTTCCCAGTTTGTTTCTAGGTTTTGGTGGGCCTTTTGTGCTAAGCTGGGCATTGATTTGTCTTTTTCTTCCGCATTTCATCCTCAGACAAATGGCCAAACCGAGCGAACTAATCAGACTTTGGAAACCTATTTGAGATGCTTTGTGTCTGCTGATCAGCATGATTGGGTGGCTTTCTTGCCATTGGCCGAGTTTGCCCTTAATAATCGGGCTAGTTCTGCTACCTTGGTTTCACCCTTCTTTTGTAATTCTGGTTTTCATTCTCGTTTTTCTTCAGGGCAGGTTGAGCCTTCTGATTGTCCTGGGGTGGACTCCGTGGTTGACAGGTTGCAGCAAATTTGGGCTCATGTGGTGGACAATTTGGTGTTGTCTCAGGACTCCTCAGCGTTTTGCTAACCGTCGTCGGTGTGTTGCTTCCCAGCTTCGGGTTGGGGATTTGGTCTGGTTGTCTTCCCGTCATGTTCCTATAAAGGTTTCTTCCCCTAAGTTCAAGCCTCGGTTTATTGGTCCTTATAGGATTTCTGAGATTATCAATCCAGTGTCTTTTCGTTTGGCCCTTCCAGCCTCTTTTTCCATCCATAATGTTTTTCATAGATCTTTGTTGCGGAAATATGTGGTGCCTGTTGTTCCCTCTGTTGATCCTCCTGCCCCGGTGTTGATTGATGGGGAGTTGGAGTATGTGGTTGAGAAGATTTTGGATTCTTGTTTTTCGAGGCGGAAGCTTTAGTATCTTGTCAAATGGAAGGGTTATGGCCAGGAGGATAATTCTTGGGTTGTTGCCTCCGATGTTCATGCTGACGATTTGGTTCGTGCCTTTCATTTGGCTCGTCCTGATCGGCCTGGGGGCTCTGGTGAGGGTTCGGTGACCCCTCCTCAAGGGGGGGTACTGTTGTGAATTCTGCTCTTGGGCTCCCTCCGGTGGTTATAAGTGGTAGTGCTGCTGTCTTTGGATCGCAGCATTCATCAGGTGTGTCCACTTATTGCAATTCTGACTGGGCTATTTAGTCTTGCTTGACCCTTTAGTCAGTGCCAGTTGTTCATTGTTCCTGGAGGATTCACATCCTTGCCTGGTCTCTCCTGCTTTGCTGTTCATTTCAGCAAAGATAAGTTCTGGCTTTGTTTTTTGCAGTCCACATGCTGTGGGCCTTATATTTCAGTTCATTTCCATGTTTTGTCTTGTCCAGCTTGGTCTGTATAAGGATTTGTTCAGCCAAGCTGGTATCTCTGGAGATGCAGATATACCCTCCATATCTTTAGTTAGATGTGGAGATTTTGTATTTTCTGTGGTGGATATTTTCTAGTGTTTTAATACTGACCGCATAGTACTCTGTCCTATCCTTTCTATTTAGCTAGAGCGGCCTCCTTTGCTAAATCCTGATTTCAGTCTGCGTATGTTATTTCCCTCTCCTCTCACAGTCAATATTTGTGGGGGGCTGTCTATCCTTTGGGGATTTTCTCTGAGGCAAGATAGTTTTCCCTTTTCTATCTCTAGGGGTATTTAGTCCTCCGGCTGTGACGAGGTGTCTAGGGAGTGTTAGGTACATCCCACGGCTACTTCTAGTTGCGGTGTTAAGTTCAGGGTCTGCGGTCAGTACAGGTTCCACCTTCTCCAGAGTACGTCTCATGCTGCTCCTAGGCCACCAGATCATAACAGGGTGGTAGTGGAATTGTGGCAAAGATGCAGGTATCAGACAGGAGCAAGCCAACTCCTACAACCACGTTTGTTGCTGAGGGGTGTGAGAGAGATGGAATCCACCATTAGAAAGTGCTTCTGGAGAGGCTGAGTCAGAGGGGGTGAGTCAGGTTTCAGTGATGCCAAGGAAGGAGAGTTTGCAGTGATAAAGAGGTAATGGCTAGATGATAGTTTGTTGCAGACAGAGCGTGCATTCTATAATGCTCCAGGTAGGGGGACCAGGGGAATGGGGGCTGGATGAATGGGTATGAGGTTATCATTGTGAAAGCTTGTAGAAGATTGTAGCAGGGTGTTAGAAATAAGTGTGGGGATGTGTTGAGGAGGGCCAGGATTAGAGGATATGTCACCAGCAATGAGGAGTAACAGACAGAGCGTTAGAAGGTGGGAGCTGAGTAGGATACGATGTGGCCGTGTGTGTCTGGAGAAAGAATTGTATGTCGAGGAACCGTTCTGCGGAGAAGGTGAGATGGCTGGGGAGTATTGAGGGAGAAATGAGTAGTTCTTTACCAGGTGGAGGGATTGCAGGAAATTGTAAGAAGGAAAGTAGTATGGGGGCATATATCCATGTGTGGGTGTGAAGAGGTGCATGGGAATAGACCTCCCAAAAAAAGACACTGGATTTCAGTTTATGTTACGCTGCTATCATTCGGTGGTGTTGAAAAGGCTGGCAAAATCCAATCCTTGTTAATTTTTTTAAGAGTCAGCCTGTCAGCATTTTCAGCTGACAGGCGGATGCGCTAATCAGTGATAATTCCACCAGCGGCACTAAAAACCCGCTCTGACAAAACGCTAGTGGCAGGGAAGGCCAGGACCTCCAAGGCATAGAGAGCCAGTTCATGCCACTAGGGTTGAGCGACTTTCATTTTTTTAAGATCGAGTAGGGTTTTGGGAAACCCGATTTTGTCCAGAGTCGAGTCGAGTGCAGTCGGCCGATTATCGCTAAAAGTCGGGGATCGACCGAAACACGAAACCCAATGCAAGTCAATGGGGAAGCATAGTCGGCAGTGAGTGGAGGCCAGGAAAACACCTACAGTGCCCATTTTAATGCCAAAAACATCCATTCTTGTTTCTGAAGCTTGCCAATCTTAATTAACTGTATAATAATAGTTGGGCATAGGGAATTGGGGGAAAGTTGTGGGGGGAGTAGGGCTGGCTCAAGTTTTTCGTGGGCCCAGGAAATGCGGACTACGTCACGGCGGTGTTGCAGGGAAAGGTAAGTATTTAAAAGTTGCAAGTGCTGTGATCCTGAGCAAGCAGGGGGGGCCCACTCGTTCGCATTGCCACTGGCACAGGGCCCCTCAAAGTACGGCGGTGTGTTTGCATGGCGGGGGCGCCTCCCACCAGCAGCGACACTTTTGCGTACTCTGAGGGGCCCTGTGCCAGTGACGTCGCCAACGAGTATGCCCCCCCACCTGATGAAGGAACCTGCACTTTCATCTGCACCTTCCTCTTTGTCCCTGTGTAAGGTGGTATAACATGCGGGAAGGGGAACCTTACTTTCAGCAGGGACAGATTCTGGCTGTGTAGAGTACAAGGGGAATGTAGTGGTCTAGGTCAATGTACCAGCAGACTCATTTAGCAGTGGCTGGGCAATGGGCAGGATGAGGAGGAAACAGATATAGGGCCAAAGAATAAAGTAGGCTACATGCAGTTCAAAATTGGTAACAGGACTAAACAGGCGGCATTGCTTTGTTCAGTGGAGTAGCAAACCCAAGAGCAGCAGACACTGTTTCAAGGGCCTAACCACACTAGTAGGCCAAATGCAGTTTAATATCTGATAGTATAGGGCGAAAGCCAGAATGTGGAAGCTCAGCTTTGTTCAGTTGAGGACAACACCAGGGAGGGGCAGACACCTTTAGTAGGCCGGAAAAGCCTATTGCATTTTTTAAAATGGTAATTTGGAGCAGAAGGTTGAAGCTCAGCTTTATTTAGTTGAGGGCAACACCAGGGAGGGGCAGAAGCCGTTAGTAGGCCCTAACCACCATTTTTTTTTTTTTTAAAACCACTTAATGAGAGCCGGAAGGTTGAAGCTCAGCTTTATTTAGTTGAGGACAACACCAGGGAGGGGCAGAAGCCGTTAGTAGGCCCTAACCACCATTTTTTTTTTAAAACCACTTAATGAGAGCCGGAAGGTTGAAGCTCAGCTTTATTTAGTTGAGGACAACACCAGGGAGGGGCAGAAGCCGTTAGTAGGCCCTAACCACCATTTTTTTTTTAAAACCACTTAATGAGAGCCGGAAGGTTGAAGCTCAGCTTTATTTAGTTGAGGACAACACCAGGGAGGGGCAGAAGCCGTTAGTAGGCCCTAACCACCATTTTTTTTTTTTAAACCACATAATGAGAGCCGGAAGGTTGAAGCTCAGCTTTATTTAGTTGAGGACAACACCAGGGAGGGGCAGAAGCCGTTAGTAGGCCCTAACCACCATTTTTTTTTTTAAAACCACATAATGAGAGCCGGAAGGTTGAAGCTCAGCTTTATTTAGTTGAGGGCAACACCAGGGAGGGGCAGAAGCCGTTAGTAGGCCCTAACCAAAGTTGAAGGCCAAATGCAGTTTAATTTCTGATACTATAGGCCGAAAGCCAGAAGGTGGAAGTTCCGATTTAGACAGTGGAGGACAATTTGAATTAGGGACTGCAGACAGACTTAGTAGGCTGTCCCCTGTGGACCATGCATCCACCACATTAACCCATTGCGCCGTAATGGACACGTAATCTTCCGTGGCCATGCCTACAGGTCCATGCGTCTGTTGTCAGGTGCACCTTTGTACTCACAGATTGCCAGAGTGCATGGACAATGCGGTCTTCTACATGCTGGTGGAGGGTTGGGATGGCTTTTCTCGCAAAAGAAGTGTCGACTGGTTAGCTTGTAGCGTGGTACAGCGTAGTCCATCATGGCCTTATTAATAGTAAATAAAATATATAACTAGGCTCTATGAACTTTTAAATAGGTTCCAGGGGTACACGGGCAGCATTGGTGTGGTCAGTGGAGGAGTATTGCAAGTAGGGGCTGCAGACAGGCTATCAAAGGCCTAAAATAACAAACAGTAGGCAGTCATGGCAGTTTTACATCGGTTACATGGATACACAGGCAGGCACTCCAGGCAGCATTGTGCTCAGTGGAGGAGTATTGCAAGTAGGGGCCGCAGACAGGCTATCAAAGGCCTAAAATAACAAACAGTAGGCAGTCATGGCAGTTTTACATCGGTTACATGGATACACAGGCAGGCACTCCAGGCAGCATTGTGGTCAGTGGAGGAGTATTGCAAGTAGGGGCCGCAGACAGGCTATCAAAGGCCTAAAATAACAAACAGTAGGCAGTCATGGCAGTTTTACATCGGTTACATGGATACACAGGCAGCTAGGTGGTGAGTGGAGGAGTATTTAAAGTAAGGACCGCAGACAGGCTATCAAAGGCCTAACATAACAAACAATAGGCTCATGGCAGTTTTACAGCGGTTACATGGATACACGGGCAGGCAGCTTGGTGGTGAGTGGAGGAGTATTTAAAGTATGGACCGCAGACAGGCTTCGAAGGCCTAACACAATAAAATGGGCTGGCTGTAGGCACTTTAAAATTGGTTCCAGGGGTACACGGGCAGCAGTGGTCTGGTCAGTGGAGGCCTAGTGGAAGTATGGACCGCAGACAGGCTTCGAAGGCCTAACACAATAAAATGGGCTGGCTGTAGGCACTTTAAAATTGGTTCCAGGGGTACACGGGCAGCAGTGGTCTGGTCAGTGGAGGCCTAGTGGAAGTATGGACCGCAGACAGGCTTCGAAGGCCTAACACAATAAAATGGGCTGGCTGTAGGCACTTTAAAATTGGTTCCAGGGGTACACGGGCAGCAGTGGTCTGGTCAGTGGAGGACTAGTGGAAGTATGGACCGCAGACAGGCTTCGAAGGCCTAACACAATAAAATGGGCTGGCTGTAGGCACTTTAAAATTGGTTCCAGGGGTACACGGGCAGCAGTGGTCTGGTCAGTGGAGGCCTAGTGGAAGGAGGGACCGCAGACAGGCTTCGAAGGCCTAACACAATAAAATGGGCTGGCTGTAGGCACTTTAAAATTGGTTCCAGGGGTACACGGGCAGCAGTGGTCTGGTCAGTGGAGGACTAGTGGAAGGAGGGAGCGCAGAAAGGCTTCAAAGGCCTAAAATAACAAACAATAGGCTCATGGCAGTTTTACAGCGGTTACATGGATACACGGGCAGGCAGCTTGGTGGTCAGTGGAGGAGTAGGGACCGCAGACAGGCTATCAAAGGCCTAAAATAACAAACAATAGGCTCATGGCAGTTTTACAGCGGTTACATGGATACACGGGCAGGCAGCTTGGTGCTGAGTGGAGGAGTAGTGCAAGGAGTGTCTGTCCCAGTACTCCCAAAATATAAATAGATGTTAATGTCTCGCAAAACAACCAAAACAAAAAAAAAGATGGCATACTTAGGTACAGGGGTGGGCTCATCTGCTGTGTTTCTGACATAGTAATTTGGCAGTAACTATTTAATGGTGCCAATATAGGACACAGACACAGACTACTTTAAGTTGCATCATAGATGTCTACAAATTTGTATTGTCAGTGCCAGACATTGAATGATGTCAGCGAATAGACTAAAGATTGGTGGAGCTGTGCGACATAATTTTGCACGTAGTAGAGCCCAGTTTGAGCTGGGGTAGGGGGGAACTCTCTTGAGGCCGGCGGGACCGCCCCAGGGCCACTCATGTTACAACGGTGTGTCTGACGTTGGGTGCGCACCACCACCGCCAGAGACACTACATTGTACTATGAGGGACCCAGTAGCAATGCCGTCAACCAAAAGCGAGCACACCCACCTCTTCAGACAAACAGCAGTCTCACGGGTGCTTGCGCCAAGTCGCGATACCACGGCCCCGTGTGGGGAGTTTGGCCATTTAGGGAGGTGTAAACATGTCGTATGCTGTACAATCTGCAGCAGCAAATTAGACATTAGAAAAGTAATTCACAGGCAAGAGCTTTTCATAGGAAAGCTAGGTGTCGGCCGGGCAAGGTGGGGCAAAAGATTTTGAAATCCAGTTGTGGTTCATTTTAATGAATGTTAGATCGTCAACATTTTGGGTAGCCAGACGAGTCCTTTTTTCGGTTAATATTGACCCTGCAGCACTGAATACTCTTTCTGATAGGACACTTGCTGCCGGGCAAGCAAGCTCCTGCAATGCATATTCTGCCAATTCTGGCCAGGTGTCTAATTTGGAGGCCCAGTAATCAAATGGGAATGACGGTTGAGGGAGAACATCGATAAGGGATGAAAAATAGTTAGTAACCATACTGGACAAATGTTGTCTCCTGTCACTTTCAATTGATGCAGCAGTACCTGTCCTGTCTGCGGTCATAGCAAAATCACTCCACAACCTGGTCAGAAAACCCCTCTGTCCAACGCCACTTCTGATGTGTGCACCCCTAACACTCCTAGTCTGCTGCCCCCTGGAGCTCGTGTGAGAACGATCACGTGCGCTGTGTGCTGGGAATGCCTGAAGCAAACGGTCAACAAGAGTTGATTGTTTGGTTGCTAATATTAGTTCCAAGTTCTCATGTGGCATAATATTTTGCAATTTGCCTTTATAGCGTGGATCAAGGAGGCAGGCCAACCAGTAATCGTCATCGTTCATCATTTTCGTAATGCGTGTGTCCCTTTGTAGGATACGTAAGGCATAATCCGCCATGTGGGCCAAAGTTCCACTTGTCAAATCTCCGGTTGTGATTGGTTGAGGGGCAGTTGCAGGCAAATCTACGTCACTTGTGTCCCTCAAAAAACCAGAACCCGGCCGTGACACGCAACCAATTTCCTGTGCCCCCGTGAAAGTTTCCGCATTAAAAATATACTCATCCCCATCATCCTCCTCGTCCTCCACCTCCTCTTCGCCCGCTACCTCGTCCTGTACACTGCCCTGACCAGACAATGGCTGACTGTCATCAAGGCTTCCCTCTTCCTCTGGTGCAGACGCCTGCTCCTTTATGTGCGTCAAACTTTGCATCAGCAGACGCATTAGGGGGATGCTCATGCTTATTACGGCGTTGTCTGCACTAACCAGCCGTGTGCATTCCTCAAAACACTGAAGGACTTGACACATGTCTTGTATCTTCGACCACTGCACACCTGACAACTCCATGTCTGCCATCCTACTGCCTGCCCGTGTATCCTCCCACAAATAAATAACAGCACGCCTCTGTTCGCACAGTCTCTGAAGCATGTGCAGTGTTGAGTTCCACCTTGTTGCAACGTCTATGATTAGGCGATGCTGGGGAAGGTTCAAAGACCGCTGATAGGTCTGCATACGGCTGGCGTGTACAGGCGAACGTCGGATATGTGAGCAAAGTGCACGCACTTTGAGGAGCAGGTCGGAGAACCCAGGATAAGTTTTCAATAAGCACTGCACCACCAGGTTTAAGGTGTGAGCCAGGCAAGGAATGTGTTTCAGTTGGGAAAGGGAGATGGCAGCCATGAAATTCCTTCCGTTATCACTCACTACCTTGCCTGCCTCAAGATCTACTGTGCCCAGCCACGACTGCGTTTCTTGTTGCAAGAACTCGGACAGAACTTCCGCGGTGTGTCTGTTGTCGCCCAAACACTTCATAGCCAATACAGCCTGCTGACGCTTGGCAGTAGCTGGCCCATAATGGGACAACTGGTGTGCAACAGTGTCATCTGCCGATGGAGTGGTTGGCCGACTGCGTTCTGTGGAAGAGCTGTAGCTTCTGCAGGAGGACGAGGAGGAGGAGGAGGGGGTGCGAACGCCTACAGCCAACTGTTTCCTAGACCGTGGGCTAGGCACAACTGTCCCTAAATTGATGTCGCCTGTGGACCCTGCATCCACCACATTCACCCAGTGTGCCGTGATGGACACATAACGTCCCTGGCCATGCCTACTGGTCCATGCATCTGTAGTCAGGTGCACCTTTGTACTCACAGATTGCCTGAGTGCATGGACGATGCGCTGTTTAACATGCTGGTGCAGGGCTGGGATGGCTTTTCTGGAAAAAAAGTGTCGACTGGGTAGCTCGTATCGTGGTTCAGCGTACTCCATCAGGGCTTTGAAAGCTTCGCTTTCAACTAACCGGTAGGGCATCATCTCTAACGAGATTAGTCTAGCTATGTGGGCGTTAAAACCCTGTGTACGCGGATGCGAGGATAAGTACTTCCTTTTTCTAACCAGAGTCTCATGTAGGGTGAGCTGGACTGGAGAGCTGTAGATCGTGGAACTTTCGGGTGTGCCGGTGGACATGGCAGACTGAGAGACGGTTGGAGACGGTATTGTTTCCGCCGGTGCCCTACATGCAATATTTCCTCCTACAAAACTGGTGATTCCCTGACCCTGACTGCTTTTGGCTGGCAAAGAAACCTGCACAGATACTGCCGGTGGTGCGGAAAATGGTGGCCTTACAGTGACGGAAGGGATGTTGCGTTGCTGACTAGCTTCATTGGCCGAGGGTGCTACAACCTTGAGGGACGTTTGGTAGTTAGTCCAGGCTTGAGAATGCATGGTGGTTAAGTGTCTATGCATGCAACTAGTATTTAGACTTTTCAGATTCTGACCTCTGCTTAAGCTAGTTGAACATTTTTGACAGATGACTTTGCGCTGATCAGTTGGATGTTGTTTAAAAAAATGCCAGACTGCACTCTTCCTAGACTCTGATCCCTTTTCAGGGATTGCAGACTGAGCTTTAACCGGATGGCAACGCTGTGCTCCAACAGGTTTTGGCTTTGACACGCGTTTTGGTCCAGATACGGGCCCGGCAGATGGAACCTGTTGCGATGTTGATGCCTGCTGCGGCCCCTCCTCCACCTCCGCTTCTGAACTACTGCCGCCTGCACCCTGTTCCCCCAATGGCTGCCAATCGGGGTCAATAACTGGGTCATCTATTACCTCCTCTTCGAGCTCGTGTGCAACTTCGTCTGTGTCACTGTGTCGGTCGGTGGTATAGCGTTCGTGGCGGGGCAACATAGTCTCATCAGGGTCTGATTGTGGATCTGTACCCTGAGAGGGCAATGTGGTGGTCTGAGTCAAAGGAGCAGCATAGTACTCTGGCTGTGGCTGTGCATCAGTGCACTCCATGTCAGAATATACTTGTAATGGGCATGGCCTGTTAAATGTTTCACTTTCTAAGCCAGGGACGGTATGTGTAAAGAGCTCCATGGAGTGACCCGTTGTGTCGCCTGCTGCATCCTTCTCTCTTGTTGTAGTTTTTGCTGAGGAGGACAAGGAAGCGACTTGTCCCTGACCGTGAACATCCACAAGCGACGCGCTGCTTTTACATTTACCAGTTTCGGAAGAGGAGGCAAAAGAGCTAGAGGCTGAGTCTGCAATGTAAGCCAAAACTTGCTGTTGCTGCTCCGCCTTTAAAAGCGGTTTTCCTACTCCCAGAAAAGAGAGCGTTCGAGGCCTTGTGTAGCCTGACGACGAAACTGGCTCCACAGCTCCAGACTTAGGTGGAATATTTTTATCCCCACGACCACCTGATGCTCCACTACCACTACCATCATTACCAGCTGACAATGAACGCCCACGACGACCTCTTGCACCAGACTTCCTCATTGTTTTAAAATCTTAACCAAAGTAACTTTATTTGTTGCTATCAAACAACTTACACGGTGAGCTATAACTTCAGTATGATTTCAATATCCCTTAACAGGTTGGTGAGACCACAAGGAAAATCAGGCACAATGTTACACACTCTGTTTTCTGTGGCACAAAATCACAGAGATGACACACACGCAGGACTGTCACTCAAGCACTAATGTCAATATTAATCTCCCACCTAATTTATTTATTTTTTTTTCTCAGGGAGACTTTAGAAACCAAATAATATTAAAAAAAAAAAAAAAAAAGGCTTTCTATGGCCCACAATTAGAGAGAGAGAGGTGGCACAACGAGGAGTCAAGACTGGCGCACAAGCTGAAAGGGCAATATTACTCTCCCACTGTTTTTTATGTTTTTTTTGTTTTTTTCAGGGAGACTTTAGAAACCAAATAATATTAAAAAAACCAAAAAAAAAAAAGGCTTTCTATGGCCCACTGAATGAGAGGGAGAGAGGTGGCACACCCAGGAGTCAAGACTGGCACACAAGCTGAAAGGGCAATATTACTCTCCCACTGTTTTTTTATGTATTTTTTGTTTTTTCAGGGAGACTTTAGAAACCCAATAATATTTAAAAAAAAAAAAAAGGCTTTCTATGGCCCACAATTAGAGAGAGAGAGGTGGCACACCCAGGAGTCAAGACTGGCACACAAGCTGAAAGGGCAATATTACTCTCCCACTGTTTTTTTATGTATTTTTTGTTTTTTCAGGGAGACTTTAGAAACCCAATAATATTTAAAAAAAAAAATAAATAGGCTTTCTATGGCCCACTGAATGAGAGGGAGAGAGGTGGCACACCCAGGAGTCAAGACTGGCACACAAGCTGAAAGGGCAATATTACTCTCCCACTGTTTTTTTAGGTTTTTTTTGTTTTTTCAGGGAGACTTTAGAAACCCAATAATATTTAAAAAAAAAAATAAATAGGCTTTCTATGGCCCACTGAATGAAAGGGAGAGAGGTGGCACACCCAGGAGTCAAGACTGGCACACAAGCTGAAAGGGCAATATTACTCTCCCACTGTTTTTTTATGTATTTTTTGTTTTTTTCAGGGAGACTTTAGAAACCCAATAATATTTTAAAAAAAAAATAAATAGGCTTTCTATGGCCCACTGAATGAGAGGGAGAGAGGTGGCACACCCAGGAGTCAAGACTGGCACACAAGCTGAAAGGGCAATATTACTCTCCCACTGTTTTTTTAGGTTTTTTTTTTTTTTTCAGGGAGAATTAGAAACCAAATAATATTAAAAAAAAAAAAAAAGGCTTTCTATGGCCCACAATTAGAGAGAGAGAGGTGGCACAACCAGGAGTCAAGACTGGCGCACAAGCTGAAAGGGCAATATTACTCTCCCACTGTTTTTTATGTTTTTTTTGTTTTTTTCAGGGAGACTTTAGAAACCAAATAATATTAAAAAAAGCAAAAAAAAAAAAGGCTTTCTATGGCCCACTGAATGAGAGGGAGAGAGGTGGCACACCCAGGAGTCAAGACTGGCACACAAGCTGAAAGGGCAATATTACTCTCCCACTGTTTTTTTATGTATTTTTTGTTTTTTTCAGGGAGACTTTAGAAACCCAATAATATTTAAAAAAAAAAATAAATAGGCTTTCTATGGCCCACTGAATGAGAGGGAGAGAGGTGGCACACCCAGGAGTCAAGACTGGCACACAAGCTGAAAGGGCAATATTACTCTCCCACTGTTTTTTTAGGTTTTTTTTTTTTTTCAGGGAGACTTTTGAAACCAAATAATATTAAAAAAAAAAAAAAAAAAAAAATATAGGCTTGCTATAGCCCACTGAATGAGAGATAGCGCACACACAGCAGTGGCACACAAGCCCTGACTGAGGCCAATATTTTTCTCCCACTGATTGATGTAGTGTTTCTGTGTTGAGGTAGATTTTAGAACACAAATCACGGAAAAAATAAATAGGCTTTCTATGGCCCACTCAGTGAGAGATGGCACACACAGGGATGGCACTGTAGCAGAAATGCCAATCTTAATCTCCCACAAAAAAAAAACAAAAAAAAAAAAAAAACTGTCCTACAATTACTATCTCCCTGCAGTAATGTAAGCCAGGTATGGCAGGCAGCAATAGGAGTGGACTGATGCACAAATTAAATAAAAAGTGTGGACAAACAAAAAAGATAGCTGTGCAGAAAGGAAGGAACAAGAGGATATGTGCTTTGAAAAAAGCAGTTGGTTTCCACAGTGGCGTACACACAGCAATACAGCTATCACGGAGCCTTCTAGGGCAGCCCAATGAGCTACAGCGCTGAGGGGAAAAAAAAAAAAAAATAGCTTCCACTGTTCCTGCACACCGAAGGTGGTGTTGGACAGTGGAAATCGCTGCAGCACAAGCGGTTTGGTGGTTAGTGGACCCTGCCTAACGCTCTCCCTGCTTCTGATGAAGCGGCAGCAACCTGTCCCTAAGCTCAGATCAGCAGCAGTAAGATGGCGGTCGGCGGGAACGCCCCTTTATAGCCCCTGTGACGCCGCAGACAGCAAGCCAATCACTGCAATGCCCTTCTCTAAGATGGTGGGGACCAGGATCTATGTCATCACGCTGCCCACACTCTGCGTTCACCTTCATTGGCTGAGAAATGGCGCTTTTCGCGTCATTGAAACGCGACTTTGGCGCGAAAGTCGCGTACCGCATGGCCGACAAGCACAGGGGTCGGATCGGGTTTCATGAGACGCCGACTTAGCCAAAAGTCGGCGACTTTTGAAAATGATCGACCCGTTTCGCTCAACCCTACATGCCACGTATCCAGCTTGGATACCAAATAATTATAAGGCACAGAGGAATCAAGGAGGACGTTGGTACAGTCAGCAGGGTACTCAGCATCTTCCCAAACTTTGTACTCCTTGTGAGATAACCCGTGCCTTAGGGCCTGTGCAATGGGATGGTCTGACAAAACTCTCCCAGTACTTTGACAGTGTCCTGCCTTGCCTATACTCCTTGGTTGTCCAGCGAACTGTGACGTCTGCCGCCAGCATTTTCAGATGGGAATTTTTTTAATAATTCCGCAACAAGGGCCTCCTGGTACTGTCCCATTTTAGTAGACCTGTCTGCCTTGGGAATAAGAGATGGAAAGTTCTCCTTGTAGCATGGGTCTAGAAGTGTCACCAACCAGTAATGACTGTCACCCAAAATTTTGAGAACTCGAGGGTCACGGGAAAGGCAGCGCAACATAAACTTAGCCATGCCTGCCAGACTGCTAACAGGCAAGTCTTCCATGTACTTACCAAGAGGATGACTGACCATGCTCTCCTCTTCCTCCCTGTCCTCAGGCCATCCACTCTGAATAGACGTATGACAGTTGTGCAGGTAGTACTGTCTATAGCGCATGGAACTAGCTCCAGTTCTTCCTCTTCCTCCTCATTGTCACCCAATTAGTCCATGAGCCAAGAACCAAATTTGACGATATCGGTACCAAGCGGAGTGACTAATTCTCTTTGGTATTTTTAGGTAGATGCATGTCTGTAGTTTATTTTTTGATATGATAGCCCTTACATATACGTAGCTTATTAACCCCTTCAGCCCTAGGCCTATTTGTACCCAAGTGCCTAAGCCAATCTGACCTGTGCCACTTCATGGGCTAATAACTTTGGAACGCTTTCACCTATCCAAGCCATTCTGAGATTGTTTTCTCGTGACATATTGTACTTCACGTCAGTGCTAAATGGGAGTCAATATATTTTACCTTTCTATATAAAAAAATGCTAAATATTCGGAAATTTTGGAAAAATCGGCAATTTTTTAACTTTGAAATTCTCTGCTTTTTACAAAAATACTGATACCCCCCATAATAGTTATTAATTTACACTCCCCACATGTTTACTTCATATTGGCATCATTTTGAAAATGAAACCTTATTGTTTTACGACGTAATAGGGCTTATAGTTTTATGCGCAATTTTTCACATTTACAGCAAAACCCACTTTTCAAAGGACCAAGTCACTTCTGAAGTCACTTTAAGGGGCTTACATAACAGAAACCACCCATAAATTACCCCATTTTGCAAACTACACCCCTCAAGCTGTTCAAAACTCATTTTTAAAAACTGTTAACCCTTTAGGTGTTCCACAGGAATTTTAGCATGAGCCAAGAACCAAATATGACGATATCGGTACCACCCGGAGTGACTAGATGTAGTATTTGTAACAAAATTTAATCCAAGTTATGTAAATACACACTGAACATGTCATGTGCATATATATATATATATATATATATATATATATATATATATATATATATATATATATATATATATATATATATATATATATATATGTTACTCCATAATATCTTCAACATCGGACTCTGAATCTGACTGTTGTTCTACTGGCTCGTCTTCAGTACCCTTGTTCTGGCATGTCTGTAATCTGCACATGTCTGTGCACTTCAGGCCATTGCTGAGGCAAGTACACTGAGGAAGTTCACATGACCGCACACACTTGCAGGACAGTAGCTGTATAATAGCTTCTGGTGCTGGTGCCCCTTGCATCCACTTGACAACAAGCTTTCCGTCGTTATCTATCATCCAACCGCAGTCTGTTGGGTTTGCAACCCATGGCTGGCTCTGCAGACTTCTCCTCCAGATCGCAGCCTGGTAGTTTGCACGCAGTGCATGCATGAAAAGGCAGTCCTGGCAAGGAGGGAGTTGACTTGACTCTACCACTCCACGTCTGGCACAGAACAGCTGATAACGGAGCCTGTTTACCTCAGTTGTTTGGGTAGTTGGCAGGTACATGTGGCAGGTGATTTCCTGTAACTTCTCAAAAAGTTCGGTAGACACTTCCCATGAACGACCAACTTCCTGAAAGGCATCCTGGTATGTCTTGTTCATCTTCAACTGCTTGAGTGTCGTCATCTTCCCACGGCCAGCGAATGCACTGACGGTGTCACAGCCTGTAAATGCATGCATACCAATCAATGAATCACATACGCTGCCTCCCAATGTTCGGCTCAGAGTGGTGATATCCAGGAATCTTGTCCGGTTCTGTGTACCGCATTTCTGGAACAGGTGGGATGGGATTTTGTGGCACATGCCCAGACACAGGACCATGACATCAGTATCCTCCGAAGTGATGATGACCGACTTGTAACCAGATTCTGCTGCATGAAGAGCATGGAGAAGGAGGCGTGTGTCTGCTTCTTCTTGATTTGACTTAAGGTCAGCAGCCTCTTCCCACTGTTCTTTGGTGATCTTAAAGCAGAGCTGCTCACATGTGACATACAGCTCCTTCTCCTCAAGCTTCTCCCTGTGGTGTTTCGCCTTCCATTCTTCTACCAGAAACTTTATGAGACTTGCCTTGTTGGAGGAACTACTTAGAAGCTTTTTCCACTGCTGGATGTTGTGCCCATGTTGAATGTTCTTGAAATGGATCCCTGTGCCTTCATATCTGTTGACTCTTTCTGTATCTTTGATGGATGTCTCCTTGTAGACGTCAAAGACAATATCAATGCGCTTGCTCTTAGCACCCTCATGGATAGCGCGACTCATTGCTGTGCCTGCTAGCTGGCCAAATGTTGCATTGTTTCCCTTCAGTTTCTGAACCAGGCTCATCCCATCAATGATGGTTGCAGAGGGCTCGGGGATCACTTCTGCAGGACGAGCATTCCTCTCCAACTCCCTTGCGAGGGCAGCCTTGTTGGTCTTGCGGATAGACCCATCACCATTGGCAAGTGCCCATGGCAATGGACCCAGGGGATGAGTCAAGACATCACTCATTTGTAGCTTTCTGTTCTCAGCTACAAGTATCATCTGGCCAAATAGGTTTCTGTCAGCCTTCAAAATTACCTCCTTGCCAAGACCTTGTCTGCGTGTCTTCATTTGGATGTTAGAGAACGTTTTAAGTTTGTTCTTCGTCATCTTGTCATGAAACAATGTAGTTGGCTTATCGGTACCCAAACGCTCATCCTTGAATGTTTGATATGCATCCTCTCCTATACTGTATGCCCCTTGAAGGTCTTTGGCTACATCTGGTGGTGCTACAGTCGCTGTTGACAAACTGATAAGTTCACCATTATGCTCTTTGTTGAAGGGGTTCACCCAACCTGTCTCCAGCAGTTGAACGAAAGATTGGACATCGGCTTCATCTCTTCTAATCCTAGACACCTGTAGGTCTGAATGGCTGAAGTCAGTATATTGTTGGCCTACCAGGGCCCTCAGCTGCCTCAAGTACATACTGCGGTACTCTGATGTCAGGTAGAACCTGGAAACAGCTCCAACTTTGAGGCTGAAGCCTTTTGTGCCCCCTGGTGTCTGGGTGTCTTTGTTGATTGTCTCTTCAATGGTCTGGTCCACAGGAATTCGTCCAAAAGGATTCTTGCTACCGATCTGGACCGAAAAGCCACCTTGCATGAAGTATTCATGGACCTCTGGGTGTTCTATGGGCAGCCGAGACATTGTGGCATAGTAATAGGTTAGGTATCGGGCATAGTTGACCTTGTCATAGGCAAAACACCATGGTATCATCTGTCGGATTGCTCCTAGGTGAAGCATCCAGTTGCCTTCTCTTGAAGCTCGAACCAGGGCCAGCATGGTCTCGACCATGTCCAAGTATGACATCCAGAATGCTGAGAGTTGTTCATTTCTGAGGGTCTCAAGATAAACTTGAAAGAGCTTCAGGGTAAGTGTGCAAGATTCATTATCCAAGAGCTTTTCGAAGGATCCCTGCGACACACTGATGCGAAAGTTTGTGATGTTCTTCAGTGTTTCATCCAGATGGTGAAGGTCCCTTGCATGGTTTTCTTCTAGCCATGGAAGGAAGTTTTTCTATAAACTGCAGAATTAGGGTAACCAAGTTTGGGTTTGCCGTTAACCCTTGCTAGGTTGCAGGTAAAATTGGATTACAATGTAATATCTGGAAAAAAAATGAAATTTTGAAATTTCGCCTTCATTCTGCTAAAATTCCTGTGGAACACCTAAAGGGTTAACAGTTTTTAAAAATGAGTTTTGAACAGCTTGAGGGGTGTAGTTTGCAAAATGGGGTAATTTATGGGTGGTTTCTGTTATGTAAGCCCCTTAAAGTGACTTCAGAAGTGACTTGGTCCTTTGAAAAGTGGGTTTTGCTGTAAATGTGAAAAATTGCGCATAAAACTATAAGCCCTATTACGTCGTAAAACAATAAGGTTTCATTTTCAAAATGATGCCAATATGAAGTAAACATGTGGGGAGTGTAAATTAATAACTATTATGGGGGGTATCAGTATTTTTGTAAAAAGCAGAGAATTTCAAAGTTAAAAAATTGCCGATTTTTCCAAAATTTCCGAATATTTAGCATTTTTTTATATAGAAAGGTAAAATATATTGACTCCCATTTAGCACTGACGTGAAGTACAATATGTCACGAGAAAACAATCTCAGAATGGCTTGGATAGGTGAAAGCGTTCCAAAGTTATTAGCCCATGAAGTGGCACAGGTCAGATTGGCTTAGGCACTTGGGTACAAATAGGCCTAGGGCTGAAGGGGTTAATAAGCTACGTATATGTAAGGGCTATCATATCAAAAAATAAACTACAGACATGCATCTACCTAAAAATACCAAAGAAAATTAGTCACTCCGGGTGGTACCGATATCTGGCCCGGCTCATGGACTAAATCCACATTGGGATAAGATGAGGCTGGGCTGTGTGTAATCACCCTGTATGGTTTCTTGGTCCATCTCATAGTGCTCTGCTTGCAATGCGTCCTCTTTGATTGTGAGCTCAGAGCGTTTCAGGACACAGAGAAGCAGAATGGTGATGCTAATTATGGCGTCATCGCCGCTCACCATCTTCGTGGAATCCTCAAAATTTTGGAGGATGGTACACATGTCTGACATCCATATTCAATCCTGAGGTCTTATGTGTGGAGTCTGAATTGAATACCGACAGCCTTGCTGATGCGGGTAGTCAGCAAGTGCCCTCTTCTGCTCACAAATCCCTTCCAACATCTGTAGTGTACAGTTCCAACGCATGGGGACATCACACACCAGTCGGTGAGCTAGAAGCTGCAAACGCTGCTGAAGCATGGCAAGGGCGGTGGCAGCTGTAGCTGACTTTCTAAAATGAGCACACAATTGGCGTACTTTCGTTAGGAGATCTGGCAGCTCCGGATAGCTTTTGAGAAACTGCTGAACCACGAGGTTAAGCACATGGGCCAGGCATGGTACTTGTGTGAGCTCGCCATGCCTCAGAGCAGCCACCAGGTACTGGCCTTTATCACACACGACCATACCTGGCCTACCACAGATCTGCCTGCTCTTTCAGACCTGTCCACAACTCTTCAGTAGTGATGGGGAACTCCCCGACGTTCGGGATCGGCTGGTTCGCCCGAGATTTTTGTCAAGGTCGAGTTTGGGGCCGGACATGACACAAACTTCAGTCCGAACCTCGAACTCTGACTTTACATATAAAGGATGGGGAGGGGGAGCTCTAAACAAAAATCAGAAAATTAATAAAAAACATTAGAATAATACTTACTTGTCCAGTGACACGTCCTCCCGTCCCGCTGTCTCCCAGCCTCATCTGCTTCCGGGGCTGCTCATTAACTGCCGGCAGTATTCACTTATTCACTGAACTCGGCAGTCTTCGGCTTTTTCCGGCATTGTTCGTGACGTCACCGTACGAACACTGATGGAAAAAGCTGAAGACTGCCGAGTGCAGTGAATACCGGCAGAAGGTAATGAATGGCCCAGGAATCAGATGCGGCCAGGAGACAGCGGGACGGGAGGATGTTCCACTGGACAGGTAAGTATAATTCTAATGTTTATTATTAATTTTCTGCTTTTTATACAGCCTGAACTGGACTCGAACTGTAACACGGGTTTCCCATGGAAACCCATGTTCGGGACCGTGTGACCGAACACTGTGTGCTCGGTACGGTCCCGATCTTTACAGTTCGGGTTCACCCATCCCTACTCTTCAGCATTGTGCAGTTTGTCACATAAGGATATTAGCTTCAGCACAGTCTGTTGCCGCTTGGCTGAGGCAGTTTTTCAGTGCTTCCAGCTTGTGACTGATGTGGTCATTTCGGAGATGGAGGCTGAAGAGGAGGAGCAGGAGGAGGATGAGGTGAAGTAGCTGTAGACTGTGGGGGCAACCCTGATTGACCTAGGGCCTGCTATCCTCAGCATCGGGAGGACATGTTTGATCCCAAGGTCCAACTGGATCCCTGCTTCCACTGTTAATTCAGTGTGAAGTCAGAGAGATGTACCAGATGTACCGTCCTTGCCAACAAGCAGTTGTCCACGTGTCCATGGTTAGGTGGACTTTCACAGTAACTGCATTGTTGAGGGCACGGCTAATGTTGAGGGACACATGTTGTTTAATGCGGGCATGGCACACCAGGAGAAATAGTGGCGGCTGGGAACCTAGTACTGAGGGATGGCTACCGCCACCAGGTTGCAGAAGGCCTCCATCTCCTCGAGCCTAAAAGGCAACATTTCAAGCACAAGCTGTCGCAAAATGTGGGAATTTAGTACTGTGTCCTGTAGGGCATCGGCTGCATATTTGTGCTTGCGTTCCAAGGACTGGGCTATGGACAACTGAACGCTGCGCTGGGACAAGGATGTGGATGTGATTGGTGATGGTGCTAGTTGAGTGTGTGCACCAACAGGTGCAGGGCACAAAGCATCTTCGCATGCACCAAGGACAGGGGTTTGGCTAGCATGCACACCAGCAGAAGAAGCAGTGGCGTCATCTGACGACACTGTTCCTTGACCCTTGGGTTCGGCCCACAAAGTTGGGTGCTTTGCTGCCACGTGCCTGATCATGCTGGTGGTGGTCAGGCTGGTAGTTTTGCTACCCCTGCTGATGCTAGCCTGGCAGGTGGTGCAAATGGCATTTTTGGAGTTATCGACAGAGTCTTTAAAAAAAAACAGACTCGGAAAGACTTAACAGTTGGACTGGCAACTTTTGTCATGTTGGTGTTACAGGGGATGGTTGTCTGCCTTCTGTCTGCAGCCACCACTCTGCTTCTTCCTGCCTGTTGGGGTGCTATGCCTTTCTCCCACTGTGTGCTGCTGTCCTCGCTCTGCACGTCCTCCTGCCAGGTTGCGCCAGTTACTATATCATCCACCACCTCACCTTCCACTTCCACACCCTGGTCCTCCTGACTTTCTCGCAATTGTGTCTCATCATCGGCCACCTCTTGTGACACTTTCCCACTGTTGCCTTCGTGTGACTGTGGCTGATCAAATATTTGGGCATCGCTACATGTGATCTTCTCTTGCCCCTTTTCAAGTGGACAGGGCAGGAGGCCCAAATCTATAAATGGAAAAGTAAACAGCTCTTCGGGGTGTCAGTTGTCTCTGGGCACTCGGCATGGTAGGAGGACGGAGGATCAGGGTGAGGAATATGTGGTCCACACCCAAGTCTACTCAGACTTGACCGTGTGGAAGACAGGGTGGTGGTGGTGGCAAAGTGACTGGAAGCATTATCTGCTATCCAACCAACAACCTTTTGATACTGCTCTGGGTTCAATAGTGTTGTGCTGCGGTCCCCTAGTAATTCATACAGGTCAGGCGACAAGATGTGGATGTTTGTTGTGGCACAATTTCAGCTTGTCCATGGTCATGGCCTCGGCCTATGCATGCAACATCATCATCATGTCCAGTTCCCTGTCCCTTGCCACGCTCCTTGCCCATTTTAAATCTAGGACAATATTTTCCACGTTCACTGCAAATGGCTGAATTTGGAGCGAACTTATGTGATCCGTGTGATGGACAAACCACAGTGTTAAATAGCTTGTCTGTAGGTAACTATTTTTACCAGCAAACTGGTGTCAATAAGTTTGATAACACACTGCAACAGAATTTAAAGGGAGGCCAGAAATGACAGAATTTGGTGCACACTTTTATCTCTGATCTGTGTGGAAGGGACAAACCACAGTTTTAAATAGCTGGACTGTAGGTAACTATTTTCTTACCAGCAAACTGGTAAAAATAACTTTGCTAATACACTGCAACAAAATTTAAAGGGAGTCCAGAGTCTTGTCGGACGCTGTTTATACTAGGGCATCCGACAGACAGCGGTAATTCCGCTTTTGTCCACTATGCGCTCAGTGGCGTCAGCTAGATTTTGTCTAGCTGGTCTGGGGTTAATTTAGCTGGTGCTTGAATTGGAAGCTGGGTCATGCCCACTGCCTTTAAATAGTTCTTCTGAACATTGGGCGTCGCCGATTATAGCTTCTGTCTAGTGCTTGGTTATCTCGGTCTGGAGTGGTGAGCTAGGAGTTGGAGTATCGTATCTGGTGGTGTATTTCCCTTATTTACTCCTATCTATATTTGTATTTGTTTTACCCTGTGCATTTATAGTGTATTCCTGATTGACTGCGGCTTGGTTCATATTTTCAGTTATCCTTGTCTGTGCCAACTGTGGGTATTGGTGTATTATCTCTTCACTGGGTGGAGGGTGGTAGTTTCAGCCTAGGGTTGAAACAGGAGATAGGGTGAGGGTGGAGGCCTAGACATGCACACCATCAGTGTAAACTCTAGGAGAGGGTCAGTCAGGATTTCCCTAGTCTGAGGGAAATTGCAGGGGCCCGGGTTATTAGCTCTTGCCCACCTAGGCTTCCCGTGACATCCAGAAATGGCAGAATTTGGAGCGCACTTTTTATCTCTGATCCGTGTGACAGACGAACCACAGTTTTCAATAGCTGGACTGTAAAAAAATTATTCCTGTCCCCTGATACTTGGGGCTATGTCTACAAATATCTGTAATAGCAGCAGCAGAAGACAGAACTGTAATGAATAGTGTTGAGCCGTTGTATCTAAGAATGCGCGCTTGAAGGGCCTTAGATGAGGTCACTGCGCTCTGATTGGTCCGTAGCGGTCGCGTGACCACTACTCGACCAATCACAAAGCCGTGACATCACCTAAGGTCTTTCAAGCGCTTGAAATACCTTAGAAGACATCCGCAGCTTCTGATTGGTCGCGTAGCGGTCGCGTGACCGCTACGCGACCAATCACAAAGCAGTGACGTCACCTAAGGTATTTCAAGCACTTGAAAGACCTTAGGTGATGTCACTGCTTTGTGATTGGTCGCGTAACGGTCACGCGACCGCTACGGACCAATCAGAGCGCCGTGACGTCATCTAAGGCCCTTCAAGCGCGCATTTTTAGGTACAACGGCTCCTGGTTACGGCGGTAAAGTCCAGGCTGCGTCGGAGAGGTGAGTATATCCCTATTTTTTATTTTAATTCTTTCTTTTACACATTGATATTAATCCCGATACCGATTCCCGATACCACAAAAGTATCGGATCTCGGTATCGGAATTCCGATACCCGCAAGTATCGGCCGATACCCGATACTTGCGGTATCGGAATGCTCAACACTAGTAATGAACCCTCTTGTTATATGCACTGCAGTCTGCCACATACACTGCCTTCTTGCCTAGCACTGATATCTATGCACATTTATTAGTCGTCAGAAGGACTGTTAGTTGAGATAGATATGTGTATAATATGTGGTATACCCACAGTAAGTAAAAACCAAGCAAATCTCTCCCTAGCTCAGTGGCAACTCTCCCTACACTGCCTGATTCCGTAGTAGACTGTGATGAGCATGGCAGTGTCAAGTCTGATATAGACCTGACTCATTTACATCATGTCAGGCAGGTGTTACAGCTTCTCAGAGAGAATAATATGTATGCAAAACTTGAGAAATGTGTATTTTCTGTTCAAGAGTTGCCTTTCTTGGGTTATATTGTGTCTGCTTCTGGTTTTAAAATGGACGCCGCTAAGGTGCAAGCGGTGCTGCATTGGGAACGGCCTGATAACCTGAAAGCACTTCAGCGGTTCCTTGGGTTTTCTAACTACTATAGGAAGTTTATCAAAGATTTTTCCATCATTGCTAAACCGCTAACTGACATGACTAAAAAGGGTAACAATTCCTCCGTTTGGCCTGAGGCTGCTGTGCGCGCATTTGAGTTTCTTAAGAACAGTTTTGTTTCAGCCCCCATTCTTGTGCAGCCAGACGTATCAAAACCTTTTGTTGTGGAAGTCGATGTGTCTTAGGTTGGTGTGGGGGCGGTACTATCACAAGGCTCATCCTTGAGTGATTTGCGTCCATGCGCCTATTTTTCCAAGAAACTGTCGTCCGCTGAACCGAACTACGATATCGGCAACAGGGAGTTGTTGGCAATCAAGTTGGCCTTTGAGGAATGGCGACACTTCTTGGAGGGGTCGTTTCATCGTTTTACTGTTATTACCGATCATAAGAATTTGCTTTATTTGGAGTCTGCTAAGCGTCTGTCTCCCAGGCAGGCTCGCTGGGCATTGTTTTTCATGCGGTTCAACTTTGTTGTCACTTACAGACCAGGGTCTAAAAACACTAAGGCGGATGCTCTGTCCAGGTGTTTTCCGGGGGGAGAATCTTGGGAGGATCCAGTACCCATCCTCCAAAAGGGTGTTGTGGTTTCGGCTCTCACTACCGAGGTTGAGGCTGAGATTGCCGAGGCTCAGGAGGAGGTACCATCTGAGCTTCCCATCAAGAAATCTTTTGTACCGCTTCATCTCCGCTTAAAGGTTTTGGTGGAGCATCATGATGCTGTCCTGGCTGGCCACCCAGGGGTTAGAGGTACCTTGGAGTTGGTGTCACATCGGTTTTGGTGGCCCAAGATCCGACAGGACGTGGTCTCATATGTGTCAGCTTGCACCACGTGTGCTAGGGCTAAGACGCCCCGCTCCCGTCCTGTTGGCACACTACTTCCTCTTGAGGTACCTAGTAAGCCATGGACGGAAATCTCCATGGATTTCATCACTGATTTGCACTTCTCAGCTGGGAACACAGTCATCTTGGTGATTGTTAATCGGTTTTCAAAAATGTTGCACTTTGTGTCTTTGCCTTCGGTGCCTAATGCTAAGACTCTGGCTCAGGTATTTGTGCAGGAGGTGATCAGACTTCATGGGGTTCCATCTGACATCGTGTCTGATAGGGGTACTCAGTTTGTGGCAAAATTTTGGAAAGCATTTTGCTCACGGCTGGGGATCAAGTTGTCTCATTCTTCTGCGTTTCATCCTCAGTCAAATGGTCAGACCGAGCGTATGAACCAAAATTTGGAACAGTACTTACGCTGCTTTGTCTCTGATAACCAGGAGGAGTGGTCGACGTTCCTTCCTTTGACTGAGTTTGCCATTAATAATCACCGCCAGGAGTCGTCTGGGGAGTCTCCATTTTTTTGTGTTTACGGGCTACATCCTCAATTTTGTACTTTGAGTCAGAGGGGCTCTTCCGGCGTTCCGGAGGAAGACCAGTTAGGAGCACAATTGTCATCAGTCTGGAGGAGAGTTAAACAGCGCCTGTTGAGTGTGGGTGCTAGGTACAAACGTGTGGCTGACAGTAGGCGTGTGCCAGGTCCGGACCTGAGTGTGGATGACTGGGTGTGGTTATCCACAAAAAACATAAGACTCAAGATACCATCCCTTAAATTGGGTCCAAGGTTTATTGGTCCATGTAGGGTCGCCGCCGTCATTAACCCTGTAGCGTACCGATTGGAGCTTCCTACGGTGTATAAGATACACAACGTGTTCCACAGATCGTTGCTAAAAAAGACGGTGGGTCTTGTGGACGCGACACCAATGTCTTCTCCAGTCTTGGTGGATGGTAATTTGGAATTTGAAGTCTCCAAGGTGGTTGACTCTCGTGTAGTGCATCGCACTTTACAGTACTTGGTACACTGGCGTGGTTATGGGCCTGAGGAGAGGTCCTGGTACCAGCCTCGGACGTTCATGCGGATCGGCTGGTCAGTATGTTTCACCGCCGCCATCCGGACAAGCCGGGTCCTATGAGTTGTGAGGGCCCTGGGGTCCCTCGTAGAAGGCGGGGTAATGTCATGTCGGACGCTGTTTATACTAGGGCGTCTGACAGACAGCGGTTATTCCGCTTTTGTCCACTATGCGCTCAGTGGCGCCGGCTAGATTTTGTCTAGCTGGTCCGGGGTTAATTTAGCTGGTGCTCGGATTGGAAGCTTGGCCATGCCCACTGCCTTTAAATAGTTCTTCTGAACATTGGGCGTCACCGATTATAGCTTCTGTCTAGTGCTTGATTATCTCGGTCTGGAGTGGTGAGCTAGGAGTTGGAGTATCGTATCTGGTGGTGTATTTCCCTTTGTCTTATTTACTCCTTCCTATATTTGTATTTGTTTTGCTCTGTGCATTTATAGTGTATTCCTGATTGACTGCGGCTTGGTTCATATTTTCAGTTATCCTTGTCTGTGCCAACTGTGGGTATTGGTGTATTATCTCTTCACTGGGTGGAGGGTGGTGGTTTCAGCCTAGGGTTGAAACAGGAGATAGGGTGAGGGTGGAGGCCTAGACATGCACACCATCAGTGTAAACTCTAGGAGAGGGTCAGTCAGGATTTCCCTAGTCTGAGGGAAATTGCAGGGGCCCGGGTTATTAGCTCTTGCCCACCTAGGCTTCCCGTGACATCCAGAAATGGCAGAATTTGGAGCGCACTTTTTATCTCTGATCCGTGTGACAGACGAACCACAGTTTTCAATAGCTGGACTGTAAAAAAATTATTCCTGTCCCCTGATACTTGGGGCTATGTCTACAAATATCTGTAATAGCAGCAACAGAAGACAGAACTGTAATGAACCCTCTTGTTATATGCACTGCAGTCTGCCACATACACTGCCTTCTTGTCTAGCACTGATATCTATGCACATTTATTAGTCGTCAGAAGGACTGTTAGTTGAGATGGATATGTGTATAATATGTGGTATACCCACAGTAAGTAAAAACCAAGCAAATCTCTCCATAGCTCAGCAGCAACTCTCCCTACACTGCCTGATTCCGTAGTAGACTGTGACGAGCATGGCAGTGTCAGGTCTGATATAGACCTGATGAGGCTGTGTGGCCAGCCAATCACTGTAATGCCACAACCAACATGGTTGCAGCACTAGTGTGTGGCAGACAATCCCTACATGTTCATTGGCTCTCTAAAGAGCACCAAACATGCAGGGCACGGACCCAAGCTCCCGCCGAGCAACCCTGGAAATACTCGGCGAGCTCCAAACATCTCAAACAGTGAGAAACTCGGGTAAGTAACGAGTAGTGGAGAGCATCTTCGCTCATCACTAGTTGATACTCTATTGATTACAGAGTTCCCTGTTAGGTAAATGTCCAAAAAGGTGGTTTCAAGAGTGGGGGGACTGACAGTAAATTTTACATTCAGATCATTAGAATTAAAATAGACTGAAAATTTGTTGATGTCGAACAAACCACCCTGCCACACAAGCAATAGGTCGTCTACATATCTACAAAACCAATATATGGCATTGAAAGGATTGGTGTAATTGAAAATGTATAATTCCTCCTACCATGCCATATAAAGAATAGCAAGAGATGGGGAAAATCTTGAACCCATCGGGGCACCTAGTATCTGGAGAAAGAAATGGAAAGAAGAACTTGAAAAAATCATGGTGTAAAAGATCTGAAAGATATTTGGTGATACAATTTTTCAAATTAAAAGAATAATTGCTATATCTGTCCAGGTGGTGACGAACAGCTTGAATAGTTAGGTGATGGGGAATGGTAGAATATAAATTAATTACGTCACATGCTATAAATCTGAAATGACTTTCCCATTGGAATTGATTAAAGACCTGTATAACTGATGAAGTGTCTTTTAAATAACCTGGTCTCCCTAAAGCACACAAAGGCATCTTCCCTCCTCAGCTTTGTCCCATTATTTCGGGTATTGGGTTCCTAAGTGAAAATTTAAGTTTATGGATTGATGAACACCTCCACCCCTTAGTTACCAGGATTCCAGGTTATTTAAAATGCATAAATACAACCACATGCTGGTAGACGCACTACTGACAATCTTCATACCTGACAGCAGGAGCTCAATGGAAGTACAAGGCAGAGAAAGAGGAGGAAGTCACCAATGCAGCTGAGGCATCGGCACAACCTCAGAAGGGAGGGATAGTTTGGTTGAGATGTCAGCACGCTGCAATATCCAACACCACCATTTGATTTGGTTCTTATTAGCAGGAGGCAGAGTTTCAACAACATGGTGGAGGAGTATGTGTCCACACATCTCTACTTACTGAGTGATGGGTCTGCCCCATTTAACTTCTGGGTCTTCGTATTAGACACATGGCTGAGCATGTTCTTTATGCCTTGAAGGTGCTGGCCTGCCCTGTGGCAACTGTACTGTAGTAACGTGTGTTTATCATGTCAGCTGGTGTGATCACAGACAGGCACATCAGCCTGTCTACAGCCAATATGGCCAAGCTCACATTCATTAAAATGAACCAAGTGTTGATTCCACAGGATATGTCCGTACCTTTGGCTGACTAGAGAAGTATACCAGGTGCACCCAGCTATTATTATACTCAACCTTAGTTTGTTAGTTCTTTTTACCATTCCCAATGTTTTGGAGCCACTCCAAATTTAAAATAAACAAATTAAAACATACAGTGTTGCCTACCTCCAACCACGTCCATCTCCACCTCTTCCTCAACTTTCTCCTCCACTTCATTCAAGATTATTTTTTTATTTTCTTTATTGTATGTTTTTTTAACCTCTTCCCAACATGTGCCATTTATGTACTGCACTGCGGGAACTGCTTTTCCACAAACCACAGTACATGTACAAGACTGCGATTGTGGGGGCTCACACTGTGTGCTGCCACATTCAGATGCGTTAGTCAGCTCTATGTGACAGCTGACACCCTGAAGCAACACCCATGATTGATGCTAGCACTGATCACAGGTGTTCTACCCCTCTAATGCCACTGTTAAAGGCCCCGTCTCACATAGCGAGATCGCTAGCGAGATCGCTGCTGAGTCACAAGTTTTGTGACGCAACAGCGACCTCAGTAGCGATCTCGCTATGTGTGACACGTACCGGCGATCAGGCCCCTGCTGCGAGATCGCTGGTCGTGTCGGAATGGCCTGGGCCGTTTTTTGATCGTTGAGGTCCCGCTGACATCGCTGAATCGGTGTGTGTGACACCGATCCAGCGATGTCTTCACTGGTAACCAGGGTAAACATCGGGTTACTAAGCGCAGGGCCGCGCTTAGTAACCCAATGTTTACCCTGGTTACCAGCGTAAATGTAAAAAAAAAAAAACAGTACATACTCACCATCTGATGTCCGTCAGGTCCCTTGCCGTCTGCTTCCCGCTCTGACTGAGTGCCACCGTACAGTGAGAGCACAGCACAGCAGTGACGTCACCGCTGCGCTCTGCTCTCACTGTACGGCGGCACTCAGTCAGAGCAGGAAGCAGACGGCAAGGGACCTGACGGACATCAGATGGTGAGTATGTACTGTTTGTTTTTTTTGGTAACCAGGGTAAACATCGGGTTACTAAGCGCGGCCCTGCGCTTAGTAACCCGATGTTTACCCTGGTTACCCGGGTGCTGCAGGGGGACTTCGGCATCGTTGAAGACAGTTTCAACGATGCTGAAGTCGTTCCCCTGATCGTTGGTCGCTGGAGAGAGCTGTCTGTGTGACAGCTCCCCAGCGACCACACAGTGACAAAACAGCGACGCTGCAGCGATCAGCATCGTTGTCTGTATCGCTGCAGCGTCGCTGTGTGTGACGGGGCCTTAATAGTGACAGCGACATCGAGGAGCATTGTGCAGGGAGTGGGCTCCCTGTGTGCTTCCATCAGCACAAGACAATGAAATTCCGTTATGCTGATGGTCTCCATGGTGACCACTGGCCATAAGATGGTTCAGAGTCCTTCAGGGAAGGTGGCTTGTCAGTGCCTCCTAAGAGCAGGAGCTGTCATGCCTCCTTCCCTGCATGTCAAACACTGCTCTGATGCTCTGCAGTGCAGAAGCATTGCAGTGCATCAGATAGGCGATCTGTCAGTATAAAGATGTCCCAACCTGGGACAATGTAAAAAGCTAAAGAAAAAAAAGAAAAAAGTCTAAAAATATATAAAAAGTCCCAGAATAAAGCACAAAAAAGCAAAAATATTTTTTGCTATCGCTATATACAGTGGGTATGGAAAGTATTCAAACCCCTTTAAATGTTTCACTCTTTGCTTCATTGTAGCCATTTGGTAAATTCCAAAAAGTCTAATTTTTCACATTAATCTACACTCTGCACCCCATATTGACTGAAAAAAACAGAAATGTAGAAATTTTTGCAAATTTAATAAAAAAGAAAAACTGAAATATCACATACACTGTGTGCAGAATTATTAGGCAAGTTGTATTTTGATCACATGATACTTTTTATACATGTTGTCCTACTCCAAGCTGTTCAGGCTTGAGAGCCAACTACCAATTAAGTAAATCAGGTGTTGTGCATCTCTGTAACGAGGAGTGGTGTTGTCTAATGACATCAAAACTCTATATATGGTGTGCTTAATTATTAGGCAACTTCCTTTCCCTTGGCAAAATGGATCAAAAGAGAGATTTGATGGGCTCTGAAAAGTCCAAAATTGTGAGATGTCTTGCAGAGGGATGCAGCAGTCTTGAAATTGTCAAACTTTTGAAGCGTGATCACTGTAAAAGGGCAGGTTTTCCTCCACAATTTACTAAACTTATAGTTATCAAAAGGGGGGAACCTCCTTACACCTCAATTGAGGTCCGAAATCAACTATTAACGCCAAAATTGACTACTAATAATGAATATCCACTTAATAATACCTTAACGTTACCTATTCCTTATACTATATACTAACTGAGACAAAACAGTGTAACAATAAAGGATATTTATTACACACACACACACAAGTCTGCAGTCTATAACATACATATATATTTATACCCAAGCTGGCGACTATAAATATATATACACATAAAAGGATACTACAACTCTAATACAGTAATCTCACTACAGTATACAATAATATAACAATATCACACAGTAAAAACCCACCTTGAATTACCTGACTAAATTACCCAAATCACACATCCAATATCAGCCCTCCCACCTATATCTCAGCTATCCCTGAGGCCCAGTATACTCAGCCATGTGTGTATGTCCATCCTTGTCCCAGGAATCCAGCAAGGCAAGAGAGCGAGAACCACCTGGTCTTGTCCCTTATATGTGACCAACTAAAAGAGGTGTGTCCAGCCCCAGGTGTGGGGGATGAGGTCACGGTCTATTGTCCACTAAGATACATCCCCTCAGTCCTGTTGTGAAATTGGATTCTGGGCTCCCCTGGTGGCCACTTGTGGAATTTAACTTGTGTGCATCATCCCCTCTGTTCACCTGCTCCTATCAGGATGTGGGAGTCGCTATATAACCTTGCTCCTCTGTCAGTTTCATGCCGGTCAACAATGTAATCAGTAGCCTTTCTGTGCATGTTCCTGCTACTAGACAACTCCCAGCTAAGTTGGACTTTTGTCCTTGTGTGTTTTTGCATTTTGTTCCTGTTCACAGCTGCTGTTTCGTTACTGTGTCTGGAAAGCTCTTGTGAGCGGAAATTGCCACTCTGGTGTTATGAGTTAATGCTAGAGTCTTAAAGTAATTTCTGGATGGTGTTTTGATAGGGTTTTCTGCTGACCATGAAAGTGCCCTTTCTGTCTTCATGCTATCTAGTAAGCGGACCTCGATTTTGCTAAACCTATTTTCATACTACGTTTGTCATTTCATCTAAAATCACCGCCAATATATGTGGGGGCCTCTGTCTGCCTTTTGGGAAAATTTCTCTAGAGGTGAGCCAGGACTGTCTTTTCCTCTGCTAGGATTAGGTAGTTCTCCGGCTGGCGCTGGGCATCTAGGGATAAAAAAACGTAGGCATGCTACCCGGCCACTTCTAGTTGTGCGGCAGGTTTAGTTCATGGTCAGTATAGTTTCCATCTTCCAAGAGCTAGTTCTCATATATGCTGGGCTATGTTCTCTCACCATTGAGAATCATGACAGTTTGACCGGCCCAAAAAAGGGTTAAATTACTGGCTGAGAAAGGAGAGAAAAAAGAAGTCTGCTACAATTTTTTTTTTTTTTTTTTTTCCTCTAGTTCTGAGTGTGCTCTTAATTGAATCACTTGCTAGTCTGCCTATACTGCAGCCTTCCTCTCTTCCTCTCCTTCTAATCCTTGAATGGCTCTGTGTTCACCTGTTTCAAATGGATCTTCAGAGTGTAGCTACAGGTTTGAATAATCTCGCCACAAAGGTACAAAATTTGCAAGATTTTGTTGTTCATGCACCTATGTCTGAGCCTAGAATTCCTTTGCCTGAATTCTTCTCGGGGAATAGATCTCACTTTCAAAATTTTAAAAATAATTGCAAATTGTTTTTGTCCCTGAAGTCTCGCTCTGCCGGAGACCCTGCACAGCAGGTCAGGATTGTAATTTCCTTGCTCCGGGGCGACCCTCAAGACTGGGCTTTTGCATTGGCACCAGGGGATCCTGCGTTGCTCAATGTGGATGCGTTTTTTCTGGCCTTGGGGTTGCTTTATGAGGAACCTCATTTAGAGCTTCAGGCGGAAAAGGCCTTGATGTCCTTGTCTCAGGGGCAAGATGAAGCTGAAGTATACTGCCAAAAATTCCGCAAATGGTCTGTGCTTACTCAGTGGAATGAGTGCGCCCTGGCGGCGATTTTCAGAGAAGGTCTCTCTGATGCCATTAAGGATGTTATGGTGGGGTTCCCTGTGCCTGCGAGTCTGAATGAGTCCATGACGATGGCTATTCAGATCGATAGGCGTCTGCGGGAGCGCAAACCTGTGCACCATTTGGCGGTGTCTACTGAGAAAACGCCAGAAAATATGCAATGTGATAGAATTCTGTCCAGAAGCGAGCGGCAGAATTTTAGACGAAAAAATGGGTTGTGCTTCTATTGTGGTGATTCAACTCATGTTATATCAGCATGCTTTAAGCGTACTAAGAAGCCTGACAAGTCTGTTTCAATTAGCACTTTACAGTCTAAGTTTATTCTATCTGTGACCCTGATTTGTTCTTTGTCATCTATTACCGCGGACGCCTATGTCGACTCTGGCGCTGCTTTGAGTCTTATGGATTGGTCCTTTGCCAAACGCTGTGGGTATGATTTGGAGCCATTGGAGGCTCCGATACCTCTGAAAGGGATTGACTCCACCCCATTGGCTAGTAATAAACCACAATACTGGACACAAGTGACTATGCGTGTTAATCCGGATCACCAGGAGGTTATTCGCTTTCTGGTGCTGTATAATCTACATGATGTTTTGGTGCTGGGATTGCCATGGCTGCAATCTCATAACCCAGTCCTCGACTGGAGAGCTATGTCTGTGTTAAGCTGGGGATGTAAAGGAACTCATGGGGACGTACCTTTGGTTTCCATTTCATCATCTATTCCCTCTGAGATTCCTGAATTCTTGTCTGACTTTCGTGACGTTTTTGAAGAACCCAAGGTTGGTTCACTACCTCCGCACCGGGAGTGCGATTGTGCCATAGACTTGATCCCGGGTAGTAAATACCCTAAGGGTCGTTTATTTAATCTGTCTGTGCCTGAACACGCTGCTATGCGAGAATATATAAAGGAGTCCTTGGAAAAGGGACATATTCGTCCTTCGTCATCTCCCTTAGGAGCCGGTTTTTTCTTTGTGTCTAAGAAAGACGGCTCTTTGAGGCCGTGTATTGATTATCGACTTTTGAATAAAATCACGGTTAAATATCAATATCCGTTACCACTGCTTACTGATTTGTTTGCTCGTATAAAGGGGGCCAAGTGGTTCTCTAAGATTGATCTCCGTGGGGCGTATAATTTGGTGCGAATCAAGCAGGGGGATGAGTGGAAAACCGCATTTAATACGCCCGAGGGCCATTTTGAGTATTTGGTGATGCCTTTTGGTCTTTCAAATGCCCCTTCAGTCTTCCAGTCCTTTATGCATGACATTTTCCGCGATTATTTGGATAAATTTATGATTGTGTATCTGGATGATATTCTGATTTTTTCGGATGACTGGGACTCTCATGTCCAGCAGGTCAGGAGGGTTTTTCAGGTTTTGCGGTCTAATTCCTTGTGTGTGAAGGGTTCTAAGTGTGTTTTTGGGGTTCAGAAGATTTCCTTCTTGGGATACATTTTTTCCCCCTCTTCCATCGAGATGGATCCTGTCAAGGTTCAGGCTATTGGTGATTGGACGCAACCCTCTTCTCTTAAGAGTCTTCAGAAATTTTTGGGCTTTGCTAACTTTTATCGTCGATTTATTGCTGGTTTTTCTGATGTTGTAAAACCATTGACTGATTTGACTAAGAAGGGTGCTGATGTTGCTGATTGGTCCCCTGATGCTGTGGAGGCCTTTCGGGAGCTCAAGCGCCGCTTTTCTTCCGCCCCAGTGTTGCGTCAGCCTGATGTTGCTCTTCCTTTTCAGGTTGAGGTCGACGCTTCTGAAATCGGAGCTGGGGCGGTGTTGTCGCAGAGAAGTTCCGACTGCTCCGTGATGAGACCTTGTGCTTTTTTTCCCCGTAAATTTTCGCCCGCCGAGCGGAATTATGATATTGGGAATCGGGAGCTTTTGGCCATGAAGTGGGCTTTTGAGGAGTGGCGTCACTGGCTTGAGGGGGCCAGACATCAGGTGGTGGTATTGACTGACCACAAAAATTTAATTTACCTTGAGTCTGCCAGGCGCCTGAATCCTAGACAAGCGCGCTGGTCGTTGTTTTTCTCTCGGTTTAATTTTGTGGTGTCTTACCTACCGGGTTCTAAGAATGTTAAGGCGGATGCCCTTTCTAGGAGTTTTGAGCCTGACTCCCCTGGTAATTCTGAGCCCACAGGTATCCTTAAAGATGGAGTGATATTGTCTGCCGTTTCTCCAGACCTGCGGCGGGCCTTGCAGGAGTTTCAGGCGGATAGACCTGATCGTTGCCCACCTGGTAGACTGTTTGTTCCTGATGATTGGACCAGTAGAGTCATCTCTGAGGTTCATTCTTCTGCGTTGGCAGGTCATCCTGGAATCTTTGGTACCAGGGATTTGGTGGCAAGGTCCTTCTGGTGGCCTTCCCTGTCACGAGATGTGCGAGGCTTTGTGCAGTCTTGTGACGTTTGTGCTCGGGCCAAGCCTTGTTGTTCTCGGGCTAGTGGATTGTTGTTACCCTTGCCTATCCCGAAGAGGCCTTGGACGCACATCTCGATGGATTTTATTTCGGATCTGCCTGTTTCTCAGAAGATGTCTGTCATCTGGGTGGTGTGTGACCGTTTCTCTAAGATGGTCCATCTGGTTCCCTTGCCTAAGTTGCCTTCTTCTTCCGAGTTGGTTCCTCTGTTTTTTCAAAATGTTGTTCGTTTGCATGGTATTCCGGAGAATATCGTTTCTGACAGAGGGACCCAATTCGTGTCTAGATTTTGGCGGGCATTCTGTGCTAGGATGGGCATAGATTTGTCTTTTTCGTCTGCTTTCCATCCTCAGACTAATGGCCAGACCGAGCGGACTAATCAGACCTTGGAGACATATTTGAGGTGTTTTGTGTCTGCGGATCAGGATGATTGGGTTGCTTTTTTGCCTTTGGCGGAGTTCGCCCTCAATAATCGGGCCAGCTCTGCCACCTTGGTGTCCCCGTTTTTCTGTAATTCGGGGTTTCATCCTCGATTTTCCTCCGGTCAAGTGGAATCTTCGGATTGTCCTGGAGTGGATGCTGTGGTGGAGAGGTTGCATCAGATTTGGGGGCAGGTGGTGGACAATTTGAAGTTGTCCCAGGAGAAGACTCAGCTTTTTGCCAACCGCCGTCGTCGTGTTGGTCCTCGGCTTTGTGTTGGGGACTTGGTGTGGTTGTCTTCTCGTTTTGTCCCTATGAGGGTTTCTTCTCCTAAGTTTAAGCCTCGGTTCATCGGCCCATACAAGATATTGGAGATTCTTAACCCTGTGTCCTTCCGTTTGGACCTCCCTGCATCCTTTTCGATTCATAATGTTTTTCATCGGTCATTGTTGCGCAGGTATGAGGTACCAGCTGTGCCTTCCGTTGAGCCTCCTGCTCCGGTGTTGGTTGAGGGTGAGTTGGAGTACGTTGTGGAAAAGATCTTGGACTCTCGTGTTTCCAGACGGAAACTCCAGTATCTGGTCAAATGGAAGGGATACGGTCAGGAGGATAATTCTTGGGTCACTGCCTCTGATGTTCATGCCTCCGATCTTGTCCGTGCCTTTCATAGGGCTCATCCTGATCGCCCTGGTGGTTCTGGTGAGGGTTCGGTGCCCCCTCCTTGAGGGGGGGGTACTGTTGTGAAATTGGATTCTGGGCTCCCCCGGTGGCCACTTGTGGAATTTAACTTGTGTGCATCATCCCCTCTGTTCACCTGCTCCTATCAGGATGTGGGAGTCGCTATATAACCTTGCTCCTCTGTCAGTTTCATGCCGGTCAACAATGTAATCAGTAGCCTTTCTGTGCATGTTCCTGCTACTAGACAACTCCCAGCTAAGTTGGACTTTTGTCCTTGTGTGTTTTTGCATTTTGTTCCTGTTCACAGCTGCTGTTTCGTTACTGTGTCTGGAAAGCTCTTGTGAGCGGAAATTGCCACTCTGGTGTTATGAGTTAATGCTAGAGTCTTAAAGTAATTTCTGGATGGTGTTTTGATAGGGTTTTCTGCTGACCATGAAAGTGCCCTTTCTGTCTTCATGCTATCTAGTAAGCGGACCTCGATTTTGCTAAACCTATTTTCATACTACGTTTGTCATTTCATCTAAAATCACCGCCAATATATGTGGGGGCCTCTGTCTGCCTTTTGGGAAAATTTCTCTAGAGGTGAGCCAGGACTGTCTTTTCCTCTGCTAGGATTAGGTAGTTCTCCGGCTGGCGCTGGGCATCTAGGGATAAAAAAACGTAGGCATGCTACCCGGCCACTTCTAGTTGTGCGGCAGGTTTAGTTCATGGTCAGTATAGTTTCCATCTTCCAAGAGCTAGTTCTCATATATTCTGGGCTATGTTCTCTCGCCATTGAGAATCATGACACAGTCCTAAATGAAACTTGTTTTTCTAGCTCGTGGCAGCTTTGTTTTACAGTAGGCTGCAAGGGGGGTCTTTGCTCCATGTGGCATACATGTATATATAAATGTGTATATACATAAAACATGCACTAAACACATCTCTATATAGAGATATACATTTTGGGGCATTTCCCTTCTTCTACAATCACAAATAGCCAACAGGGTCGCAAGAGGCGTGCTGGGCAAAAAAGGCGCAAAATAACTGCCCATGAATTGAGGAAAATCAAGCGTGAAGCTGCTAAGATGCCATTTTCCACCAGTTTTGCCATATTTCAGAGCTGCAACGTTACAGGGGTAACAAGAAGCACAAGGTGTGCGATACTCAGGGACATGGACAAGGTAAGGAAGGCTGAAAAACGACCACCTTTGAACAATAAACATAAGATAAAACGTCAAGACTGGGCCAAGAAATATCTTAAGACTTACTTATCAAAGGTTTTATGGACTGATGAAATGAGAGTGACTCTTGATGGGCTAGATGGATGGGCCAGAGGCTGGATCAGTAAAGGGCAGAGAGCTCCACTCTGATTCAGACGCCAGCAAGGTGGAGGTGGGGTACTGGTATGGGCTGGTATCATCAAAGATGAGCTTGTGGGACCTTTTCAGGTTGAGGATGGAGTGAAGCTCAACTCCCAAACCTACTGCCAGTTTCTGGAAGACAACTTCTTCAAGCAGTGGTACAGGAGGAAGTCGGTATCGTTCAAGAAAAACATGATTTTCATGCAGGACAATGCTCCATCACATGCCTCCAACTACTCCACAGCGTGGCTGGCCAGTAAAGGTCTCAAAGAAGAAAAAATAATAACATGTCCCCCTTGTTCACCTGATCTGAACCCCATAGAGTACCTGTGGTCCCTCATAAAATGTGAGATCTGCAGGAAGGGAAAACAGTACACCTCTCGGAATAGAGTCTGGGAGGCTGTGGTGGCTGCTGCACGCAATGTTGATTGTAAACAGATCAAGCAACTGACAGAATCTATGGATGGAAGGCTGTTGAGTGCCATCATAAAGAAAGGTGGCTATACACTGTGTTCCAAATTATTATGCACAAAGAGTTTAGGAGTGATAAGGTTAGAATTTTTTTGTTTGTCATTTAAACTCATTGATGGTGATGTGTGTCAGGGCTCTTTATATCACTGAAAGCAATTGCAGATACCTGTGCAAATTAGTTTGGCAGGTGTGTCCAAATAAAGGCAAGACTACTTAAGAAGGCTGTTCCACATTATTAAGCAGCCTACATTTTTGGCCAAAATGGGAAAGAAAAAGGATGTGTCGGCTGCTGAGAAGCAACAAATTGTGGAGTATTTAGGCCAAGGCATGACTACAATCAACATTGCCAAGACACTTCATCGTGATCATCGCACAATCAAGAAGTATGTAGCTGATTCCCAGCACACACGTGTGCGTGCTGATAAGGAAAAATTGAGGACCCTTTCCAACAGGCAATTGCGTAAGGTTAAAAGAGCAGCTGCAAAAATGCCTGGTCATAGCAGCAGACAAGTTTTTGAAGCTGCTGGTGCCTCCAACGTCCCCAGAAAAACAAGATGCAGGGTACTTCAGAGGTGCGTAAGCCATCCTGTCGACCACCTCTATCCACTGCACACAAGCAGAAACAGCTCCAGTGGGCCAAACGATACATGAAGACTGACTTCCAAACTGTTTTGTTCACCGATGAGTGCCGTGCAACGCTCGATGGTCCAGATGGATGGAGTGGAGGATGGCTGGTTGATGGACACCCCATGAAAATACGGCTAAGGCGCCAACAAGGAGGAGGTGGAGTAATGTTTTGGGCTGGAATCATGGGGAGAGAGATTGTCGGCCCCTTTATGATCCCTGAAGGGGTAAAGATGAACTCCATCTTGAACTCTATGTGGAGTTTCTAAAAACACTCTTCCTGCCATGGTTCAAAAGGAAGAACCGTGCTTTCCGCAGCAAGATCATTTTCATGCATGATAACGCACTGTCTCATGCTGCAAAAAAAACCATCTGCATCTCTGGCTGCTATGGGCATAAAAGAGGACAAACTTATGGTGTGGCCACCATCTTCCCCTTGCCTCAACCCCATTGAGAACGTCTGGAGCATCATCAAAAGGAGTGTCTATGATGGTCGGAGGCAGTTCACATCTAAGCAACAGCTCTGGGAGGGTATTCTGTCCACATGCAAAATAATTGAAGCAGAAACCATCCAAAAACTGACAAATTCAATGTACGAGAGAGTTCAGAAGCTTCTTTCGAACAAGGTGTCCTATGTGCAAATGTAACATCACCTAGAATAAAGTTTTCACTTGAAAACTGTTTGATTTCATTTTGTAATAAGCTGATAATGCTTATAACTTCACAATTCACCATTTTTTTGTTCAAAATAAAATAAAAAAGGTTGAAAACTCTGCTGTGCATAATAATTTGGAACATGCATTTTGAGTGTTTATTTTTTTTTTTAAAGATACTGTTTTCATAGGCAGTTTGCTCCAAAACATTGCAATTCTACTAGAATAGTAGTTGACTGGAAAATAACAATGACTGCAATTCAGATAGGTAATTTAGAGAAAATATGAGGAAATATTATTTGCATAATAATTTGGAACACAGTGTATTGGTCACTCATTTTTTGGGGTAAAGAAGTACACCAAGATCACTGTGGTTGAGCTCCAGAGATGCAATTGGGAGATGGGAGAACGTTCCATCAAGTCAACTATCACTGAAGCCCTCCGCCAGTAGGGCCTTTATGGCAGAGTGGCCCGACGGAGGCTTCTCCTCAGTGGAAGACATATGAAAGCCCGCATAGAGTTTGCTAAAAAACACATGAAGGACTCCCAGACTATGAGAAAAAAGATTATCTGGTCTGATGAGACAAAGATAGACCTTTTTGGTGATAATTCTAACTGGTATGTGTGGAGAAAACCAGGCACTGCACATCACCTGCCCATTACAATCCCAACAGTGAAACTATGTTATGGGGGTTTATTCAGCTGCATGGAAAGTACGACTGGTTGTCAATGAAATAAACATGAATGAAGCCAAGTACAGAGATATCCTGGATGTAAACCTCTTCCAGAGTAGTCTGAACTTCAGACTTGGCCGAAGGTTCACCTTCTAACAAGACAGTGACCCTAAGCACACAGCTAAAATAACAAAGGTGTGGCTTCAGAACAACTCTGTGACCATTCTTGACTGGCCCAGCCAGAGCCCTGACCTAAACCCCATTGAGCATCTCTGGAGAGACTTGTCCACCAACATTCACCATCCAACTTGACGGAACTGGAGAGGATCTGCAAGGAAGAATGGCAGAGGATCCCCAAATCTAGGTGTGAAAACCTTGTTGTGTCATTCCCAAGAAAACTCATGGCTGTACTAGCTCAAAAGGGTGCTTCTGCTCTATACTGAGCGAATGGTCTGAATACTTTTGACCATGTGATATTTCAGTTTTCCTTTTTTAATAAATTTGCAAAAATTACTACATTTCTGTTTGATATGCAAATTGCCTCTTCTGAGAAAAAGAGGACTTAACTCTATAGCGCCACCTGCTGGAAGTAGTGATCCTACAAGTCACAATCAACCCTCTAACGAGTCGTGCAATATGACTTAGGATAAAACCCAAATCAGTATATCAATTTCTGTTGTTTTTCAGTCAAGATGGGGTGCAGAATGAAGATTAATGAGAAAAAATGAACTTTTTTAAATTTACCAAATGGCTGCAATGAAACAAAGAGTGACAAATTTAAAGGGGTACGAATACTTTCCATACACACTGTAAATGGGTTACCGCTGTAATCATACTGACCCTAAGAATAAAGCTGCCTTATCAATTACCACATATGGAACAGTATATATAAAAAAAATCCTGAATTGTTGTTTTTTGTTATTTCTACCTCCCAAAAATCGGAATAGAAAGCTATCACAAAATGTCATGTGCCTGAAAATAGTACTAATAAAAACGGCAACTCGTCCCTCAAATTACAAGCCCTACATAACTCTGTTGGACAAAATAAAGAAAAGTTATAGCTGTCTAAATATGGGGATGCAAAATTTAGTTTTTGCAATAAAAAGCGTATTTTAGTGTGTGACAGCAGCAAAACATAAAAAGAGAAAAAGTCGTCATATCACTTATATCGCACAAGTAACAGAGTAAAAAATAAATAAAACCAATTATTTGCCTGCTGTTGACTTTTTCATTCTGCCTCCCAAAGATCACAGTAAGGCTCGGCTCACATTTATCCTGTGCTGAATGGTTACACCAGGGTTTCCATGTAAATACATGATTCAAACGGAAACCCTGACAGAAGATTCCCTATAATGAGGCAGATGGAAGCACTGTGAATGCAGTAGGACCTGTGATCCGGTGGTGTCCATTTTTTAGGCATGCATAAAAGCACGGTCGACCACAGTTTTGTGAACTTCTGAAAAGAAGTACACTACTGAAAAGAAGCCAGACAGAGTCCAGAGTAACTCTGCTGCTTCTCTGTAGTGAATAGATCCCTCATCAGTCATGTCACTTAGAGATTTAGATGTAAACCCCCTTGTAAGAGTTCAGCGTAGAACGCCAGATAAATGTGATTCTAAATGTTATGTAAAATATTCCTAACAAAAGCTTAAACTCAATGCACAAATAAAGCAAGTCCCCACTCAGGTCTGTCATTTGCTAATGGAAATATAGGGGGCTTCCACATTACTGGTAGCACAAAGGCTCTGGAAAAGCAAAATGGTTCCTCGCCTCTCAAAGAAATTCAGCAAATTCTGAGCTCCCAAATCCAAATGCCCCCCTCCCTTCTGAGCCCCAGTGTGTCTCAACCACATTTAGTGCCCACATGTTTGGCATTTTGGTAGCAATCAGAGCCTGCCTATTTTATGGGTGCATGTCTCCAGAAGCATGAGCTGGACATGATGTACTGGTCACTGCAATGTACTGGTCAATACAACGCACTGGGTACTATAGCGTACTGGTAACTACAATGGCAGTTTTCAATTTTCACTCAGCAACATCCACTACTGCTTGTTACTGGAAAAAACCCATGGAGTCAAAATTGTCACTACACCTGTAGATAAATTCTTACAGAGGTATAATTTCCAAAATAGGGTCACTTGACGGGGAATTCTGCTTTTTTAGCACTTAGGAGCTCTGTAGATGAAGTCTGCAAACTATTCAAGTAAAATCTGCGCTCCAGTAGGCAAATAGCGTTCCACCCCTCCAGAGTCTCGCCGTGTGGCTAAGTAGTACTATGCAGTCACATATGGGTTTTTTCTACATTCAGTACAAATTGTGGGACAAATTGTTGTGTATTTTTACCCACTTCTTCTGTTAAAATGTAAAATCTGGGGTTAAAAATTTTGGTGGTAAAAATGAAATTATTTTTTCCTCGCTGCACAATCGTATAACATTCATGCGACACACCTGTGGTGTCAATATGATCACTGCACCCCTAGATGAATTAGTTGAAAACTGTAGTTTGTAAAATGGGGTCACTTATGGGGTGTTCTGCTGTTCTGGCACCTCAGGGCACTGCCAATGTGACATGGCACCCTCAAACCAGTGCAGCAAAATCTGCACTGTAATATGGTGCTGCTTCCCTTCTGAGCTTTGCGCTGTTCCTCAAAAGTAGTTTTTGACCATATTTGGGGTATTGGTGAACTCAGGAGAAATTGCACAACACATTGCACAACAATTTCTCTTGTTCTCTTGTTACCCTTGACAAAATACAACATTTTGGGCTGAAATACATTTTTTGTAGGAACAGATTTTAGTTTCACCTCTTAACCCCTTCACCCCCAAGGGTGGTTTGCACGTTAATGACCGGGCCAATTTTTACAATTCTGACCACTGTCCCTTTATGAGGCTATAACTCTGGAACGCTTTGACGGATCTTGGCGATTCTGACATTGTTTTCTCGTGACATATTGTACTTCATGTTAGTGGTAAAATATATTCGATATAACTTGCATTTATTTGTGAAAAAAACAAATATTTGGCGAAAATTTTGAAAATTTCGCAATTTTCCAACTTTGAATTTTTATGCCCTTAAATCACAGACATATGTTAAGCAAAATACTTAATAAGTAACATTTCCCACATGTCTACTTTACATCAGTACAATTTTGGAACCAAAATTTTTTTTTGTGACGGAGTTATAAGGGTTAAAAGTTGACCAGCAATTTCTCATTTTTACAACACCATTTTTTTTTAGGGACCACATCTCATTTGAAGTCATTTTGAGGGGTCTATATGATAGAAAATACTCAAGTGTGACACCATTCTAAAAACTGCACCCCTCAAGGTGCTCAAAACCACATTCAAGAAGTTTATTAACCCTTCAGGTGTTTCACAGGAATTTTTTGAATGTTTAAATAAAAATGAGCATTTAACTTTTTTTCACACACAATTTATTTCAGCTCCAATTTGTTTTATTTTACCAAGGGTAACAGGAGAAAATGGACCACCAAAGTTGTTGTACAATTTGTCCTGAGTACGCTGATACCCCATATGTGAGGGTAAACCACTGTTTGGGCGTATGGCAGAGCTCGGAAGGAAAGGAGCGCCATTTGACTTTTCAATGCAAAATTGACTGGAATTGAGATGGGACGCCATGTTGCGTTTGGAGAGCCCCTGATGTGCCTAAACACTGAAACCCCCTACAAGTGACACCATTTTGGAAAGTAGACCCCCTAAGGAACTTATCTTGATGTGTGGTGAGCACTTTGACCCACCAAGTGCTTCACAGAAGTTTATAATGCAGAGCCGTAAAAATAAAAAATCATATTTTTTCACAAAAATGATCTTTTCGCCCCCAATTTTTTATTTTCCCAAGGGTAAGAGAAGAAATTGGACCCCAAAAAATGTTGTGCAATTTGTCCTGAGTACGCTGATACCCCATATGTGGGTGTAAACCATTGTTTGGGCGCATGGCAGAGCTTGGAAGGGAAGGAGCGCCATTTGACTTTTCAATGCAAAATTGACTGGAATTGAGATGGGACGCCATGTTGCGTTTGGAGAGCCCCTGATGTGCCTAAACATTGAAACTCCCTACAAGTGACACCATTTTGGAAAGTAGACCCCCTAAGGAACTTATCTAGATGTGTGGTGAGCACTTTGACCCACCAAGTGCTTCACAGAAGTTTATAATGCAGAGCCGTAAAAATAAAAAATCATATTTTTTCACAAAAATGATCTTTTTGCCCCCAATTTTTTATTTTCCCAAGGGTAAGAGAAGAAATTGGACCCCAAAAAATGTTGTGCAATTTGTCCTGAGTACGATGATACCCCATATGTGGGTGTAAACCATTGTTTGGGCGCATGGCAGAGCTTGGAAGGGAAGGAGCGCCATTTGACTTTTCAATGCAAAATTGACTGGAATTGAGATGGGACGCCATGTTGCGTTTGGAGAGCCCCTGATGTGCCTAAACATTGAAACTCCCTACAAGTGACACCATTTTGGAAAGTAGACCCCCTAAGGAACTTATCTAGATGTGTGGTGAGCACTTTGACCCACCAAGTGCTTCACAGAAGTTTATAATGCAGAGCCGTAAAAATAAAAAATCATATTTTTTCACAAAAATGATCTTTTTGCCCCCAATTTTTTATTTTCCCAAGGGTAAGAGAAGAAATTGGACCCCAAAAAATGTTGTGCAATTTGTCCTGAGTACGCTGATACCCCATATGTGGGTGTAAACCATTGTTTGGGCGCATGGCAGAGCTTGGAAGGGAAGGAGCGCCATTTGACTTTTCAATGCAAAATTGACTGGAATTGAGATGGGACGCCATGTTGCGTTTGGAGAGCCCCTGATGTGCCTAAACATTGAAACTCCCTACAAGTGACACCATTTTGGAAAGTAGACCCCCTAAGGAACTTATCTAGATGTGTTTTGAGAGCTTTGAACCCCCAAGTGTTTCACTACAGATTATAACGCAGAGCCGTGAAAATAATTTTTATTTTTTTTCTCAAAAATGATTTTTTAGCACCCAGCTTTGTATTTTTACAAGGGTAACAGAATAAATTGGACCCCAAAATTTGTTTTCCAATTTGTCCTGAGTACGCTGATACCCCATATGTGGGGGGGAACCACTGTTTGGGCGCATGACAGAGCTCGGAAGGGAAGGAGCGCCATTTGGAATGCAGACTTAAATGGATTGGTCAGCAGCCGTCACGTTGCATTTGCAGAGCCCCTGATGTACCCAAACAGTACAAACCCCCCACAAGTGACCCCATATTGGAAACTAGACCTCCCAAGGAACTTATCTAGATGTGTTTTGAGAACTTTGAACCCCCAAGTGTTTCACTAAAGTTTATAGCGCAAAGCCGTGAAAATAAAACATCTTTTTTTTCCCACAAAAATGATTTTTAGCCCCCCAAATTTTTATTTTCCTAAGGATAACAAGAGAACTTGGACCCCAGAAGTTGTTGTTCAATTTGTCCCGAGTACGCTGATAACACATATGTTGGGGTAAACCCCTTTTTGGGCGCACGGGAGAGCTCGGAAGGGAAGGAGCACTGTTTTACTTTTTCAACGCAGAATTGGCTGGAATTGAGATTGGACGCCATGTCGCGCTTGGAGAGCCCCTGATGTGCCTGGACAGTGGAAACTCCCCAATTCTACCTGAAACCCTAACCCAAACACACCCCTAACCCTAATCCCAACGGTAACCCTAACCACACCCCTAGCCCTGACACACCCATAATTCTAATCCCAACCCTAATCCAAACGTAAATGTAATCCAAACCCTAACCCTAACTTTAGCCCCAACCCTAACTTTAGCCCCAACCCTAACTTTACCTCCAACCCTAGCCCTAACCCTAACCCTACCCCTAACCCTAAACGTGACTGAAATACGTGGCACTGAAATACGTGGCACTGAAATACGTGGCACTGAAATACGTGGCACTGAAATACGTGGCACTGAAATACGTGGCACTGAAATACGTGATACGTGGCACTTAAATACGTGGCACTGAAACACGTGGCACTGAAATACGTGATACGTGGCACTGAAATACGTGGCACTGAAATACGTGGCACTGAAATACGTGGCACTGAAATACGTGGCACTGAAATACGTGGCACTTAAATACGTGGCACTTAAATACGTGGCACTGAAATATGTGATACGTGGCACTTAAATACGTGGCACTGAAATACGTGGCACTGAAATACGTGGCACTGAAATACGTGGCACTGAAATACGTGATACGTGGCACTGAAATACGTGGCACTGAAATACGTGGCACTGAAATACGTGGCACTGAAATACGTGGCACTGAAATACGTGATACGTGGCACTGAAATACGTGGCACTGAAATACGTGGCACTGAAATACGTGGCACTGAAATACGTGGCACTGAAATACGTGGCACTGAAATACGTGATACGTGGCACTGAAATACGTGGCACTGAAATACGTGGCACTGAAATACGTGGCACTGAAATACGTGGCACTGAAATACGTGCAACTGAAATACGTGGTGCTAAAATATGTGGCACTGAAATACGTGATACGTGGCACTGAAATACGTGATACGTGGCACTGAAATACGTGGCACTGAAACACGTGGCACTGAAATACGTGGCACTGAAATACGTGGCACTGAAATACGTGGCACTGAAATACGTGGCACTGAAATACGTGGCACTGAAATACGTGGCACTATGACTGTCAGAAAATGTTCATTAAACGGTTAGGGGTGAGGTTAGGGGTAGAGTTAGGGTTAGGGTTTGGATCCCTTTATCACCTTGATGCTGGTGGGTGGCTTTTCAGTGTGTTTTCAGTTTTTTTTCGAAAAAATGCATGCGTTTTTAACGCAAACAAACGCATGTGCTTAAAAACGCAAGAAAATACTGCAGGTTGTATTTCTGAAAATGAACGCATGCAGAAAAAAAACACATGCGTTTGAAAACACGACCAAACGCGTACAAAAAAACCGCATGCGTTTTCAATGTTAAATATAGGGAAAAAACGCATGCGTTTTTTTGTGCAAAAAACGCTGCAGACAAAAACGCAAGTGTGAAACCAGCGACGCTTTTTATAGCAAAAAAGTTTTTGCGTCTCCACATTTTGAGACCTATAATTTTTCCACATTTTGCTCCACAGAGTCATGTGAGGTCTTGTTTTTTGCGGGACGAGTTGACGTTTTTATTGGTAACATTTTCGGACACGTGACCATTTTTGATCGCTTTTTATTCCGATTTTTGTGAGGCAGAATGACCAAAAACCAGCTATTCATGAATTTCTTTTGGGGGAGGCGTTTATACCGTTCCGCGTTTGGTAAAATTGATAAAGCAGTTTTATTCTTCGGGTCAGTACGATTACAGCGATACCTCATTTATATCATTTTTTTATGTTTTGGCGCTTTTATACGATAAAAACTAAAATATAGAAAAAATAATTATTTTGGTATCGCTTTATTCTCAGGACTATAACTTTTTTATTTTTTTGCTGATGATGGTGTATAGCGGCTCGTTTTTTGCGGGACAAGATGACGTTTTCAGCGGTACCATGGTTATTTATATCAGTCTTTTTGATCGCGTGTTATTCCACTTTTTGTTCGGCGGTATGATAATAAAGCGTTGTTTTTTGCCTCGTTTTTTTTTTTTTTTCTTACGGTGTTTACTGAAGGGGTTAACTAGTGGGGCAGTTTTATAGGTTGGGTCGTTACGGACGCGGCGATACTAAATATGTGTACTTTTATTGTTTTGTTTTTTTTATTTAGATAAAGAAATGTATTTATGGGAATAATATATTTTTTTTTTTATTATTTATTTAGGAATTTTTTTTTTTTTTTTACACATGTGGAAAAATTTTTTTTTTACTTTTTTACTTTGTCCCAGGGGGGGACATCACAGATCATTGATCTGGCAGTGTGCACAGCACTCTGCCAGATCGACGATCTGCTGTGCAGGGCTGCAGGCTTACCAAGTGTCTGCTCTGAGCAGACACTCGGTAAGCCACCTCCTTCCCTGCAGGACCCGGATGCCGCGGCCATCTTGGATCCGGGACCTGCAGCCAGGAAGGAGGTAGGAGACCCTCGCAGCAACGCGATCACATCGCGTTGCTCCGGGGGTCTCAGGGAAGCCCGCAGGGAGCCCCCTCCCTGCGCGATGCTTCCCTATACCGCCGGTACACTGCGATCATGTTTGATCGCGGTGTGCCGGGGGTTAATGTGCCGGGGGCGGTCCGTGACCGCTCCTGGCACATAGTGCCGGATGTCAGCTGCGATATGCAGCTGACACCCGGCCGCGATCGGCCGCGCTCCCCCCGTGAGCGCCGCTGATCGGTGATGACGTACTATCCCGTCGGCGGTCATACGGGCCCACCCCACCTCGACGGGATAGTACGTCAAATGTCGGGAAGGGGTTAACATTATACACTTCTGTGAAGCAACTGGGGGATCAAGGTGCTCAATACACATCTAGAGAAGTTCCCTTATGGGTCTAGTTTCCAAAATAGTATCACTTATGAGGGATTTCCACAGTTTAGGCACATCAGGGGCTCTCTAAATGCGACATGGCATCCGCTAATTATTCTAGCAAATTTTACATTCAAAAAGTTAAATGGTGCTCCTTCCCTTCCAAGCTGTGCCGTGTGCCTAAACAGTGGTTTTCCTCCACATATGGGGTATCGGCATGCTCAGGAGAATTTGCAAAAGTTGAATGCTCCATTTTCTCTTGTTACCCTTGCGAAAGTAAACAATAATAGATCTAAAGGAAAATTATTTTTGTGAAAAAAATTAAATGTTTATTTTTTCCTTCCATATTCCATTAATTCCTGTAAGCACCTGAAAGCCTAATGAACTTCTTGAATGTGGTTTTGAGCACCTTGAGGGGTGATGTTTTTAGAATAGTGTCTCTTTTGGGTATTTTCTGTAATTTAGACACCTTAAACTCACTTGAAATGTGAGGTGGTCCTTTAAAAAAATGGTTTTGTAAATATTGTTGCAAAAATTAGAAATCACAGGTCAACTTTTAACCCTTATAACTTCCTAACTAACTAAAAAAAATTATAATTCAAAAATTATGTTGTTGTATAGTAGACAAGTGGGATATGTTATTTATACAGTAAATTATTTTGTGTGACATGGCTCTGATTTAAGGGTATAAAAATTAAATTTTGAAAATTGAAAATGTTCAATATTTTTGCCAAAATTCTAATTTTTCTACAAATGAATGTAAGTTATATCACATTTTTTATTACTATTATGATGTCCAATATTTATGAAAAAACATTCTCAGAATCAGTGGTCATAATTGAAAAAATTGGACTGGTCAGGAAGGTAAAACAAGCTTTGGGGTAAAAGTGTTAAGTAATTCCCCTAAAAAAAACAAAGCAAAATCCTCCCACAAAAACAGTGTTGGCTCTCCCCTCCTTTGCCTCTTCCACCTACACCAACAAGTCCGCCTCCACCTCCGCCTCCTGGTTCAAGATTATTATTTTTTCTTTTTTTCTATGTTATTTTAAGTCATTTCCCTAAAAAAAAAAAAAGACATTGGCTAACTCCTCCTCTGGCCTTTTCCACCTACACTGCCTTGTCTACCTCTAGCTCTTCCGCCATTTGGACCTGTGCCTCCTAGTTCAAGGTTATTAATTATTTTTTTAATTCTATTTTATTTTAAGTCATTTCCCTAAAAGAAAGCAAAACAATGTTGGCTACCTCTTCCACCTACACATCACTTGCAACTCCACCTCCTCCTCCTTCATTTGGACCTCCGTCTTCTAGTTCAAGATTATTATTTTGAATATTTTTTTATTCTATGTTATTTTAACTAATTTTCCTATTTACATTTGTTTGCATGGCAATTGTCCTGCTCTTACCCTCATTTTCTTTCCCTTCTCAGCTCCCTAGCCTTTACCATGGACATTTTACAGCAATTTTACAACACAAAAGGTTGGGTCCCCATTGGCTTCTATGTGGTTTGTGTCAAGCTCTGGTACCCAAACTGAACTTTGGAGTACAGTTCGACCTAACCCAACGAACCAAAGCATCCACAGGACCAAAATCTTACTGGAGGAAGGGAATGGAGTGAGATGCTCAAAATAAAAACTGTGACTTTTAAGAGTCGCATTGAATGAATCTGTCTAAAACATTCAGATAAGCAAAGTTGTTGAGACCCAATCAAAAAGGACTTAAAAAAATTTGAGCAAAACTGAAAGAGAAAGAGAATAAAGCTGACACAGTAAAGTCACTAATAAAGGGCAAATTACTCCAGAAAGCTGGAAAAAGGACAACGATTTCTTGCGATCCTATAGTTTAATCCTTATGGAATAAAAATATTATTGAACTGTTTGACAAATGACTTTCTGCTATTACTGTATGTACAAAATCTAAATTCACTGAACTAGAATGCACGCTTTCAACATACATTCTTGCCTCAGGAACAAGTAGCGTGTGATCGAGAGTGATTTGATTAGTCAGTGTAAACTATGGGTGTAAAGTAAATCTCTGTTCTTAATTAGAAATTCATAACATACCAAATACATGAAAATATATTTTATGAGCATAAGCAATAATAGGAGTGTTCCACGTTTAGGCACAAGGTGTGTTCAAGATTTGTGTAATAAGACTGCTCTGCATAAATAGTTTCAGTTCCCTCAAATGATAAAGATTAAATATACAGTACATATAAATATATATATAGATATCTTGATAAAGTATTCATACCCTGTGAACTTTTCCACATTTTTTCACTTTATACCCACAAATTAGAATGTATTTTATTGGGATTTTATGTGATATACCAACACGAAACAGCAAGCATTGGTGAAGTGTAAAGGAAATTATACATTATTTTCTAAATATATTAAAAAATATAAATCTGAAAATTGTGAAGTGCATTTGTATTCAGCCCCCCCGATTCAATAAGTTGTAGGACCACCTTTGACTGTAATTACTGCTGTAAGTCTTTTGGGGTACGACTGACAGTTTTGCCCATTCTTCTTTGATAACTAGCTCTTGCTCAGTGAGATTGGATGGAGACGTCTGTGAACAGCAATCTTCAAGTCGTGTTATAGATTCTCAGTGGGAATTAGGTCTGGACGGTGACTGGGCCATTCACACACATGAATACGCTTTCATCTAAGCCTTTGCATTGTAAATACGGCAGTATGTTAATCAAATGTTATGCTTTTTTACTTTTTCATATTTTCTTTCCTTTTTTATTGTATTTAAAAGTCCCCTCAGGGGACTTGAACCTGATATTGTCTGATCGCTTGAACTATATACAGCAATACTTCAATATTGCTTGAATCTATAAAAATCAAGAACTCTTTTGATCTCAGGTTGAGAAAAAGCGCCATGATGGCAGGCACGGATATCTTCAACAGACTCCCAGCTGCCATAGCAACCCATTAGTAACCCGCAATCACGTCACAGCGCAGCCAATGGCTACATAGAATGACACACCCACATGCCAGCACACTGTTAATGAAGCTGTTTGACAGCAGCATTTAACAGAATAACAGTCATGGATGGAGCTTGGTTCCAACTGCAGCTGTTAGAGGCAGATCCTGGCTGTGACATGTGTTGTGAATTCTGCTCTTGGGCTCCCTCCGGTGGTTATAAGTGGTAGCGCTGATGTCTGTCTTTCACAGCAGTCATCAGGTGTGTCCACTTCGGACTGGGCTATTTAGTCTGGCTTCACCCTTTAGTCAGTGCCAGTTGTCCATTGTTCCTGGAGGATTCACATCCTTTCCTGGTCTCTCCTGCTTGCTGTTCATTTCATCAAAGATAAGTTCTGGCTTTGCTTTTTGCAGTCCACATGCTGTGGGCTTAATAGTTCAGTTCATTTCTACATTTTGTTTTGTCCAGCTTGGTCTGTGCAAGGATTTGTTCAGCCATGCTGGTATCTCTGGAGATGCAGATATACCCTCCATACCCTTAGTTGGATGTGGAGATTTTGTACTTTCTGTGGTGGATATTTTCTAGTGTTTTTATACTGACCGCATAGCACTCTGTTCTATCCTTTCTATCTAGCTAGTACGGCCTCCTTTGCTAAATCCAGATTTCAGTCTGCGTATGTTATTTCCCTCTCCTCTCACAGTAAATATTTGTGGGGGGCTGTCTATCCTTTGGGGATTTTCTCTGAGGCAAGATAGTTTTCCCTTTTCTGTCTCTAGGGGTGTTTAGACCTCCGGCTGTGACGAGGTGTCTAGGGATCCCACGGCTGCTTCTAGTTGCGGTGTTAAGTTCAGGGTCTGCGGTCAGTAAAGGTACCACCTTCTCCAGAGTGTTCCTCATGCTGCTCCTAGGCCACCAGTTCATAACAGACATGCAGCCAATAATATGTTATCCAATGTCTGGAGAGACAGTTAACACTTGATAAATAGGGTGTCATAGATGGACCCCTTTTTTTGCTTCTAATGTCAGCTTCATCAATGGAAATACTACGTTGGCATGTATGTTGAGACTATTTCCCTAGATGAAGCTGACTATAGCAGCGATACGCATGGGGTTCATCTATGACTCCTTATTTATCAGGTCTTATTTGTCTCTCTAGCCATTAGATATTACATTTTTGACAATCATTGTAATAAATTCTAGCATATTGTGATGCAATGACACCTGTTACAGCTAGGGGGTGCTGTAGGTGCCCCTCAGGATGCGCATGGAGACATTTCTGTGATTATGATGGTGAAACAGTAACCGGCCATATTGTAAATGGCTGGTATGTGTCACAGAGGGAGTCTGCACTGTAAGCCTGAAGTACAGTTGTTGCTCTGGGACCTGTAGTCCCACAAGTATTTGTATAGTTAAAAGGGAGGCTTGCAGGGTTAGTTGGAGAGCTGGGCGGGTCTGGATAACCACACACACCTCCCACCTATGGGAGTGGTTACAGGAACATAATGTGACCTTGATGTGGTCCCTGTAGTAGAGAGTGTATGGACCTGAATGGTCTGTTTGTAAGACCCTGGAAGGTCTATGTGTTGGGAAATCCTGGGAGTAGGATCGGATCCCTGAAGAGCACATGGTGGGGCCTTGGATCTGAAGGCCTGTGTTGGAAGATCCTGGGAGTAGGACTTCCTGAATAGCGCATGGAGTGGCCATGTATGCAGAGTCTGTAATGGCACTGCATTGGGGGAGCTACAGCCCAGAGGATCTGGACTTTCAGGTGGCCTGGTGAGCAAGGCATTGTCCGGGATGGTGATCCCAGTTCCGCAGCTTCCCTGGGAGAAAGAGTACTGACAGGAGTCAGCGTGTGGAGCAGGAGCTCCTGGAAGGTAACCCAGAGTATGGGGAACTGTGTGCCATGACAGGGGGTCAGTTAATGAACTGTGCAGTCACCCATGGTAACTGGATGGAGTAAGGTCCAGCATGTTAAGAGACTGCAACCTAATGTCGTGTGTTGGTGCCTGTTGTGCTACATGGACATTAATGAACTGTTCGGCGTGCAGTCGGCCACGGTAACTGGACAAAGAGGTCTGGCGTGTTTACTGACTGCATTGCAAAGCCATATATGAAGTATCTAAGATAAAGTTCAACTTAATGTCATCCATTGATGCCTATTGTGTTCCATGAAGTATATAATGAACTGTGCATGACTGCATAATAAACCACAAGGACTGTTTAATAGAGAAAATCGTGCCCGTGTGACTGAATCCCGTTGCTAAGCGAGTGTCCCCCAACACATGCAGTAAGCGCTATCTTACAATATATACATACATATACCTTTTTCAGTTATTAATATTTCGATATCATTGTATATCAAAATGTATTTGGATTCATTTGCACTTATTTTAAAATCTCGTTTGCACATGTGGTCTTCATGATAGCATTAGGTATATATTCTCTGTATGTTTTTGCTCAAATAAAGCCACTATTTTACTGGTATTGCTAATTTATCTATACATAATAGTTTTGTTAAGTAACTGACTTCTATTGTTACTGCATTTGATATAAAGGTACCGTTACACTAAACGACTTACCAACGATCACGACCAGCGATACGACCTGGCCGTGATCGTTGGTAAGTCGCTGTGTGGTCACTGGGGAGCTTTCACACAGACAGCTCTCTCCAGTGACCAACGATCAGGGGAACGACTTCGGCATCGTTGAAACTGTCTTCAACGATGCCGAAGTCCCCCTGCAGCACCCGGGTAACCAGGGTAAACATCGGGTTACTAAGCGCAGGGCCGCGCTTAGTAACCCGATAATTTACCCTGGTTACCATTGTAAAAGTAAAAAAAAAACACTACATACTCACATTCTGATGGTGCGCTGCTGCCGAGAGCTTCCCTGCACTGAATGTGTCAGCGCCGGCCATAAAGCAGAGCACAGCGGTGACATCATCAGCGACGAAATAAAGTTCTGGACTTCTAGCTTCGACCAGCGATATCACAGCGGGATCCAGATCGCTGCTGCGTGTCAAACACAATGAGATCGCTATCCAGGACGCTGCAACGTCATGGATCGTTGTTGTTCTCGTAAAGTTGCTGAGTGTGAAGGTACCTTTAGGCCATGTTCACACTTTGCGGTTTTTACCGCGGAACCGCGGCAATTTTGATGCTGCGGGTCCGCAGCAGTTTCCATAGCTTTTCCATTTACATGTAAACCCTATGGAAACCGCAAACCGCTGTGCACATGCTGCGGGAAAAACCGCGCAGAAACGCAGCATGGTTTAAAACCCGCAGCATGTCACTTCTTTGTGCAGAATCGCTGCGATTCTGCACCCATAGGAATGCATTGATCCGCTTACTTCCCGCATGGGGCTGTGCCCACGTTGCGGGAAGTAAGCAGTTAATGTGCGGGTGGTACCCGGGGTGGAGTAGAGGAGACTCTCCTCCAGGCCCTGGGAACCATATTTGGGGTAAAAAAAAGAATAAAAATAAAAAATCATGTTATACTCACCTCTCAGCGCTGCATGCGGCCGGCCGGTCAGAGTTGCTGTGCGAACAGGACCTGCGGTGACGTCGCGGTCACATGACCGTGATGACGCCCGGGTCACATGACCGTGACGTCACGAAGGTCCTTCTCGGCACAGCATCTTTGGAACCGGAGCGCAGCGTGCAGCGCCGAGGAGATCCGGACATCGGAGGGTGAGTATTTAACCAATTTTTATTATTTTTAACATTACTATTGATGCTGCATATTGCTGCATATGCAGCATCAATAGTGTAGGAGTAATCCCGCAGTGGAAATCGCAAAACAAACCGCGATAAATCTGCAGGGATAACCGCAGCGGTTTTGCCCTGCAGATTTATCAATTCCGCTGCGGGAGAACCCGCAGAGGGACGCCGCAAAGTGTGAACATGGCCTCATATTGTATTACTGATAATAGACAGTATATCCATATACTATTTATGTTGGAGAGTACTGTTCATACTCTGTATGTTTATAATGTCAGAGGTGTAGCATATTTCTATTTGGGTTGAAATTGATTTTAATTGTGGGGAGTTGATTTGGTTTAGTAATAAATTATTTTCTACATGTGTGTGTGCACATTGTTATATGAATTGTCTTTTTCCCCATTTTTCATTTAGCATTATTCAGAATACTTATGTAGCACCCTTATTAATATTTATTAAAGCTATTGGCAGCACATTTTCTATTATGTGCAGATTCCCTTTAATGAGACTTTGTACTGGTTGCTCCTAGGATAAGATTCAATGTACCTCCTATTCACACTTGCTGATTGTGGAGAATCCCACACCAGGGATCTATCCACCTAGCTTTAAGAGAGATTAATTAAATTAGGACATCCCCTTTAACGGATTTTTAACGCCATAGGAAAAATCGAAAATATGTTGGACCTTCTAGGTTCTGAGGTGTGAGAGGGGGGAAATAGTGTGACATTTTATAGTACCTTATTAAATTATTGGATTCCTGTGCAAGCAAGCAATCTATTTTTCACTTCACCTCACATGGAGGACATACATTTTTAAGGTGTGGGACATCCTAGAATAAAAAAAGCATAATAATCTATTCCAAGAATAGAAATAGCACCACACCTGTTCATGGGCTGTGTCTAATATGGTATTTTAATTCAATTAAGGAAATCAGGGATGATCTTACACACAATCTTTGGTCAGGTGTCTCAATCTGTGGAAAGTAGCAACAATATTTAACCAATTTTGTACAATATCTTAACTGACTTGAGTAAAAAGACATTTATGCCCAAAGGCATGACGATCGTCGTAGCAGAGCATATAACCATGACCAGGCCCATGGAGTCAGGTGGCCCACCAATGCCAGCACCCTTTTCTTATCCCTAGAGGTCTCAGGATCAACAAGAGACCCACATTTAATTACTCTGAAAACTTTGTTCAAGAGTGGGATCAAACTTTGTCAAATTGTTCCAAAACACTAATGGAGATTATTATTAAACTTGAGGAACAAGAAATTGCTCATATTAAACAGGACATTACAGAGCTATGAACTGCTCTAAATAAATACAGTGTTTCAGAACATTTTAGTTCTTTTAATAAAAAAAGGAGGAAAATTTATTAAAATTATATAGCAGATATTAAACGTACTAAGCTGCTAAGAAGCAAAAAAGACTTTGAACTTAATCAGGTATATACCTGGAAAAATTTTCGTCTGTGGAAAAGAAATGATAAACGCTTCCAATCTCATCACTTCAATTATTATGATAAAGGAAGGAGAGTCAGCTTCACTACATCACAAGAATCAGCTGGCTTCTCAAGTTCCAATTTGAACCATTCAGAGGATTATTCTTACACTTCTTTTGGCCACAGTTCACACAAGGGGTCTTATCGAGGTAGATCGAACATGGATACTCCCTCTACTTCAAAAAACAACACAGGATAGCGGGGAGAAAACTTAAACGTAAGGTCTTATTCCCTCCGGAACAAAAGATGTTATTAATATGTCCCGTTTGGAATTTGTGGAGTTTCATTTTGTCAGATGCACAAACAGCCTTGCGAAGTAAGGGTTTGGGTTTCTGCCCTGTTAAAACAGCCAATATTTTCAAAACTCTACTTGATGTGAATAAATTCGCTAGAAAGCTGACCCTTCAATGTCATTTTGATCAGTCATCTGATTTGCATCATTCTGAACTAATTTCTATGGATGATTCAGTTTTTCCCTTGGAATATTTTTCTTTTCGTAAAAGGGGTATTGGGGTGCGTTGTAATTGTTGGCACTCACTTCATAGGCAACAACAGCATAGGAGACCCACTGTTTAAGGGTATGTGCACACGTCAGGATTTCTTGCAGAAATTTCCTGAAGAAAACTGGAAATTTTCTGCAAGAAATCCACATTTTTTTTTTGCATTTTTTTCCCGTTTTTTTCGGTTTTTTTAGCATTTTGCAAGCGTAATATAATTAGCTTGCAGAATGCTAAAGTTTTCCAAGCGATCTGTAGCATCGCTTGGAAAACTGACTGACAGGTTGGTCACACTTGTCAAACATACTGTTTGACAAGTGTGACCAACTTTTTACTATAGATGCTGCTTATGCAGCATCAGTAGTAAAAAGATATCATGTTAAAAATAATAAAAATAATAAAAAAATGGTTATACTCACCTGCAGACAGCCGATCTCCTCAGCGGCGTCCGTTCCTATAGATGGTGTGTGCAGGACCTTCGATGACGTAGCGGTCACGTGAGCGGTCACACGAGCGGTCATGCGACCAATCACAAGACAGCGACGTCATCGCAGGTCCTTCACACAGAGCATCTATAGGAACGGAAGAGAGAGCATGCAGCGCTGAGAGGCGGGAACACTCCGGGGGCCATCGAAGGTGAGTATATGACTATTTTTTATTTTAAATCTTTTTTTTGACCAATTATATGGTGCCCAGTCCGTGGAGGAGAGTCTCCTCTCCTCCACCCTGGGTACCAACCGCACATAATCTGCTTACTTCCTGCACGGTGTGCACAGCCCCGTGCGGGAAATAAGCAAATCAATGCATGCCTAGGTGTGCGGAATCCCCGCAATTCCGCAAATTTAATGAACATGTTGCTTTTTTTTCCGCGATGCGATTTTTTCGAGGAAAAAAAATGCAACATTTGCACAAAAAATGCGGAATACCATGAAAATAATGGGAGGCATATGTTAGCGTTTTTTTTGTGTTTTTGTATCGAAAAAACGTGAAAAAAACGCGAAAAATACTGAACGTGTGCACATGGCCTCATAGTGGTCCTTTAAGAATATTAATGCCGCCTGATGCCCCTCTAAAAATAGGCTTTGAGACTTTACGACTGAGTCCCTCTTTCATAAATGAAACAAGATGTGTTTCCTTATGTGTCACACACCACATGGCCAGCTAGGGTTGTTAAATGTTACAATTAAATTTCCCAGTGAATGCACTTGTATTGGTTGAAAGCAATGTAAAAGTTGAAAAACGCATAAAAAACGCTGCGTGTGAACATAGCAAAAGTGGCGGCGGAACATTTCGGTCTGGGGTTCATTATTTTGCCTTACATACAAGTCATTACCCTGGAAAGGATGTACCTTAACATATTTCCCAGCAAAATTCATTTTGGTTTCGATTTTGTATGTTTTTTAGTGCACCTGTAAAAATGGCGTGAAACTCTGACAACATTGCTTACAGCTGTGACCTAGGAGTCAGAAATGCTTCCAGGTGCGATCCCTGTGATGTTCTCGTGTCATTTCTGCAGTGTTGCTCGGGTCGAGTACCCAAGTATTCCTATTTGCTCGACCCGAGCAACTAGCACCTGAGCATTTTAGTGCTCACTGATCACTAATCATTAACGATTAATGTCTTATACTTCCCAGACACCTTACTGATGGTTATCCTTCTGATACCGTATTGAGGATTCTTCTGTATAGGGGCAATAGCTGATGGCTTACATTTAGTTTGGATACTGATATCATGCCTTTATCTGCATGCCTTTGCCACTGTTTGATATCAAGAATGCCTCCTAATGATGAACAATATAGGAACAGATATTTATGTATTCCATGTTTAGGATTCCTAATAGGAGGAACAATATACATTGGAGTGACTCTCTGGAACTCCAGTATTGAACCGAGGATTCAGATCTCTTATCACATATAAGGAAGATATTATACATCTATAATCTGCATTTCAGGCATTTCCATCTACACATAACATTAGTCTATATCCTCGAGATTCTTATGGAACCAGGCCTGTCTTTACAAGGATAACTAATAGAATTAGTTGGGGACCTTGATGCACATACTGTACATTTAATGTTTTTCCCACATTTTATCTATTTTGTGTCTCCAATTTTGGCTAGGGTGCAATAGGGTGAGTAGGGACACCAACGTTGAGCGGGGGGAGCCATGGAGTATAAATTAGGGTGATAACCTCTGCTGTCAGGAAGGGAGAGTATCTAGGGAGAGGCAGGGCCCTATTAGCTCTACATATCTACCTCCTGTAAATATTTGGACATTGCTTAAACACCCTAGTTTTTTTTGTCTCTATATGTGCTGTTGGTTATTAGTCTTAAATGCTTTTAGAAAAGGAACAAAAGTACATTTTTAGGGGTCAATTTTTTTCTTCTGGTTGTAAATGTTTGACTTTGGTCTCCCCTAGATTTTATAATTTGGTGTCGAGATCCCCCCTGCATAGGGGAATCTCAAACCATCTCTGCTACAGTCTCCCATTACTTCTCCAGACACAGTGGAGTCTGCACAGCGGAAACGTTGGCCCAGCGTCTAGCTCAGGTTGATACTGGACGACTGGTCACTGCTGCCTTTCCAGCTTCTGCCATTGTAGCCAGTACTGGGCAGCGGTGAGCAGACGTGTTTGGGACTAAGTCCTGCTCTTCCCTTTCTGAGCATGCCCAGGGCAAGATCTCTCGTTGGAGATCAAGGGTCACATGCTTAGATACTGCAGCAAATCACATTTGTCCTTTAGGAAGGTCCTGAAGGTGTTCTTCTTTTGTGGCTGACTCCCATTGTTCCTTCTGGTTAGGTCCTGTTCTTGCTGCAGCTATAAAAGGTTCGCATGGCCCCACGGCCATGCGCTAGTGTACATTTGGAATCATGTGTGTGTTGATGAGTGCATGTCGTTCTTTAAAATCCCCTCCCTTGTGTATGACTGTTCGCAAAAGGTGGATGCTTGCTGTCTAGCGCCCGACTAAGCTGTCAACATAAAGACACACGATACAGCGTCTATTGCTGTAACCGCCAGTGTGGCGCTGTGTGCTTATAGAGCGCTTTCCTATCCCAAGTCTGGGTGGTTAGTGGCGTCCGCCAAAGCGGCACAGCACGCACTCTTGTGCTTTAAGTTACATTTTCTGTTACTTTGACACCCCAGTTGCGGTGTCGAGCGCAACTGGTCTGAACGTACTCTAATCCTGTGTCTAGGGATAGAGTCCTGAGACTCCTTGCTTGGCCTCTTGGTGCGGTACCGCGGCCTTGTGACGCAACAGGGTTTGCTTCCTTCACACAGGGTGAAGTTAACCCGTGTGTATCCAGATTGTACCGCCATATAGTCCGTCATTACTCAGCAGCATGTTCCATCTCTGCACGGTAGACCCCGGGCTGCAAACGCACCTTATACCATCTATCTTATAATTTGGTGTGTTCCGCTAGCCCTAACATTACATTAGCGCCCGGGTCTGGCTTGTAATGATGGACAAACCGCAATCCTTGCTGTACATCCAGCAGCTAGAGGGTAGGTTGGCGGCTATCGAACGCACAACCTCAGCTGTCGATGTAACCGCAGTTGCTGTTCAGGCTGCTAGCATGGCTGCAGCAACCTTGTCCACTGCCACCCCTGGTCCGACTCTATCTCGCCTCCCACTGCCAGAAAATTTTTCTGGTGATAGTAAGTCTTGTAGGGGTTTGGTGAGTCAGTGCTCTATACATCTCGAGCTTCTAGCCGCACGTTTCTCCACAGAGTGGGCTAAGGTGGGATTTATTGTGTCTTTCCTGTCGGACAGGGCGTTGGAGTGGGCTACGCGACTGTGGGAGCATGGCGATCATGTGGTGCAGAGTGCTTCGTTGTTCCTGAGCACTCTGAAACAGGTCTTTTTAGGACCTCATGTCACCCATGATACGGCGTTCCAACTGTTGGCATTGACTCAGGACTCGACCTTGGTCAGCCATTTTGCCATCCACTTTCACACCCTAGCATCTGAGCTGGAGTGGTCAGATAAAGCCCTTATTCCGATATTTTGGAGGGGGCTGGCTGACCACATGAATGACGCTCTGGCCACTAGGGAGATTCCCACCACACTGGAGGAGTTAATAGCAGTGTTCACTCGTATTGACCTCCATTTTCACGAGTGGAGGTTAGAGCGAGCCCAGTGTAGGCAGAGGTTTCGGCTGGCTCCCACCTTCGCCATACATTTGGAATCTCCAGTCCAGGCCTCTGTGTCACATGAAGCCATGGAAGTGTCACGAGCAGGATCTAAGTCAAGGACCACTCGTGCACTCCAGGTTTGTCATATTTGCCAGCAGTCAGGACATCTTGCCATAAGATGTCCCCAGCGGTCGAGGAAACGTCAGCGTCTAGTGGTAGTAGGTGGAGGTACACTAGACACGGCGACGTTTGCCTCCAAATTGTCCTTTAAGGGGACAATTACTATATGCCCATTTTCCCACTCGGTAGAGCTCTGCGTGGATTCTGGGGCGGAGGGCAATTTTGCCTTCGCCCAAAGTCACGCAATTCCCTTGGTATTGTTAGCTCAACCAGTGACCGAACGAGTGGTAAATGGGTCGACACTGCCCTCACAGATAACACACCAGACCATCCCTTTCACTCTGTCCATGTCACCATCTCATCAGGAGATTATATCTCTGCTCGTCATTCCAGAGGGAATTGACGAGGTCCTGTTAAGGATGCCTTGGCTACGGTACCATTCTCCTCATATTGAGTGGTCCACAGGCAGAGTTTTGGGATGGGGTGAATCTTGTGGGGGTAGATGTCAGAGGGAATGAGCTCAGGTTGCTAATTCTGAGGTACCCGCAGATCTATCCTCTCTCCCCAAGCAATATTGTCCCTATGCAGACGTGTTCTCCAAAAGAGCCTTCCACCTCACCGCCCCTATGACTGTCCTATTGACCTCTTGCCTGGTGCTGAGCCTCCCCGAGGTCGAGTCTATCCGTTATCTCTCCCGGAGACAGAGGCAATGTCACAGTACATCCAGGAAAATTTGGCAAGAGGATTCATTAGGAAGTCAGTGTCACCTGCAGCGGCTGGATTTTTCTTCGTTCAGAAGAAGAACGGGGAACTATGTCCATGCATAGATTACAGGGTTCTTAACGCCATCACCGTTAAGAATAAGTATCCTTTGCCCCTGATATCTGAGCTCTTTGATAGGCTTCAGGGAGCAAGGGTATTTACAAAATTAGATCTGCGGGGTGCTTATAACCTGATTCGCATCCGTGAGGGGGACGAATGGAAGACGGCTTTTAACGACAAGGGATGGGCACTATGAATATCTGGTGATGCCCTTTGGGCTCTGTAATGCCCCAGCCATTTTTCCAAGACTTGGTGAATGACATCTTCCGGGATATGCTCTCCTCCTCGGTCGTAGTCTATCTGGATGATATTCTCATCTACTCTCCAGATATTGACTCCCACCGGAGAGATGTTTGCAGAGTCTTCGACCTCTTATGGGCAAATTCCCTCTACGCAAAGTTGGAGAAATGTGTGTTTGAGTAGGAGTCCTTACCTTTCCTGGGCTATATCATCTCCGCCCAGGGATTGGTATGGATCCTGCCAAGCAACAGGCAGTGATGGACTGGCAGGAACCCCATTCTCTTAAAGCTTTGCAGCGCTTTATGGGGTTCATTAATTACTATCGCCAGTTCATTCCACACTTCTCAACTTTGGTAGCTCCCTTGGTTGCCCTCACCAAGAAGAAAGCAAATCCCAAATTGTGGTCTGAGGAGGTCTCCAAGGCCTTTCTCTCCATTAAGTCACACTTCGCTAGCGCTTCCATCCTACATTGCCCCGATGTAGATAAGCCATTTATAATGGAGGTGGATGCCTCATCTGTTGGTGCTGGAGCAGTCCTTTTCCAAAAGGATGCTCAAGGTCGGAAGCATCCTTGCTTCTTCTTTTCTAAGACGTTCTCACCAGCAGAGAGGAATTATTCCATCCGGGACAGGGAGTTGCTAGCCACGAATTTGGCCTTCTCAGAGTGGAGACATCTCTTGGAGGGAGCTCGTTTTCCCTTCCAAGTCTTCACAGATCACAAGAATTTGGTGTACCTGCAGACAGTCCAGCGGTTAAATTCTCGCCAGGCAAGATGGTCCTTGTTCTTCTCCCTGTTCTATTTCACCCTCCATTTTCTTTCCGGGGAGAAGAACATTCGTGCCGACGCTCACTCTCGTTCCGTTGTACCATTTGAGGAGGAGGAAGAGGAGCCTCGGCTTGTTGTCCCCACCGAGAGCCTGAGAACTGTGGCCCCGGTTTCGCTCGAGTGTGGCTAGAGTTTCGCTGTGTTATGGACCTGGTGGTTAGGTGCACCAGGAATGACCTGATAGTTAAACACGGAATCGGGACGAGCTCTGGGGAAATGGGAACTCTGCTGACCGCAAACCGTACTCCTATCAACACAACTAGAAATAGCCGTGGAGCGTGCCTGACTCTGCCTAGACGCCTCTTCACAGCCTAAGAGCTAACTACCCCTAAAGAAAGGAAACAAAGCCTCACTTGCCTCAGAGAAATTTCCCCAAAGGTAAAAGCAGCCCCCCACAAGTATTGACCGTGAGTTAAGAGGAAATCACAAACACAGGATGAAATAGGCTTTAGCAAAGAGAGGCCAGTCTAACTAAACAGATTGAGGATAGAAAAGGGATCTTTGCGGTCAACACAACAAACTACAAAAACCACGCAGAGTGTGCAAAAAATACCCCCGCACCGACTCACGGTGCGGTGGTGCCACTGTGCACCCCCAGAGCTTCCAGCTAGCCAGGCAGTTTCATGATAGCAAGCTGGACTAGAACTTAGCAAGAAAAACCATAAGTAACAAATGAACAAGCTGGAACTTAGCTTTTGCTGGAGTAGACAGGTCCTCAGAAAGATCCAGGAGAGATCTGAACCAGTACTAGAACATTGACAGCTGGCATGGAGTAACGATCTGAGTGGAGTTAAATAGAGAATCCTAGCCTAGCCCTAAACGAGGGCAGCTGGGGAAGGAATCTCAGAACCAGCAGCTTCACTCACAGCCACCAGAGGGAGTCCAAGGACAGAACTCACCGAAGAACCATTCATGACCACAGGAGGGAGTTCGAGAACGGAATTTACAACAAGTCTGTGCCTCCGGGCAAGACTTTTGTACCATCCAATCAGCGTCCGGAGGTTCTCTCTTGGGCTCACTCGTCCAGGTGGGTGGACATTTTGGGTCCAAAAGGACATCTGAGCTACTGGCGAGGACATATTGGTGGCCGCATATGGCTCATAATGTCACAGACTATGTTCGGGCATGTGTCTCTTGTGTCAAGAACAAGTCTCCTCGGCATCGGCCAGCTGGGTTGCTTTACCCACTGCCGGTGGCGGAAAAGCCCTGGGAGATGGTCAGGATGGACTTTGTGGTGGGCTTACCCAAGTCTTGTAGCTGCATCATTATCTGGGTGATCACCGACCATTTTTCCAAAATGGTGCACTTGGTGCCTCTTCCACGGCTAACTTCTGCACGGGCTCTGGCAGCGTTGTTCATCAAGCATATCTTTCGCCTACACGGTATGCTGGACAAAATTGTCAGTGACCAGGGTCCCCAGTTTGCGTCTCGATTCTGGAAATGGCTTTGTCGTCTACTCAGTATTGAGTTGAATCTCTCCTCGGCATATCATCCCGAGACGAATTGGTTGGTTGAGAGGGCCAACCAGACCCGGGTCACATATTTACAACATTTTGTTTCTGCCAGGCAGGATGACTGGGCATCCTTGCTACCGTGGGCAGAGTTTGCGCTTAACAATGATGTAGCCGACTCCACCGGTCAGACTTCATTCCTCCTAAATTACGGCCAGCATCCGCGTGTCCCTGTGCCCATGCCCGTGTCTTCCGCTGACTCTAGGGTGGCAGACTGGGCTGTGGAGGCATGTGACATTTGGGACCGCACTCAGGAGGCCATTTGGGCCTCCAAGTAGAGAATGAGGATCTCAACCGATGCTCATCGGCACCCCGCTCTGACCTTTGTTCCTGGCGACTTGGTGTGGCTCTGCACCTGTAACATCAGGCTGCGAGTTGAGTCCACTAAGTTTGCACCTCGCTACTTGGGTTCCATCAAGGTCTTCGAACAGGTTAACCCTGTGGTCTACCGTCTGGCCCTTCCTCCACGCCTGGGTATCACTGACACCTTTCATGTGTCCCTCTTGAAGCCTGTATACATGTCCCGGTTTTCCGAGTCATCTGCTGGGACATTGGGTTCGTCTACGGATGATTACGAGGTGAAAGCTATTTTGGGGTGCAAGGTGGTACGTGGCAAAAAATTCTATTTGGTGGATTGGAAGGGTTATGGCCCAGAGGACAGGTCCTGGGAGCCTGCTGAGCACATTCGAGCTCCACAGCTCATTGCTGCCTTCGAGCGTAGCAAGATCCAAGGAGGGGGGGCCCTGGGAGAGGGGGTAATGTTAGGTGTCGAGATGCTGCCTCTGCACAGGGGGAATCTTGAACCATCTCCGCTGCAGTCTCCCATTCTTCTCCAGCCGCAGAGGAGTCTGCACAGCAGAGACGTCGGTCCCAGCATCTAGCTCAGGCTGATACTGGACGACTGGTCACTGCTGTCTTTCCAGCTTCTGCCATTGTAGCCAGTACTGGGCAGCAGCGAGCAGATGTGTTTGGGACTAAGTCCTGCTCTTCCCTTTCTGAGCATGCCCAGGGCAAGATCTCTCGTTGGAGATCAAGGGTCACATGCTTAGATACTGCAACAAATCCCATTGGTCCTTTAGGAAGGTCTTGAAGGTGTTCTTCTTCTGTGGCTGACTCCCATTGGTCCTTCTGGGAAGGTCCTGTTCTTGCTGCAGCTATAAAAGGTTTGCATGGCCCCATGGCCATGCGCTAGTGTACATTTGGAATCGTGTGTGTGTTGAGTGCAAGTCGTTCTTTAAAATCCCCTCCCTTGTGTATGACTGTTTGCAAAAGATGGATGCTTGCTGTCCAGTGCCCGACTAAGCTGTCAACATAAAGACACATGATACAGCGTCTATTGCTGTAACCGCCAGTGTGGCGCCATGCGCTTTTAGAGCGCTTTCCTATCCCAAGTCTGGGTGATTAGTGGCGTCCGCCAAAGCGGCACAGCACGCACTCTTGTGCTTTAAGTTATATTTTCTGTTACTTTGACACCCCAGTTGCGGTGTCAAGCGCAAGTGGTTTGAACGTACTCTAATCCGGTGTCTAGGGATAGAGTCCTGAGACTCCTTGCTTGCGCTCTTGGTGCGGTACCGTGGCCCTGTGATGCAACAGGGTTTGCTTCCTTCACACAGGGTGAAGTTATCCCGTTTGTGTATCCACATTGTACCGCCATATAGTCCGTCATTACTCCGCAGCAGGTTCCATCTCTGTACGGTGAACCCTGGACTGCGAACGCACCTTATACCATCTCTCTTATAATTTGGTGTGTTCCGCTAGTCCTAACATGGTGTTTACTGCAGTGTTGTCCCTCAACCAGGCGAGGAACTGCAGGCATGCCCCATATCAGAGAACAGAGTGCAAATGACTGGTCTGTTGGACTTGGGGAGTTTGGTAACCCTAGTGAGGGCCACAATTCCTTATCGGCTGATTCCTGTGCAGATGGTGGACATCTGCTGTAACCATGACAATGCTGAAGACTACCTTGTGGCCCGAGTTGTCTTAAACACAAACTGTGGCACAGATTCACGAGAGGTGGGAGTAGTCAAGGATCTACTGTACCCTGTTATAATAGGGCAGGACTTTGCATTGTTTTGGGACTTATGGGGGAAAGAGAGGACATCTGGTTGCCCGGACGAAAGCGAGGTTGCTCCTAAAGAAACCTCGTTGCAAGCCACAGCTGACAGGTTTCCCTTTTGTGTGCTTGTTGGCAATAAGGATGAGGCAGCATCACCAGAGGCCAACATTAGTGAGCTGGAGGTGTCCAGGTGGAACTTTGGAACTGCCAAACCCAGGGATTTAACTCTTTAAGGGGTGTTTAATAATGTGACAGTACTTAATGGTGTTTATCAAGAGCCAGGGGCTGACACCTGATACCCTTATTTTGCTGTGAATGGGCAGTTAATATGTCACGTCACCAAGCTGAGAGGGGCAATAATAGAGCAGTTAATAGTACCACAGATGCAAGGTGTTGGATATGACCCATACTCATGTGTTAGGTGGTCTTCTGGAAGTAGAAAAAAAACCCAGAAACGGAGTCTCCAGAGGTTCTACTGGCCTGCTTGTAACTGAGAAATTATGGATTTTTGTAGGTCCTGTCCCACCTGCCAACTTACCTCCCCAGTGGCTCACTTTAGGCTTTTAGTGCCGTTGCCCATCATTGAGGTTCCATTTGATCATGTAGCCATGGATTTAGTGGGACCCTGGTCAAGCCTGCCAGATGACATAAGTAGATTTTGGTGGTACTGGACTTTGCTACACGTGTTCCAGAGGCCGTACCACTATGAAACTCTCCTGCCAAGTGAATAGCCCAAGAATTGGTCCATATCTTTTCTGCCATGGTTAGGACATGGTTAATGTCCTGTTCTATCAGGGTTAATTTTGCTGGCCTCCCTTTGGATATTGGGAGGGGTAATTATACTCACTCCTGACTAGGATTCCCTGTCAGCTATATTTAAGTTCTAGTCTGTGTGCCTGACCCCTGGAGTTTGTGCCCAGTTTTCAAGTGTTTTCCCTGCTCTCCGTACTTTGCTTGTTTGTCCTTTTGGATTTCTGACCTCTGGCTTCTCTTCTGACAATCCCTTGTCTTTCCCCTTTGGTACCTCGTGATCTCTTGGTTCTGATCTTAGCTTGTTTGACTACTCTCCTGTATGTATCGTCTCCTCTGCACCCCGGCATCTGGCTTTGCCTCTACCACCTCCCACTCTGTCAAATGGTTCAGGTCCTATCTGCTATCTGGATAGTAACCCGGCATTTTTTTCTCAGCTCCCTTGCTGTTGTGTGAATCTCTCCCTGCAGCAATATTATCCGAGAGTCGTGACATAATTTAGAACAGGGTGGTCTAAGGAGATCCTAATGGACCAAGCGACCCCGTTTATGTCAAAGGTGATGAGGGAGTTGTGCAAAACCATGCAAATTGCACAACTCCAGACCTCAGTCACCCATCCACAGATGGACAGCTTGGTGGAAACATTTAATAAAACCCTGAAGACCAGTCTGAGAGCTGGGCGGGTCTGGCTAACCACACATGCCTCCCACCTATCGGAGTGGTTACAAGTATGTAATGTGTCCAGGGTGTGGGTCACATGTTTTATGAGTGTATGGACCTGAATGGTTCTTGGCTGTAAGGTACTGTGAGAGGAAAGGCATGGGTGTTGGGAGGTCCAGAGTGGGGACCGGATCCCTGAAGAGCACATGGTGAGGCCGTGATCCTGAGTGGCCTTTGTGTTGGGAGGTCCTGTGTGTGGACCGGATCCCTGAAGAGCACGAGGTGAGGCCATGGATCTGCAGAGCCGGTGACTGCTACTATGTTGGGGAAGCTACCGTCCTTCGGTGGATCTGGAACTGACTGGTGTATGCCTGTCAGGCAAGTTGGTGATCGCCGTTAGGCAGCTTCTCCAGTCGATATAATGAACTTTTTGGCGTATAGTCACCCATGATAACTGGACGAAGTGAGAAGTCCTGGTAAATTATGAAAAAACCTGGAGCACTACCAATATACAAATAAATATTACATGGGTGCAAAAAGTGGTCACAAAACATGATGAAAATGAAAGAAGAAAAACAAAACCACTCAAAAAAGGTTGCACACCACTCCTTATACGTATATATAAAAGATAAACTGTGTTGACAATACCAATTAAAAACAGCTAAAAACAATGAACTATTCCCCACACGGTGAACCTGCTAATAAATAGTCACACATATCCTATAGGTACACTACAAAACAACGAACAATATAAAGCGTAAACACATTACCGTATCCAAGTGTACAAAGCACAATATAGCAAACCCTGGCTGAGGAATAATCGATGAATATTAATACATAGAATAGACATGAGCGAATGCAAACACCTCATTAATTGTTGTATGCAGAATGCAGGACAAAGCTGCCAGCTGAATCATCAATAAAGCACACAGGCACATATAAACCCTATAATCACCAGATGCCGCAGTGAGCTGAAATTGATAATAATCAAGATTTAGAGAGCAGCCGACATGTCCAGCCCAATACTACCATTGAGAATCCAAATAATGAAGCCGGAGCAGAAAAGGCAGAAATCAGCGTGGGGGAAGCCCAACGCGTGTCGCCATTGCACGAACGGCTTCGTCAGGGGAAGTGTAAGGTACGTCATGAATAAAGTATTTAAATACCTTTCCATAAAGCAAAGACAGTGCATGCAGGTGCGCGGAAGGCCGGAAGCAGAAATGACCCAACCGGGCAAGACAAAAGGGCAGACGTCTCTGCCCATAGTTACCAATGCGCACATGCCAAAGATATTCAGCATGGGGCATCGGAACATAATGGGGACAAACAGTGCGAAAGCGCAGATGGAAAAAGCCAAAACCAGGGACACAAGACTAAAGGCATTTGCAGTATTTGACCAGTCAGAAGGGGGTTGTAAAGACAAACGTGTATTAACCCTAGAATGCGTGACCATAGAAATCTACACTATTACGTACCTGGGGCCTTTGAGGCCTGTTTTCAAATAACATGGAATAACTCAAAAAAAATTTTTTTTCAAAGTTATTTGAAAGTAAGCATGCATTCCCACTAGCTCTGGGGTCCGCCTGGACGGGATTTCGTAATGGATCTGACCTCCTGGTGATCCCGGCTAAGGCTGGTAGAACGCGTACCTGGGGCCTCGCAGGCCTGTCAGGTTACTTTTTTATTATTTTCTGTAAAACTACTTTAGTTACAATTTTGAAACTCTAGCTATTCCTCAGCTATATAGTTGTTAGTAATTTCCAGTTGTTCGTATATTTTTATGTTATAGGCATTTCGTATAGCAATGCTTTTTTTGTGACTACCCCATATTCACGTACCTGGGGCCTTTTAGGCCTGTGTGCAAATAACATGGAATAACTCAAATAAAAATACTTTTCAAAGTTTATTTTAAATTTGCAAAGTAAGGATGCATTCCCACTAGCGCTGGGGTCCACCTGGAGGGGATCCGTAATGGATCTGACCTCCTGGTGACCTCAGCTAAGGCTGGTGGAATCCCGGCATTCCATCAGCCTTAGCTAGAGTTACCAGGAGGTCAGATCCATTATGGATCCCATTCTGGTGAACCCCAGCGCTACTTGGAACATAGCCTAAGATGTGTATAATTCCCAAAAAAAATTATGTACATAAAACAACAAAAATGTAACTAAACGGGCACGCCCAATATATTCACTCAGTACAATTTTTTATGATGGATACACTTTTTCTTATAAAAAGTTTTTACATAAAGTCTGTAGCAAACTTGGTGCAGGAATATTTATTTTCCACTTTACATATTCCCCCGACAATTCTTGCATATTATTTTTTCTTCAGAATGTTCCCTGCATACATTTTGTCCGCAAGTAGAACAGAAACGCTCCGATTTTCTTTCTTTCTTTGCTGGACAAATATAGCAGCGCTTTCTTTTTTTTTCTCTTTGCTCTGGCTGTTCCTGAAAGCATATTCCACATCGGATCATTGCCTCTGTAATTTGCCTTGATAAGCATTTTGTGCTGCTTCTCTCTACCATAGTAGGCATCAAAAGTTCATAACAAAGTTCTGTCAAAAATATACGTCTATTGTCCTTCCTGTTGGCATGGAATTCTGGATTAGTTTGACAATAAACAATATAGCTATTGAGGGATGACACATCAAGGATATTGGAAAAAAGGGCAACAGGCCAACGTTTAGTCTGCCTTTTACACGAATATTCAGTAATCATTTCGTCCATCTTGTCGACACCTCCTTTTGTCTTATTATAATGAAGTTTAATTTCAGGTTTTTGTTTCCTGTCATTGGTGTCAATACTTTCATCGTGATGCATTGTGCTCAGTAATATCACAGATTTTTCTTTCTTGGCTTTATAGGACACCATTGTTGCCTCATTGCAGAAACCGAATACACTCTCGTAGATTGGTCGCTGTGCATTGTGCTTCATTATTGGTGGAATTTCGCGGCGGTTTGGTCTCATTGTACCAACAAGTGTTAGTTGTTTCTGAAGCAAAAAGTTCTAAATTAGTAAAATAATTATCCATAGTGATATTTTTTCCAGAATGGAAAATTGGTAAAGCTAGTGTTTTCACTATGTTGGAACATAGATCTTTCTGGACTGGAGCGTCAGCTTCTTTTCCACAGTAAATCATGCCATTCATCCCATAATAAGTTACTGAATCGCACATCCAGAAAATTTTTATGCCGTATTTAGCTGGCTTACTGGGCATATATTGGATAAATTTGCAACGTCCCCTAAAGGCAAGAAGTTGTTCGTCCACTGTCACATATTCGCTCGAATTGTAAAGTTTGTAACAGTTCTTGATAAAAAGATTCCATATATAGCTAATAGGCGCTAATTTATCGGTTGCCAACCTCACAGGCCGAGTTCTCTTTTCATCAAAACGAATGCATCTCCGAATAGCCTCAAATCTATCTACGGACATAGTGGCTTTGTAATGTGGATCTGCAAATGGGTTCAGAAATAACTCTCTGATTGGCACATCATATGATTTAGTCGACCCTGCCAGAAGAGTAAGGCCAATATAGGCATATAGTTCCTCTTTAGTTAAATTTTTCCATGTTTTTTTTTTTCCCGAAGCAATACGTTTACCTTCCACATTCGTACACAAAACTACCTCATCTGCAATATCATCTGAAACAAATTTACTGAAAACATGTTTTTTGGACATGAATTGGGAAATTCCGACAGCTCCTTGAGGAACTCTAATAATGTTATGTGATGGGGTGCGTGCATGAGCCACAGCAGTACTGTTCCAAAAAACATTTGTTTTAGATATTCTACTTGCACATTCTTCTGGATCCATTACTTCTTCATCATCTGAGGAATCGCTGGACGATGAAGTTGATACATTAGCTGGTGGAATATACTCTTCATCCGACAAAGAAATGTCACTGTCTTCATCACTATTGAAAAAAATCGCCTCAATTTCTTGGACAGTAAATCCCCTTGATGTAGACTGTGCCATTGTAATCTTAGATGTGAGTAAGCTAAAATGAAAAGTAAAAAATAAAGATTACAATCAGGCTTGTGCACTATACACTGTGTGTGCTAAGACTTTGTTAGTGTTTGTGTGCTTAGGGTAAAGTACAGCCCCCCTACTCTTACCTTCAACAGATCACTTTCTTGTAAGTGCAGTAGAAGCCTCTGGTTTTGGAGCTCAGAAAGGTTCTTTGTTACAGACCAAAGAAAGCTGACTTCTTCCTCCAAAGTCTCTCCAGCAACTAGGATTTAGGACTAAAGGACCTGTACTGACATCATAATCACGTTACTTTGTGAGGGGAAACTCCCTTCCAGGATCACATTACCATGTCAGGCAGAATCCACACTCTTCCCAGCAACAGCCATCGACCAATAGTCATAAAGACTGAGTCATAAGTTCTTCCCCAACAACAGTACAGACAAAAAGACTGAGGAGTACATGTAAACCAAAGCAGGCCTCCAAGGCCCCAGGTACGTGAATCTGGGGTAGTCACAAAAAAAGCGTTGCTATACGAGATGCCTATAACATAAAAATATATGAACAACTGGATATTACTAACAACTATATACCTGAGGATTACCTTGAGTTTCAAAATTCTAACTAATGTAGTTTTACAGATAATAGAAAACAAGTAACCTAGCAGGCCTGCGAGGCCCCAGGTACGCGTTCTAGGGTTAAAGAGTGCAAACAAAGACTGTCGCTGGCAATATTATAATTTGGGATATGAGGACAAATAGAAAAAATAGATAAAAAGAAAAAAGAAAAATATACAAAAATGAACAATAAAAAATGAAAAATAATATTAGAAAAACAAAAAACAACAATGAATAACCAAAAACCACAAAAAAAAAATATTGAAAAAGTAAAATAAAAAAGTGACACTAACAATATAAAATTATAAAAATATATATATTTTTTTAAAGGATAAGAATAACAAGGAGGGGAGAAAAATAATTATATTAGATAAAGACAACAATAAAGTTACGGTAATTTATCAATTTTATTGTACTTTTGTAAGATGAGAATACCCCTCAGGTTTAGGATAAAGCCAAAACAGTATATTCTTTATTATACTTATATTTTTAAACAACGACAGTACATAGATTATGCCATGATCCCAGCCAACACAATCTATGGTATCTGGAACCACGCATCTTGGCCGGTATAAACATATACCAAAGTACACAAATGCATCTGTTATGGCCTTACCCAAAGATGCAAAACATGTGACCATAAGGAAATCCCCGGTGGGTAGAAGAGACCACGTCCCTGACGAGCTAGCTGTGCAAAATATTGAGGTCAAAGGACCCCGAGGCGCTGTAAAGTAGCCAGAGGATTAACAGCCCACACAAAAAGATCCCCCCCCGTGTATGGGCATGGAACCACCACAACAAGGAACCCGCATGCAAGGCATCTGCGCTTGCGCACTGTTTGTCCCCATTATGTTCCGATGCCCCATGCTGAATATCTTTGGTTCGTGCGCATTGTTTACTATGGGCAGAGACGTCTGCCCTTTTGTCATGCCCGGTTGGGTCATTTCTGCTTCCGGCCTTCCGCGCACCTGCATGCACTGTCTGTGCTTTATGGAAAGGTATTTAAATACTTTATTCATGATGTACCTTACACTTCCCCTGACGAAGCCGTTCGTGCAACGGCGACATGCGTTGGGCATCCCCCACGCTGATTCCTGCCTTTTCTGCTCCGGCTTCATTATTTGGATTCTCAATGGTAGTATTGGGCTGGACATGTCGGCTGCTCTCTAGATCTTGATTATTATCAATTTCAGCTCGCTGCGGCATCTGGTGATTAAAGGGTTTATATATGCCTGTGTGCTTTATTGATGATTCAGCTGGCAGCTTTGTCCTGCATTCTGCATTCAACAACTATTGGGGTGTTTGCATTCGCTCATGTCTATTCTATGTATTAATATTTATTGATTATTCCTCAGCCGGGGTTTGCTATATTGTGCTTTGTACACTTGGATGCCGTGATATGTGTACGCTTTATATTGTTCGTTGTTTTGTAGTGTACCTATAGGATATGTGTGACTATTTATTAGCAGGTTCACCGTGTGGGGAATGGTTCATTGTTTTTAGCTGTTTTTAATTGGTATTGTCAATAAAGTTTATCTTTTATATATTCGTATAAGAAGTGAGAAGTCCGGCATGTTTCGTGTCTGTGAGATGAAGCTGTATATGAAGTGATGTACTGAACTGTTCATGTTTGCGGTTTATGATACCTGAATAAACTGGATAGACTGTTTCATGTGCAAAAAGTGTTCCTGTGTGCATTTATCCCATTGCCAAGCGAGTGTCCCCGAACCCATTAGTGAGCGCTATCTCACACTTACCACAACAAATGATTGGGGAAGTGCAACCTGGAAGTACGTCACTAATCCCACCCATCGGCGCCCGTGTCACATGACAGCGGGTCTCTGATTGGTTGGCATGACAACCCAGGGTCTGAAGCAGACCCCTGTGGTTGTCATTGCCGGATAACTATGAGCGCTGCCCAGCGTTCAGCAGTCATAGCAAGTGAGCATTTTCTGCTACACAGAGCTGGGCTGAAGATCGCAGCTTTTAGTCTCCCGTGGAAACTATTGAAGCATGTAAAAAGTAAAAACAAATGTTTTTAAAAATATTAAAAAACGAAAAAAAAATAAAAAAAGTTCAAATCACCCCCATTCACCCTTTTCAAAATAAAACAATTAAAAAAAAATCAGAGTTGCCCGATCTATCAATATATAAAAAGAATTAATCCGATCGGTAACAAAAAAAAAAATCAAAACCCCAGAATTACAGTATTTGGTCACCACAACATTGCATTAATGTGAGGTTACTAGGGAGAGGAAGGAAAGTGGACCCACTGGACCGTGATGACGATCCCCTCACGGACGAGCTGACCAGGTGGACCGCCCCCTATACAGGGAGTGTTAGGGGCAGGCCCGTGAGGGACTACCACCACGGAAGCTGGGGAAGCACAATAGAACAGCAAAGGGTAAAAGAGGAACCAGACCGAAGGAAGAGGGAGAAACACAGGGCTATGGTGACACAGGACTGATGGGACTGAGAGGGCAGGAGGACCGGCAACACAGGGACGGCAGGAGGACCGGCAACACAGGGACGGCAGGAGGACCGGCAACACAGGGACGGCAGGAGGACCGGCAACACAGGGACTGCAGGAGGACCGGCAACACAGGGACGGCAGGAGGACCGGCAACACAGGGACGGCAGGAGGACCGGCAACACAGGGACGGCAGGAGGACCGGCAACACAGGGACTGCAGGAGGACCGGCAACACAGGGACGGCAGGAGGACCGGCAACACAGGGACGGCAGGAGGACCGGCAACACAGGGACTGCAGGAGGACCGGCAACACAGGGACTGCAAAGAAGGGGCCAAGAGCACTAGCATAGCACAAGTGATCTACAGGCACAGAGAGGCGGACGGAAGCTGCTTACATACCAGGACAGCGAGGCACTTCCGGGTGAGGGTCCTCCAGGAAGAGAGAGAGGAGAGAAGGAGTGTCGCCAGGAAGGTTAGAGGTGCACGCGCGCAGTGCTGAATCTGGCGTGCGCGCGCACCCGACGAGCAGCAGAACCCAGACAGCCTGCAGGGAGGAGACATGGAGAAGAGGACGCCGCAGGAGAGGAGGCGTGCCGAGATGCCGAAGACAGGTGAGCATGAGGCGGCAGCGGCGTAACAGTACCCCCGTCCTTACACCTCCCCTTACCCCTAAGGCTGGAAAGAAATCTAGCTAAGATACGAGGGGCCTGAATGTTCTCCCGAGGCTCCCAGGATCTTTCCTCAGGCCCAAAACCCTTCCAGTCCACCAAAAACAAAGTTTTACCCCTGCGCTTTTTCATGGCTAAAATGTCCTTAATCTCAAAATTATTATCCGCAGAAACAGGGGAAGGTGAAGACAAGGCAGAGGCATGAAACTGATTAAAGATTACGGGTTTCAGAAGAGAAACATGAAAGGAATTGGGAATGCGAAGAGAGGCCGGAAGCTTCAGTTTGTAAGAAACATTGTTAATACGTGTCAAGACCTCGAAAGGACCAATAAAGCGAGGACCAAGTTTGTGCGAAGGGATTTTAAGGCGAATAAATTTAGACGAAAGCCAAACCTTATCCCCCGGACTAAATATAGGGGAATCAAGATGCCTCTTATCCGCATGACTCTTCATCCTAAGTTGAGCTAGTTCTAGGGCAGACTTGGTCTCCTGCCAGATCCTGGAGAATTCCCTAGACAGAAGCTCCGACGCAGGCACAGACGAGACAGGAGGGACCGGTAGAGGAAGTCCAGGGTTTAGTCCATAAACGACAAAAAATGGAGACTTGGCAGAGGCTTCACTGGTGTGATTATTATAAGAAAACTCTGCCCATGGCAATAAGTCGGACCAATCATTATGATGAGCGTTGGTGAAGTGCCGGAGATAAGTTACCAAAGTTTGGTTAGTACGTTCCACTTGGCCGTTGGACTGAGGATGATAGGCTGAGGAAAAGTCGAGCGAGATGTTCATCGACTTACAGAGAGACCTCCAGAACCGAGCGGTGAACTGGACACCACGGTCAGAAACGATATGTTGAGGTAGACCATGAAGGCGAAAAATATGTTGAACAAAAATCTTCGCCAACACAGGAGCTGATGGCAAATCTGAGAGAGGAATGAAATGAGCCATTTTCGAGAAACGATCCACAACCACGAGGATGACGGAGCAACCAGAGGAACGAGGCAAGTCAGTAATAAAATCTACTGCAATATGTTGCCACGGAGCAGAGGGTACAGGAAGAGGATGCAAAAGACCAGAAGGCAAGTGTCTAGGAACCTTGTTCTTGGCACAAGATGGACAAGACTCGACAAAACTTCGGACATCCTTCAAAAGAGTTGACCACCAGTAGTAGCGGGATATGAGGTTGTAGGTCTTTTTGAAACCAACATGACCCGCCAGTTTGGAGGCATGACCCCAAAGTAAAACACGTCTCTTGTCTTTCTCAGAAACAAAAGTCTTACCCGGCGGTAAAGAAGTCAGGGAGATTGGGGCCACCGTGATGACCCTGGTTGGATCAACGATGTGTGTGGTCTCCTCCTCAGTGTCCATCAGCGAGAAAGACCTGGACAAGGCATCGGCCTTGAAGTTCTTCTTACCAGGCAGAAAACGGAGTTCGAAGTCAAACCGGGCGAAGAATAAGGCCCATCTGGCTTGTCGAGGATTCAGTCGATGCGCTGAATGGATGTATGCTAGATTCTTATGGTCCGTATAGATTACAAACGGATGGAGCGCTCCCTCCAGTAGATACCTCCATTCCTCCAGTGCCATTTTGATGGCTAAAAGTTCTTTATCGCCAATGGAGTAATTCTTTTCAGAAGACGAGAAGCTCTTGGAGAAGAAACCACAAGGCACAAGACGACCGGAAACGGACCTCTGAGATAGCACTGCTCCAGCTCCGACTGTGGAGGCGTCAACCTCTAAGAAGAAGGGTTTATTTGCTTCAGGACGATGGAGTACAGGAGCTGAAGCAAAAGCTTCCTTGAGACACAGGAAAGCCTCTTCGGCCTCCGCGGGCCAAAGTTGAGGATTGGCACCTTTTTTCGTCAAAGAAGAGATGGGGGCTGACAGGGACGAGAAGTGAGGAATAAATTGCCGATAATAATTTGCGAATCCTAGAAAACGTTGGATTGCCTTTCTACCAAGAGGACGAGGCCAATTGAGAACGGCAGCAACCTTGCCTGGATCCATACGTAGACCAGAATCGGAGATGATGAAACCCAGGAACGGTAAAGACGATTGTTCAAAGGCACACTTCTCTAGCTTTGCATAAAGCCGATTCTCTCTCAAGCGAAGAAGAACTTGACGGACATCTCTTCGATGAGAAGGTAGATCCGGGGAAAACACAAGTATATCGTCCAAATATACCACAACACAGGTGTATAGTAGGTCTCGAAACACGTCATTCACCAACTCTTGAAAGACCGCAGGAGCGTTACACAGGCCGAAGGGCATCACCAAATACTCATAATAACCATCGCGGGTGTTAAATGCAGTCTTCCATTCGTCACCTGAGCGAATACGGATCAAATTGTAGGCTCCCCTGAGATCCAATTTAGTGAAGATGCGTGCTCCCCGTAGACGGTCGAAGAGTTCCGGAATGAGAGGCAGAGGATACTTATTCTTAACCGTGATACCATTGAGACCACGATAATCAATGCAGGGTCGCAGGGAACCATCTTTCTTCTTTACAAAGAAAAAGCCAGCCCCCGCAGGCGAAGAAGATTTTCGGATAAAACCCCTGGCTAAGTTCTCCTGGACATAATCGGACATGGCTTGAGACTCGGAGGGAGACAGAGGATAAATACGACCTCTGGGAGGAGTAGAACCTGGAACAAGATCAATCGGGCAATCGTAAGGACGATGCGGCGGCAAAACTTCTGCTTCTTTCTTGTTGAAGACGTCCGAGAATGAAGAATAAACCGAAGGTAGATTCTCAAGTCCAGGAACCGATGGGAGGGAACGAATAGGCTTGACGGGTAGTAGGCATCTATTCACACAAGACTGTCCCCAGCTTACGACATCTCCAGTTCGCCAGTTTAGGGTAGGCTCGTGATTTCTTAACCAGGGTAGACCAAAAAGAAATGGATGGGACAGAGACGGCAGAACGTAAAAAGCCAATTTTTCATGATGAAGAGCTCCGATTTGGATTTCAACCTCCTCGGTGACAGAAGAAACGGACTCCCGCAAAGGCTGACCATCAACAGAAGCTATTTGCCTAGGAACCTCCAAGGACCTGACAGGAATCCCAAGTCTTTGAACAACCTCGAGTTGGACGAAATTCCCAGCTGCTCCAGAATCTACGTAGGCGTCAAAAGAGAAGTGGTTAGACCCTAAATGTAAAATCACAGACAAAATCAAAGGTGGAGAGGAATCGTAACTACCTAGGAAGGCCTCCCTTACCTGTCCTAGGCGGAGGCGTTTCCCGGCTTCTGGGGGCAGGAACGTAGAAGATGAGTGGCGCTGCCACAATAGAAGCATAATCCCTGCGCAAGTCTTTCCTTACGGCGTAATACCGCAGACTTGAGGCGATCTACCTGCATGGGCTCAGGGGAAGAAGAGGTGGAAACAGAAGAAGCTTGGGGGATAGAAGCACTGCGAGCGGCAGTAGACGAACCTGGAAGCCTCCTCTCTCTGACAACCTCCCGAGAGCGTTCCTGGAAACGCAAATCTATGCGAGTAGCCAAGAAGATTAGGTCATCCAACGTAGTAGGAGTATCACGCCCCGCCAGTTCATCCTTAACTCGAGAAGATAAACCCCGCCAGAATGCTCCCACCAAAGCTTCATTGTTCCACCCTAGATCGGATGACAGTGTTCGAAAACGGATGGCGTACTGAGCCACAGTGAGGGTACCCTGGCATAGGTTAAAAAGAGACTCAGTAGTAGATACCAAACGACCAGGTTCATCAAAAACCCTGCGAAAGGTATCCAAAAAAAGATTAAGTTGGGAAACCACCGGATCACCTCGCTCCCAGAGTGGATTGACCCAGGCCAAAGCCTCACCCTCCAAATGGGAAACCACAAAAGCTACTTTAGCACGGTCCGTGGGGTATAACAGCGGGGATATCTCAAAGTGTAACTGACACTGATTGAGAAAACCTCGACAAAATTTGGGGTCCCCACTATAGCGAGGAGGCCTGGCCAAACGAGGAGCGGGCTGCGGAGAGGAGACCTGGACAGGAGCAGAGGCAGCACCCTGCAGGGAAAGAAGACGATTATCGATGGAGGCCATATAATTCAAAATATGAGACTGAGTGTCTCGCTGTTGGCCAAGCTCCTGCTGCAGGGCCGACAGCTGTGAAGCGTTACTTGGGTCAGAAGATTGTAAAGCTGCGAGACGAGACTCCATATTTTTAAGGAAGGACATGATTCTCGTCTGGTTCTCACGCAAAAAGAGCAACTCTTTTTGAATCGCGGAGACACCAGCGGGGTCCATGGCCTGTAGATACTGTGAGGTTACTAGGGAGAGGAAGGAAAGTGGACCCACTGGACCGTGATGACGATCCCCTCACGGACGAGCTGACCAGGTGGACCGCCCCCTATACAGGGAGTGTTAGGGGCAGGCCCGTGAGGGACTACCACCACGGAAGCTGGGGAAGCACAATAGAACAGCAAAGGGTAAAAGAGGAACCAGACCGAAGGAAGAGGGAGAAACACAGGGCTATGGTGACACAGGACTGATGGGACTGAGAGGGCAGGAGGACCGGCAACACAGGGACGGCAGGAGGACCGGCAACACAGGGACGGCAGGAGGACCGGCAACACAGGGACAGCAGGAGGACCGGCAACACAGGGACTGCAGGAGGACCGGCAACACAGGGACGGCAGGAGGACCGGCAACACAGGGACGGCAGGAGGACCGGCAACACAGGGACGGCAGGAGGACCGGCAACACAGGGACTGCAGGAGGACCGGCAACACAGGGACGGCAGGAGGACCGGCAACACAGGGACGGCAGGAGGACCGGCAACACAGGGACTGCAGGAGGACCGGCAACACAGGGACTGCAAAGAAGGGGCCAAGAGCACTAGCATAGCACAAGTGATCTACAGGCACAGAGAGGCGGACGGAAGCTGCTTACATACCAGGACAGCGAGGCACTTCCGGGTGAGGGTCCTCCAGGAAGAGAGAGAGGAGAGAAGGAGTGTCGCCAGGAAGGTTAGAGGTGCACGCGCGCAGTGCTGAATCTGGCGTGCGCGCGCACCCGACGAGCAGCAGAACCCAGACAGCCTGCAGGGAGGAGACATGGAGAAGAGGACGCCGCAGGAGAGGAGGCGTGCCGAGACGCCGAAGACAGGTGAGCATGAGGCGGCAGCGGCGTAACAATTAAAATGCAATAACAAGAGTTAAAAAGATTGTATCTACACCAAAATGGTTTCAATAAAAACGATAGCCCGGCATGCAAATAAATAAGTTTTCACCCAGTCCCAGATCATGAAAAATGTAGACGCTACGGGTTTGGGAAAATGGCAACTTTATTTTTTTTTAGAAACTTTGGATTTTTTTTCAACACTTAAATACAAAAGAACCTATACATGTTTGGTATCTACAAATGTGTAATGACCTCGAGAATCATAATGACAAGTCAGTTTTAGCATTTAATGAACATGGTAAAAAAAAAAAAATTGTGGAATTGCACTTCTTTTGCAATTTAACCGCACTTTGATTTTTTTCTAATTTTTCAGTACACTATATGGCAAAACCTATGGTGCATTCAAAAGTACATCTCATCCTGCAAAAATCACAAAAAACAAGCCCGAATATGGCCATACTGATGAAGAAAATAAAAAAGTTATAGCTCTGGGAAGAAGGGGAACAAAAAATGAAAGGTCAAAAAAGGAAAAAACAAAGGTGGTGAAGGGGTTAAACCTTGACATTAAAATTTTACAAAATGATCTCGATGTGATGTCTGAATGGGAGAACACTTGGCAAATGTAATTTAATGTTGATAAATGTAGAGTAATGCACCTAGGATGGAGTAATCCTATTATTGCATCTACATTAAATAGGAGTATATTCGAGACTACAGAACAGGAGAAGGACTTGGGTATTCTGGTAAGAAGCAAGCTAAGCAGCAGTACTCAATGTCAAGCAGCGGCTGCAAAAGCAACTAGATTTTAGGGTGTCTAAAAAGAGAGATTAAATCGAGTGATCCCAACGTATTGTTACCCCTTTATAAATCAATTGGGAGGCCACATCTAGAATATGGGATCGAGTTTTGGGTTCCACATTTTAAAAAGGATATTCAGAAGTTAGAGTCAGTTCAAAGGTGGGCGACTAGACTATTACAAGGGATGGAAGGCCTCTCATATGATAAGAGGTTGAAAAAATTAGATGTACTTAGCTTAGAAAAAATACCTCTCAGAAGAGATATCATTTATATGTATAAATATACGTGTGGTCAATACAAAGGACTAGCATATGATTTATTCCTTCCAAATGCCGTACTAAGGACCAGGGGGCACTCATTACGGGTGAAGAAAAGGGGATTCCTGCAGCTAAATAAAAAAATGGTTCTTTACTAGTGTTGAGCGATACCTTCCGATATCGGAAAGTATCGGTATCGGAAAGTATCGGCCGATACCGTCAAAGCATCGGATCTCGCCGATTCCGATACCCGATCCCAATGCAAGTCAATGGGACGAAAATATCGGAATTAAAATAAACCATTTCTTTCCTTGTAGGTTCATTCTACATGAATGAAAACAACTAAGAATAATGTAGGATGTATTGGGGGAGGTGGCGGAGACATTAAAGGCATAGAGGTTTAGCCCAATCAAATAGAATAGCAGGAATTTTAATTTTTTTTAAAGACGTTCGGAGTTACAAAGATATTGACTATGTTAAGATTTTTTTTATTTTGTCAGATATTGATATTTCACTACTTCCACGCCCTTCACCCTCTTTTTTACTTCTCCCACACTTTCTTCTTCATCATCATCAGCATCTTTGACATCAACTTCTTCTTCACCTTATTCATCTTCTTCATCTTCTACCTATAATTTTTTTTTTTACATTGTTCATATTCTTTTTATTTAACTATTATTCTTCTTCATATTCAAGTTCTTCATCATATTCTTATTTGTGACGGCAGGCATTCCCGTAGTTGTTATCTATAAGAGTTTGAAGATTACACCTTCCGTTCTGCCTGTCACAAAAGAGTTACATTTGTCCGCGTTCAGTTTGGCCTGCAGCATCAGGCTTTATCCAGGGGCACCACGAGGAGGAACGGACTCACCCCCATACACTGCTTAGTCTTCTTCTGCTTATAATTTAGATAATATCTTTTGCTCTGATATTTAGTGTTATGCTTAATGTTCTTCTGCTCTTTGTTCTGCAGCCTCTTGTTCTTCTGCTTCTCGGTCTCCCATGTCGTCGTCGTCTCCAGGGTCGTCGTCTCCAGGGTCGTCGTCTCTGGGGACGTCGTCGTCGTCATCAGGGTGGTCTTCAGGGTCATCGTCTCCAGGGTCGTCGTCATCTCAGTGGTTGTCGTCTCTGGTGTCGTCGTCATCTTAGGGGTGGTCTACCGGGTCGTCGTCTTTAGGGTCTTGAACTTGGAAATGTAGCAGAAGGTACAAGAAGGCAGAGAAAATGCCGAGAAACAGCTGATGGAACTGGAACTCGGATGGCTACCCGAAGGTCCAAGAGCCAATGGAACTACCGAGGACCAGCTGACGTTACTGGAACCCGGGTACTAAGCAGGAGGTACCCGTGCCTGAAAGCACTACCAAGGACCACCTGACGTTGGTGGAACTCGGATACCCAGAGGGAGGCACCTAAGCCAAAGGCTCTGCCCGGAACCAGCTGACGGTACTGGAACCAGCATGGGGAGCAGAAGGTACTAGAGCAAAAGACACTGCCGAGAACCAGCTGACGGTACTGGAACCCGGATGGGTAGCCGAAGGTCCAAGAGCCAATGGAACTACCGAGGACCAGCTGACGTTACTGGAACCCGGTTACTAAGCAGGAGGTACCCGTGCCTGAAAGCACTACCAAGGACCACCGGACGTTGGTGGAACTCGGATACCCAGAGGGAGGCACCTAAGCCAAAGGCTCTGCCCGGAACCAGCTGACGGTACTGGAACCAGGATGGGGAGCAGAAGGTACAAGAGCAAAAGACACTGCCGAGAACCAGCTGACGGTACTGGAACCCGGATGGGTAGCCGAAGGTCCAAGAGCCAATGGAACTACCGAGGACCAGCTGACGTTACTGGAACCCGGTTACTAAGCAGGAGGTACCCGTGCCTGAAAGCACTACCAAGGACCACCTGACATTGGTGGAACTCGGATACCCAGAAGGAGGCACCTAAGCCAAAGGCTCTGCCTGGAACCAGCTGACGGTGCTGGAACCAGGATGGGGACCTATTAAAGCTTGTCTTCCTAGAGCCCCAACTAGCGGTGTTGGAGCAAAGGGTCAGCAGGGGGAGCAGAGTGTAGGCCGAAGCCTGCACTGGAGGCATTTGTAGGTCTGTTGTGTCTGCGTGGCTGTTGCAGGACACGTTGCCGGCTACACAGCAGGGGAACAGCTGGCGGTGCTGAACCCCACTGACACATTGGCGGGTGTTTTGCTCTGTGCAGCCAGCAGTACCGGGCACCAACTAGCGGTGTTAGAGCCCAGGGTCAGCAGGAGGAGAGGGAGCAGAGTGTAGGCCGAAGCCTGCACTGGCGGCAGCTTTGTGTCTGCGTGGCTGTTGCAGGACACGTTGCCGGCTACACAGCAGGGGAACAGCTGGCGGTGCTGAACCCCACTGACACATTGGCGAGGTGTTTGGCTCTGTGCAGCCAGCACTTCGGGGCACCAACTGGCAGTGTTAGAGCCCAGGCTCTGCAGGGGGAGCAGAGTGTAGGCCGAAGCCTAATTGAACCAATTTTAAAGGTAACCTTTAACCCCCCCTCAGGGGTCACAAACTAGAAGAGCCACACCTTATGCAGCAGTAGTGCTGCACAAGTCAAAGGTTGCTCTTTTAATTTTGTTCCTTGCACAAGCTGAATGAAACACGTACAACATTTTGCCCCTTATACAGTCAATCTGTCTTGGAGGCGGGAGTTCCCTTCGTAATGAGACGCAGCACAGCTGGCAAAAATACCACCTTGGTGCTTGGCGCGGCCTCCTGAGCATCGCATTTTGCTGTACAGGAGTCTGCGTTGTTGCGTTATCCCTTGGCCATTCGCTGCCCATCTTCTGACATCATTTCATGTCGGCCAGTGCGGTTCGCGATGCCCATGAATCCCAGCCCCGCAGTGTCTTTACAGTGTTTCACACTGCGGGGCTGGGATTCATGGCCTGGCGCAGTACATATGTTCGCCTCGCTCGTGTCCTTACACCTGCTACAGACTGTGTGGCGTCAGCTGATCCCTTATCGCATGCCACGGTCATGAAGCCGCACAGTCTGAAGAAGGCAGAAGGAGCTGAGTGACAACCTGGCGAAGATATGCACTGCTCATGCCCGTCAATCACACCCTCGCAGTCAAAATAAATAAGACACCGAGGGGCGTTGTGTCGGATAGGGCGGCCCCAGAGGCGCAGCCAGCCAAACAATGATGTCAGAAGAAGGGCTGTGCTACCAAGGGGGTTGTTGCGTGTCATTACAAAGGAAAGTCACACCTCAGGGACGTTTTAATGGTCTCAGGGGACACATTGTAGACGTGATCTGTTCCACGTGTGCAAGGGGAATAAGTTTATGAGCCACCTTGCACACATGCAGCATTACTGCTGTACAAGGTGGCTGTAAAACATACAAACACCTGGGGGAGGGGTGACAGGTTCCCTTCAATTTCAGTTCTTGTGTCTGCGTGGCTTTTGCAGGACACAATGCCGGCTACACAGCAGGGGAACAGCTGGCGGTGCTGAACCCCACTGACACGTTGGCGAGGTGTTTGGCTCTGTGCAGCTAGCACTACCGGGCACAACTGGTGGTGTTAGAGCCCAGGGTCAGCAGGAGGAGAGGGAGCAGAGTGTAGGCCGAAGCCTGCACTGGCGGCAGCTTTGTGTCTGCATGGCTTTTGCAGGACACGATGCTGGCTACACAGCAGGGGAACAGCTGGCGGTGCTGAACCCCACTGACACATTGGCTGGTGTTTCTCTCTGTGCAGCTAGCACTCCCGGGCGCCAACTGGCGGTGTTAGAGCCCAGGGTCAGCAGGAGGAGCAGAGTGTAGGCCGAAGCCTGCATTGGAGCAAGTTGAAAGGGAACTTTTAACCCTCCCCAAGGCGTTTGTAGCTGAAAGAGCCATCTTGTACAGCACTAATCCTGGAAAAGGTAAACTTAGCTCTTTTAATTATGGTCCTTGCAAACGCTGTACTTGACACTTATGAAATGTGTCCCCTCCCACCGTTAAACCGTCCGGTAGGTGGAACTTTCCTTCGTAATGTGACGCAGCACAGCCGTCATTCTTACCCCCTTGGCGCCGTGCGCTGCCTCCTCAGCGTTGTTTGAATCTGTCCCGGAGCCTGCGCTGGTATGTTAGCCCTTGGCCATGCACACATTTTTCGCTGCCCGTCTTCTGACATCATTTGGCGTCAGGCTGGCTGCGCCTGTGCGGCCGCGCTGGCCAAGATCCCGCCTCGCAGTGTCGTCTAATGTAATCACTCTGCGGACCTGTGATCCATGGGCATGAGCAGTGCATATCCTCGCCTCTCACTCCCCTCCCTACGGCTTCTTCAGACTGTGCAGCGTCACGGCCATGGCATGCTATTAGGGATCAGCTGACGTTGCACAGTCTAAAGAAGGCGTAGGGAGATGAGTGAGAGGCGGATGTTAAGATATGCACTGCGCATGTCCATGGATCACAGGCCCGCAGTTTGATTAAATCAGAAGACACTACGAGGCGGGATCTCGGCCAGCGCGGCCGCACAGGCGCAGCCAGCCTGACACCAAATAATGTCAGAAGACGGGCAGCGCTAAGTGTGCATGTCCAAGGGCTAACATACCAGAGCAGGCTCTGGGACAGATTCAAACAACGCTGAGGAGGCGGCGCACGGCGCAAAGGGGGTAAGAATGACGGCTGTGCTGCGTCACATTACGAAGAAAAGTTCCACCTACCGGACGGTTTAACGGTGGGAGGGGACACATTTCATAAGTGTTGGGTTCAGCATGTGCAAGGAGCACCACGAAAACAGGCACTTTTTCCTTTTGCATCATTACTGCTGCACAAGGTGGCTCTTTCAGTAAGAAATGCCTGGTGGGGGGACAGGTTCCCTTAAATTTAAGTTGTTGTGCCTGCGTGGCGGTCGCATGACACGTTGCCGTATACACGGCAGGGGAGCAGCAGGCATTACTGAACCCCACTAAAACATTGGCGAGGTGTTTGGCTCTGTGCGGACAGCACTTCCAGACAACAAAGAGCGGTGTTGGAGCCCAGGGACAGAAGGAGGAGGAGGTGGAGGAGAGAGGTGGGATTGCCACACACACAGCTGGGGAACAGCTGACGTTACTGAACCCCAATAACAGAGGAGCGACTGTTGACTGTGCGGACAGCACTACCAGGCAACAACTAGCGGTGTTGGAGCCCAGGGACAGCAGGAGGAGGTGGAGGAGATAGGAGGGATTGCCACACACACAGCTGGGGAACAGCTTACGTTACTGAACCCCAATAACAGAGGAGCGACTGTTGACTGTGCGGACAGCACTTCCAGACAACAACTAGCAGTGTTGGAGCCCAGGGACAGAAGGAGGAGGAGGTGGAGGAGAGAGGAGGGATTGCCACACACACAGCTGGGGAACAGCTGACGTTACTGAACCCCAATAACAGAGGAGCGACTGTTGACTGTGCGGACAGCACTTCCAGACAACAACTAGCGGTGTTGGAGCCCAGGGACAGAAGGAGGAGGAGGTGGAGGAGAGAGGAGGGATTGCCACACACACAGCTGGGGAACAGCTGACTTTACTGAACCCCAATAACAGAGGAGCGACTGTTGACTGTGCGGACAGCACTTCCAGACAACAACTAGCGGTGTTGGAGCCCAGGGACAGAAGGAGGAGGAGGTGGAGGAGAGAGGAGGGATTGCCACACACACAGCTGGGGAACAGCTGACGTTACTGAACCCCAATAACAGAGGAGCGACTGTTGACTGTGCAGACAGCACTTCCAGACAACAACTAGCGGTGTTGGAGCCCAGGGACAGAAGGAGGAGGAGGTGGAGGAGAGAGGAGGGATTGCCACACACACAGCTGGGGAACAGCTGACGTTACTGAACCCCAATAACAGAGGAGCGACTGTTGACTGTGCGGACAACACTACCAGGCAACAACTAGCGGTGTTGGAGCCCAGGGACAGCAGGAGGAGGAGGTGGAGGAGATAGGAGGGATTGCCACACACACAGCTGGGGAACAGCTGACGTTACTGAACCCCAATAACAGAGGAGCGACTGTTGACTGTGCGGACAGCACTTCCAGACAACAACTAGCGGTGTTGGAGCCCAGGGACAGAAGGAGGAGGAGGTGGAGGAGAGAGGAGGGATTGCCACACACACAGCTGGGGAACAGCTGACGTTACTGAACCCCAATAACAGAGGAGCGACTGTTGACTGTGCGGACAGCACTTCCAGACAACAACCAGCGGTGTTGGAGCCCAGGGACAGAAGGAGGAGGAGGTGGAGGAGAGAGGAGGGATTGCCACACACACAGCTGGGGAACAGCTGACGTTACTGAACCCCAATAACAGAGGAGCGAATGTTGACTGTGCGGACAGCACTACCAGGCAACAACTAGCGGTGTTGGAGCCCAGGGACAGCAGGAGGAGGAGGTGGAGGAGAGAGGAGGGATTGCCACACACACAGCTGGGGAACAGCTGACATTACTGAACCCCAATAACAGAGGAGCGACTGTTGACTGTGCGGACAGCACTTCCAGACAACAACTAGCAGTGTTGGAGCCCAGGGACAGAAGGAGGAGGAGCTGGAGGAGAGAGGAGGGATTGCCACACACACAGCTGGGGAACAGCTGACGTTACTGAACCCCAATAACAGAGGAGCGACTGTTGACTGTGCGGACAGCACTTCCAGACAACAACTAGCGGTGTTAGAGCCCAGGGACAGAAGGAGGAGGAGGTGGAGGAGAGAGGAGGGATTGCCACACACACAGCTGGGGAACAGCTGACGTTACTGAACCCCAATAACAGAGGAGCGACTGTTGACTGTGCGGACAGGACTACCAGGCAACAACTAGCGGTGTTGGAGCCCAGGGACAGCAGGAGGAGGAGGTGGAGGAGATAGGAGGGATTGCCACACACACAGCTGGGGAACAGCTGACGTTACTGAACCCCAATAACAGAGGAGCGACTGTTGACTGTGCGGACAGCACTTCCAGACAACAACTAGCGGTGTTGGAGCCCAGGGACAGAAGGAGGAGGAGGTGGAGGAGAGAGGAGGGATTGCCACACACACAGCTGGGGAACAGCTGATGTTACTGAACCCCAATAACAGAGGAGCGACTGTTGACTGTGCAGACAGCACTTCCAGACAACAACTAGCGGTGTTGGAGCCCAGGGACAGAAGGAGGAGGAGGTGGAGGAGAGAGGAGGGATTGCCACACACACAGCTGGGGAACAGCTGACGTTACTGAACCCCAATAACAGAGGAGCGACTGTTGACTGTGCGGACAGCACTACCAGGCAACAACTAGCGGTGTTGGAGCCCAGGGACAACAGGAGGAGGTGGAGGAGATAGGAGGGATTGCCACACACACAGCTGGGGAACAGCTGACGTTACTGAACCCCAATAACAGAGGAGCGACAGTTGACTGTGCGGACAGCACTTCCAGACAACAACTAGCGGTGTTGGAGCCCAGGGACAGAAGGAGGAGGAGGTGGAGCAGAGAGGAGGGATTGCCACACACACAGCTGGGGAATAGCTGACGTTACTGAACCCCAATAACAGAGGAGCGACTGTTGACTGTGCGGACAGCACTTCCAGACAACAACTAGCGGTGTTGGAGCCCAGGGACAGAAGGAGGAGGAGGTGGAGGAGAGAGGAGGGATTGCCACACACACAGCTGGGGAACAGCTGACGTTACTGAACCCCAATAACAGAGGAGCGACTGTTGACTGTGCAGACAGCACTTCCAGACAACAACTAGCGGTGTTGGAGCCCAGGGACAGAAGGAGGAGGAGGTGGAGGAGAGAGGAGGGATTGCCACACACACAGCTGGGGAACAGCTGACGTTACTGAACCCCAATAACAGAGGAGCGACTGTTGACTGTGCGGACAGCACTACCAGGCAACAACTAGCGGTGTTGGAGCCCAGGGACAGCAGGAGGAGGAGGTGGAGGAGATAGGAGGGATTGCCACACACACAGCTGGGGAACAGCTGACGTTACTGAACCCCAATAACAGAGGAGCGACTGTTGACTGTGCGGACAGCACTTCCAGACAACAACTAGCGGTGTTGGAGCCCAGGGACAGAAGGAGGAGGAGGTGGAGGAGAGAGGAGGGATTGCCACACACACAGCTGGGGAACAGCTGACGTTACTGAACTCCAATAACAGAGGAGCGAATGTTGACTGTACGGACAGCACTACCAGGCAACAACTAGCGGTATTGGAGCCCAGGGACAGCAGGAGGAGGAGGTGGAGGAGATAGGAGGGATTGTCACACACACAGCTGGGGAACAGCTGACGTTACTGAACCCCAATAACAGAGGAGCGACTGTTGACTGTGCGGACAGCACTTCCAGACGACAACTAGCGGTGTTGGAGCCCAGGGACAGAAGGAGGAGGAGGTGGAGGAGAGAGGAGGGATTGCCACACACACAGCTGGGGAACAGCTGACGTTACTGAACCCCAATAACAGAGGAGCGACTGTTGACTGTGCGGACAGCACTTCCAGACAACAAAGAGCGGTGTTGGAGCCCAGGGACAGAAGGAGGAGGAGGTGGAGGAGAGAGGAGGGATTGCCACACACACAGCTGGGGAACAGCTGACATTACTGAACCCCAATAACAGAGGAGCGACTGTTGACTGTGCGGACAGCACTACCAGGCAACAACTAGCGGTGTTGGAGCCCAGGGACAGCAGGAGGAGGAGGTGGAGGAGATAGGAGGGATTGCCACACACACAGCTGGGGAACAGCTGACGTTACTGAACCCCAATAACAGAGGAGCGACTGTTGACTGTGCAGACAGCACTTCCAGACGACAACTAGTGGTGTTGGAGCCCAGGGACAGAAGGAGGAGGAGGTGGAGGAGAGAGGAGGGATTGCCACACACACAGCTGGGGAACAGCTGACGTTACTGAACCCCAATAACAGAGGAGCGACTGTTGACTGTGCGGACAGCACTACCAGGCAACAACTAGCGGTGTTGGAGCCCAGGGACAGCAGGAGGAGGAGGTGGAGGAGATAGGAGGGATTGCCACACACACAGCTGGGGAACAGCTGACGTTACTGAACCCCAATAACAGAGGAGCGACTGTTGACTGTGCGGACAGCACTTCCAGACGACAACTAGCGGTGTTGGAGCCCAGGGACAGAAGGAGGAGGAGGTGGAGGAGAGAGGAGGGATTGCCACACACACAGCTGGGGAACAGCTGACGTTACTGAACCCCAATAACAGAGGAGCGACTGTTGACTGTGCGGACAGCACTACCAGGCAACAACTAGTGGTGTTGGAGCCCAGGGACAGCAGGAGGAGGAGGTGGAGGAGAGAGGAGGGATTGCCACACACACAGCTGGGGAACAGCTGACGTTACTGAACCCCAATAACAGAGGAGCGACTGTTGACTGTGCGGACAACACTACCAGGCAACAACTAGCGGTGTTGGAGCCCAGGGACAGCAGGAGGAGGAGGTGGAGGAGATAGGAGGGATTGCCACACACACAGCTGGGGAACAGCTGACGTTACTGAACCCCAATAACAGAGGAGCGACTGTTGACTGTGCGGACAGCACTTCCAGACAACAACTAGCGGTGTTGGAGCCCAGGGACAGAAGGAGGAGGAGGTGGAGGAGAGAGGAGGGATTGCCACACACACAGCTGGGGAACAGCTGACGTTACTGAACCCCAATAACAGAGGAGCGACTGTTGACTGTGCGGACAGCACTTCCAGACAACAACCAGCGGTGTTGGAGCCCAGGGACAGAAGGAGGAGGAGGTGGAGGAGAGAGGAGGGATTGCCACACACACAGCTGGGGAACAGCTGACGTTACTGAACCCCAATAACAGAGGAGCGAATGTTGACTGTGCGGACAGCACTACCAGGCAACAACTAGCGGTGTTGGAGCCCAGGGACAGCAGGAGGAGGAGGTGGAGGAGAGAGGAGGGATTGCCACACACACAGCTGGGGAACAGCTGACATTACTGAACCCCAATAACAGAGGAGCGACTGTTGACTGTGCGGACAGCACTTCCAGACAACAACTAGCAGTGTTGGAGCCCAGGGACAGAAGGAGGAGGAGGTGGAGGAGAGAGGAGGGATTGCCACACACACAGCTGGGGAACAGCTGACGTTACTGAACCCCAATAACAGAGGAGCGACTGTTGACTGTGCGGACAGCACTTCCAGACAACAACTAGCGGTGTTAGAGCCCAGGGACAGAAGGAGGAGGAGGTGGAGGAGAGAGGAGGGATTGCCACACACACAGCTGGGGAACAGCTGACGTTACTGAACCCCAATAACAGAGGAGCGACTGTTGACTGTGCGGACAGGACTACCAGGCAACAACTAGCGGTGTTGGAGCCCAGGGACAGCAGGAGGAGGAGGTGGAGGAGATAGGAGGGATTGCCACACACACAGCTGGGGAACAGCTGACGTTACTGAACCCCAATAACAGAGGAGCGACTGTTGACTGTGCGGACAGCACTTCCAGACAACAACTAGCGGTGTTGGAGCCCAGGGACAGAAGGAGGAGGAGGTGGAGGAGAGAGGAGGGATTGCCACACACACAGCTGGGGAACAGCTGATGTTACTGAACCCCAATAACAGAGGAGCGACTGTTGACTGTGCAGACAGCACTTCCAGACAACAACTAGCGGTGTTGGAGCCCAGGGACAGAAGGAGGAGGAGGTGGAGGAGAGAGGAGGGATTGCCACACACACAGCTGGGGAACAGCTGACGTTACTGAACCCCAATAACAGAGGAGCGACTGTTGACTGTGCGGACAGCACTACCAGGCAACAACTAGCGGTGTTGGAGCCCAGGGACAACAGGAGGAGGTGGAGGAGATAGGAGGGATTGCCACACACACAGCTGGGGAACAGCTGACGTTACTGAACCCCAATAACAGAGGAGCGACAGTTGACTGTGCGGACAGCACTTCCAGACAACAACTAGCGGTGTTGGAGCCCAGGGACAGAAGGAGGAGGAGGTGGAGCAGAGAGGAGGGATTGCCACACACACAGCTGGGGAATAGCTGACGTTACTGAACCCCAATAACAGAGGAGCGACTGTTGACTGTGCGGACAGCACTTCCAGACAACAACTAGCGGTGTTGGAGCCCAGGGACAGAAGGAGGAGGAGGTGGAGGAGAGAGGAGGGATTGCCACACACACAGCTGGGGAACAGCTGACGTTACTGAACCCCAATAACAGAGGAGCGACTGTTGACTGTGCAGACAGCACTTCCAGACAACAACTAGCGGTGTTGGAGCCCAGGGACAGAAGGAGGAGGAGGTGGAGGAGAGAGGAGGGATTGCCACACACACAGCTGGGGAACAGCTGACGTTACTGAACCCCAATAACAGAGGAGCGACTGTTGACTGTGCGGACAGCACTACCAGGCAACAACTAGCGGTTTTGGAGCCCAGGGACAGCAGGAGGAGGAGGTGGAGGAGAGAGGAGGGATTGCCACACACACAGCTGGGCAACAGCTGACGTTACTGAACTCCAATAACAGAGGAGCGAATGTTGACTGTACGGACAGCACTACCAGGCAACAACTAGCGGTATTGGAGCCCAGGGACAGCAGGAGGAGGAGGTGGAGGAGATAGGAGGGATTGTCACACACACAGCTGGGGAACAGCTGACGTTACTGAACCCCAATAACAGAGGAGCGACTGTTGACTGTGCGGACAGCACTTCCAGACGACAACTAGCGGTGTTGGAGCCCAGGGACAGAAGGAGGAGGAGGTGGAGGAGAGAGGAGGGATTGCCACACACACAGCTGGGGAACAGCTGACGTTACTGAACCCCAATAACAGAGGAGCGACTGTTGACTGTGCGGACAGCACTTCCAGACAACAAAGAGCGGTGTTGGAGCCCAGGGACAGAAGGAGGAGGAGGTGGAGGAGAGAGGAGGGATTGCCACACACACAGCTGGGGAACAGCTGACATTACTGAACCCCAATAACAGAGGAGCGACTGTTGACTGTGCGGACAGCACTACCAGGCAACAACTAGCGGTGTTGGAGCCCAGGGACAGCAGGAGGAGGAGGTGGAGGAGATAGGAGGGATTGCCACACACACAGCTGGGGAACAGCTGACGTTACTGAACCCCAATAACAGAGGAGCGACTGTTGACTGTGCGGACAGCACTTCCAGACGACAACTAGCGGTGTTGGAGCCCAGGGACAGAAGGAGGAGGGGGTGGAGGAGAGAGGAGGGATTGCCACACACACAGCTGGGGAACAGCTGACGTTACTGAACCCCAATAACAGAGGAGCGACTGTTGACTGTGCGGACAGCACTACCAGGCAACAACTAGCGGTGTTGGAGCCCAGGGACAGCAGGAGGAGGAGGTGGAGGAGATAGGAGGGATTGCCACACACACAGCTGGGGAACAGCTGACGTTACTGAACCCCAATAACAGAGGAGCGACTGTTGACTGTGCGGACAGCACTTCCAGACGACAACTAGCGGTGTTGGAGCCCAGGGACAGAAGGAGGAGGAGGTGGAGGAGAGAGGAGGGATTGCCACACACACAGCTGGGGAACAGCTGACGTTACTGAACCCCAATAACAGAGGAGCGACTGTTGACTGTGCGGACAGCACTACCAGGCAACAACTAGCGGTGTTGGAGCCCAGGGACAGCAGGAGGAGGAGGTGGAGGAGAGAGGAGGGATTGCCACACACACAGCTGGGGAACAGCTGACGTTACTGAACCTCAATAACACGGCAGCAAGTGTTGACTGTGCGGACAGCACTTCGAGGCACCAACTAGCGGTGTTGGAGCCCAGGGACAGCAGGAGGAGCAGAGGAACACAGTGTAGGCCGAAGCCTGATTGGAGAAAGTCGAAAGGGAACTTTTAACCCCCCCAAGGCATTTGTAGCTGAAAGATCCAGCTTGTGCAGCACAAAGGATGCAAAAGGAAAAGTTGCTCTTTTCATTATGCTCCTTGCAAACACAGAACTAAACACTTATAAAATGTGTCCCCTGATACCGTGAGACCGTCCCGGAGGTGGGACTTTCCTTTGTAATATGACGCAGCACAGCCGTAATTCCTACCCCCTTGGCGCCATGCCCCGGCTCCTCAGTGTTGTTTAATTCCGTCCTGGAGCCTGCGCTGTTATGTTATCCCTTGGCCAGGCACACTTAGCGCTGCCCATCTTCTGACATCATTTGGTGTCAGTCTGGCTGCGCCTGTGCGTCCGCGCTGGCCGAGATCCCGCCTCGCAGTGTCGTCTAATGTAATCCCACCGCGGGCCTGGGATCCGTGGCCATGCGCAGTGCATATCCTCGCCTCTCACTCCCCTCCCTCCGGCTTCTTCAGACTGTGCGGTGTCACGGCCGTGGCATGCTATTAGGGATCAGCTGACGGCGCACAGTCTGAAGAAGGCGAAGGGAGATGAGTGAGAGGCGGAGGTGAAGATATGCACTGTGCATGCCCATGGATCCCAGGCCCGCAGTGTGATTAAATCAGAAGACACTGCGAGGCGGGATCTCGGCCAGCGCGGCCGCAAAGGCGCAGTCAGCATGACACCAAATGATGTCAGACGAGGGGCAGCACTAAGTGTGCCTGGCCAAGGGATAACATAACAGCGCAGGCTTCGAGACAGAATCAAACAACGCTGAGGAGCCGGCGCACAGCGCCGGGGGGGTAAGAATGACGGCTGTGTTGCGTCACATTACGAAGGAAAGTCCCACCTCCTGGACGGTTTTACGGTATCAGTGAACACATTTTATAAGTGTTAAGTTCTGCTTGTGCAAGGAGCTAAACAAAAATAGCTACCTTTTCCTTGTGCAGCATTACTGCTGCACAAGTTGGCTCTTTCAGTAACAAACGCCTTGGGGGAGGGGGCAGGTTCCCTTACATTTCAGTTGTTGTGTCAGCGTGGCGGTCGCAGGACACATTGCCGGCTACACAGCTGGGGATCAGCTGACGTTACTGACACCCAATAACACTGGGTCGTATGTTTTGACTGTGCAGACAGCACTTCTGAGCCTCAACTGGCGGTGTTGGAGCCCAGGAATTAAAGTTCAGGTGGTAGAAAGATGAACACAACTGGAGACCTGGATACTGTAGACAGTCACCTAATTATTTAATCAGGAAGAGGAGTGGCAAATTCCTGCGAGATCCAGGCCTGGTTCATTTTCAGGAAAGTAAGCCGGTCAACGTTATCGGAGGATAGTCGCATGCGACGGTCAGTTAGTACACCACCTGCAGCACTAAAGACGCGTTCCGATAGTACACTAGCCGCAGGGCAAGCCAGCACCTCCAATGCATACTGGCTTAGCTCTGGCCATGTATCCAGCTTTGAGACCCAAAACTTGAAAGGGGAAGAGCCATTTGGGAGTACAGCAAGAGGGCAAGACATGTATTCTGTCACCATCTGACGGAACCGTTGCCTCCTGCTGACTGGAGCCGTCTGTGATGGTGTAGACTTTTGTGGCGGGCACACAAAACTGTGCCACAGTTGGGCCATACTGGTCTTGCCTTGGGCAGAGGCACTGCTTCTGCTCCCTCTTTGTGCAGAGCCTCCTCCACTGGCTGGACGCACTGAGCTGCTTTGTAATGCACTAGCAGCACTTCTCTCAGTTGGAATGGAGAAGATGATGGAATTCACCAGTGTCTCTTGGTACTCCCGCATTTTTCGCTCCCGGTTCAACGGTGTGATGAGGCTTTCTACGTTGTCCCGGTAGCGAGGATCGAGGAGGGTGAACCCAATAATCAGACATGTTGAGAATGTGGGCGATGCGGCAGTCGTTTCTCAGGCACTGCAGCATGTAATCCACCATGTGCTGCAGACTGCCAACTGGCCAAGAAACGCTGTCCCCTGCTTGAGGCGTGATCTCTGCCCGCTCGTCATCACCCCACCCTCGCTGTACACACTGACTACTGGACAATTGTGTAACTCCCTTCTCTGGACGGATGTCTTCCTCCTCCATTGACTCCTCCTCATCCTCCTCACAAAGTGTCCCCTGCCTATGCGTTTGTGAGGAACCACGTGGCGCTGACTGTCCAGAAGATGATGGAAATGGTGAATCCTCATCCTCCACCTCTTCCACAACATCATCCCTTAGCGCTTGCAGTGATTTTTCAAGCAGGCAGATAAGGGGGACAGTCATGCTGACTAGTGCATCATCTGCACTCGCCATCCGCGTGGAATAATCGAAGGGACGCAAAACCTGGCAGACGTCCTTCATAGTGGCCCACTCTGTGCCCACTCTGTGGTTGTGAAGTCTGAACAGCGCGGAGTGCAACTTCTTTGCGCCTGATGCAGCTGGTACTCCATTACTGCTTGCTGCTGCTCACACAACCGCTCCAACATATGTAACGTGGAATTCCACCTGGTAGGTAGGTCACATATGATGCGATGTTCCGGAAGGCGGAATCGGCACTGCAGAGCCGCAATGCGCGATTTTTCCGTGCTGGAATGCCGCAAGTAAGCACACTCTAGGCGGACCTTGTGCAGCAGTGCATCAAGATCCGGATAGTCCCTCAAAAAACTCTGCACGACCAAATTGAGCACATGTGCCAGACATGGGATGTGAGTGAGGTTGCCGAGGCCCAGAGCTGCCACCAGATTTCGGCCATTATCACACACTACCATGCCTGGCTGGAGATTCGCTGCCACAAACCACACATCGCTCTTCTGCTTGATGGCATTCCAGAGCTCCTGCGCTGTGTGGCTTCGATTCCCCAAAGAAATTAATTTCAAGATGGCCTGTTGACGTTTGGCCACGGCTGTGCTCATGTTGGTCGTAACAGGTAAACGTTCACGGGTCCATGTGGAGGTGGACTGTGACGGCTCCTGCAGCGATGATTCTGAGGAACTGGTGTAAGAGGAGGAGTCAATGCGTACAGACTGGATTCCTGCAATCCTTGGAGTGGGCAGGACACGTCCTGCGCCACTCGCACGATCTGTACCCGGCTCAACAACATTAACCCAATGGGCTGTGAGGGAAAGGTATCGCCCCTGTCCATGTTGACTGGTCCACGCATCAGTGGTGAGGTGGACCTTGCTACTGACGGCGTTCAGTAGCGCGTGTTTTATGTGTCCCTCCACATGCTTGTGCAGGGCAGGGACAGCTTGCCTGCTGAAGTAAAAGCGGCTGGGCACATTGTACTGTGGGACTGCCAATGACATCAAGTCACGGAAGCTGTCAGTCTCCACCAGCCTGAATGACAGCATTTCCAGTGACAGAAGTTTGGCAATGCCTGCACTCAGAGCCTGTGCTCGTGGGTGGTTTGACGAGAAAGGCCGCCTTTTCTCCCATGCCTGTACTACCGATGGCTGTAGACTGGGCTGGGAGTGTGAGGATGCCTGGGAACGTGGTGCTGCGGGTGGAATTACAGTGGGTCTCTGGACAACAGGGCCAGAGGTTCTTCCACGGCGATCCTGGGAGGAAGCCGAACCAGCTGCGTGTGAGCTGGAGGAAGAGGCAACACGAGCTGAAGAGGTGGTAGCTGCCGCTGTTGGTTGGCCTAGCTCTTCAGTGTGTTTTTCTAACTCCGCCACGTGCCTGGTCCGCACATGTTTCCACATGTTGGAGGTATTGAGGTTGCTGACATTTCGACCTCTTTTGACTTTGTGATGACACACCTTGCATTTGACATCGCAAATGTCATCTGCAACTGTGTCAAAAAAGGACCAGGCACTGCAAGTCTTGGGAGCGCCCTTTTTGGCTTTTGAAAGAGACATGCTCCTAACGGGTGCCAAAGTGGAGGCTGCAGGATCCGCAGTCTTCCCCCTCCCTCTCCCTCTTTGGCCCGTTCGGGGAATCTCTTCCTCAGAGCTGCTCCCACCACCTTCCTGTCCCTCACGCCAAGATGGGTCAAGGACCTCATCATCTACACTACCCTCTGCCACTAACTGCTCCTCCTGGGTAGTCTCAGCAGCAGAGCATGCACCAGAAAGTGGCACCTGAGTGTCATCAGCGGATGCGTCCTGCGATGTGGTGACCGGAGGCACTGGCCCACCCGCCACTTCAGACTCAGAGAGAAAAAGCTGTTGGGCATCACTGCACCCTGCCTCTTCTTCCATTTCTCCAATGCTGCTTGGCTGGCCCCCTGTTTCCAAGCCAAGAGATTCAGAGAACAGAAGTAGAGACAGCTCCTGTCCTGGGCTCTCTGTTTGCCTGGGCAATTTGGCAGGTGGTGAAGAGACAGATGGGTGCTCTCCAGTGCTCTGTGTCTGAGAGGATGTGGCACTAATTGAAGTCGATGCATTAGCTGCCATCCATACAACAACAGCTTCAATTTGGTCTTCACGCAGCAGCTGTGTACGGCGCTCTCCAACAAAGCTGCGCATGAACGACTGTTCCCTGCTGAAAGTGGGTGCTGATGAGTCACCGGTGCCTGCAGCAGGCACAGAATCCTCACGTCCTCTCCCTGCTCCGCGCCCACGCCCACGTGCCTTACTCCCTGCCTTCTTCATCTTGGTTGACTGATAAAGATAAACAGAAAAGTACTAACGGCTTTGTGTGCTTATTCCTGAACAGCTCCTAACAGGTAAAAGAAACACTAATTTTCAAATGGTGTGTTTGGTGAACTTTATTATTTATTTATTTTTTTTGGGCTGAGCTGACAACAGGGAGAGCTGCAGTCACACGGAGACCGTGCAGACAGCCGTAAACGGCGCTGCAAGGCCCAAAAACACTCCTCTACGTTGTCCTATGTAGTGTTTTTCCACAAGTTAGCTGGATACGGGTGGAAAGACACTAATAGGAATTTTTTGAAAAAATGTGCAGCAGCCTGCACTACTTAAAACAAAAGGAAAATTGATTTTACGGTATGACGCAGTGAAGAACCCTGAGCTAGATACAACCGGCTATGGCTGCTCACAAACTACAGGGCGAGCTGCAGTCACACGGAGACCGTGCAGACAGCCGTAAACGGCGCTGCAAGGCCCCAAAACACTCCTCTACGTTATCCTATGTAGTGTTTTTCCACAAGTTAGCTGGATACGGGTGGAAAGACACTAATAGGAATTTTTTGAAAAAATGTGCAGCAGCCTGCACTACTTAAAACAAAAGGAAAATTGATTTTACGGTATGACGCAGTGAAGAACCCTGAGCTGGATACAACCGGCTATGGCTGCACACAGACTACAGGGCGAGCTGCAGTCACACGGAGACCGTGCAGACAGCCGTAAACGGCGCTGCAAGGCCCAAAAACACTCCTCTACGTTATCCTATGTAGTGTTTTTCCACAAGTTAGCTGGATACGGGTGGAAAGACACTAATAGGAATTTTTTGAAAAAATGTGCAGCAGCCTGCACTACTTGAAAAAAAAAAAAAATAGAACAGTATGAGGCAGTGAACCACCCTCCCTGAACTGAATACAACCAGCTATGGCCTATGGCTGCACACAGACTAGAGAGTGGGCTGCACACACACACACGCACACACACACACACACACACACACACACAGAGACCTTGCAGATCGCTGTGAAAACAGCGCTGCAAGGCAAAAGCAAGGTGATTAGTAGGTGAACACAGCGGTTGCTAAGTTAGCCTTGGAAAAGAACAATGAAGCAAATCGCTATCTCTAAACTGGCCCTCAGTCAGCAAACAGCGTCCTGTCACTAACTGAAATCACAGCAGAGTGAGCACAAAATGGCGCCAGCGACTTTTAAACTGCAGCATGACATCATTTCAGCAGCCAATCACAGCCTTGCCAGTAGTTTCATGCCCACCATGCTGAACAGGATGTGCCCACACTCAGAATCATTCCTCATTGGCTGAATTCGTGCAGTTTGAATCCTGGGAACTTCCGATTCCGGTATCCGATACGCGGCAAGTATCGGATCTCGGTATCGGAATTCCGATACCGCAAGTATCGGCCGATACCCGATACTTGCGGTATCGGAATGCTCAACACTATTCTTTACCGTTAGAACAGTCAGAATGTGGAATGCCCTTGTCACCAGTTTACTGCGATAGAGAGGAGCCAGAAGACCGCAGCGTCTGAGTTCACCTACTCCTGTGCTGAATAGAAGCACTTCACCTTCTTATTAAATGGAGCAAATTTCTTTAGCTCTTGGAGCTAAGGCTCTCAGCTATGCACTATTAGACACTCCCATCCCCTATATAATCGGGTCCTGACTAACACACATTGTCAGAGCAAGATTATGCTGCATGGCTTGGAGGATAGTTGTTTGTGGTCATTTGAGTAGGTGGTTGGTGGATTTATCTTTGACTGTTGCTAGATTATGTGAGTGTGATGATTCCCTTTATTCTCCTACTTTGGTTTAACCCTATCCTCCACTCCCCGTTGCATACCTCTGTTATGTGGGAGTGTATATTTGTATATATGTTTGGTATTTTCCGTTACCCCTGTTCATATTACCATGTTAGTCTAGTTGGTATACTACGGTACACTACTACTCCCCTTTTCCATGTGTGGGGGAATGGTACAGACTGGTGGCAGATTCAGGAGTTAGGGCAAGGTACGTGGCTCCGGCATCTTCACCTTCAGAAGTAACCTGGGGAACAGGATGAGCTAAGGCACCCCCTAGCATTAGGGACAGGGAAGGAGCTCCTGGTCCCCGACAACAGAGTCATGACAGCCCTGTGACAAGAGGTAAAAATGGTAGACACTATAACAGCTTTTAAAAAGGGGCTGGATGATTTCCTCAGTACAAATAATATTGTGGGTTGTAGATAAACTAATGACAAAATGTATAAATGATATTGAAAGGTTGAACTTGATGGATCTAGATCTTTTTTCAACCTATGTAACTATATAACTAAATTCTGCCAATTATCCTGATGGTTTTTATAGGAAATTCATAGGAATCACTTCATAGACTAATTCTCTTTTCTCCTTACTTTGAGGGTGATATGTAGAATGGAAGTCTAAGGTGATTTTTAGATTCGTGAAGAGCACCCTCTAGAACCTGGAAACAAATTGCACACCATGGTCAGACAATATACAAGCTAGGAGACCGTGGAACTGAGAAATATTTTTATAGAAAGCTTGAGCTAGGTGTGAAGCAAATGTAAGTTCTTGTAAAGGAACAAAATTAGACATATTGGAAAATTCATAGCCATGACCCAGATAGTACTAAATCTTTGTTGAACTGCAGAATCCAACAAGTTCTGAGAATTATCATTCTTCTTAGCAGGGCCGGACTGGCCATAGGGCAATTCTGGCAAATGCCAGAAGGGCCTGTCTGGTCGTGGGCCACATTGTCTGCTATGTTGCTAACAGAATCAGTGTTCTCAAGATACCCATACTGTTAAGAGGTGTGACAAAGCACAAGGTTGCTGACTCTGTTACTTACCCCAGCAGGCCATAGGGAACATTAGAAATATTGGTCTTGTAGTAGATCTTCCTTTTCTCCATCCAGGGTAATATTAGTAATATATCCCATCTGGTGCTTGGGGATGGGGACTGCATGGGCCTGTGTGATTTCAAATGCCAGTGCTGAATTTCAGCCCCAGTACGCACCTGCTTCTTAGTGAGAGCTGTAAGAGGAGCTACTACTTGAAAGTATGTTTTGATAATCTACTGATATTAGTTTGCAATGGCTAGGAATCTTTGGAAGTCTTTAAGACGGATTTTGGCATAACCAGAATGGCTGAAACTTTCCCATGGTCCATGCTCAGACCACCAAAAGAAATAACGTAACCAAGAAATAGCAGTTCAAGTCGCTCAAAGAGATATTTGGCAACTTGACATAGATATGATTTTAGTTATTATGTTTTTGTGGCAGTCTCTTCAAAATGGAGTGTACATAAAAATAATGTAAAACCATAACACTGGTATCTTCCAGCGGGGATGCAGTTAATCACAGGAATGTAGTCGTGTATTTTCCAGCAGGGAAATGCTTAGTGTCACTGATGTTGGAAACTGAAGCAATGAAATTGTTAGCAGCAAGATGCAGGGAAGTGTTGAGTACACAAACTGGAGACTTGTTTGAAGAGATGCATTACTGTGAAAGATTACTTTATTACCTAAATGAATGAAAATGGAACAGTTGTAAGAAGTTGATATTTGCTGGATGTGAGGTAGGTTTTGAGAATGCCTAGAAAACTACATTGAGCATAAACTGTATTGTGCATGGACATACCACTGTTTGCAGTATGGATATCCAGAGTAGAAGAGAAGATGACAGACTACTGGTTGTAAAATTCTGCAAAATCAGAAACCAATAGGATATCCAGCATTAGTCCCCTTCTTTTCCTGCATCCACTTTAAAATGGCATGGTCCGATGGCAGCCATGAATTTCGACCCAATAAGTTGTACTCCAGTGCATCCAGTGCCCATTTGATAGCCAAGCAGTATTTTTTTGATAGTCTTTTTTCACATAGGGACAAATTCCTACTCAAATAGGTTATGTTCTTCCCCATTTACTCCCTGCAAAACAATAGCTCCAAGTCCGACATCTGACACATCTGTTTAAGTGAAGAATTCCTTTGCAAAGTCCGGGGCTGTCAACACTGGCTGTCTACAGTGGTTAATTTTGGCTCATGAGCTGGCTTACTCAGCTTCTGGTCATCACTTAGTCATTACTTATTTTGTGCTCTACAGAAGATCGGTTAAAGGAGTAGCAATATTAGGTATAAACCTCCTCTAATACCCCAGGATGCCCAAAAACGCCCTGACCTGCTTTTTTTCTGAGGGATTTTGGCCAACTTTGTATTGCTTCCCCCCTGTATATTTGGTGTTTAATTTCTCCCCTGCCTACCATGTAGCCCAAGTACTGGGTTTCCTCTATAGCCATGGCACATTTCCTTGGGTTAATAGTTAAACCGTCCATCCTTAGGGCATCAAGAATCGCCTGGACTTTACTTTAGTGACTTCCCCATTCACGGCTGTGAGGGGGCTAGAACCTGGTCCACGGTTCGCTGAAAAGGGGCCAGCGCCCCCTGAAAACCAAATGGCATCTTGACATAGGGATAGCACCCATTTGGTGTTAAGAAGGCTGTCTTTTCTGTGGACTCCTTGGAAAAGTGAATCTTCCAGTAACCTTATATGAGATTAAGGGTGGTGATGTAATGAGCTGGCCCTAATGTTTCAATTAGCTCATCTACGTGGGGCATTGGGTAAGCGTCAATCTTCAAGACTTCATTGAGTTTCCTGCAGCAGAGTTACCTCCCAGCAGGCTTTTGGAATCTTGTAGGGCTTCAAATTGACCCAAGCATAATGCTCAGTGAAAATCTCAATGATCTGAGTGAGACCTGGCAACTCCGAGAACAATTGATAACTGGTAAATTGGTAACCTGCTAACTCTGAGAACAATTCTGGTTCAACAACTCCTGGCACTGTTGTTTTTGGGAGAGTGGCAATGTTTCAGATACCTTGACGTCTTCATTGTTGGTTTACAACTTGGTGACCAGGGGTTTTGAGAGGTCCCCTATCCTGCCAGATTTTGATTATGTTGACATGGCATACTTGGAAGGGCTTCCTTTTCCTTGGCTGGTGTTTTTTGTAGTTTACCTCTCCCACCTCCTTTACCACTTCATAGGGCCCCTGATATTTGAGAAGGAACTTGCTCTCTGCTGTGGGCACTAGCCCCAGTACCTGATTCCCAGGATTGAACTGTCTCACTTGAGCCGACCTATTGTATACCCTGGATTGGGCCTCCTGTGCCCTGAGGATATGTTGTTTCATAAACTGCATAACTTGGGCAACCCTCACTTGCATCTGAGCCACATGTTCTATTATGTTTTATATGGTGTGGTTTCAGTTTCCCAAGTCTTCCTTGCTACATCCAGGAGTCTCCAGGGGGTGTTGGTTGTTCTGTCTTCATACACGTTGATACGGTGTGTGATCCGACATAAGGCATAAACCACTTCTGTCTCCCAAATAAGAAGACTGTTCTCTATAGTCTAAAATATTGAGAGAAAACACATCCGCACTGCTGGTGTATGTGAACCCCAAAATTGCTCCCAACCCGACACCCCTTTGGTTGCAACGGCTATGTGTATCCTCCACACTGCTATAGGGGTGCTGCATCCAAAAAATAAGCAAAATCCAGAGAAAAACAGAAAAAGATAGGAGCGCACTTACCCCGGTGGGATTATCATCACTTTATTAGGACATGGTAAAAAACGAACATCAGGGAGGGATGAAGAAAGCTACGGACAACGGCCGTTTCGTGCTTCACGGCACTTCAACGGGTCCTAGAGCTTAATGGATCAAGGGAGGGTTTTATAGACCCACATGAGTCACAAACTCCTCCCCAAACATCGTCAAAACATAAACATCATTACATTTAAAAACAACGAATATAATTTAAAAACAACCTCTGTGAACTTGACTCAAAGCAGAACTAGACATTAAAGACTAAAAGATGAATTACAAAAAGACCGACATGTCGACTTTTTCATTTAGACCAAACGGCCCTGCTGCGTCTGCGTGCAGGATCCATCTAGCCTCACTGCGTAGTAGGAGGCGGCACAAATCGCCTCCTCCCTCCGGTAGGGAGACCCGTTCCAAACCAGCGAATCTTAGCACCTGGGCATTCCCTGCATGGTGAGTACGGACATGGTCTATTAACCTCGGAGCACCCTTACCTGTTCTCACAGAATTGAAGTGCTCCCTGATGCGGACAAATAAAGGCCGAATCGTTTTGCCAATGTGGAAATTTCTACACAGGCAAAAAAGGATATAGACAACGTGAGTAGTCCTACAAGATATAAAGTCACGCACTATGTGCTGTATATGGCCAACTCTGACTCCATTTCTTGTGTGATGATACATACAGAAATTACATCCCCCACATTTAAAGTTACCTTTGGGGATACTATCGGTCAGCCAATCATTTCTGTTAGTCACAAAACGATTGCGGACTAGGCTGTCCCTGATGTTTTTACTACGGCGACTGGCGAACAAGGGTCCTCTATCAACTACCTCTTTTAAGTCATTATCCTGTCGCAAAATCTGCCAATTCTTACGGATGACGGCTCTAATATGATTGTCAAGCGGGCCAAATTTAAAACTGAACACAAACTTTTTCTCATGTTTTTTCTGGGGAACAACTGAGACATCTGTTGCGACGGCCCTTTCATATGCACTATTTAAAACGGCGAGGGGATACCCACGTTTTTTGAATCTATCAAATAAATCCACTGACTGCTGCGTAAACCCCATGGGGTCACTATTAATTCTTTTCACCCTGAGAAATTGACTATACGGTAAAAATCGTTTCGTATACGAGGGATGGGCACTATCATAATATAATAGTGAATTTGATGCTGAAGGTTTTCGGTGCACTTCTGTGGAGATACCCCTCTCATTAATTTGCAATTTAACATCTAGAAAAACCAGACTGGCCCCTCCAAATTGCGAGGTAAACCCCATGTTCATGGTGTTGGATGTCCCCAGGTACCTCACGAATTCTGTGAATGTATCCTGGTGCCCATCCCACACCATGACCATGTCATCAACATATCTAGCATAAAGCTTGACATGTTGGAGGAAAGGGTTATTTGAGGAATAAATATATTTCTCCTCAAACCTGGCAAGGAAGAGGTTAGCCAGGGTACATGCGACGGGGGTACCCATCGCGGTACCCACCGTCTGCAGGTACCACTGGTTATCAAATTGGAAAGCATTATGTTCTAGAATAAAAGAGAGTCCCTCACAGATAAATTGAACAGTGTCCTGCCCAGTGGGTGTATTCTCCAAGATGATAATCCCACCGGGGTAAGTGCGCTCCTATCTTTTTCTGTTTTTCTCTGGATTTTGCTTATTTTTTGGATGCAGCACCCCTATAGCAGTGTGGAGGATACACATAGCCGTTGCAACCAAAGGGGTGTCGGGTTGGGAGCAATTTTGGGGTTCACATACACCAGCAGTGCGGATGTGTTTTCTCTCATTATTTTGGACTTTCAAATTGACTTTTATTTGCACACTACCAGCACGCTGAGTGATTGATACCCACCCACCGCACCAGGTTGTGATTTATACGGCGGTGATTATTCACTGACCGTGACTCCGCAACATGGAGTCTGAGGCTGTATCTTTATCACATGGACTTTTGGCAGGGAGGGAAAACGTGGATTCCTATTTTTCAGAATGTGAACTACACGACAACGTTTTTTCTCTGAGTACCAAGACGCTAGAACAAACTATTCATGGCCGCAGAAAGGGAAGTTAATTTGTTTTGGACCAACAATTCCCTTAAGTCTTATATGGAGTGCGGCCGTGTGCCGCGAGGACTGCGGGTCATTAAGGAAATGGCCCAATTTAAGGACAATGAATCATTTGTTAAAGAATGGGAAAATATTTTATTACAATGCTCCCAAGATTTATTGCGTTTGGTCCTGAAGCAAAACATTATTAACTATGAGGCCACTAAAGCAGAATTTATTAAGACTAAGGAGGAATTGAAGACCAGGCAGTCTGAAACACAGTGGACAGCAGTAGATAAAAAACTGGACATGAAACTGGTAATTTTGCAAAATGATATAAAGCAAAGGAAAAGGGACAAATTTATAAGAGACAAGGTCGATTTTGAGTCAGGCAAGATTTTCACTTGGAATAAGGGTGGTCCAGTGCATGGCCACCGTAAATTTCCTAATAAATGGAATCAAAGTAAAGGACAAGCGTGGAAAAAGTCCCATAATAAGAATAAAAGGGATTACCTTACAACTGATTCCGATTCAAGTACTACGGAGGATCCGTGTGTGTCTACAGGCTTGGCCGCTCCGGTACAAACAGCTACTCCCAGCGTGTCCCCTTTAGACGCAGGACGCGCCGAGGGGGTAGGAGAGATGGCAGACAGAAATGCCAAAAAAAGACGACAAGTCTCGTGGAGACCAACGAAATAACTGTGGTTAATTTAACCCCACGTACACTTGATGAGGTGCATTTATCAGTATTGTCAAAAGGATTGAATTTCTGTATACCAGAGCAATTCAATATAGTGGACTTTAAGATTGATTTGTTCAAGGCGGTCCGTAAAATTCATTTATTTAAGTCGTTTGCCTCGGTTAAAAACAATGCAGCTCATCCAGCTTCCCGGGAAGTCTTCCCAGGAGAATCACCTTGCCACGTGGGTCATCTGGGCTTTTTTGTTACAGAGGACCCATTCGGTGACGTGCGGGAAGAGACACGTAACCTTCTTGATTCCTTGGATCCTACGCCTGTTTCCATTAGTGGCAATGAATTGGTTATATCACCTTTTACAGGTGGTAACAAATCCACCTATATGCCCCCTGTATCTCCAGGTAACCCTGTAGACATCTTTCAGTTGCAGGTTCTAAAGGATGTAGAGGCATTAATATATGAACAGCCTATTGAGAATTTGCAGCTCAAAGAGAAACGGGCCCTAAAAGAAATACAAGGCTGGTCGGATGTTATTGTCCGCGGTGCAGATAAAGGGGGAAATTTAGTGTTGATGACAAGGGAGTACTACAAAACAGAGGCATTAAGGCAATTGTCAGATGAGAGAACATATTTGAAATTGAAGGGGGATCCCACCACAAAATTTAAGAATCTGTTGCGCTCTTTATTGAGACAATATGTAGATAAAAGGGTGTTTTCTTCTAAACAGGCTGAAAAGCTATTACCAGAATTTCCGAGAAGACCCCACTGGTATCATATACCTAAACTGCATAAATCGGCAGTGGCCCCCCCCGGTCGTCCCATCGTGTCGGGGGTGGGTTCTTTGACAGAGCCGCTATCTTCTTATATCGACTGGCTGCTGCGCCCCCTATTGCGGGATATTCCATCGTACATAAAAGATACGGGGGATTTTTTGAGGATATTAAAAGATTTTGAATGGCATGACACATATGCCCTGACTTCGATAGATATCGAAAGCTTGTATACGAGAATCCCACAAAAATTGGGGGTCGACACAATTTGATGCATCTTGGAGAATACACCCACTGGGCAGGACACTGTTCAATTTATCTGTGAGGGACTCTCTTTTATTCTAGAACATAATGCTTTTCAATTTGATAACCAGTGGTACCTGCAGACGGTGGGTACCGTGATGGGTACCCCCGTCGCATGTACCCTGGCTAACCTCTTCCTCGCCAGGTTTGAGGAGGAATATATTTATTCCTCAAATAACCCTTTCCTCCAACATGTCAAGCTTTATGCTAGATATGTTAATGACATGTTTATGATGTGGGATGGGCACCAGGATACATTCACGGAATTCGTGAAGTACCTGGGGACATCCAACACCATGAACATGGGGTTTACCTCGCAATTTGGAGGGGCCAGTCTGGTTTTTCTAGATGTTAAATTGCAAATTAATGAGAGGGGTATCTCCACAGAAGTGCACCGAAAACCTTCAGCATCAAATTCACTATTACATTATGATAGTGCCCATCCCTCGTATACGAAACGATCTTTACCGTATAGTCAATTTCTCAGGGTGAAAAGAATTAATAGTGACCCCATGGGGTTTACGCAGCAGTCAGTGGATTTATTTGATAGATTCAAAAAACGTAGGTATCCCCTCGCCGTTTTGAATAGTGCCTATGAAAGGGCCGTCGCAACAGATGTCTCCGTTGTTCCCCAGAAAAAACATGAGAAAAAGTTTGTTCAGTTTTAAATTTGGCCCGCTTGACAATCATATTAGAGCCGTCATCCGTAAGAATTGGCAGATTTTGCAACAGGATAATGACTTAAAAGAGGTAGTTGATAGAGGACCCTTGTTCGCCAGTCGCCGTAGTAAAAACATCAGGGACAGCCTAGTCCGCAATCGTTTTGTGACTAACAGATTAAGGATTCTGCGTGCTATTCCTATCATCCTCTCCCAAGCACCTCCCATGTGAGAAGAGTGTGGTAGATTGAAAGTCCAGGTGCATCCCTGCTCACTCAAGTATCTTTCCACACTGGTGGTGTCTAGGTTGGAAGGAATTTGAGCTGCTCCTACAAAGTTGGTACCTCTATCAGAGCGTATGTGCTTCTCGGGGCCTCTGAAATGAAATGAAAACGTCGGAGTGCATTTATAAACCCTGAAGTGTCCATGGACTCAATTACTTCGATGTGGACTGCTCTTATGGACATACAGGTGAACATAACCGCCCAGCGTTTGGCGTTGGCCTGGACACTTCTAGTGTTCCGTGCAACCACAGACCATGGCCTGAATACATCCAGTCCGACGTTGGTAAAGGGAGGTTCTGTACTAAGTCTGTCCGATGGGAGATTGGCCATCTTCGGCTTTTGAGTCCCGCCACGGAGTTTGCGACAAATCACACAATTGTAAATGAGTTTACTCACGCATCTCTTTGCTTCAACTATCCATAGTCCAGCAGTTCGTAGATTTCCTTCGGTGAACAGTCGGCCCTGATGTTTCACCAAAATGTGGTGTTGCACAAGCAGGGTCGTGACATGATGATGTCCAGGAATTATTATAGGGTGTTTCTCCCCAAATTCCACTTCAGCTTCTTTAAGACGACCTCCAATTCTTAACAGCCCATCTTGATCAATGATTGGATCAAGCTTCTTCAAAACACTGTCTCTAGGAATAGGTTGGCCTTTATTGAGGTTATCTAATTCTTTGGCATAACATTCACGTTGTATGGTGCGAATCATAACGTTCTTGGCATTTTCCATGTTTGGAACGGTAAAGGCAAGCTTGCAGTGATGCCAACCCTTGCAAGGTTTCTGAATGGCGGGTGATGTTGACTTATAGGACCGGGCCACATGAATCAAACAAACGAGGGCACGAACAAGCGAGTTCCAAGTTGAGAACCTGTTGAAACGGTGGGATTTGAGGTGATTGTCTTTAGTCACCGTACGTAGAACGGATACCTGAGGGCGGATTTTCTCATCTGCCTCTGGATCTACCAGTTCAAAGATGTTTGACTCATCCATGTATGGCGTCGAACGGTATAAGAATGTAGGGCCAGTAAACCAGGTTGTGTCCTTAAGGTGTCTTGCTTCAACGGACCTGGTTGTGTGATCCGCATGATTGTGGTTTGTGGACACATAGTGCCACTGTTTAGGGTCGGTGGATCTCCTGATCCTTAGCACCCGATTGCTGGCATAGACATAGAAGCGACGAGTTTCATTGCAAATGTACCCCAGCACTACCTTGCTGTCAGTGTAGAACTCGACTTCTTTGACTTCCAGGTCCATTTCTGTCGAGATAGGCTCAGCTAACTCTACTGCTAGCACATCTGCACAGAGTTCCAGCCTGGGTACTGTGTGTTCACGGACTGGGTCCAGTTTTGTCCAGCTCATAACAAGCCTTATGTGGCATTGTTCGTTGATGTCAGTAGTTTTCAAATAAGCCACTGCTGCAATTGCTTTGGTTGAGGCATCGCAGAAGATACAAAGCCTTTGCATCTTGACTTCTGTTGATGGCACAGAAGCATATGGTTGTGCCACGTAGAGACTTGACAAGGCTTCTAAAGAGTTCTTCCATCTTACCCACAAGTCTCTTTTCTCACTGGGAAGCGGATCATCCCAATTGGACATCTCTTGGGTGAAGTCTCTCCACATCATTTTACAGGGGTTACAAATCCCAGAGGATCGTACAAGCTGTTTACAATGGACAGGACGCCTCTAAGCATGAAGGGTTTCTCTTCCTCGCTGATCTGGAAGGTGAATGCATCCTTTTTCAAATCCCAGAGTAAACCCAGGCTCCGCTGCATAGGAAGGGAGTCCATGCTTAAATCCAAGTCTTTTAAATCGGTTGAGTAATCTTGAGAGGGAAAGGCTGCCATTAGTTTTTGGCTATTGGAAGCAATTTTGTGCAACCTCAAATTGGATGAAGCGAGCATTTCTCGTGCCCTTTTCAGGAGACTGACTGCCGACGCATCTGTGGGTGTGGATTTCAGGCAGTCATCTATGTAGAAACCCTTTTCCACAAACGATCTTACATCTGATCCATACTTTGCTTCACCCTCTCTGGCTGAATGTCTAAGGCTATAGATAGCGACAGCAGGGGAAGGGCTGTTCCCAAAAATGTGTACTTTCATACGATATTCCACAATGTCCTTGTAGGGGTCATTATCGCGGTACCAGAAAAACCTCAAGCAGTTTCTGTGTTCTTCTTTAACAAGGAAGCAGTGAAACATCTGTTGTATATCGGCCATAAATGCTACTGCATCTTTGCGGAAACGAAGAAGTACTCCCAGAAGTCTGTTGTTGAGGTCTGGACAAGACAGAAAGACGTCGTTTAAAGAAACACCTTCGTATCTGGCACTTGAGTCAAATACTACTCTTATCTGACCTGGTTTCTTCGGATGATACACACTGAAATAGGTAAGTACCAACATTCCTTGGAATCTTGAAGTACAGGTGCAATTTCCGCGTGGCCACTCTGGAATATTCTCTCCATGAAGGTAAAGAAGTGTTCTCTTGTTTCTGGTGCCTTCTGCAGTTTGCGTGTAAGGGAGACAAATCGACTGTAGACAAGTTCTCTGTTGTTGGGTAAGCGTTGCCTCTGTGGTTTGAATGGTAAAGGTGCGACCCAACTCTTTGATTCATCTCTTACTATCTCTCGCTCCATGATGTCCAAGAATAGTCTGTCCTCTATGGACGTTGCTACCTGGTTGTCTTCTCTTGTCCTGTGGAAAACTGTGCACCCTATATGATCTTCCTCACCGTCGCATGCATGGTCTTCACAGGAAGGATCAGCTAGCGGACAAGGTGGAGGTGTGTGGTTTGGCAATTCTTTAATCAGGAAACTGCTCTCGCATGGCTGGAAGAGAGATGGACGTCCATTCTCGAGGTTATTGGTGAGCATGCTGTTGATTGATGTCGGCCTGTGTGCTCCACCCAAACAGACGTCTCCCACAATGACCCATCCTAGGTCAAGTCTCTGAGCATATGGGGCGTTTTGTGGGCCGTTAATCTGTCCTCTAGCCTTGTGGACCTGTAGTATGTCTCTTCCGAGGAGTAAGATGATAGGAGCTCCTTGGTCAAGCTCCGGTATCAGGTGAGCTATACGTTTCAAGTGGGTATGATGAGCTGCTCCCTCTGGTGTAGGTATCTCCGACCTGTTGTCGGGAATCTGGTTGAACTCCAGTATTGATGGCAAGAATAAGCAGGTTTGACCGTCTATAGACTCTACTTTGAATCCGGTCACTTTTCTCCCCGCCGTCTCGACAGTACCTGCACATGTCTTCAAGGAGTACGGAGAGCCAGGACCAGCAATGTTGAAGGTGTCAAAGAGAAAGGACTTAGCTAGAGACCTGTTGCTCTGATCATCCAAGATTGCATATACCTTGATTGCCTTATCCCGTTGGCTCGCTGGGAATACTCTGACAAGACAGATCTTCGAGCAGGATCTTCCTGCTACGAGTTCCTTGCAGATCTCTGTACACTGAGAAGTGACCACTGGGGTGTCTATGTCAGTGTCCGTCTGTTTTTCGGCAGACTCTTCTACTCGCAATGATACCCCCGAGGGTGGTCCAGGGTGTAAAGCCGTGTTGTGTTCCACACTACTACATTCACAGTTTTTGGCGAAGTGTGAGGTCGTCGCGCAGCATCTGAAGCATATCTTGTTATAGTGCTTTGGAACAAAGCACTATACTGTTATTCCATCGTGGTAAACTTCTTATTATTATAGTGCTTTGGAACAAAGCACTATACTGTTATTCCATCGTGGATAACTTCTTCTTATTCTTATTATAGTGCTTTGGAACAAAGCACTATACTGTTATTCCATCGTGGATAACTTCTTCTTATTATAGTGCTTTGGAACAAAGCACTATACTGTTATTCCACCGTGGTAAACTTCTTCTTATTCTTATTATTCAGTCCGCACGTAATGCGGCCCGAACCGCTAAACTCACAGACTCCAGTGAGGTGTCATTTCGAAGCCAGCGTCCCCAAGAGGTGTGCTAAGTATTTTTCGTGCCGATCGGATTTGTAGTTTTTGCGCAATTTGTGTTTGAAAAAAGTCTTTCAATGCGTTTCAATAGAGAAATTTTCCTATACGTTTATAATGGGCTGGTTTCTGAGGCAATTTCTAAAAATAACTGCCACCTGGCCGATTAGCTCATTGATATGCGCAGTCAGACACAGTTACTATGCCAACGCCTATGAAGTCTACATCAGCTCACCAGGTCACAAGTTTTGTCAGATAATATCAGCTCTTAAAGTGACAGTACAGCACAATTCCAAACCACTATCTGTAGTCTTATAATTATTAGACTGTGGCCCGATTCTAACTCATCGGGTATTCTAGAATATGTATGTCCACGTAGTATATTGCACAGCCACACAGTACAAAGCGCAGAGCCACGCAGTACACAGCGCAGAGCCACGCAGTACACAGCGCAGAGCCGCGCAGTACACAGCGCAGAGCCGCGCAGTATAAAGCGCAGAGCCGCGCAGTACACAGCGCAGAGCCGCGCAGTACAAAGCGCAGAGCCGCGCAGTATAAAGCGCAGAGCCGTGCAGTATAAAGCGCAGAGCCGTGCAGTACACAGCGCAGAGCCGCGCAGTACACAGCACAGAGCCGCGTAGTACACAGCGCAGAGCCGAGCAGTACACAGCGCAGAGCCGGGCAGTACACAGCGCAGAGCCGCGCAGTACACAGCGCAGAGCCGCGCAGTACACAGCGCAGAGCCGCGCAGTATAAAGCGGAGAGCCGCGCAGTACACAGTGCAGAGCCGAGCAGTACACAGCGCAGAGCTGCGCAATACACAGCGCAGAGCCGCGCAGTACACAGCGCAGAGCCGCGCAGTACACAGCGCAGAGCCGCGCAGTACACAGCGCAGAGCCGCGCAGTACACAGCGCAGAGCCGCGCAGTATAAAGCGGAGAGCCACGCAGTACACAGCGCAGAGCCGAGCAGTACACAGCGCAGAGCCGCGCAGTACACAGCACAGAGCCGCGCAGTACACAGCGCAGAGCCGCGCAGTACACAGCGGAGAGCCGCACAGTACACAGCGCAGAGCCGTGCAGTACACAGCGCAGAGCCGCGCAGTACACAGCGCAGAGCCGCGCAGTACACAGCGGAGAGCCGCGCAGTACACAGCGCAGAGCCGCGCAGTACAGAGCGCAGAGCCGCGCAGTATAAAGCGCAGAGCCGCGCAGTACACAGCGCAGAGCCGCGCAGTACACAGTGCAGAGCCGCGCAGTACACAGCACAGAGCCGCGCAGTACACAGCGCAGAGCCACCCAGTATACAGCGCAGAGCCGCGCAGTATACAGCGCAGAGCCGCGCAGTACACAGCGTAGAGCCACGCAGTATGCAGCGCAGAGCCGCGCAGTATACAGCGCAGAGCCGCGTAGTATACTGTGCAGAGCCCCGCAGTAAACAGCGCAGAGCAGCGCAGTACACAGCGTAGAGCCACGCAGTATGCAGCGCAGAGCCGCGCAGTATACAGTGCAGAGCCCCGCAGTATACAGCGCAGAGCCGCGCAGTACAAAGCGCAGAGCCGCGCAGTATACAGCGCAGAGCCGCGCAGTATACAGCGCAGAACGCGCAGTACACAGTGCAGAGCCGCGCAGTACACAGCGCAGAGCCGTGCAGTACACAGCGCAGAGCCGCGCAGTACACAGCGCAGAGCCACGCAGTATACAGCGCAGAGCCGCGTAGTATACAGCGCAGAGCCGCGTAGTATACAGCGCAGAGCCGCGTAGTATACAGCGCAGAGCCACGCAGTATACAGCGCAGAGCCACGCAGTATACAGCACAGAGCCACGTAGTTATACTGCCCAGTCACGTAGTATATTGTCCAGTCACATAGTATACTGCATATCCCTGTTAAAAAAAAAAAAAGAATTAAAATAAAAAAGTTACATACTCACCTCCTGGAGCGGCCGGTATCTGATGGTTGTTGCACCTCCTAGAGCGGCCGGTACACGATGCTTGTTGCACCTGGAGTGGCCGGTACCCGATGCTTGTTGCGCGCTCCGGTCCCAAGAGTGCATTGCGGTCTCACGAGATGATGACGTAGCGGTGTTGTGAGACAGAAAGACGGAAGTGCCCTTAGACAATTATATAGTAGATTACCCCGCTCACCAAATCGGACCCCGAGGGGCCCGGCTCACCAAATCAGACCCAGAGTGACCCCGCCCCCTAAATCAGTCCCAGAGTGACCCCGCCCACCAAATCGGACCCAGAGTGGCTCCGCCCACCAAATCGGACCCAGAGTGACCCCTTCCACCAAATCAGACCCAGAGTGACCCCTTCCACCAAATCGGACCCAGAGTGACCCCTTCCACCAAATCAGGCCCAGAGTGACCCCGCCCACCAAATCGGAATCAGAGTGACCCCACCCACCAAATCGGACCCTGAGGTGCCCAGCCCACCAAATCAGACCCTGAGGTGCCCAGCCCACCAAATCGGACCGAGTGACCCCACCCACCAAATTGGTCCCTAAGGTGCCCCGCCCACCAAATCGGACCCAGAGTGGCTCCGCCCACCGAATCGGACCCAGAGTGGCCGCGCCCACAGAATCGGACCAAAAGTGACCCCGCCCACCGAATCGGACCTAGATTTACCCCGCCCACAAAATCAGACCCAGATTGACCCAACCCACCAAATCGGACCGCCTGAGGGGCACCCAAGTGTCAAAGTCTTGCAGGGGCAGCCCGGGCACCATTCCAAAGCACTATCTGTAGTTCCTTCAGGAAATACCCATCTAGTTCTTATTATTATAGTGCTTTGGAACAAAGCACTATACTGTTATTCCACCGTGGTAAACTTCTTCTTATTATAGTGCTTTGGAACAAAGCACTATACTGTTATTCCACCGTGGTAAACTTCTTATTATAGTGCTTTGGAACAAAGCACTATACTGTTATTCCACCGTGGTAAACTTCTTCTTATTCTTATTATTCAGTCCGCACGTAATGCGGCCCGAACCGCTAAACTCACAGACTCCAGTGAGGTGTCATTTCGAAGCCAGCGTTCCTGAGAGGTGTGCTAAGTATTTTTCGTGTCGATCGGATTTGTAGTTTTTGCGCAATTTGTGTTTGAAAAAAGTCTTTCAATGCGTTTCAATGGAGAAATTTTCCTATACGTTTATAATGGGCTGGTTTCTGAGGCAATTTCTAAAAATAACTGCCACCTGGCTGATTAGCTCATTGATATGCGCAGTCAGACACAGTTACTATGCCAACTCCTATGAAATCTACATCAGCTCACCAGGTCACAAGTTTTGTCAGATAATATCAGCTCTTAAAGTGACAGTACAAAACAATTCCAAACCACTATCCGTAGTCTTATGATTATTAGACTGTGGCCCGATTCTAACTCATCGGGTATTCTAGAATATGCATGTCCACGTAGTATATTGCACAGCCACGCAGTATACAGTGCAGAGCCGTGCAGTACACAGCGCAGAGCCGCGCAGTACACAGCGCAGAGCCGCGCAGTACACAGCGCAGAGCCGCGCAGTATAAAGCGCAGAGCCGCGCAGTACACAGCGCAGAGCCGCGCAGTACACAGCGCAGAGCCGTGCAGTACACAGCGCAGAGCCGCGCAGTATAAAGCGCAGAGCCGTGCAGTACACAGCGCAGAGCCGCGCAGTACACAGCGCAGAGCCGTGCAGTACACAGCGCAGAGCCGCGCAGTACACAGCGCAGAGCCGCGCAGTACACAGCGCAGAGCCGCGCAGTACACAGCGCAGAGCCGCGCAGTACACAGCGCAGAGCCGCGCAGTACACAGCGCAGAGCCGCGCAGTACACAGCGCAGAGCCGCGCAGTATAAAGCGCAGAGCCGCGCAGTACACAGCGCAGAGCCGCGCAGTACACAGCGCAGAGCCGTGCAGTACACAGCGCAGAGCCGCGCAGTTTAAAGCGCAGAGCCGTGCAGTACACAGCGCAGAGCCGCGCAGTTTAAAGCGCAGAGCCGTGCAGTACACAGCGCAGAGCCGCGCAGTACACAGCGCAGAGCCGTGCAGTACACAGCGCAGAGCCGCGCATTATAAAGCGCAGAGCCGTGCAGTACACAGCGCAGAGCCGCGCAGTACACAGCGCAGAGCCGCGCAGTACACAGCGCAGAGCCGCGCAGTATAAAGCGCAGAGCCGCGCAGTATAAAGCGCAGAGCCGCGCAGTACACAGCGCAGAGCCGCGCAGTACACAGCGCAGAGCCGTGCAGTACACAGCGCAGAGCCGCGCAGTATAAAGCGCAGAGCCGTGCAGTACACAGCGCAGAGCCGCGCAGTACACAGCGCAGAGCCGTGCAGTACACAGCGCAGAGCCGCGCAGTATAAAGCGCAGAGCCGTGCAGTACACAGCGCAGAGCCGTGCAGTACACAGCGCAGAGCCGCGCAGTACACAGCGCAGAGCCATGCAGTACACAGCGCAAAGCCGCGCAGTATAAAGCGCAGAGCCGCGCAGTATAAAGCGGAGAGCCGCGCAGTACACAGCGCAGAGCCGAGCAGTACACAGCGCAGAGCCGCGCAGTAGACAGCGCAGAGCCATGCAGTACAGAGCGCAGAGCCGCACAGTATAAAGCGCAGAGCCGCGCAGTATACCGCGCAGAGCCGTGCAGTACACAGCGCAGAGCCGCGCAGTACACAGCGCAGAGCCGCGCAGTACACAGCGCAGAGCCGCGCAGTACACAGCGCAGAGCCGAGCAGTACACAGCGCAGAGCCGCGCAGTACACAGCGCAGAGCCGCGCAGTACACAGCGCAGAGCCGCGCAGTATACAGCGCAGAGCTGCGCAGTACACAGCGCAGAGCCGCGCAGTACAGAGCGCAGAGCCGCACAGTATAAAGCGCAGAGCCGCGCAGTACACAGCGCAGAGCCGCGCAGTACACAGCGCAGAGCCGCGCAGTACACAGTGCAGAGCCGCACAGTACACAGCCCAGAGCCGCGCAGTACACAGCGCAGAGCCACCCAGTATACAGCGCAGAGCCGCGCAGTACGCAGCGTAGAGCCACGCAGTATGCAGCGCAGAGCCGCGCACTATACAGCGCTGAGCCGCGTAGTATACAGCGCAGAGCCCCGCAGTATACAGTGCAGAGCCCCGCAGTATACAGCACAGACACGCGCAGTACACAGCACGGACACGCGCAGTACACAGCGCAGAGCCGCGCAGTACACAGCGCAGAGCCGCGTAGTATACAGCGAAGAGCCACGCAGTATATAGCGCAGAGCCGCGCAGTACAAAGCGCAGAGCTGCGCAGAGCTGCGCAGTATACAGCGCAGAACGCGCAGTACACAGTGCAGAGCCGCACAGTACACAGCGCAGAGCCGTGCAGTACACAGCGCAGAGCCGCGCAGTACACAGCGCAGAGCCACGCAGTATACAGCGCAGAGCCGCGTAGTATACAGCGCAGAGCCGCGTAGTATACAGCGCAGAGCCACGCAGTATACAGCACAGAGCCACGCAGTATACAGCGCAGAGCCACGTAGTTATACTGCCCAGTCACGTAGTATATTGTCCAGTCACATAGTATACTGCATATCCCTGTTAAAAAAAAAAAGAATTAAAATAAAAAAGTTACATACTCACCTCCTGGAGCGGCCGGTATCTGATGGTTGTTGCACCTCCTAGAGCGGCCGGTACACGATGCTTGTTGCACCTGGAGTGGCCGGTACCCGATGCTTGTTGCGCGCTCCGGTCCCAAGAGTGCATTGCGGTCTCACGAGATGATGACGTAGCGGTGTTGTGAGACAGAAAGACGGAAGTGCCCTTAGATAATTAGATAGTAGATTACCCCGCTCACCAATTCGGAACCCGAGAGGCCCGGCCCACCAAATCGGACCCCGAGGGGCCCGGCCCACCAAGTCGGACCCAGAGTGACCCCGCCCCCTAAATCAGACCCAGAGTGACCCCGCCCACCAAATCGGACCCAGAGTGGCTCCGCCCACCAAATCGGACCCAGAGTGACCCCTTCCACCAAATCAGACCCAGAGTGACCCCTTCCACCAAATCGGACCCAGAGTGACCCCTTCCACCAAATCGGGCCCAGAGGGACCCCGCCCACCAAATCGGACCCAGAGTGACCCCACCCACCAAATCGGACCCTGAGGTGCCCAGCCCACCAAATCGGACCGAGTGACCCCACCCACCAAATTGGTCCCTAAGGTGCCCCGCCCACCAAATCGGACCCAGAGTGGCTCCGCCCACCGAATCGGACCCAGAGTGGCCGCGCCCACAGAATCGGACCAAAAGTGACCCCGCCCACCGAATCGGACCTAGATTTACCCCGCCCACAAAATCAGACCCAGATTGACCCAACCCACCAAATCGGACCGCCTGAGGGGCACCCAAGTGTGAAAGTCTTGCAGGGGCAGCCCGGGCACCATTCCAAAGCACTATCTGTAGTTCCTTCAGGAAATACCCATCTAGTTCTTATTATTATTATTCAGTCCGCACGTAATGCGGCCCGAACCGCTAAACTCACAGACTCCAGTGAGGTGTCATTTCGAAGCCAGCGTTCCTGAGAGGTGTGCTAAGTATTTTTCGTGTCGATCGGATTTGTAGTTTTGGCGCAATTTGCGTTTGAAAAAAGTGTCTCAATGCATTTCAATAGGGAAATTTTCCAATACGTTTATAATGGGCCTGATTTCTGAGGCAATTTCTAAAAATAACTGCCACCTGGCTGATTACCTCATTGATATGCGCAGTGAGACCCAGTTACTATGCCAATGCCTATAAACTCTACCAGCCCACCAGGTCACAAGTTTTGTCAGATAATATCAGCTCTTAAAGTGACAGTACAGCACAATTACAAAGCACTATCTGTAGTCTTATCATTATTGCCCCGCTCACCAAATCGGACCCAGCCCACCAAATCGGACGAGAGTGCCCCCGCTTGCCAAATCGGACCCAGAGTGCCCCCGCCCGCCAAATCGGACCCAGAGTGGCGCCGCCCGTCAAGTCGGACCCAGAGTGGCGCCGTCCGCCAAATCGGACCCAGAGTGGCGCCGCCCGCCAAATCGGACCCAGAGTGGCGCCGCCCGCCAAATCGGACCCAGAGTGGCGCCGCCCGCCAAATCGGACCCGGAGTGGCGCCGTCCGCCAAATCGGACCCAGAGTGGCGCCGCCCGCCAAATCGGACCCAGAGTGGCGCCGCCCGCCAAATCGGACCCAGAGTGGCGCCGCCCGCCAAATCGGACACAGAGTTGCGCCGCCCGCCAAATCGGACCCAGAGAGGCGCCGCCCGCCAAATCGGACCCAGAGTGGCGCCGCCCGCAAAATCGGACCCAGAGTGGCGCCGCCCGCCAAATCGGACCCAGAGTGACCCGGGCCGCCAAATCGGACCCAGAGTGACCCGGGCCGCCAAATCGGACCCAGAGTGACCCGGGCCACCAAATCGGACCCAGAGTGACCCGGGCCACCAAATCGGCCCCAGAGTGACCCGGGCCACCAAATCGGGCCCAGAGTGACCCGGGCCACCAAATCGGGCCCAGAGTGACCCGGGCCACCAAATCGGCCCCAGAGTGACCCGGGTTGACCAAATCGGGCCCAGAGTGACCCGGGCCACCAAATCGGGCCCAGAGTGACCCGGGCCACCAAATCGGACCAAGAGTGACCCGGGCCACCAAATGGGACCCAGAGTGACCCGGGCCAGCAAATCGGCCCCAGAGTGACCCGGGCCACCAAATCGGCCCCAGAGTGACCCGGGCCACCAAATCGGGCCCAGAGTGACCCGGGCCACCAAATCGGGCCCAGAGTGACCCGGGTTGACCAAATCGGGCCCAGAGTGACCCGGGCCACCAAATCGGGCCCAGAGTGACCCGGGCCACCAAATCGGACCAAGAGTGACCCGGGCCACCAAATGGGACCCAGAGTGACCCGGGCCACCAAATGGGACCCAGAGTGACCCGGGCCACCAAATGGGACCCAGAGTGACCCGGCCCACCAAATGGGACCCAGAGTGACCCGGCCCACCAAATGGGACCCAGAGTGACCCGGCCCACCAAATGGGACCCAGAGTGACCCGGGCCACCAAATCGGACCCAGAGTGACCCGGGCCACCAAATCGGACCCAGAGTGACCCGGGCCACCAAATCGGACCCAGAGTGACCCGGGCCACCAAATCGGACCCAGAGTGACCCGGGCCACCAAATCGGACCCAGAGTGACCCGGGCCACCAAATCGGACCCAGAGTGACCCGGGCCACCAAATCGGACCCAGAGTGACCCGGGCCACCAAATCGGACCCAGAGTGACCCGGGCCACCAAATCGGACCCAGAGTGACCCGGGCCACCAAATCGGCCCCAGAGTGACCCAGGCCACCAAATCGGCCCCAGAGTGACCCGGGCCACCAAATCGGCCCCAGAGTGACCCGGGCCACCAAATCGGGCCCAGAGTGACCCGGCCCACCAAATCGGGCCCAGAGTGACCCGGGTTGACCAAATCGGGCCCAGAGTGACCCGGGCCACCAAATCGGGCCCAGAGTGACCCGGGCCACCAAATCGGACCAAGAGTGACCCGGGCCACCAAATGGGACCCAGAGTGACCCGGGCCACCAAATCGGACCCAGAGTGACCCGGGCCACCAAATCGGACCCAGAGTGACCCGGGCCACCAAATCGGGCCCAGAGTGACCCGGGCCACCAAATCGGGCCCAGAGTGACCCGGGTTGACCAAATCGGGCCCAGAGTGACCCGGCCCACCAAATCGGACCCAGAGTGACCCGGCCCACCAAATCGGACCCAGAGTGACCCGGCCCACCAAATCGGACCCAGAGTGGCCTCAACCCTGAGGGGCTACAACTACCAAACCAGCGCCTGAGGGGCACCCAAGTGTGAAAGTCTTGCAGGGGCAGCCCGGGCACCATTCCAAAGCACTATCTGTAGTTCCTTCAGGAAATACCCATCTAGTTCTTATTATTATTCAGTCCGCACGTAATGCGGCCCGAACCGCTTCACTCACAGACTCCAGTGAGGTGTCATTTCGAAGCCAGCGTCCCCAAGAGGTGTGCTAAGTATTTTTCGTGTCGATCAGATTTGTAGTTTTCGCGCAATTTGCGTTTGAAAATGTTTTCTCCCCTCATTGTAATGCATTTCAATAGGGAAATTTTCCCATAGGTTATAATGGCCGGGTTTTTGAGGCAATTTGAAGTGTACCTGCCACCTGGCTGATTAGCTCATTGATATGTGCAGTCAGGCCCAGTTACTATGCCAACGCCTGCGAACTGTACATGACCCCAGCACAGTTTTGCCAGATAATATCAGCTCTTAAAGTGATAGCACAGCACAATTTCAAAGCACTATCTATAGTCTTATTATAATTGCCCCGCTCACCAAATCGGACCCAGCCCGCCAAATCGGACCCAGAGTGGCGCCGCCCGCCAAATCGGACCCAGAGTGGCGCCGCCCGCCAAATCGGACCCAGAGTGACCCGGGCCATCAAATCGGACCCAGAGTGACCCGGACCACCAAATCGGACACAGAGTGACCCGGGCCACCAAATCGGACCCAGAGTGACCCGGGCCACCAAATCGGACCCAGAGTGACCCGGGCCACCAAATCGGACCCAGAGTGACCCGGGCCACCAAATCGGACCCAGAATGACCCGGGCCACCAAATCGGACCCAGAGTGACCCGGGCCACCAAATCGGACCCAGAGTGACCCGGGCCACCAAATCGGACCCAGAGTGACCCGGGCCACCAAATCGGACCCAGAGTGACCCGGGCCACCAAATCGGACCCAGAGTGACCCGGGCCACCAAATCGGACCCAGAGTGACCCGGGCCACCAAATCGGACCCAGAGTGACCCGGGCCACCAAATCGGCCCCAGAGTGACCCGGGCCACCAAATCGGCCCCAGAGTGACCCGGGCCACCAAATCGGGCCCAGAGTGACCCGGGCCACCAAATCGGCCCCAGAGTGACCCGGGTTGACCAAATCGGGCCCAGAGTGACCCGGGCCACCAAATCGGGCCCAGAGTGACCCGGGCCACCAAATCGGACCAAGAGTGACCCGGGCCACCAAATGGGACCCAGAGTGACCCGGGCCAGCAAATCGGCCCCAGAGTGACCCGGGCCACCAAATCGGCCCCAGAGTGACCCGGGCCACCAAATCGGGCCCAGAGTGACCCGGGCCACCAAATCGGGCCCAGAGTGACCCGGGTTGACCAAATCGGGCCCAGAGTGACCCGGGCCACCAAATCGGGCCCAGAGTGACCCGGGCCACCAAATCGGACCAAGAGTGACCCGGGCCACCAAATGGGACCCAGAGTGACCCGGGCCACCAAATGGGACCCAGAGTGACCCGGGCCACCAAATGGGACCCAGAGTGACCCGGCCCACCAAATGGGACCCAGAGTGACCCGGCCCACCAAATGGGACCCAGAGTGACCCGGCCCACCAAATGGGACCCAGAGTGACCCGGGCCACCAAATCGGACCCAGAGTGACCCGGGCCACCAAATCGGACCCAGAGTGACCCGGGCCACCAAATCGGACCCAGAGTGACCCGGGCCACCAAATCGGACCCAGAGTGACCCGGGCCACCAAATCGGACCCAGAGTGACCCGGGCCACCAAATCGGACCCAGAGTGACCCGGGCCACCAAATCGGACCCAGAGTGACCCGGGCCACCAAATCGGACCCAGAGTGACCCGGGCCACCAAATCGGACCCAGAGTGACCCGGGCCACCAAATCGGCCCCAGAGTGACCCAGGCCACCAAATCGGCCCCAGAGTGACCCGGGCCACCAAATCGGCCCCAGAGTGACCCGGGCCACCAAATCGGGCCCAGAGTGACCCGGCCCACCAAATCGGGCCCAGAGTGACCCGGGTTGACCAAATCGGGCCCAGAGTGACCCGGGCCACCAAATCGGGCCCAGAGTGACCCGGGCCACCAAATCGGACCAAGAGTGACCCGGGCCACCAAATGGGACCCAGAGTGACCCGGGCCACCAAATCGGACCCAGAGTGACCCGGGCCACCAAATCGGACCCAGAGTGACCCGGGCCACCAAATCGGGCCCAGAGTGACCCGGGCCACCAAATCGGGCCCAGAGTGACCCGGGTTGACCAAATCGGGCCCAGAGTGACCCGGCCCACCAAATCGGACCCAGAGTGACCCGGCCCACCAAATCGGACCCAGAGTGACCCGGCCCACCAAATCGGACCCAGAGTGGCCTCAACCCTGAGGGGCTACAACTACCAAACCAGCGCCTGAGGGGCACCCAAGTGTGAAAGTCTTGCAGGGGCAGCCCGGGCACCATTCCAAAGCACTATCTGTAGTTCCTTCAGGAAATACCCATCTAGTTCTTATTATTATTCAGTCCGCACGTAATGCGGCCCGAACCGCTTCACTCACAGACTCCAGTGAGGTGTCATTTCGAAGCCAGCGTCCCCAAGAGGTGTGCTAAGTATTTTTCGTGTCGATCAGATTTGTAGTTTTCGCGCAATTTGCGTTTGAAAATGTTTTCTCCCCTCATTGTAATGCATTTCAATAGGGAAATTTTCCCATAGGTTATAATGGCCGGGTTTTTGAGGCAATTTGAAGTGTACCTGCCACCTGGCTGATTAGCTCATTGATATGTGCAGTCAGGCCCAGTTACTATGCCAACGCCTGCGAACTGTACATGACCCCAGCACAGTTTTGCCAGATAATATCAGCTCTTAAAGTGATAGCACAGCACAATTTCAAAGCGCTATCTGTAGTCTTATTATAATTATTGCCCCGCTCACCAAATCGGACCCAGAGTGGCGCCGCCCGCCAAATCGGACCCAGAGTGGCGCCGCCCGCCAAATCGGACCCAGAGTGGCGCCGCCCGCCAAATCGGACCCAGAGTGGCGCCGCCCGCCAAATCGGACCCAGAGTGGCGCCGCCCGCCAAATCGGACCCAGAGTGGCGCCGCCCGCCAAATCGGACCCAGAGTGGCGCCGCCCGCCAAATCGGACCCAGTGTGGCGCCGCCCGCCAAATCGGACCCAGTGTGGCGCCGCCCGCCAAATCGGACCCAGAGTGGCGCCGCCCGCCAAATCGGACCCAGAGTGGCGCCGCCCGCCAAATCGGACCCAGAGTGGCGCCGCCCGCCAAATCGGACCCAGTGTGGCGCCGCCCGCCAAATCATACCCAGAGTGGCGCCGCCCGCCAAATCGGACCCAGAGTGGCGCCGCCCGCCAAATCGGACCCAGAGTGGCGCCGCCCACCAAACCAGACCCAGAGTGGCGCCGCCCGCCAAATCGGACCCAGAGTGGCGCCGCCCGCCAAATCGGACCCAGTGTGGCGCCGCCCGCCAAATCGGACCCAGAGTGGCGCCGCCCGCCAAATCGGACCCAGAGTGGCGCCGCACGCCAAATCGGACCCAGTGTGGCGCCGCCCGCCAAATCGGACCCAGAGTGGCGCCGCCCGCCAAATCGAACCCAGAGTGGCGCCGCCCGCCAAATCGGACCCAGAGTGGCGTCGCCCGCCAAATCGGACCCAGAGTGGCGCCGCCCGCCAAATCGGACCCAGAGTGGCGCCGCCCGCCAAATCGGACCCAGAGTGGCGCCGCCCGCCAAATCGGACCCAGTGTGGCGCCGCCCGCCAAATCATACCCAGAGTGGCGCCGCCCGCCAAATCGGACCCAGAGTGGCGCCGCCCGCCAAATCGGACCCAGAGTGGCGCCGCCCACCAAACCAGACCCAGAGTGGCGCCGCCCGCCAAATCGGACCCAGAGTGGCGCCGCCCGCCAAATCGGACCCAGTGTGGCGCCGCCCGCCAAATCGGACCCAGAGTGGCGCCGCCCGCCAAATCGAACCCAGAGTGGCGCCGCCCGCCAAATCGGACCCAGAGTGGCGTCGCCCGCCAAATCGGACCCAGAGTGGCGCCGCGCGCCAAATCGGACCCAGAGTGGCGCCACCCACCAAATCGGACCCAGTGTGGCGCCGCCCACCAAATCGGACCCAGAGTGACCCGGGCCACCAAATCGGACCCAGAGTGACCCGGGCCACCAAATCAGACCCAGAGTGACCCGGGCCACCAAATCGGACCCAGAGTGACCCGGGCCACCAAATCGGACCCAGAGTGACCTGGGCCACCAAATCGGACCCAGAGTGGCGTCGCCCACCAAATCGGACCCAGAGTGGCGCCGCCCGCCAAATCGGACCCAGAGTGGCACCACCCGCCAAATCGGACCCAGTGTGGCGCCGCCCACCAAATCGGACCCGGGGTGGCGCCGCCCACCAAATCGGACCCAGAGTGACCCGGCCCACCAAATCGGACCCAGAGTGACCCGGCCCACCAAATCGGACCCAGAGTGACCCGGCCCACCAAATCGGACCCAGAGTGGCCTCAACCCTGAGGGGCTACAACTACCAAACCAGCGCCTGAGGGGCACCCAAGTGTGAAAGTCTTGCAGGGGCAGCCAGGGCACCATTCCAAAGCACTATCTGTAGTTCCTTCAGGAAATACCCATCTAGTTATTATAGTGCTTTGGAACAAAGCACTATACTGTTATTCCATCGTGGTAAACTTCTTCTTATTCTTATTATTATAGTGCTTTGGAACAAAGCACTATACTGTTATTCCATCGTGGTAAACTTCTTCTTATTCTTATTATTATAGTGCTTTGGAACAAAGCACTATACGGTTATTCCATCGTGGTAAACTTCTTCTTATTCTTATTATTATAGTGCTTTGGAACAAAGCACTATACTGTTATTCCACCGTGGATAACTTCTTCTTCTTATTATTCTTATTATAGTGCTTTGGAACAAAGCACTATACTGTTATTCCATCGTGGATAACTTCTTCTTATTCTTATTATTCAGTCCGCACGTAATGCGGCCCGAACCGCTTCACTCACAGACTCCAGTGAGGTGTCATTTCGAAGCCAGCGTCCCCAAGAGGTGTGCTAAGTATTTTTCGTGTCGATCGGATTTGTAGTTTTGGCGCAATTTGCGTTTGAAAAAAGTGTTTCAATGCATTTCAATACGGAAATTTTACCATACGTTTATAATGGGCCTGATTTCTGAGGCAATTTCTAAAAATAACTGCCAACTGCCACCTGGCTGATTGGCTCATTGATATGCGCAGTCAGACTCAGTTACTATGCCAACGCCTACGAACTCTACCATGACAGTTTTGCCAGATAATATCAACTCTTAAAGTGACCCACCCACCAATCGGATCCCGAGGTGCGCAGCCCACCAAATTGGACCCCGAGTGGCCTCGCCCAACAAATCGGACCCAGAGTGGCCTCGCCCACCAAATCGGACCCAGAGTGGCCTCGCCCACCAAATCGGACCCGGAGTGGCGCCGCCCGCCAAATCGGACCCGGAGTGACTCTGCCCGCCAAATCAGACCCGGAGTGACTCCGCCCGCCAAATCGGACCCGGAGTGGCGCCGCCCGCCAAATCGGACCCGGAGTGGCGCCGCCCGCCAAATCGGACCCGGAGTGGCGCCGCCCGCCAAATCGGACCCGGAGTGGCGCCGCCCGCCAAATCGGACCCGTAGTGGCGCCGCCCGCCAAATCGGACCCGGAGTGGCGCCGCCCGCCAAATCGGACCCTGAGTGGCGCCGCCCGCCAAATCGGACCCGGAGTGGCCCGCCCACCAAATCGGACCCGGAGTGGCGTCGCCCGCCAAATCGGACCCGGAGTAACTCCGCCCGCCAAATCGGACCCGGAGTGGCGCCGCCCGCCAAATCGGACCCGGAGTGACGCCGCCCGCCAAATCGGACCCGGGGTGGCGCCGCCCGCCAAATTGGACCCGGGGTGGCGCCGCCCGCCAAATCGGACCCGGGGTGGCGCCGCCCGCCAAATCGGACCCGGGGTGGCGCCGCCCGCCAAATCGGACCCGGGGTGGCGCCGCCCGCCAAATCGGACCCGGAGTGGCGCCGCCCGCCAAATCGGACCCGGAGTGGCGCCGCCCGCCAAATCGGACCCGGAGTGGCGCCGCCCGCCAAATCGGACCCGGAGTGGCGCCGCTCGCCAAATCGGACCCGGAGTGGCGCCGCCCGCCAAATCGGACCCGGAGTGGCGCCGCCCGCCAAATCGGACCCGGAGTGGCGCCGCCCGCCAAATCGGACCCGGAGTGGCGCCACCCGCCAAATCGGACCCGGAGTGGCGCCGCCTGCCAAATCGGACCCGGAGTGGCGCCGCCCGCCAAATCGGACCCGGAGTGGCGCCGCCCGCCAAATCGGACCCAGAGTGGCCCGCCCACCAAATCGGACCCGGAGTGGCGCCGCCCGCCAAATCGGACCCAGAGTAACTCCGCCCGCCAAATCGGACCCGGAGTGGCGCCGCCCGCCAAATCGGACCCGGAATGACGCCGCCCACCAAATCGGACCCGGGGTGGCGCCGCCCGCCAAATCGGACCCGGGGTGGCGCCGCCCGCCAAATCGGACCCGGGGTGGCGCCGCCCGCCAAATCGGACCCGGAGTGGAGCCGCCCACCAAATCGGACCCGGAGTGGCACCGCCCGCCAAATCGGACCCGGAGTGGCGCCGCCCGCCAAATCGGACCCGGAGTGGCGCCGCCCGCCAAATCGCACTTGGAGTGGCGCCGCCCGCCAAATCGGGCCCGGAGTGGCGCCGCCCGCTAAATCGGACCCGGAGTGGCGCCGCCCGCCAAATCGGACCCGGAGTGGCGCCGCCCGCCAAATCGGACCCGGAGTTTCGCCGCCCGCCAAATCGGACCCGGAGTGGCGCCGCCCGCCAAATCGGACCCGGAGTGGCGCCGCCCGCTAAATCGGACCCGGAGTGGCGCCGCCCACCAAATCGGACCCGGAGTGGCGCCGCCCGCCAAATCGGACCCGGAGTGGCGCCGCCCGCCAAATCGGGCCCGGAGTGGCGCCGCCCGCTAAATCGGACCCGGAGTGGCGCCGCCCACCAAATCGGACCCGGAGTGGCGCCGCCCGCCAAATCGGACCCGGAGTGGCGCCGCCCGCGAAATCGGACCCGGAGTGGCGCCGCCCGCCAAATCGGACCCGGAGTGGCGCCGCCCGCCAAATCGGACCCAGAGTGGCCCCACCCACCAAATCGGTTCCAGAGTGGCCCCACCCACCAAATCGGACCCAGAGTGGCCCCACCCACCAAATCGGTTCCAGAGTGGCCCCACCCACCAAATCGGACCCAGAGTGGCCCCACCCACCAAATCGGTTCCAGAGTGGCCCCACCCACCAAATCGGTTCCAGAGTGGCCCCACCCACCAAATCAGCACCTGAGTAATGCAAACACCTCAGAATATCTCAAAACCTGAGGTAAAATACTGAGTGATGCGAACACTTCAGAATATCTCACGCCCTGAGTTGTCTACTTGTCCATAGGATTTTTGAGAATCGTGAAGTAAACCTCTGGGAGAGGTGAGCACCTCATAACTGGTTATGTTATGTTATGTACAGTAGATCTTTGGATGAGGCAAATGCCTCAGAGTGGGCCATATTGTGAGGTAACGCTCTGGGAGAGGAAAACGCCTCAGAGCTGCTAGTACCGTGAGGTAATTGTCTAGTTATTATAGTGCTTTGAAAAGCACTATCTTGTAATCTGAACGCTGCTAATTTATTATAGTGCTTTGAAAAAAACACTATTTTGATAATTCCTTGCTCTCAGTTCTACTGTATCTAATTGAGGGGGAAAAGCCTATTGTGTATGTTTTGGCTTTCTAATAGTTATGGATTCGAGCTGAAGGCACATCTTCAAACAGAAAACTTAAATTACACAAAAAATTGATAATATGCTTATTTTTTTGTCAATCAGCTGTGTGGTCAGCTGAAGTTGATTGCTGTGATGCAACCTAGGATTTTTACTTTCACTTTACCTCAGCCTGTGTGAGAGAGCACTTCAACATCTATTCAATTGTCATATTACACTGAACAGGTTAGAAAAATTATATGTAATTAATATATTAGTGATCATACATTTACTTATTGGCTCTTGTTATTGTCTGGTGCATTTTTTTTAACATTTGTTGGTAACTTATGGGACAGACACATTTTGGAGTCGCCAGTTGTTTTATGACAGGATTTTTCCATTACTCTGTTATTTGGTAGGATTGTTCTGAGAGGATTTTTCTATTTTGCTATATTCCCACTACTGTTATAGGTTTCCTATCACAGAAAAAGCTGAACGGGAGCATTTTTACCTTCAACTTTGCTACAGCCTGTGTAACCGAACACATCATCATCAATTCAATTAGCATATTACAGTGAACAGGTTAGAGACATTTTATGTAATTAATATATTGGAGATGATACATTTACTTACTGGCTTTTGTTATTGTCTGGTGCATTCTTTTTGGGGTTTTTTCTGTTAACCTATGGTGACAGATCCATTTCTGACCCACCATCTGTTTTATAGAATTTTTAGATTAGGTCTTATTCACACAGGAAATTAGTGCTAGCAAAATTGCTTTGAACAGAGGTGATTTTTTTTCTATGGGCTCCTATGGTAGAATAATTGCTAGCAATTTAAAATTTAAAAATTTAGGGCAGTGCTTTCCTGTCATAGGACACCATAGTAAAAATATAGTCTCTGTTCAAAGTGATTGTTCACTAGAAAAATCGCTAGCAATAATTGCTAGGGAAAATCGCCTGAGTGAATAAGGTCTTAGGCTTCATGCACATGGCCACTTTTGCCCAGTGCTGCTGGTAATTATCATTTTGATTTTCTCCACCATTACCATTATAGGTCAGTGACCTACTGTATAATCAGCAATTACCACTGGTCTTTTTGCTGGCCCCATTGAAATAATTAGGGCGCAGTCCTACTATGAATTTTCGGTGGTGATAATCGCAGCCAGAAAAAGCACTTGTGTGAATAGGCTCTTAAGGCCCCATCACACAGTACGAGATTTGTCATAACGATTTGACAATCTGTGATGTAGCAGGCTTGTAACTCTGACTTCATACTGTGTGAAATACTGTACATGGTTGGGCCCCTGCTCTTCTTTGTATAAGGTGAAAGTTCAGCCCTTTCTTTGCTCCTAGGAATCCTGCTGTGACCGCGCTATCGCTACATGTGACAGCGGGATATGACATTGTATACATATGTCGCAGAATCACAATTGCAGAGGTTATCTGCCGGTGTGACAGGGCCCTTACTCTGTTATTTTAGAGGATTTTTCTATTAAGCTACATTTTCAGTATTGTTACAGGTTTTTGGTCACCTGCTCTGTCATAGAAACAACTGAACGAAAGGCAAGAGGAGAAAAATGTATTAATTTTTGTTCTTTTTGATAGTGGGAATGGAATGGATTCATTTGGCCTCTGTGGTATGCTTTCCGTTTTTAAAAATACAAAAGCAAAGGTTGCAACCCTTTTGTTTCTGTTTAAAAAAACTGAAAAGAATACAAATGAATATAAAATGAATCATATAATTTCCCATTGCCTTCAATGAGAACAAAAACGAATCAATTTTTCTCCATTTTCTTCAATTCATGGATGGAGTAACTTGTAGAGAAAGGGAGTCAGAACAGTAGAAGTCAGCATTTAGGGCTAAAACACACGGCCAAAAAAAGCATCTGAATTCAGATGCTTTTTTTGGGCGTGTGTGAAGCTCTGGCCGCGAGTAAGCAGTGCAGAACTCTGAGGCTCAGGTGAGCCTCCGAGTACAGGCCAGACCGACCATGGCACTCAGAGACTGAACTCTGAGCACTGAGCAATTGTCGGGTGCTCAGAGTTCAGTCCCTGAGTGCCGTGTTCAGGCCGGGCTGTGCTCTGGGGCTCACCTGAGCTGCAGAGTTCAGTTCTGCAGACCAGGCATCCAGGGTGGATATCCCTGTCCAAATTTAGATGGGAATATTCACCCGTGTGTCTTTGCCCTTACTTTGACAGGATTTTTCAGACAGAATTTATCTATTAGGTTGTGTTCACACATTCATTTTTTTCAGTTATGCTGATCAGTTTTTTTTTCATTTGGCTGCACCAAAAAAAAAAAACATCTGTTTGCTTCAGATCCATTTTTATTTCAGTTTTTGAGTAACACAACAGCACAGGCTGCAGCAGAGATGTTTAAGTGTATAAAGCTAAAACAAAATGGATCTAAAGCAAACTGAAGCCATTCCGTTTTTTCAAGCTTCATTGAAATCAATAGCAGAAAAATGATTTTGTTACATGCTAAAACATATGTACGAGCACAATTATTGCGTGACTATATAGTGTGGCATCACACAACCCTGTTGCACAAAAATGCTATTTATATTTGCTATTCTGAGGTGATTCTTACTGTTGAAAACAATGCGTTCAGACTTTTGCCATGATTCTCTGGTGCAAGATTTCTGGCAAACACTTGCCCGTGTTTTTTAGCCGCTATACATCTGTCTTTTAGTTTAGTTGCTCCAAAAAACAGATCAGTATGAGAACCCCTTTACACTCTTCAATCATTGTTCATCAATTGTTCGGCAGATCTGTGGTTGCAGTGAAATTGTGGACAATCAAGGCCAGATTTGTGGCCATGTGCAAATGGAATATGTCCCCAATTTAACAGCAAGCACTGATGTGATGAACCATCAATAAACAATCATTGAAGTGTATAAATGGGTCCTCAGGGTTCATTGACATCTACATTTTGACAGATCCACCCTACTCTGCTTTTCAGCAGCAAGATGAATTGGTAACACACATAGAAACTATTACTAAAGGGGGTCTAATACTGTGATGTTGCTATAAGCGATTGTTGACAAGCATCGCTCATGGCTATATGCTGGTATGTTGGTCGCTTTGGTTAGACCCAGTGATACTCACTAGTAATCATAGCAACTTATTGAACAATTAGCCATGGTTGCAATTCTTCTAAAATATGGCAATATAAATACATTGCTGTGGTTTTAGCAGTATTGCTAGAATTGCATTTAAATGCAGTATTTGCCTGTAGCTAGTGACAGGTGAATGACTTGCCATCTCCCAGGCATAAGCAGTTAAGTATGATTTATTGCTCAGTACCCAGTTTGTGGCTGCATTCAAAGCTAGTAATATTGCTTGTTAGATGGCTGATGCCAGCCAATATCATTGATACTGATGTTCATTGTGTAAACCTCCCCTAACACTGACAAGAGGAGACCATGTACTAAAATTGCGTTAATTTGCTTGTGCTTTTTATAAGTGGAAAGACAACTCATGTATGCAGTATTTTTATCCTTGTTTATAAAAAGTGCTAGCAGATTAACATTATTTTAGTCTATGGTTCCTCTTTTTAGTGTTATGGGGGGTCACATGCACAGATATCTCTAGAAATATTGTTTGTTAGAGGCTGGCACCAGCGATCTAACGAACAATATCACTATATTAGAAGTGGGCTGCAATTCTGGCATCCAGTTATGAATTAATTGCTTGATGTGTAGCAGATTGTGGTCCATTCTGATGTTCACTATAGCTAATTGATAGTGCCATTTGAAAGCAGCTCTAGTAATATCACTAGACCTGAGCAATGTATTTTTATTGCCGTGGGTGTAGTGGAATCACAAACTATGATTTCTCTCTCTGATTAGCAGCCTTGACTGTTTGTGGCTGCCAGGGATCATTCACAGTGATATTCTCATGTGTAAACCTCCACTTAGTGCACGATGTTACAATGCGTTTTACTGAACTATGCAATAATGTAGATGTAAATGTAGCCATAGGACTAAAACACACGGGCAAGACTTTCGCATAACTGTTGTGTGATAAAATCTTCCTAGCAGTTGCAGCTCATAGTTTTTAATGGGCTTAAACAGATGGATGTTTTTCTTGCCACAATGGCGGCAAGTAAAAAAAGTGCTAATGTGTTATTCTGCTGTGGGTATCGCAGCACAGTAGAACAATGTAATATAATAGTCAAGCGACAAGGTCGTGTGATGTTACAACAGTGCCGCATGACTATCACACAAGCCCATGGGGGTTCACTCTTAGGGGAGCTTTACACACTATAATATATTTGGTAGTGATTGCTAGTAATTGTCGCTAGTGTGATTGCATGACCCAACGTTTGTTGCATTCAATCTTAGAGATGATCACTAGCGTTAAAAACAGCTTGTCTGGTTGGTCGTTTCAACTGCTGCAATGCAAAATCAATTCTATTACATTCCAATACAATTCACTCCATTTGAGATAATGAAAGTTACTGCGATCTAAAATCTGCTGAGCATCTGCAATCAATTAGTGATGGATTGCTCTGTCAGGTTTGTGGCTGCATTCAAATGGAAAAATATCGGCCACATACAGCTGGCACTAGCGATCACCTGCACAATATCATGAGCAATACATTGTGTAAAGCTCTCCTTTGGGTGTGTTTACACGATACAATCATTGTATGTCTGGTTGTTGACGGAAGCAAATTTGTGCAGATACAATATAATATCTTTCCTTTTGTACACAGCCACATATCTGGCAGTGCGCAATTAATTGCTCAAAAGTCATAGGTCATTTGCAGTCTGCTTTTCAGTGATATTTGCACAACTGTTGCAATGAATTTGTAGTGTAGCCAATGAGGCAAATTTTCACTGACGCAAATGTTTTAGTGAACGACTATTAGAAGTAGGATACACTGTCCTATTTGAGATTGGACATCCAATGTCAGATCCTATTGAGCTCTATGGGTCCATTGCTTACTAAGGCCAGTTTCACACGTCAGTGGCTCTGGTACGTGAGGTGACAGTTTCCTCACGTACCGGAGACACTGACACACGTAGACTCATAAAAATCAATGCATCTGTTCAGATGTCATTGATTTTTTGCGGACCGTGTCTCCGTGTGCCAAACACGGAGACATATCAGTGTTCGTGGGAGCGCACGTATTACACGGACCCATTAAAGTCAATGGGTCCGTGTAAAACACGGACCTCATACGGACATTCTCCATCTGGGGTTCGTGTGCATGCAGGAGACAGTGCTACAGTAAGCGCTGTCCCCCCACATGGTGCTGAAGCCGCGATTCATATGTTCCCTGCAGCAGCGTTTGCTGCAGAGAAAATATGAATAATAGTGTTCAAAATAAAGATCTATGTGTCCGCCGCCCTCCCACCCCCTGTGCGCCCCCCCCCGCTGTTCAGAAAATACTCACCCGCTCCCACGTTGGCTGTCACTCCTTCCTCTCTGCCCCGCGCCTTCTACTGTATGCGGTCACGTGGGGACACTCATTTACAATCATGAATAGTCGGCTCCGCCCCTATGGGAGGTGGAGCCACATATTCATGACTGTAAATGATCAGCCCCACGTGACCGCATACAGGAGAAGATGGGGCCAGACCAGGAAGGAGCGACAGCCAACGAGGGAGTGGGTGAGTATTTTCTGAACAGCGGGGGGGGGGGGGGCGCACAGGGGGTGGGGGGGCGGCAGACACATAGATCTTTATTTTAAACACTATTATTCATATTTTCTCTGCAGCAAACGCTGCTGCAGGGAACATATGAATCGCGGCTTCAGCACGATGCAGGGTACCACACGCGTGGGTACCACACGTTCCGTGTGGTACCCACTCGCCATACGGGCAGCACACGTGTGCCGCACGTATGGCCTACGTGAGTTCCCAGGCACACGGACACGGATAACTCCGGTAACGATTTATTCCGGTACCGGAATTATCTGGACGTGTGGGACAGCCCTAAATTAGCATCCAATTCAACTATCTGACAGTCTGATCTGATTTTTAAAGATCAGACCTGTCGGACTTTAATGTGAGATTGAATGTTGATCCATAGGAATCAATGGCTCCAACATCAAAATTGGATAGGGTACAATTAGATGCCATCAGTAGCATCTGACATTGGATCTGACTTTGGATGTTGGATCTCATGTCAGACAGTGTGTGCTAGGTCTTATTTGGCTGCTAGTGATTGTCGCAGCGCTAAAACTGAACTATTGGTTGTGTAGTCACAACAGCCACTATAGCTAGTGATGGATTTGTCTAAGGTCATGTTCACACTTGTCGGATTACAGACTGATTCTTCTGTCAGAATTTTCAGTAGGATTTTTCAGTTCCGTAGGCTTAATCTGAATTAACCCATAGGCAGCAATGTAAAACAGTCAAATCCCTGTGCACACTTGCTAGGGGAATTTTCTGACCGGATTCGTCCGGATTTTTCACTCCGCTGCATGTTGTTGTTCTCGTCGGATCCATGTCGGAGCTCCGATGGGGGCAATGCATTGTAAAAAAACCCGCTCCTAAATTCCGCCGGTAAATCCGATGCCAAAAGCAGTGGATCGGATTTATCGGCAGAATTTCAGCGCCCAATCCGACGGAAGAATCAGTCTGTAATCCGACAAGTGTGAACATAGCCTAATATCATAGTGTCTAAACCCATCTGTAGGCTGGGCTTACATGCCTAAATAATTGTGCTATCATTATAATGATTAAATAATTATTAATTCAGAGCTATGATTGCAGTGAAATCTTGTACATATTGTTCAATTTGTACATGGCCACAAACCTGGCACTGAACAATTTTTCACTGAAAATCGTGTGTTGTCCTGCAGTCTATGCATGACTAACAACTTTTGGAGATAAATCGTTCAATGCCAGGTTTGTGGCCATGTACAAATGGAACAATATGTCCCCGATCTAATGAACAATGATTGCACAATCATTGAAGAGTGTAAACCTTATGTCTGTTATTTGACAGCATTTTGTTTCTGAAAACATGTTGCTAAAGGGATGCATTATCATTATTACTGTACAGAATGCCACGCAAAGGGAAACGATCTGAAGCTCAAAAAAAACGCTTGCAAAGAATCAATATTTCTGCTTGTGAAAAGTCTGGTAAGCTGCCACTTGGTCATAGCATAGAAGAGAAGAAGCAGTTAGAAATTGTGTGTGATGCTGCTGAATTACAAAAAGAACAGGTCAAAAGCGTTACTTCTGTACAAGCGTCTCATAGTCAGGGCGATTACAGGTATACAGAATTTTCCAGAAACAAACAGTGCACATGTAATTCCCTAATTTTGCTCATTGCCCTTAATGAGAACTCAAAGTTATCAAGTAATGATCTTGATTATATTTTGAAAGAGGGTGACTTGTTGTATACAAGCACAAAGCAAAAGCTAATTACTGAAGGCAAGTTTGTGCATGACTTTTTAGCTCATGATGAGCTTCCAGACACTGTTGTGTACAATATGCATACATACAGTGTTATTAAATTTCCCTCACAGTATGGATATTTAAGGAAGCGGGGACCTGATGGTGCGCCAGACTTTTTGGAACTTTCTGAAAGATTACAGTGTCTGTCTTCAGATATAAAATATGCACTACTCACAATGAGCAGTCTGACTATTGCTGTGTTCTGCAATAGTTTAGGCCACTTTGGTTTTTTCGATCCTCACTGTAGGTCTCCTGAAGGATTGTTCTCTGACACAGGTACTGCTGTAATGGTGACTTTTGAATATCTGAATGACATGATTGAAAGACTGCTTTTATTTCATGCAATGCTACCAACACCTGATGACTGCATTTATGAGTTTATGCCAGTTATGTTTATCTGTACAATGGACAGTCAGCAGGCAAACAGTTCTTCTAATATACAATCTGCAGTGAGCGAAAAGAATGCACCAGTCGACGAATGTGGTACTTCAAATTTAAACACATTAAACATGCTAAAGCGTAACAAAAATAGAAGACGCAGAATAGTAATAGCAAATAAACAAAAGAAAATGTACCATAAAGAGGTCATCAAATTGAGAAATCATATTTATTATGAAAAAAATAAGACAAACATGTTAAAGAACCAAAAAGACAAGTATTTAAATTATTCTCATTTTAGAATGAAACAAAAAGCATTTATTACAGATCGATATTCCCGTGATGCGCACTACAGGATGAAGCAACAATTATATGTCAAGTTGCATTATTCTAGGGATGCAGATTACAGACTGAGGAAAAAATCATGTGCAAATGTACGTTATGCTCATGATCCAGAGTACAGACTGAGGCAAAAATCATATGTAAATGTACGTTATGCCCATGATCCAGATTACAGACTGAGGAAAAAATCATATGTAAATGTACGTTATGCCTGTGATGCAGACTACAGATTTAAACGGATAGCATACATGAAGAAACGTTATCTCAATTACCCTGAATTTCAAAGAAAACGGAAAAACTACATGCGACAGTATGCATCAGACCTTCAAAACAAACAGAATAGGAAGCAACGTTTTGTAGAAAAATACAAAAATGAAACTTATTTCAGAATGTTTCATAAAATGTTATGTGCTTTCAGGATACAACAAAAATATAAGCAGTCTAAACTTCAACTAATTCGACAAAAAATGAAAGCAGTTAAATCAAATTCTGATGACAGGGTTAGTGCTATAATGCAACAAGCCATTGACGCCTTTCATATGGAAATACAGAGTGGACCAACTCACATCTGCACAAGCTGTCACAGAGCCCTGTTCCCCAAACAGGTGAAAGTGTGTAAACGTGAGAAATATAAAAAAAACACAGCCATGGTATCACATTGTCTTACAGGGAAATATGTTCATGTTTGTAGTGATGGCTATCAACATGTAGAACTATGTGCAGTACCTGAAAGGATGACAGAGTGGATTTGCCACAGCTGCCACGAAAACCTAATGACAGGAAATGTTCCTCCAATTGCAGTTTTTAATAAGTTACAACTGGCGCCAATTCCAGCTGAACTTGCTGACTTAAACATACTCGAAAGACACATAATAGCACTATATATACCATTTGCAAAAATAATCACTCTCCCTAAAGGGCAACAGAGAGCGATCCATGGTTCTGTTGTGTGTGTTCCATCAGAAGTGGAGACAACAGTCAATGCTTTACCGAGACCCATTAGTCAGTCTCAGTTGTTAAAAGTAAAACTAAAAAGACGACTTAATTACAAAGGACACTACCAATTCCAAACGTTAAATATGTGCAAAATACTAACTGCACTGCTTAAACTGAAAGAAGTACATTCAGAATACAAAAATATAGATATCATTCATGATAGCTGTCACTTTGATCAGCTATGTCATGACTTAACAAATGAAGATGATATAATAGAAAACATATCTGAAATTAGAGATGATATTCAACAAGCAATTGATTTAATGGAAACAGACAATTGGGATAACATTACAGTAAACGAAGAAGCAAGACCCAATAGCCAACTCCCAGAACCCTCAGAAGAAAACATTGATCAGGAGGACTTGCATGCTTCGGATCAAGAAACTAATGAACAGAATGGCGCTTGCTACTTTGATAGTTGTTTACAGCCATCTGATATTGCCCAAGAGCTTATAGCATTTGGTGAGGGTATCTTTTGTGTTGCACCATCAGAAGGAAAAAAGCCAGTGAGTTTTTTTAGAGTACCAAAACTAGAGGCTATGGCTTTTCCAGTTCAGTTCCCGACTGGTATTAACACCTTAGATCAAATGAACAGAATTAGGAATTTGACTCCGAGCAGGTACTTTAATGTACGTCTCCTTTCTGTCGACAATCGTTTTGCTATTGATTCAAATTATATTTTCTTTGCACAGTTTGTCACTGAAATGCATTTAGCAACATCCAGTATGTCCATTCAGCTCCGGAAAGGAAAACCTGTGACCAGAGATGGACGTAAAATCACAGTTCAAATGCTGAAAGATAAGAATGAAGTTGAAAGACTAGTAAGGAATAAAGATGCAACTAGATTTATGCAGCCATTGAGAGGCACTCCAGCTTATTGGGAGAAAACCTTGAGAGATCTTTTTGCTATGCTTCGTCAGTTGGGAACTCCAACTTTCTTCTGCACATTTAGTGCTGCAGAAATGAGATGGCCAGAAGTCATTCAAATAATAAAGGCGCAGCAAAATGAGCAAGTTAATTTTTCTGAGATGGACTGGGCCTCAAAATGTGAAGTTTTACATAGTAACCCTGTAACAACTATGCGTATTTTTGAAAAAAGAGTAGAAGCACTACTAAGACATCTACTCTTGTCACCCGCACAGCCTATTGGAGAGGTCATTGACTACTTTTATCGAGTGGAATACCAAGCTAGAGGATCTCCACATATACATCTTTTGGCTTGGTGTAAAGATGCACCTGAATTTGAGAAAGATCCCGATAAAAAAGTGTGTGAGTTCGTGGATAGATATATAACATGTCAGCTACCGGATCCTAATGCAGACCCAGATCTTTACAAAATTGTAACTGAAGTACAAACTCACAGCAAAACACATTCAAAGTCATGTAAGAAAGGAAAAAAACATTGTAGATTCGGATTTCCAAAGCCACCAGTAGAACATACTTATATAACGAGACCTGTTCCAGCACAGACTAGTGAAGAACAAGCAGCTGATTCAGACAGTGATCCATCTGTCATGTCCCTTGAAAAAGCAAAAAGGAGACTTAAACCCCTTTGGGATTTACTGCATAAACCTGAGGCTTCATCTGCAAGCATATCCCAACTACTTGCACAATGCAAATTAAGTCATGAGGAATACAAGTGTTGTATAAGTTTCCTAAACAGTTCTAGTGCGCTAATGATGAAACGACAGCCAAAGGATGCCTGGGTAAATAATTATAACAAGTATTTGTTAAGAGCATGGAATGCAAATATCGATATTCAGTATATATTAAATCCACACTCTTGTATAATGTATATTTTATCATACATTTCAAAAGGTGAACATGAGATGAGTCATTACCTTAAAAGAATTGTTGCCGACACAAGACAAGCTAACATATCTGATCGTGATGAAATGAAACAGATTATGCAGGCCTATTCTAAAAATCGAGAGGTCAGTATTCAAGAAGCCGTTGCCCGTGTATGCAGTCTGAAACTTAAATCCTGTTCTCGTCTTGTTGTATTCATACCCACTGATGACAATGCCTTAAAAATGAGTTTGCCTTTGAGGTCCTTAAATGATAAAAGTCCAGAATCAGAAAATGTTTGGATGTCAGGAATAACAGAAAAATATCAAAACAGGCCAGACACACCAGAGTTTGAAAACATGTGCATGGCAGAATTCGCTTCCACTTATAGAGTAGTCTATGGTAGGCAGAGAAAAAGCAGAAATGTCCTGTCCCTTCTAAATGGTATTGGATCCATTCAAAAACGAACACAAGGAAAACCTGCTGTCATTAGATATGCTCGATTTTCCCAGAAAAATTCTCCTGAGAAATTCTATGCCACAGTACTAAAACTATACCTACCCTACCGCTCACCTACACAGCTCAAACCAAAAGATTTCCCATCATACGAATCTTTCTTAGCTTGTGGAACTGTACAGCTTCCTGGAAGTAACTGTGTTCAGACCGTGTTTTCAATTGTCAAAAAAAATAGGGCACCGTACGAAAAATACAGTAAAACAGTCGAAAAGGCCATTGAAGAGCTTGAAAAAAATGGACCGATGGAGGATGCATGGGCGACACTTGCTCCAGAGTCTGAGCTTATTAGACTGGAGTGTATTTCAGAGCGTGAGGAGATAAACCCTGAGGAACTGAACGAATTAGATGATGTTCCTGAATACAGTAAAAGTCCCAAAAAGAAATGTACCACAGCAGCAACATTTGAAGGACCTGTTGCAAACCCTGCTGTGATGAAACAGATGTATCAGAATCTGAATCAAAGTCAGGCATCCATTTTCTATACAATACGTAAATGGTGCGTAAGACGTGTGTGCGGAGAAAATCCAGAACAGTTTTTTCTATTTGTGACTGGTGGAGCTGGTACTGGTAAATCACACCTCATTAAATGTATCTATTTAGAGGCATCAAAGATACTTCAGAGGCTTCCCAGGATTTCTGAGGAAACTGATATTTCCATGCCTACTGTCCTACTCTCAGCCTTCACTGGCACAGCAGCCTTTAACATTTCAGGCAAAACTTTACATTCCATTTTGAAATTACCAAGAAGTCTTAAACCACCATACCAGGGGTTGGGAAATTGTCTTGATGAACTGAGAGTAGCGCTGTCAAATGCTGAAATTATTATTATTGATGAGGTGTCCATGGTCTCCAAACCACTGTTTGCTTACATCAATTGGAGGCTACAAGACATTAAAGGTATCAAAAAACCTTTTGGAGGCATGTCTGTTCTAGCAGTGGGAGACTTCTACCAGTTGCCACCTCCAGGTAAAGCGAAACCTCTCTGTGTTTTTGAAGACCACATGCTTGATTTCTGGCAGGACCTCTTTCAGGTAGTTACCCTCACGGAAATAATGCGCCAAAAAGAGGATGTAGCGTTTGCCGAACTATTAAACAGAATTAGATTAAAAGGCAAGGAAGAGGCAATATCTGAAGTAGATAGAGCCTTACTTTCTCAGCAGTTTGTGACTCAAATTGAAGATTGTCCAAAGGACGTCCTTCATGTGTTTGCCAGAAATAAAGATGTAGATGAGCATAACGCAGCCATTATATCTGCTTTGCATTCTGTAGTGATAAACATCGATGCACATGACTATAAAAAAGATCTTAAAACAGGGCGGATGGAAAAGCAGAAAATACCTTTTGCAAGTCAAAAAGGGGATCTGCCAGAAAGGCTACAAGTTGCTGAGGGTGCACGTGTGATGCTGATTAGAAACATAGATGTGGAGGATGGACTAGTAAATGGTTCATTTGGAAAAATTGCTGCTATTGTTTCCCAATTAGAAGATGATAAAATAGTTGTAATGAAGCTTGGTGTTGAATTAGATAATCCAAATGCCGGACAGAAGAATCACAACAGGACATGCACACCAACAGGTAACTTGGTGTATATAGAGAGAATAGAAGAGCCCCTGAGCAAAAAAGGAGTTGTTCGTCACCAGTTTCCTATTAAACTTGCTTTTGCCTGCACAGTACATAAGGTGCAAGGCATGACTACAACTTCTGCAGTAGTTTCATTAAAGCATATTTTTGAACCAGGCATGGCATATGTTGCTCTCAGTAGAACAACTTCCCTTTCTGGACTACACATTTTTGACTTCAATGAAAATCAAATCTATGCTGATCCACAAATCACAAGATCTTTGGAAAACATGAAAATAGTAACAGTCAATAATGCTATGCCTTTACTCAATAGTCTTCAATGGCCAAGTTCTCCTTTTCTAACATTTATTCACCACAACGTGGAAGGACTGTCAGTCCACATTGATGATGTGAGAAGTCATCATGAAATGTGTCGTGCAGACATTTTATGTTTCACCGAAACTCATCTTTCAGGCCAATTTGTCAGTAATGACATAGAATTACAAAACTATCAAATGTTTAAAAGAAACAGGCAGGTTTCATATTCAACCTATTCTAATCTGTCTAATAAGAATGGCGGTGGAGTAGCCATCTATGTGAAAAATGACATTCAAGCAAGTCCAATGCAATATATGCAGAGCGTGACTGACCTTGAGTTCCTGGTTTTGAGAGTTGAGGCACCAATTCCATCTCTAATTTCAGTAATTTACAGGCCTCCAGATTACAGCACTAATCTGTTTTTGCCACAACTCTCTAACTTGTTGAATTCTTTAGAAATTATTCAACATGGTCCACTAATTATTTGTGGTGACTTCAATGAGGATCTATTGTCAGATAGAAAGAAGCCCATATTTGAAATGCTGCAGTCCAGAGGCTACAAACAGCTAATTACAGCAGCTACTACAGAGAAGAATACACTTCTAGATCATTTGTATATTTTCAGCCAGGAGTATTGTGCCGAATCTGGTGTACTCCAGACATATTACAGTTATCATAATCCTGTTTATTGTATTTTAACCTAATTTGCACTCCTGTAATCAATTGATCTCCTGCAGTACTGCTAGACATGTGGTTCTCCTCCCATTCCTTTCCCTGTGGAGGGTTAAATGGCAGGAGCTAAACTCAGGACAGGATGCAGGCAAGCACCTGATGTGTTGTGGATCTTTTCTCTTTTATGAGGGAAGCGCAGAGACTGGGAGTAAAAGTATGATTACAGTTTACTAACTAGTTGGCTGGGTTTTGACTTAATCTCCTCTCTATTCCACATGCACTCTAGCAATGTTATCTTTACTGAACTCAGGGCCAGGATGCAGACAAACACCTGTGCTGTGGATCTTTTCTCTTTTATGAGGGAATAGCAGAGACTGGGAGTGCAAGTATGATTACAGTTTACTAACTAGTTGGCTGGGTTTTGCCTTAAGGTACCGTCACACTAGGCGATATCGCCAGCGATCTGTGACGTTGCAGCGTCCTGTATAGCGATATCGCTATGTTTGGCACGCAGCAGCGATCTGGATCCTGCTGGGATATCGCTGGTTGCAGGGAGAGTGGACGAACTTTCTTTCGTCGCAACTCTCCCGCTGACACCGCTGGATCGCCGTGTGTGACGCCGATCCAGCGATGTCTTCACTGGTATCCATGGTAAACATCGGGTTACTAAGCGCAGGGCCGCGCTTAGAAACCCGATATTTACCATGGATACCATGGAAAAAGTAAAAAAAAAAAACACTACATACTCACCGTCTGTTGTCCGTCACGTCCCCTGGAGCTTGCCGTACTGACTGTCTCAGCGCCGTCCGGCCGTAAAGCAGAGCCCAGCGGTGAACCTGCAGTAACAGCGGTTCACCGCTGGGCACCGCTGTTACGGCCGGCCGGCGCTGAGACACAGTCAGTGCGGCAAGCGCCGAGGGACATGAAGGACGACAGAAGGTGCGTATGTAGTGGTTTTTTTTTTTTACATGGGGACTTCGGCATCGCTGAAGACAGTTTCAGCGATGCCGAAGTCGCTTGGTCGCTGGAGAGAGCTGTCTGTGTGACAGCTCCCCAGCGACCACACAGCAACTTACCAGCGATCACGTCGCTGGTCGCGATCGCTGGTAAGTTGCTCAGTGTAACGGCACCTTTAATCTCCTCTCTATTCCACATGCCCTCTAGCAATCTTATCTGTACTGAACTCAGGGCCAGGATGCAGACAAACACCTGTGCTGTGGATCTTTTCTTTTATGAGGGAAGAGCAGAGACTGGGAGTACAAGTATGATTACAGCTTACTAACTAGTTGACTGGGTTTTGGCTTAATCTCCTCTCTATTCCACATGCCCTCTAGCAATCTTATCTTTACTGAACTCAGGGCCAGGATGCAGACAAACACCTGTTCTGTGGATCTTTTCTCTTTTATGAGGGAAGAGCAGAGACTGGGAGTACAAGTATGATTACAGCTTACTAACTAGTTGACTGGGTTTTGGCTTAATCTCCTCTCTATTCCACATGCCCTCTAGCAATCTTATCTTTACTGAACTCAGGGCCAGGATGCAGACAAACACCTGTTCTGTGGATCTTTTCTCTTTTATGAGGGAAGAGCAGAGACTGGGAGTACAAGTATGATTACAGTTTACTAACTAGTTGGCTGGATTTTGGCTTAATCTCCTCTCTATTCCACATGCCCTCTAGCAATCTTATCTGTACTGAACTCAGGGCCAGGATGCAGACAAACACCTGTGTTGTGGATCTTTTCTCTTTTATGAGGGAAGCACAGAGACTGGGAGTAAAGCCCCCATTACACATAATGAGATCGTTAGCAAGATCGCTGCTAAGTCACCAGTTTTGTGATGCTACAGCGACCTCGGCAGCGATCTTGCTGTGTTTGACACCTAGTAGCGACCAGACCCCCGCTGTGAGATCGCTGATCGTGACGTAACGGCCTGGACCATTTTCTGATCATTCCTCTCCCGCAGGGCGGCATGCATCAGCGTGTTTGACGCCTAAGCAACGACCTCCACAGCGATTTCCTGGTGCGTGGCTCGTCTAACAGGTCGGCGTATGGGTCGTTACAACGACCCATATCGTTGCTGTGTCGCTGTGGACGTAGTTGTTTTTGACATCTCACCAGTGATCCCAATGATCATTTCGCGACGTTCCAGCGATCCTGGCCAGGTCAGATCGTTGTTGGGATCGCTGGAGAGTCGCTTAGTGTGATGGGACCTTTTAAAGTATGATTACAGCTTACTAACTAGTTGGCTGGGTTTTGGCTTAATCTCCTCTCTATTCCACATGCCCTCTAGCAATCTTATCTTTGCTGAACTCAGGGCCAGGATGTAGACAAACACCTGATGTGTTGTGATCCATGTCATGTCAAATCCATCACGGATCACCTTCTGATGGAGAGGGGCGCAAGTGGAAACGAAGCCTAACCCTGTACTGCTGAGTGGGGTATCTTGCCTCAGCAGTCCTTTTACGTTTACTTATACTGTTGTAGTTTATTTTGTCTTTACTAGTTCTGTATTTACCTGAGACTATATCAGGTATACAGCAGTCCTTTTAAGTTTATTTATACTGCTGTAGTTTATTTTGTCTTTAATAGTTCTCTATTTACCTGAGACTATATCAGGTATACAGAAGTCCTTTTAAGTTTACTTATACTGCTGTAGTTTATTTTGTCTTTACTAGTTCTCTATTTACCTGAGACTAGGGTTGAGCGAAACGGGTCGATCATTTTCAAAAGTCGCCGACTTTTGGCTAAGTCGGCGTCTCATGAAACCCGATCCGACCCCTGTGCTTGTCGGCCATGCGGTACGCGACTTTCGCGCCAAAGTCGCGTTTCAATGACGCGAAAAGCGCCATTTCTCAGCCAATGAAGGTGAACGCAGAGTGTGGGCAGCGTGATGACATAGATCCTGGTCCCCACCATCTTAGAGAAGGGCATTGCAGTGATTGGCTTGCTGTCTGCGGCGTCACAGGGGCTATAAAGGGGCGTTCCCGCCGACCGCCATCTTACTGCTGCTGATCTGAGCTTAGGGACAGGTTGCTGCCGCTTCATCAGAAGCAGGGAGAGCGTTAGGCAGGGTCCACTAACCACCAAACCGCTTGTGCTGCAGCGATTTCCACTGTCCAACACCACCTTCGGTGTGCAGGAACAGTGGAAGCTATTTTTTTTTTTTTTTCCCCTCAGCGCTGTAGCTCATTGGGCTGCCCTAGAAGGCTCCGTGATAGCTGTATTGCTGTGTGTACGCCACTGTGGAAACCAACTGCTTTTTTCAAAGCACATATCCTCTTGTTCCTTCCTTTCTGCACAGCTATCTTTTTTGTTTGTCCACACTTTTTATTTAATTTGTGCATCAGTCCACTCCTATTGCTGCCTGCCATACCTGGCTTACATTACTGCAGGGAGATAGTAATTGTAGGACAGTTTTTTTTTTTTTTTTGTTTTTTTTTTGTGGGAGATTAAGATTGGCATTTCTGCTACAGTGCCATCCCTGTGTGTGCCATCTCTCACTGAGTGGGCCATAGAAAGCCTATTTATTTTTTCCGTGATTTGTGTTCTAAAATCTACCTCAACACAGAAACACTACATCAATCAGTGGGAGAAAAATATTGGCCTCAGTCAGGGCTTGTGTGCCACTGCTGTGTGTGCGCTATCTCTCATTCAGTGGGCTATAGCAAGCCTATATTTTTTTTTTTTTTTTTTTTTAATATTATTTGGTTTCAAAAGTCTCCCTGAAAAAAAAAAAAAACCTAAAAAAACAGTGGGAGAGTAATATTGCCCTTTCAGCTTGTGTGCCAGTCTTGACTCCTGGGTGTGCCACCTCTCTCCCTCTCATTCAGTGGGCCATAGAAAGCCTATTTATTTTTTTTTTTAAATATTATTGGGTTTCTAAAGTCTCCCTGAAAAAAACAAAAAATACATAAAAAAACAGTGGGAGAGTAATATTGCCCTTTCAGCTTGTGTGCCAGTCTTGACTCCTGGGTGTGCCACCTCTCTCCCTTTCATTCAGTGGGCCATAGAAAGCCTATTTATTTTTTCCGTGATTTGTGTTCTAAATTCTACCTCAACACAAAAACACTACATCAATCAGTGGGAGAAAAATATTGGCCTCAGTCAGGGCTTGTGTGCCACTGCTGTGTGTGCTATCTCTCATTCAGTGGGCTATAGCAAGCCTATTTTTTTTTTTTTTTTTTTTTTTTTAATATTATTTGGTTTCTAAAGTCTCCCTGAAAAAAAAAAAAAACCTAAAAAAACAGTGGGAGAGTAATATTGCCCTTTCAGCTTGTGTGCCAGTCTTGACTCCTGGGTGTGCCACCTCTCTCCCTCTCATTCAGTGGGCCATAGAAAGCCTATTTATTTTTTTTTTTAAATATTATTGGGTTTCTAAAGTCTCCCTGAAAAAACAAAAAATACATAAAAAAACAGTGGGAGAGTAATATTGCCCTTTCAGCTTGTGTGCCAGTCTTGACTCCTGGGTGTGCCACCTCTCTCCCTTTCATTCAGTGGGCCATAGAAAGCCTATTTTTTTTTTTTTTTAATATTATTTGGTTTCTAATTCTCCCTGAAAAAAAAAAAAAAACCTAAAAAAACAGTGGGAGAGTAATATTGCCCTTTCAGCTTGTGTGCCAGTCTTGACTCCTGGGTGTGCCACCTCTCTCCCTCTCATTCAGTGGGCCATAGAAAGCCTTTTTTTTTTTTGTTTTTTTTAATATTATTTGGTTTCTAAAGTCTCCCTGAAAAAAACAAAAAAAACATAAAAAAACAGTGGGAGAGTAATATTGCCCTTTCAGCTTGTGTGCCAGTCTTGACTCCTGGGTGTGCCACCTCTCTCCCTTTCATTCAGTGGGCCATAGAAAGCCTATTTTTTTTTTTTTTAATATTATTTGGTTTCTAATTCTCCCTGAAAAAAAAAAAAAAACCTAAAAAAACAGTGGGAGAGTAATATTGCCCTTTCAGCTTGTGTGCCAGTCTTGACTCCTGGGTGTGCCACCTCTCTCCCTCTCATTCAGTGGGCCATAGAAAGCCTTTTTTTTTTTTGGTTTTTTTAATATTATTTGGTTTCTAAAGTCTCCCTGAAAAAAACAAAAAAAACATAAAAAACAGTGGGAGAGTAATATTGCCCTTTCAGCTTGTGCGCCAGTCTTGACTCCTGGTTGTGCCACCTCTCTCTCTCTAATTGTGGGCCATAGAAAGCCTTTTTTTTTTTTTTTTTTAATATTATTTGGTTTCTAAAGTCTCCCTGAGAAAAAAAAATAAATAAATTAGGTGGGAGATTAATATTGACATTAGTGCTTGAGTGACAGTCCTGCGTGTGTGTCATCTCTGTGATTTTGTGCCACAGAAAACAGAGTGTGTAACATTGTGCCTGATTTTCCTTGTGGTCTCACCAACCTGTTAAGGGATATTGAAATCATACTGAAGTTATAGCTCACCGTGTAAGTTGTTTGATAGCAACAAATAAAGTTACTTTGGTTAAGATTTTAAAACAATGAGGAAGTCTGGTGCAAGAGGTCGTCGTGGGCGTTCATTGTCAGCTGGTAATGATGGTAGTGGTAGTGGAGCATCAGGTGGTCGTGGGGATAAAAATATTCCACCTAAGTCTGGAGCTGTGGAGCCAGTTTCGTCGTCAGGCTACACAAGGCCTCGAACGCTCTCTTTTCTGGGAGTAGGAAAACCGCTTTTAAAGGCGGAGCAGCAACAGCAAGTTTTGGCTTACATTGCAGACTCAGCCTCTAGCTCTTTTGCCTCCTCTTCCGAAACTGGTAAATGTAAAAGCAGCGCGTCGCTTGTGGATGTTCACGGTCAGGGACAAGTCGCTTCCTTGTCCTCCTCAGCAAAAACTACAACAAGAGAGAAGGATGCAGCAGGCGACACAACGGGTCACTCCATGGAGCTCTTTACACATACCGTCCCTGGCTTAGAAAGTGAAACATTTAACAGGCCATGCCCATTACAAGTATATTCTGACATGGAGTGCACTGATGCACAGCCACAGCCAGAGTACTATGCTGCTCCTTTGACTCAGACCACCACATTGCCCTCTCAGGGTACAGATCCACAATCAGACCCTGATGAGACTATGTTGCCCCGCCACGAACGCTATACCACCGACCGACACAGTGACACAGACGAAGTTGCACACGAGCTCGAAGAGGAGGTAATAGATGACCCAGTTATTGACCCCGATTGGCAGCCATTGGGGGAACAGGGTGCAGGCGGCAGTAGTTCAGAAGCGGAGGTGGAGGAGGGGCCGCAGCAGGCATCAACATCGCAACAGGTTCCATCTGCCGGGCCCGTATCTGGACCAAAACGCGTGTCAAAGCCAAAACCTGTTGGAGCACAGCGTTGCCATCCGGTTAAAGCTCAGTCTGCAATCCCTGAAAAGGGATCAGAGTCTAGGAAGAGTGCAGTCTGGCATTTTTTTAAACAACATCCAACTGATCAGCGCAAAGTCATCTGTCAAAAATGTTCAACTAGCTTAAGCAGAGGTCAGAATCTGAAAAGTCTAAATACTAGTTGCATGCATAGACACTTAACCACCATGCATTCTCAAGCCTGGACTAACTACCAAACGTCCCTCAAGGTTGTAGCACCCTCGGCCAATGAAGCTAGTCAGCAACGCAACATCCCTTCCGTCACTGTAAGGCCACCATTTTCCGCACCACCGGCAGTATCTGTGCAGGTTTCTTTGCCAGCCAAAAGCAGTCAGGGTCAGGGAATCACCAGTTTTGTAGGAGGAAATATTGCATGTAGGGCACCGGCGGAAACAATACCGTCTCCAACCGTCTCTCAGTCTGCCATGTCCACCGGCACACCCGAAAGTTCCACGATCTACAGCTCTCCAGTCCAGCTCACCCTACATGAGACTCTGGTTAGAAAAAGGAAGTACTTATCCTCGCATCCGCGTACACAGGGTTTTAACGCCCACATAGCTAGACTAATCTCGTTAGAGATGATGCCCTACCGGTTAGTTGAAAGCGAAGCTTTCAAAGCCCTGATGGAGTACGCTGAACCACGATACGAGCTACCCAGTCGACACTTTTTTTCCAGAAAAGCCATCCCAGCCCTGCACCAGCATGTTAAACAGCGCATCGTCCATGCACTCAGGCAATCTGTGAGTACAAAGGTGCACCTGACTACAGATGCATGGACCAGTAGGCATGGCCAGGGACGTTATGTGTCCATCACGGCACACTGGGTGAATGTGGTGGATGCAGGGTCCACAGGCGACATCAATTTAGGGACAGTTGTGCCTAGCCCACGGTCTAGGAAACAGTTGGCTGTAGGCGTTCGCACCCCCTCCTCCTCCTCCTCGTCCTCCTGCAGAAGCTACAGCTCTTCCACAGAACGCAGTCGGCCAACCACTCCATCGGCAGATGACACTGTTGCACACCAGTTGTCCCATTATGGGCCAGCTACTGCCAAGCGTCAGCAGGCTGTATTGGCTATGAAGTGTTTGGGCGACAACAGACACACCGCGGAAGTTCTGTCCGAGTTCTTGCAACAAGAAACGCAGTCGTGGCTGGGCACAGTAGATCTTGAGGCAGGCAAGGTAGTGAGTGATAACGGAAGGAATTTCATGGCTGCCATCTCCCTTTCCCAACTGAAACACATTCCTTGCCTGGCTCACACCTTAAACCTGGTGGTGCAGTGCTTATTGAAAACTTATCCTGGGTTCTCCGACCTGCTCCTCAAAGTGCGTGCACTTTGCTCACATATCCGACGTTCGCCTGTACACGCCAGCCGTATGCAAACCTATCAGCGGTCTTTGAACCTTCCCCAGCATCGCCTAATCATAGACGTTGCAACAAGGTGGAACTCAACACTGCACATGCTTCAGAGACTGTGCGAACAGAGGCGTGCTGTTATTTATTTGTGGGAGGATACACGGGCAGGCAGTAGGATGGCAGACATGGAGTTGTCAGGTGTGCAGTGGTCGAAGATACAAGACATGTGTCAAGTCCTTCAGTGTTTTGAGGAATGCACACGGCTGGTTAGTGCAGACAACGCCGTAATAAGCATGAGCATCCCCCTAATGCGTCTGCTGATGCAAAGTTTGACGCACATAAAGGAGCAGGCGTCTGCACCAGAGGAAGAGGGAAGCCTTGATGACAGTCAGCCATTGTCTGGTCAGGGCAGTGTACAGGACGAGGTAGCGGGCGAAGAGGAGGTGGAGGACGAGGAGGATGATGGGGATGAGTATATTTTTAATGCGGAAACTTTCACGGGGGCACAGGAAATTGGTTGCGTGTCACGGCCGGGTTCTGGTTTTTTGAGGGACACAAGTGACGTAGATTTGCCTGCAACTGCCCCTCAACCAATCACAACCGGAGATTTGACAACTGGAACTTTGGCCCACATGGCGGATTATGCCTTACGTATCCTAAAAAGGGACACACGCATTACGAAAATGATGAACGATGACGATTACTGGTTGGCCTGCCTCCTTGATCCACGCTATAAAGGCAAATTGCAAAATATTATGCCACATGAGAACTTGGAACTAATATTAGCAACCAAACAATCAACTCTTGTTGACCGTTTGCTTCAGGCATTCCCAGCACACAGCGCACGTGATCGTTCTCACACGAGCTCCAGGGGGCAGCAGACTAGGAGTGTTAGGGGTGCACACATCAGAAGTGGCGTTGGACAGAGGGGTTTTCTGACCAGGTTGTGGAGTGATTTTGCTATGACCGCAGACAGGACAGGTACTGCTGCATCAATTGAAAGTGACAGGAGACAACATTTGTCCAGTATGGTTACTAACTATTTTTCATCCCTTATCGATGTTCTCCCTCAACCGTCATTCCCATTTGATTACTGGGCCTCCAAATTAGACACCTGGCCAGAATTGGCAGAATATGCATTGCAGGAGCTTGCTTGCCCGGCAGCAAGTGTCCTATCAGAAAGAGTATTCAGTGCTGCAGGGTCAATATTAACCGAAAAAAGGACTCGTCTGGCTACCCAAAATGTTGACGATCTAACATTCATTAAAATGAACCACAACTGGATTTCAAAATCTTTTGCCCCACCTTGCCCGGCCGACACCTAGCTTTCCTATGAAAAGCTCTTGCCTGTGAATTACTTTTCTAATGTCTAATTTGCTGCTGCAGATTGTACAGCATACGACATGTTTACACCTCCCTAAATGGCCAAACTCCCCACACGGGGCCGTGGTATCGCGACTTGGCGCAAGCACCCGTGAGACTGCTGTTTGTCTGAAGAGGTGGGTGTGCTCGCTTTTGGTTGACGGCATTGCTACTGGGTCCCTCATAGTACAATGTAGTGTCTCTGGCGGTGGTGGTGCGCACCCAACGTCAGACACACCGTTGTAACATGAGTGGCCCTGGGGCGGTCCCGCCGGCCTCAAGAGAGTTCCCCCCTACCCCAGCTCAAACTGGGCTCTACTACGTGCAAAATTATGTCGCACAGCTCCACCAATCTTTAGTCTATTCGCTGACATCATTCAATGTCTGGCACTGACAATACAAATTTGTAGACATCTATGATGCAACTTAAAGTAGTCTGTGTCTGTGTCCTATATTGGCACCATTAAATAGTTACTGCCAAATTACTATGTCAGAAACACAGCAGATGAGCCCACCCCTGTACCTAAGTATGCCATCTTTTTTTTTGTTTTGGTTGTTTTGCGAGACATTAACATCTATTTATATTTTGGGAGTACTGGGACAGACACTCCTTGCACTACTCCTCCACTCAGCACCAAGCTGCCTGCCCGTGTATCCATGTAACCGCTGTAAAACTGCCATGAGCCTATTGTTTGTTATTTTAGGCCTTTGATAGCCTGTCTGCGGTCCCTACTCCTCCACTGACCACCAAGCTGCCTGCCCGTGTATCCATGTAACCGCTGTAAAACTGCCATGAGCCTATTGTTTGTTATTTTAGGCCTTTGAAGCCTTTCTGCGCTCCCTCCTTCCACTAGTCCTCCACTGACCAGACCACTGCTGCCCGTGTACCCCTGGAACCAATTTTAAAGTGCCTACAGCCAGCCCATTTTATTGTGTTAGGCCTTCGAAGCCTGTCTGCGGTCCATACTTCCACTAGTCCTCCACTGACCAGACCACTGCTGCCCGTGTACCCCTGGAACCAATTTTAAAGTGCCTACAGCCAGCCCATTTTATTGTGTTAGGCCTTCGAAGCCTGTCTGCGGTCCATACTTCCACTAGGCCTCCACTGACCAGACCACTGCTGCCCGTGTACCCCTGGAACCAATTTTAAAGTGCCTACAGCCAGCCCATTTTATTGTGTTAGGCCTTCGAAGCCTGTCTGCGGTCCATACTTCCACTAGGCCTCCACTGACCAGACCACTGCTGCCCGTGTACCCCTGGAACCAATTTTAAAGTGCCTACAGCCAGCCCATTTTATTGTGTTAGGCCTTCGAAGCCTGTCTGCGGTCCCTCCTTCCACTAGGCCTCCACTGACCAGACCACTGCTGCCCGTGTACCCCTGGAACCAATTTTAAAGTGCCTACAGCCAGCCCATTTTATTGTGTTAGGCCTTCGAAGCCTGTCTGCGGTCCATACTTTAAATACTCCTCCACTCACCACCAAGCTGCCTGCCCGTGTATCCATGTAACCGCTGTAAAACTGCCATGAGCCTATTGTTTGTTATGTTAGGCCTTTGATAGCCTGTCTGCGGTCCCTACTTTAAATACTCCTCCACTCACCACCACCAAGCTGCCTGCCCGTGTATCCATGTAACCGCTGTAAAACTGCCATGAGCCTATTGTTTGTTATGTTAGGCCTTTGATAGCCTGTCTGCGGTCCTTACTTTAAATACTCCTCCACTCACCACCTAGCTGCCTGTGTATCCATGTAACCGATGTAAAACTGCCATGACTGCCTACTGTTTGTTATTTTAGGCCTTTGATAGCCTGTCTGCGGCCCCTACTTGCAATACTCCTCCACTGACCACAATGCTGCCTGGAGTGCCTGCCTGTGTATCCATGTAACCGATGTAAAACTGCCATGACTGCCTACTGTTTGTTATTTTAGGCCTTTGATAGCCTGTCTGCGGCCCCTACTTGCAATACTCCTCCACTGAGCACAATGCTGCCTGGAGTGCCTGCCTGTGTATCCATGTAACCGATGTAAAACTGCCATGACTGCCTACTGTTTGTTATTTTAGGCCTTTGATAGCCTGTCTGCAGCCCCTACTTGCAATACTCCTCCACTGACCACACCAATGCTGCCCGTGTACCCCTGGAACCTATTTAAAAGTTCATAGAGCCTAGTTATATATTTTATTTACTATTAATAAGGCCATGATGGACTACGCTGTACCACGCTACAAGCTAACCAGTCGACACTTCTTTTGCGAGAAAAGCCATCCCAACCCTCCACCAGCATGTAGAAGACCGCATTGTCCATGCACTCTGGCAATCTGTGAGTACAAAGGTGCACCTGACAACAGACGCATGGACCTGTAGGCATGGCCACGGAAGATTACGTGTCCATTACGGCGCAATGGGTTAATGTGGTGGATGCATGGTCCACAGGGGACAGCCTACTAAGTCTGTCTGCAGTCCCTAATTCAAATTGTCCTCCACTGTCTAAATCGGAACTTCCACCTTCTGGCTTTCGGCCTATAGTATCAGAAATTAAACTGCATTTGGCCTTCAACTTTGGTTAGGGCCTACTAACGGCTTCTGCCCCTCCCTGGTGTTGTCCTCAACTAAATAAAGCTGAGCTTCAACCTTCCGGCTCTCATTATGTGGTTTTAAAAAAAAAAATGGTGGTTAGGGCCTACTAACGGCTTCTGCCCCTCCCTGGTGTTGTCCTCAACTAAATAAAGCTGAGCTTCAACCTTCCGGCTCTCATTAAGTGGTTTTTAAAAAAAAATGGTGGTTAGGGCCTACTAACGGCTTCTGCCCCTCCCTGGTGTTGTCCTCAACTAAATAAAGCTGAGCTTCAACCTTCCGGCTCTCATTATGTGGTTTAAAAAAAAAAAATGGTGGTTAGGGCCTACTAACGGCTTCTGCCCCTCCCTGGTGTTGTCCTCAACTAAATAAAGCTGAGCTTCAACCTTCCGGCTCTCATTAAGTGGTTTTAAAAAAAAAATGGTGGTTAGGGCCTACTAACGGCTTCTGCCCCTCCCTGGTGTTGTCCTCAACTAAATAAAGCTGAGCTTCAACCTTCCGGCTCTCATTAAGTGGTTTTAAAAAAAAAAAAAATGGTGGTTAGGGCCTACTAACGGCTTCTGCCCCTCCCTGGTGTTGTCCTCAACTAAATAAAGCTGAGCTTCAACCTTCCGGCTCTCATTAAGTGGTTTTAAAAAAAAAAAAAATGGTGGTTAGGGCCTACTAACGGCTTCTGCCCCTCCCTGGTGTTGTCCTCAACTAAATAAAGCTGAGCTTCAACCTTCCGGCTCTCATTATGTGGTTTAAAAAAAAAAAATGGTGGTTAGGGCCTACTAACGGCTTCTGCCCCTCCCTGGTGTTGTCCTCAACTAAATAAAGCTGAGCTTCAACCTTCCGGCTCTCATTAAGTGGTTTTAAAAAAAAAATGGTGGTTAGGGCCTACTAACGGCTTCTGCCCCTCCCTGGTGTTGTCCTCAACTAAATAAAGCTGAGCTTCAACCTTCCGGCTCTCATTAAGTGGTTTTAAAAAAAAAAAAAATGGTGGTTAGGGCCTACTAACGGCTTCTGCCCCTCCCTGGTGTTGTCCTCAACTAAATAAAGCTGAGCTTCAACCTTCCGGCTCTCATTAAGTGGTTTTAAAAAAAAAATGGTGGTTAGGGCCTACTAACGGCTTCTGCCCCTCCCTGGTGTTGTCCTCAACTAAATAAAGCTGAGCTTCAACCTTCCGGCTCTCATTAAGTGGTTTTTAAAAAACAAAATGGTGGTTAGGGCCTACTAACGGCTTCTGCCCCTCCCTGGTGTTGCCCTCAACTAAATAAAGCTGAGCTTCAACCTTCTGCTCCAAATTACCATTTTAAAAAATGCAATAGGCTTTTCCGGCCTACTAAAGGTGTCTGTCTGTGTGCCCCTGCCTGGTGTTGTCCTCAACTGAATAAAGCTGAGCTTCAACCTTCCAGCTCTCATTAAGTGGTTTTTAAAAAACAAAATGGTGGTTAGGGCCTACTAACGGCTTCTGCCCCTCCCTGGTGTTGCCCTCAACTAAATAAAGCTGAGCTTCAACCTTCTGCTCCAAATTACCATTTTAAAAAATGCAATAGGCTTTTCCGGCCTACTAAAGGTGTCTGTCTGTGTGCCCCTGCCTGGTGTTGTCCTCAACTGAATAAAGCTGAGCTTCAACCTTCCGGCTCTCATTAAGTGGTTTTTAAAAAACAAAATGGTGGTTAGGGCCTACTAACGGCTTCTGCCCCTCCCTGGTGTTGCCCTCAACTAAATAAAGCTGAGCTTCAACCTTCTGCTCCAAATTACCATTTTAAAAAATGCAATAGGCTTTTCCGGCCTACTAAAGGTGTCTGCCCCTCCCTGGTGTTGTCCTCAACTGAACAAAGCTGAGCTTCCACATTCTGGCTTTCGCCCTATACTATCAGATATTAAACTGCATTTGGCCTACTAGTGTGGTTAGGCCCTTGAAACAGTGTCTGCTGCTCTTGGGTTTGCTACTCCACTGAACAAAGCAATGCCGCCTGTTTAGTCCTGTTACCAATTTTGAACTGCATGTAGCCTACTTTATTCTTTGGCCCTATATCTGTTTCCTCCTCATCCTGCCCATTGCCCAGCCACTGCTAAATGAGTCTGCTGGTACATTGACCTAGACCACTACATTCCCCTTGTACTCTACACAGCCAGAATCTGTCCCTGCTGAAAGTAAGGTTCCCCTTCCCGCATGTTATACCACCTTACACAGGGACAAAGAGGAAGGTGCAGATGAAAGTGCAGGTTCCTTCATCAGGTGGGGGGGCATACTCGTTGGCGACGTCACTGGCACAGGGCCCCTCAGAGTACGCAAAAGTGTCGCTGCTGGTGGGAGGCGCCCCCGCCATGCAAACACACCGCCGTACTTTGAGGGGCCCTGTGCCAGTGGCAATGCGAACGAGTGGGCCCCCCCTGCTTGCTCAGGATCACAGCACTTGCAACTTTTAAATACTTACCTTTCCCTGCAACACCGCCGTGACGTAGTCCGCATTTCCTGGGCCCACGAAAAACTTGAGCCAGCCCTACTCCCCCCACAACTTTCCCCCAATTCCCTATGCCCAACTATTATTATACAGTTAATTAAGATTGGCAAGCTTCAGAAACAAGAATGGATGTTTTTGGCATTAAAATGGGCACTGTAGGTGTTTTCCTGGCCTCCACTCACTGCCGACTATGCTTCCCCATTGACTTGCATTGGGTTTCGTGTTTCGGTCGATCCCCGATTTTTAGCGATAATCGGCCGACTGCACTCGACTCGACTCTGGACAAAATCGGGTTTCCCAAAACCCTACTCGATCTTAAAAAAATGAAAGTCGCTCAACCCTACCTGAGACTATATCAGGTATACAGCAGTCCTTTTAAGTTTACTTATACTGCTGTAGTTTATTTTGTCTTTACTAGTTCTCTATTTACCTGAGACTATATCAGGTATACAGCAGTCCTTTTTTCGTGTATTTGACTCAGGACCCAGTGGAATATGGGTTTTATTATTATTTTTTTTAGTTTTACAAGTAAGGTATGGATTCTTTTCTGTGAGTAACAATATTATGTTATAAATAACTACATTTTACAGAATAGTTGTTGATCCAGGGATTTAATCTGACTGCCATATTTGGAGTCGGGAAGGAATTTTTTCCCTATGTGGAAAATTGGCTGCTACCTCATGGGGTTTTTTGCCTTCCTTTGGATCAACACTGCAGGATAGGTACACTAAAATAGGCTGAACTGGATGGACACAGGGCGTTCTTCAGCATAAGGGGTCAAAATAAGAGTGTGTGCAAATTTGTAGGTAAAAATCGAATGCGGGGAGGCAATCTGTGGGGACCTAGCCAAGATTGGGAGAAGATTTATCCCCGGTATGTGACATCTAGGGAGACGCGGTATCCCTGGTATGGAACATATAATATACATATGTATGAAGCTGAGTTATGGCTCCTACACACGTGTTTTATTAGTGCGAATTTGCACTAAAAAAATGCACCCCATTGATTTCAATGGGTTTACACACACTAGAGATGGGGGGGGGGGCTAGAGAGGAAACAGAGCAGACATATTTTGGTCAGTCAAGTGGGGAACATGTTAACAATCTTTCACCCATCTCTATTACACGTCTATCACCCAAATTTATTATACATGTCATTGCCCACCTGTCACACATATCTCTCAAGTCTTCTCGTGTCAATTGTTTGCATGCCTGAAGAAATGCTTCACACTTCTATCAGACACATATCGCAAGCACGCATCGCAGGCGTGCATCACAAGCATGCACACGATATATGCAGCGCAAGCATGCTCAGGATATATGCAGAGCAAACATGTACTGAAGGCATGGGGTGCAAGTGTTTGGACAGAAGGCAGGAAAGTCCGAGCACCCTCACATTAAGTGTATACCGCGACATGCACAGAATCTCCCCTGTATAGCCATTATTATTCCCTTCCTTGCACTTGGTTTTATTGTTATCAATAAAGTATATATTTTTGTATCATACTTTGTTAGACCATGTATCATCCTTTGTTCGGCGTTAGTGACATGCACAGAAGGCAGGAAAGTGCAAGTTGCGTGCACCCCATACACCTTATGTGTGAAGCACAAACATGCACTTGCATGCAAGCACAAGCATGTATCTAATGCATGTAATTGCGGCACCTATATCGTGCATATATCACACTGTACTTCTATGATGTAGTGGCATTTACTGAAGGCATGCATGCCACTTGCATGAGATAGTTTTATTGCAAGCGGACGGCTTGCATCTCCACTAGTTGGGTTCTCTGGCTAGCATGGGGAACTGACTCTTCTTTCAAAGAACCTGCACCTATCATCACCACACTTGGGGAAGGGGTTATAACTGATTTGCTTTGCAGGATCACGTGTGGCATATGTGGGCATGCATCACCACTAGTCGTGTTCTCTGGCTAGCATGGGCTACTACTGACGCTTCTTTCATAAAGTTTTCGATTCTGTCGGCTCCATTTCGGGGTCCGTCTCTTTGCAGTTTTCTGTATAGAAGACGGACACCCAAGAGGACAACCGAGATGGCGCCTACACATGGCGGAAGACAAAACGTGTAAGAACCTGAACTGATCATCACTTTAGATTGTAAGCTTTTAGGAGCGGGGTTAGCGCTAGGTAGGAGGATAGATATGATGCAGGGTGATGAAGGCTCCATTATGCTTCGTTTCTCTGTTAGCTTCGTCTCAATATTCGCCTCTTTGTAGTTTCCTGTAGCTGGACACCCACAGGGCAGAAAAACGAAACATGACAGACCCTGAACCGACCGCCATATTTGGGGTCAGGAAGGAATTTTCTTTCCCCCCTGAGACTCGGATCTCCGGGGGTTTTCTTCGCCTTTCTCTGTATCATCGAGTTGTGTCTCTTCTGTCTTACAATAGGAGGACGATTTGTCTCCCGGAGCTCAGGCTCCACAGGGGTCCTGATACTAGAGACGCAGCTCCTGTCCTATAATACACGCCATTATTAATGGCTCCTCTGCTAAATGCAAATAAAAGGAGTAAAATGTAAAAAAAAAAAAAATAATAATTTTTTGCAATCAAACTTTTTTTTTTTATTCGCAAAGCCAAATGTACATATGCTACTCTAAATTTTGACCACCCTAGCTTAGATAGTCTCCCCTTTTATTTTTTTTAGTTAGTTAGGACTCGCAAGAAGATGAGGAGCCTTGACGTGGCTTGCGAGCTTACGTATTGCTGCACAAATTTTCAGCTACTTTTTTTTTTTTAAGAGTTGCATTTTGCATAAATTACGTTTTTAAAAACTGAAATTTGGGCAGAATACTAACCAAGACCTCATATACAATCATTGTGGTACAAAAAAGTAGACAAACAAATGAATGTGAGAATTTTGCATGGTGGGCTTTACACAATACAATATTGGTTGCAATATCATCTGCTAGCAGATAGAGATGAGCAAATGATTGCTTGGTGCCCGGTTCTCGACCAAGTTTAAGCTTAGAGAAATCTGATTGCTAGATCTTTGGTAGCCGCTTTTGGCAGACGATATTGCTAGTGATCTTGACTAGGGATGAGCCGAAACCGTCTTTTTGCCGTTAGTTGGAACCATTTCCAAATACTAACTTTTTTTTGTACGAATCTGAATACTAATACACACGAATACGAACATACGCAATAGGGGAAAAAGTTCGTATATACTGTACGTATGCATATTCGCTAATATGCGTACATATATTCGCTAATATGCGTACACATATTCTCTCATATACGTACGCATATTGTCTTATGTGTACGCATATGCATATGCATAGCGGCATAGGCGGTGGAGTCAATGGGTTACGAGCAGGGACTCCAGAGCTCCGGAAGAGTCCCTGCTCTTAACCCATTGACTCCACTGATGCCGGGACCTGCTCTTTCGCTGTCATCTCACATGCTGCTGATGCCGGGACCTGCTACTCCGATGCTGTGGGACCTGCCGATGATGATGATGCCGGGACCTGCCGATGGTGCTGATGCCGAGACCTTCCCGATGGTGCTGATGTTGGGACATGCCGATGATGCTGGGACCTGCCGATGGTGATGAGGCCAGGACCTGCCCATGGTGATGATGCCGGGAGCTGCTGATGGTGCTGATGCCGGGACCTGTGAATGGTGCTGATCCTGGAAACCTGCTCTGCTGACCCCACGCCGCCGACAGGTAAGATGACAGAAAAAAAAAAAATTTGGGGGAACGAACTTTCAGCGTGTGTTCGTATGCACCAAAAGTGAATACAAACACACAAGATTCGCTACTAATAACGAACCTCAGGGAACGGTTCAGCTCAACCCTAATCTTGACACATTTAAACTTCACCTTATATGTTCTGGGGATCTTCCACATGTTGGCCGATGTCAGATCTGCAATTTCCATTTTTAATTTGCTCTTACATTTTCTGAAGATCAAAAAATGGGCCCTAGGAGGCGCAAGTGGCCTCAGCAGGTCCCCAGGGGTTAAGCTCAACCCTGAGGGGCTACAACTACCAAACCAGCGCCTGAGGGGCACCCAAGTGTGAAAGTCTTGCAGGGGCAGCCCGGGCACCATTCCAAAGCACTATCTGTAGTTCCTTCAGGAAATACCCATCTAGTTATAGTGCTTTGGAACAAAGCACTATACTGTTATTCCACCGTGGTAAACTTCTTCTTATTCTTATTATTCAGTCCGCACGTAATGCGGCCCGAACCGCTTCACTCACAGACTCCAGTGAGGTGTCATTTCGAAGCCAGCGTCCCCAAGAGGTGTGCTAAGTATTTTTCGTGTCGATCGGATTTGTAGTTTTGGCGCAATTTGCGTTTGAAAAAAGTGTTTCAATGCATTTCAATACGGAAATTTTACCATACGTTTATAATGGGCCTGATTTCTGAGGCAATTTCTAAAAATAACTGCCAACTGCCACCTGGCTGATTGGCTCATTGATATGCGCAGTCAGACTCAGTTACTATGCCAACGCCTACGAACTCTACCATGACAGTTTTGCCAGATAATATCAACTCTTAAAGTGACCCACCCACCAATCGGATCCCGAGGTGCGCAGCCCACCAAATTGGACCCCGAGTTGCCTCGCCCAACAAATCGGACCCAGAGTGGCCTCGCCCACCAAATCGGACCCGGAGTGGCGCCGCCCGCCAAATCGGACCCGGAGTGACTCCGCCCGCCAAATCAGACCCGGAGTGACTCCGCCCGCCAAATCGGACCCGGAGTGGCGCCGCCCGCCAAATCGGACCCGGAGTGGCGCCGCCCGCCAAATCGGACCCGGAGTGGCGCCGCCCGCCAAATCGGACCCGGAGTGGCGCCGCCCGCCAAATCGGACCCGGAGTGGCGCCGCCCGCCAAATCGGACCCGGAGTGGCGCCGCCCGCCAAATCGGACCCTGAGTGGCGCCGCCCGCCAAATCGGACCCGGAGTGGCCCGCCCACCAAATCGGACCCAGAGTGGCGCCGCCCGCCAAATCGGACCCGGAGTAACTCCGCCCGCCAAATCGGACCCGGAGTGGCGCCGCCCGCCAAATCGGACCCGGAGTGACGCCGCCCGCCAAATCGGACCCGGAGTGGCCCGCCCACCAAATCGGACCCGGAGTGGCGCCGCCCGCCAAATCGGACCCAGAGTAACTCCGCCCGCCAAATCGGACCCGGGGTGGCGCCGCCCGCCAAATCGGACCCGGAGTGGCGCCGCCCGCCAAATCGGACCCGGAGTGGCGCCGCCCGCCAAATCGGACCCGGAGTGGCGCCGCTCGCCAAATCGGACCCGGAGTGGTGCCGCCCGCCAAATCGGACCCGGAGTGGCGCCACCCGCCAAATCGGACCCGGAGTGGCGCCGCCTGCCAAATCGGACCCGGAGTGGCGCCGCCCGCCAAATCGGACCCGGAGTGGCCCGCCCACCAAATCGGACCCGGAGTGGCGCCGCCCGCCAAATCGGACCCAGAGTAACTCCGCCCGCCAAATCGGACCCGGAGTGGCGCCGCCCGCCAAATCGGACCCGGAATGACGCCGCCCACCAAATCGGACCTGGGGTGGCGCCGCCCGCCAAATCGGACCCGGGGTGGCGCCGCCCGCCAAATCGGACCCGGGGTGGCGCCGCCCGCCAAATCGGACCCGGAGTGGCGCCGCCCACCAAATCGGACCCGGAGTGGCACCGCCCGCCAAATCGGACCCGGAGTGGCGCCGCCCGCCAAATCGGACCCGGAGTGGCGCCGCCCGCCAAATCGGACCCGGAGTGGCGCCGCCCGCCAAATCGGACCCGGAGTGGCGCCGCCCGCTAAATCGGACCCGGAGTGGCGCCGCCCGCCAAATCGGACCCGGACTGGCGACGCCCGTCAAATCGGACCCGGAGTGGCGCCGCCCGCCAAATCGGACCCGGAGTGGCGCCGCCCGCCAAATCGGACCCGGAGTGGCGCCGCCCGCCAAATCGGACCCGGAGTGGCGCCGCCCGCCAAATCGGACCCGGAGTGGCGCCGCCCGCCAAATCGGACCCAGAGTGGCCCCACCCACCAAATCGGTTCCAGAGTGGCCCCACCCACCAAATCGGTTCCAGAGTGGCCCCACCCACCAAATCGGACCCAGAGTGGCCCCACCCACCAAATCGGTTCCAGAGTGGCCCCACCCACCAAATCGGTTCCAGAGTGGCCCCACCCACCAAATCAGCACCTGAGTAATGCAAACACCTCAGAATATCTCAAAACCTGAGGTAAAATACTGAGTGATGCGAACACTTCAGAATATCTCACGCCCTGAGTTGTCTACTTGTCCATAGGATTTTTGAGAATCGTGAAGTAAACCTCTGGGAGAGGTGAGCACCTCATAACTGGTTATGTTATGTTATGTACAGTAGATCTTTGGATGAGGCAAATGCCTCAGAGTGGGCCATATTGTGAGGTAACGCTCTGGGAGAGGAAAACGCCTCAGAGCTGCTAGTACCGTGAGGTAATTGTCTAGTTATTATAGTGCTTTGAAAAGCACTATCTTGTAATCTGAACGCTGCTAATTTATTATAGTGCTTTGAAAAAAACACTATTTTGATAATTCCTTGCTCTCAGTTCTACTGTATCTAATTGAGGGGGAAAAGCCTATTGTGTATGTTTTGGCTTTCTAATAGTTATGGATTCGAGCTGAAGGCACATCTTCAAACAGAAAACTTAAATTACACAAAAAATTGATAATATGCTTATTTTTTTGTCAATCAGCTGTGTGGTCAGCTGAAGTTGATTGCTGTGATGCAACCTAGGATTTTTACTTTCACTTTACCTCAGCCTGTGTGAGAGAGCACTTCAACATCTATTCAATTGTCATATTACACTGAACAGGTTAGAAAAATTATATGTAATTAATATATTAGTGATCATACATTTACTTATTGGCTCTTGTTATTGTCTGGTGCATTTTTTTTAACATTTGTTGGTAACTTATGGGACAGACACATTTTGGAGTCGCCAGTTGTTTTATGACAGGATTTTTCCATTACTCTGTTATTTGGTAGGATTGTTCTGAGAGGATTTTTCTATTTTGCTATATTCCCACTACTGTTATAGGTTTCCTATCACAGAAAAAGCTGAACGGGAGCATTTTTACCTTCAACTTTGCTACAGCCTGTGTAACCGAACACATCATCATCAATTCAATTAGCATATTACAGTGAACAGGTTAGAGACATTTTATGTAATTAATATATTGGAGATGATACATTTACTTACTGGCTTTTGTTATTGTCTGGTGCATTCTTTTTGGGGTTTTTTCTGTTAACCTATGGTGACAGATCCATTTCTGACCCACCATCTGTTTTATAGAATTTTTAGATTAGGTCTTATTCACACAGGAAATTAGTGCTAGCAAAATTGCTTTGAACAGAGGTGATTTTTTTTCTATGGGCTCCTATGGTAGAATAATTGCTAGCAATTTAAAATTTAAAAATTTAGGGCAGTGCTTTCCTGTCATAGGACACCATAGTAAAAATATAGTCTCTGTTCAAAGTGATTGTTCACTAGAAAAATCGCTAGCAATAATTGCTAGGGAAAATCGCCTGAGTGAATAAGGTCTTAGGCTTCATGCACATGGCCACTTTTGCCCAGTGCTGCTGGTAATTATCATTTTGATTTTCTCCACCATTACCATTATAGGTCAGTGACCTACTGTATAATCAGCAATTACCACTGGTCTTTTTGCTGGCCCCATTGAAATAATTAGGGCGCAGTCCTACTATGAATTTTCGGTGGTGATAATCGCAGCCAGAAAAAGCACTTGTGTGAATAGGCTCTTAAGGCCCCATCACACAGTACGAGATTTGTCATAACGATTTGACAATCTGTGATGTAGCAGGCTTGTAACTCTGACTTCATACTGTGTGAAATACTGTACATGGTTGGGCCCCTGCTCTTCTTTGTATAAGGTGAAAGTTCAGCCCTTTCTTTGCTCCTAGGAATCCTGCTGTGACCGCGCTATCGCTACATGTGACAGCGGGATATGACATTGTATACATATGTCGCAGAATCACAATTGCAGAGGTTATCTGCCGGTGTGACAGGGCCCTTACTCTGTTATTTTAGAGGATTTTTCTATTAAGCTACATTTTCAGTATTGTTACAGGTTTTTGGTCACCTGCTCTGTCATAGAAACAACTGAACGAAAGGCAAGAGGAGAAAAATGTATTAATTTTTGTTCTTTTTGATAGTGGGAATGGAATGGATTCATTTGGCCTCTGTGGTATGCTTTCCGTTTTTAAAAATACAAAAGCAAAGGTTGCAACCCTTTTGTTTCTGTTTAAAAAAACTGAAAAGAATACAAATGAATATAAAATGAATCATATAATTTCCCATTGCCTTCAATGAGAACAAAAACGAATCAATTTTTCTCCATTTTCTTCAATTCATGGATGGAGTAACTTGTAGAGAAAGGGAGTCAGAACAGTAGAAGTCAGCATTTAGGGCTAAAACACACGGCCAAAAAAAGCATCTGAATTCAGATGCTTTTTTTGGGCGTGTGTGAAGCTCTGGCCGCGAGTAAGCAGTGCAGAACTCTGAGGCTCAGGTGAGCCTCCGAGTACAGGCCAGACCGACCATGGCACTCAGAGACTGAACTCTGAGCACTGAGCAATTGTCGGGTGCTCAGAGTTCAGTCCCTGAGTGCCGTGTTCAGGCCGGGCTGTGCTCTGGGGCTCACCTGAGCTGCAGAGTTCAGTTCTGCAGACCAGGCATCCAGGGTGGATATCCCTGTCCAAATTTAGATGGGAATATTCACCCGTGTGTCTTTGCCCTTACTTTGACAGGATTTTTCAGACAGAATTTATCTATTAGGTTGTGTTCACACATTCATTTTTTTCAGTTATGCTGATCAGTTTTTTTTTCATTTGGCTGCACCAAAAAAAAAAAACATCTGTTTGCTTCAGATCCATTTTTATTTCAGTTTTTGAGTAACACAACAGCACAGGCTGCAGCAGAGATGTTTAAGTGTATAAAGCTAAAACAAAATGGATCTAAAGCAAACTGAAGCCATTCCGTTTTTTCAAGCTTCATTGAAATCAATAGCAGAAAAATGATTTTGTTACATGCTAAAACATATGTACGAGCACAATTATTGCGTGACTATATAGTGTGGCATCACACAACCCTGTTGCACAAAAATGCTATTTATATTTGCTATTCTGAGGTGATTCTTACTGTTGAAAACAATGCGTTCAGACTTTTGCCATGATTCTCTGGTGCAAGATTTCTGGCAAACACTTGCCCGTGTTTTTTAGCCGCTATACATCTGTCTTTTAGTTTAGTTGCTCCAAAAAACAGATCAGTATGAGAACCCCTTTACACTCTTCAATCATTGTTCATCAATTGTTCGGCAGATCTGTGGTTGCAGTGAAATTGTGGACAATCAAGGCCAGATTTGTGGCCATGTGCAAATGGAATATGTCCCCAATTTAACAGCAAGCACTGATGTGATGAACCATCAATAAACAATCATTGAAGTGTATAAATGGGTCCTCAGGGTTCATTGACATCTACATTTTGACAGATCCACCCTACTCTGCTTTTCAGCAGCAAGATGAATTGGTAACACACATAGAAACTATTACTAAAGGGGGTCTAATACTGTGATGTTGCTATAAGCGATTGTTGACAAGCATCGCTCATGGCTATATGCTGGTATGTTGGTCGCTTTGGTTAGACCCAGTGATACTCACTAGTAATCATAGCAACTTATTGAACAATTAGCCATGGTTGCAATTCTTCTAAAATATGGCAATATAAATACATTGCTGTGGTTTTAGCAGTATTGCTAGAATTGCATTTAAATGCAGTATTTGCCTGTAGCTAGTGACAGGTGAATGACTTGCCATCTCCCAGGCATAAGCAGTTAAGTATGATTTATTGCTCAGTACCCAGTTTGTGGCTGCATTCAAAGCTAGTAATATTGCTTGTTAGATGGCTGATGCCAGCCAATATCATTGATACTGATGTTCATTGTGTAAACCTCCCCTAACACTGACAAGAGGAGACCATGTACTAAAATTGCGTTAATTTGCTTGTGCTTTTTATAAGTGGAAAGACAACTCATGTATGCAGTATTTTTATCCTTGTTTATAAAAAGTGCTAGCAGATTAACATTATTTTAGTCTATGGTTCCTCTTTTTAGTGTTATGGGGGGTCACATGCACAGATATCTCTAGAAATATTGTTTGTTAGAGGCTGGCACCAGCGATCTAACGAACAATATCACTATATTAGAAGTGGGCTGCAATTCTGGCATCCAGTTATGAATTAATTGCTTGATGTGTAGCAGATTGTGGTCCATTCTGATGTTCACTATAGCTAATTGATAGTGCCATTTGAAAGCAGCTCTAGTAATATCACTAGACCTGAGCAATGTATTTTTATTGCCGTGGGTGTAGTGGAATCACAAACTATGATTTCTCTCTCTGATTAGCAGCCTTGACTGTTTGTGGCTGCCAGGGATCATTCACAGTGATATTCTCATGTGTAAACCTCCACTTAGTGCACGATGTTACAATGCGTTTTACTGAACTATGCAATAATGTAGATGTAAATGTAGCCATAGGACTAAAACACACGGGCAAGACTTTCGCATAACTGTTGTGTGATAAAATCTTCCTAGCAGTTGCAGCTCATAGTTTTTAATGGGCTTAAACAGATGGATGTTTTTCTTGCCACAATGGCGGCAAGTAAAAAAAGTGCTAATGTGTTATTCTGCTGTGGGTATCGCAGCACAGTAGAACAATGTAATATAATAGTCAAGCGACAAGGTCGTGTGATGTTACAACAGTGCCGCATGACTATCACACAAGCCCATGGGGGTTCACTCTTAGGGGAGCTTTACACACTATAATATATTTGGTAGTGATTGCTAGTAATTGTCGCTAGTGTGATTGCATGACCCAACGTTTGTTGCATTCAATCTTAGAGATGATCACTAGCGTTAAAAACAGCTTGTCTGGTTGGTCGTTTCAACTGCTGCAATGCAAAATCAATTCTATTACATTCCAATACAATTCACTCCATTTGAGATAATGAAAGTTACTGCGATCTAAAATCTGCTGAGCATCTGCAATCAATTAGTGATGGATTGCTCTGTCAGGTTTGTGGCTGCATTCAAATGGAAAAATATCGGCCACATACAGCTGGCACTAGCGATCACCTGCACAATATCATGAGCAATACATTGTGTAAAGCTCTCCTTTGGGTGTGTTTACACGATACAATCATTGTATGTCTGGTTGTTGACGGAAGCAAATTTGTGCAGATACAATATAATATCTTTCCTTTTGTACACAGCCACATATCTGGCAGTGCGCAATTAATTGCTCAAAAGTCATAGGTCATTTGCAGTCTGCTTTTCAGTGATATTTGCACAACTGTTGCAATGAATTTGTAGTGTAGCCAATGAGGCAAATTTTCACTGACGCAAATGTTTTAGTGAACGACTATTAGAAGTAGGATACACTGTCCTATTTGAGATTGGACATCCAATGTCAGATCCTATTGAGCTCTATGGGTCCATTGCTTACTAAGGCCAGTTTCACACGTCAGTGGCTCTGGTACGTGAGGTGACAGTTTCCTCACGTACCGGAGACACTGACACACGTAGACTCATAAAAATCAATGCATCTGTTCAGATGTCATTGATTTTTTGCGGACCGTGTCTCCGTGTGCCAAACACGGAGACATATCAGTGTTCGTGGGAGCGCACGTATTACACGGACCCATTAAAGTCAATGGGTCCGTGTAAAACACGGACCTCATACGGACATTCTCCATCTGGGGTCCGTGTGCATGCAGGAGACAGTGCTACAGTAAGCGCTGTCCCCCCACATGGTGCTGAAGCCGCGATTCATATGTTCCCTGCAGCAGCGTTTGCTGCAGAGAAAATATGAATAATAGTGTTCAAAATAAAGATCTATGTGTCCGCCGCCCTCCCACCCCCTGTGCGCCCCCCCCCGCTGTTCAGAAAATACTCACCCGCTCCCACGTTGGCTGTCACTCCTTCCTCTCTGCCCCGCGCCTTCTACTGTATGCGGTCACGTGGGGACACTCATTTACAATCATGAATAGTCGGCTCCGCCCCTATGGGAGGTGGAGCCACATATTCATGACTGTAAATGATCAGCCCCACGTGACCGCATACAGGAGAAGATGGGGCCAGACCAGGAAGGAGCGACAGCCAACGAGGGAGTGGGTGAGTATTTTCTGAACAGCGGGGGGGGGGGGGGCGCACAGGGGGTGGGGGGGCGGCAGACACATAGATCTTTATTTTAAACACTATTATTCATATTTTCTCTGCAGCAAACGCTGCTGCAGGGAACATATGAATCGCGGCTTCAGCACGATGCAGGGTACCACACGCGTGGGTACCACACGTTCCGTGTGGTACCCACTCGCCATACGGGCAGCACACGTGTGCCGCACGTATGGCCTACGTGAGTTCCCAGGCACACGGACACGGATAACTCCGGTAACGATTTATTCCGGTACCGGAATTATCTGGACGTGTGGGACAGCCCTAAATTAGCATCCAATTCAACTATCTGACAGTCTGATCTGATTTTTAAAGATCAGACCTGTCGGACTTTAATGTGAGATTGAATGTTGATCCATAGGAATCAATGGCTCCAACATCAAAATTGGATAGGGTACAATTAGATGCCATCAGTAGCATCTGACATTGGATCTGACTTTGGATGTTGGATCTCATGTCAGACAGTGTGTGCTAGGTCTTATTTGGCTGCTAGTGATTGTCGCAGCGCTAAAACTGAACTATTGGTTGTGTAGTCACAACAGCCACTATAGCTAGTGATGGATTTGTCTAAGGTCATGTTCACACTTGTCGGATTACAGACTGATTCTTCTGTCAGAATTTTCAGTAGGATTTTTCAGTTCCGTAGGCTTAATCTGAATTAACCCATAGGCAGCAATGTAAAACAGTCAAATCCCTGTGCACACTTGCTAGGGGAATTTTCTGACCGGATTCGTCCGGATTTTTCACTCCGCTGCATGTTGTTGTTCTCGTCGGATCCATGTCGGAGCTCCGATGGGGGCAATGCATTGTAAAAAAACCCGCTCCTAAATTCCGCCGGTAAATCCGATGCCAAAAGCAGTGGATCGGATTTATCGGCAGAATTTCAGCGCCCAATCCGACGGAAGAATCAGTCTGTAATCCGACAAGTGTGAACATAGCCTAATATCATAGTGTCTAAACCCATCTGTAGGCTGGGCTTACATGCCTAAATAATTGTGCTATCATTATAATGATTAAATAATTATTAATTCAGAGCTATGATTGCAGTGAAATCTTGTACATATTGTTCAATTTGTACATGGCCACAAACCTGGCACTGAACAATTTTTCACTGAAAATCGTGTGTTGTCCTGCAGTCTATGCATGACTAACAACTTTTGGAGATAAATCGTTCAATGCCAGGTTTGTGGCCATGTACAAATGGAACAATATGTCCCCGATCTAATGAACAATGATTGCACAATCATTGAAGAGTGTAAACCTTATGTCTGTTATTTGACAGCATTTTGTTTCTGAAAACATGTTGCTAAAGGGATGCATTATCATTATTACTGTACAGAATGCCACGCAAAGGGAAACGATCTGAAGCTCAAAAAAAACGCTTGCAAAGAATCAATATTTCTGCTTGTGAAAAGTCTGGTAAGCTGCCACTTGGTCATAGCATAGAAGAGAAGAAGCAGTTAGAAATTGTGTGTGATGCTGCTGAATTACAAAAAGAACAGGTCAAAAGCGTTACTTCTGTACAAGCGTCTCATAGTCAGGGCGATTACAGGTATACAGAATTTTCCAGAAACAAACAGTGCACATGTAATTCCCTAATTTTGCTCATTGCCCTTAATGAGAACTCAAAGTTATCAAGTAATGATCTTGATTATATTTTGAAAGAGGGTGACTTGTTGTATACAAGCACAAAGCAAAAGCTAATTACTGAAGGCAAGTTTGTGCATGACTTTTTAGCTCATGATGAGCTTCCAGACACTGTTGTGTACAATATGCATACATACAGTGTTATTAAATTTCCCTCACAGTATGGATATTTAAGGAAGCGGGGACCTGATGGTGCGCCAGACTTTTTGGAACTTTCTGAAAGATTACAGTGTCTGTCTTCAGATATAAAATATGCACTACTCACAATGAGCAGTCTGACTATTGCTGTGTTCTGCAATAGTTTAGGCCACTTTGGTTTTTTCGATCCTCACTGTAGGTCTCCTGAAGGATTGTTCTCTGACACAGGTACTGCTGTAATGGTGACTTTTGAATATCTGAATGACATGATTGAAAGACTGCTTTTATTTCATGCAATGCTACCAACACCTGATGACTGCATTTATGAGTTTATGCCAGTTATGTTTATCTGTACAATGGACAGTCAGCAGGCAAACAGTTCTTCTAATATACAATCTGCAGTGAGCGAAAAGAATGCACCAGTCGACGAATGTGGTACTTCAAATTTAAACACATTAAACATGCTAAAGCGTAACAAAAATAGAAGACGCAGAATAGTAATAGCAAATAAACAAAAGAAAATGTACCATAAAGAGGTCATCAAATTGAGAAATCATATTTATTATGAAAAAAATAAGACAAACATGTTAAAGAACCAAAAAGACAAGTATTTAAATTATTCTCATTTTAGAATGAAACAAAAAGCATTTATTACAGATCGATATTCCCGTGATGCGCACTACAGGATGAAGCAACAATTATATGTCAAGTTGCATTATTCTAGGGATGCAGATTACAGACTGAGGAAAAAATCATGTGCAAATGTACGTTATGCTCATGATCCAGAGTACAGACTGAGGCAAAAATCATATGTAAATGTACGTTATGCCCATGATCCAGATTACAGACTGAGGAAAAAATCATATGTAAATGTACGTTATGCCTGTGATGCAGACTACAGATTTAAACGGATAGCATACATGAAGAAACGTTATCTCAATTACCCTGAATTTCAAAGAAAACGGAAAAACTACATGCGACAGTATGCATCAGACCTTCAAAACAAACAGAATAGGAAGCAACGTTTTGTAGAAAAATACAAAAATGAAACTTATTTCAGAATGTTTCATAAAATGTTATGTGCTTTCAGGATACAACAAAAATATAAGCAGTCTAAACTTCAACTAATTCGACAAAAAATGAAAGCAGTTAAATCAAATTCTGATGACAGGGTTAGTGCTATAATGCAACAAGCCATTGACGCCTTTCATATGGAAATACAGAGTGGACCAACTCACATCTGCACAAGCTGTCACAGAGCCCTGTTCCCCAAACAGGTGAAAGTGTGTAAACGTGAGAAATATAAAAAAAACACAGCCATGGTATCACATTGTCTTACAGGGAAATATGTTCATGTTTGTAGTGATGGCTATCAACATGTAGAACTATGTGCAGTACCTGAAAGGATGACAGAGTGGATTTGCCACAGCTGCCACGAAAACCTAATGACAGGAAATGTTCCTCCAATTGCAGTTTTTAATAAGTTACAACTGGCGCCAATTCCAGCTGAACTTGCTGACTTAAACATACTCGAAAGACACATAATAGCACTATATATACCATTTGCAAAAATAATCACTCTCCCTAAAGGGCAACAGAGAGCGATCCATGGTTCTGTTGTGTGTGTTCCATCAGAAGTGGAGACAACAGTCAATGCTTTACCGAGACCCATTAGTCAGTCTCAGTTGTTAAAAGTAAAACTAAAAAGACGACTTAATTACAAAGGACACTACCAATTCCAAACGTTAAATATGTGCAAAATACTAACTGCACTGCTTAAACTGAAAGAAGTACATTCAGAATACAAAAATATAGATATCATTCATGATAGCTGTCACTTTGATCAGCTATGTCATGACTTAACAAATGAAGATGATATAATAGAAAACATATCTGAAATTAGAGATGATATTCAACAAGCAATTGATTTAATGGAAACAGACAATTGGGATAACATTACAGTAAACGAAGAAGCAAGACCCAATAGCCAACTCCCAGAACCCTCAGAAGAAAACATTGATCAGGAGGACTTGCATGCTTCGGATCAAGAAACTAATGAACAGAATGGCGCTTGCTACTTTGATAGTTGTTTACAGCCATCTGATATTGCCCAAGAGCTTATAGCATTTGGTGAGGGTATCTTTTGTGTTGCACCATCAGAAGGAAAAAAGCCAGTGAGTTTTTTTAGAGTACCAAAACTAGAGGCTATGGCTTTTCCAGTTCAGTTCCCGACTGGTATTAACACCTTAGATCAAATGAACAGAATTAGGAATTTGACTCCGAGCAGGTACTTTAATGTACGTCTCCTTTCTGTCGACAATCGTTTTGCTATTGATTCAAATTATATTTTCTTTGCACAGTTTGTCACTGAAATGCATTTAGCAACATCCAGTATGTCCATTCAGCTCCGGAAAGGAAAACCTGTGACCAGAGATGGACGTAAAATCACAGTTCAAATGCTGAAAGATAAGAATGAAGTTGAAAGACTAGTAAGGAATAAAGATGCAACTAGATTTATGCAGCCATTGAGAGGCACTCCAGCTTATTGGGAGAAAACCTTGAGAGATCTTTTTGCTATGCTTCGTCAGTTGGGAACTCCAACTTTCTTCTGCACATTTAGTGCTGCAGAAATGAGATGGCCAGAAGTCATTCAAATAATAAAGGCGCAGCAAAATGAGCAAGTTAATTTTTCTGAGATGGACTGGGCATCAAAATGTGAAGTTTTACATAGTAACCCTGTAACAACTATGCGTATTTTTGAAAAAAGAGTAGAAGCACTACTAAGACATCTACTCTTGTCACCCGCACAGCCTATTGGAGAGGTCATTGACTACTTTTATCGAGTGGAATACCAAGCTAGAGGATCTCCACATATACATCTTTTGGCTTGGTGTAAAGATGCACCTGAATTTGAGAAAGATCCCGATAAAAAAGTGTGTGAGTTCGTGGATAGATATATAACATGTCAGCTACCGGATCCTAATGCAGACCCAGATCTTTACAAAATTGTAACTGAAGTACAAACTCACAGCAAAACACATTCAAAGTCATGTAAGAAAGGAAAAAAACATTGTAGATTCGGATTTCCAAAGCCACCAGTAGAACATACTTATATAACGAGACCTGTTCCAGCACAGACTAGTGAAGAACAAGCAGCTGATTCAGACAGTGATCCATCTGTCATGTCCCTTGAAAAAGCAAAAAGGAGACTTAAACCCCTTTGGGATTTACTGCATAAACCTGAGGCTTCATCTGCAAGCATATCCCAACTACTTGCACAATGCAAATTAAGTCATGAGGAATACAAGTGTTGTATAAGTTTCCTAAACAGTTCTAGTGCGCTAATGATGAAACGACAGCCAAAGGATGCCTGGGTAAATAATTATAACAAGTATTTGTTAAGAGCATGGAATGCAAATATCGATATTCAGTATATATTAAATCCACACTCTTGTATAATGTATATTTTATCATACATTTCAAAAGGTGAACATGAGATGAGTCATTACCTTAAAAGAATTGTTGCCGACACAAGACAAGCTAACATATCTGATCGTGATGAAATGAAACAGATTATGCAGGCCTATTCTAAAAATCGAGAGGTCAGTATTCAAGAAGCCGTTGCCCGTGTATGCAGTCTGAAACTTAAATCCTGTTCTCGTCTTGTTGTATTCATACCCACTGATGACAATGCCTTAAAAATGAGTTTGCCTTTGAGGTCCTTAAATGATAAAAGTCCAGAATCAGAAAATGTTTGGATGTCAGGAATAACAGAAAAATATCAAAACAGGCCAGACACACCAGAGTTTGAAAACATGTGCATGGCAGAATTCGCTTCCACTTATAGAGTAGTCTATGGTAGGCAGAGAAAAAGCAGAAATGTCCTGTCCCTTCTAAATGGTATTGGATCCATTCAAAAACGAACACAAGGAAAACCTGCTGTCATTAGATATGCTCGATTTTCCCAGAAAAATTCTCCTGAGAAATTCTATGCCACAGTACTAAAACTATACCTACCCTACCGCTCACCTACACAGCTCAAACCAAAAGATTTCCCATCATACGAATCTTTCTTAGCTTGTGGAACTGTACAGCTTCCTGGAAGTAACTGTGTTCAGACCGTGTTTTCAATTGTCAAAAAAAATAGGGCACCGTACGAAAAATACAGTAAAACAGTCGAAAAGGCCATTGAAGAGCTTGAAAAAAATGGACCGATGGAGGATGCATGGGCGACACTTGCTCCAGAGTCTGAGCTTATTAGACTGGAGTGTATTTCAGAGCGTGAGGAGATAAACCCTGAGGAACTGAACGAATTAGATGATGTTCCTGAATACAGTAAAAGTCCCAAAAAGAAATGTACCACAGCAGCAACATTTGAAGGACCTGTTGCAAACCCTGCTGTGATGAAACAGATGTATCAGAATCTGAATCAAAGTCAGGCATCCATTTTCTATACAATACGTAAATGGTGCGTAAGACGTGTGTGCGGAGAAAATCCAGAACAGTTTTTTCTATTTGTGACTGGTGGAGCTGGTACTGGTAAATCACACCTCATTAAATGTATCTATTTAGAGGCATCAAAGATACTTCAGAGGCTTCCCAGGATTTCTGAGGAAACTGATATTTCCATGCCTACTGTCCTACTCTCAGCCTTCACTGGCACAGCAGCCTTTAACATTTCAGGCAAAACTTTACATTCCATTTTGAAATTACCAAGAAGTCTTAAACCACCATACCAGGGGTTGGGAAATTGTCTTGATGAACTGAGAGTAGCGCTGTCAAATGCTGAAATTATTATTATTGATGAGGTGTCCATGGTCTCCAAACCACTGTTTGCTTACATCAATTGGAGGCTACAAGACATTAAAGGTATCAAAAAACCTTTTGGAGGCATGTCTGTTCTAGCAGTGGGAGACTTCTACCAGTTGCCACCTCCAGGTAAAGCGAAACCTCTCTGTGTTTTTGAAGACCACATGCTTGATTTCTGGCAGGACCTCTTTCAGGTAGTTACCCTCACGGAAATAATGCGCCAAAAAGAGGATGTAGCGTTTGCCGAACTATTAAACAGAATTAGATTAAAAGGCAAGGAAGAGGCAATATCTGAAGTAGATAGAGCCTTACTTTCTCAGCAGTTTGTGACTCAAATTGAAGATTGTCCAAAGGACGTCCTTCATGTGTTTGCCAGAAATAAAGATGTAGATGAGCATAACGCAGCCATTATATCTGCTTTGCATTCTGTAGTGATAAACATCGATGCACATGACTATAAAAAAGATCTTAAAACAGGGCGGATGGAAAAGCAGAAAATACCTTTTGCAAGTCAAAAAGGGGATCTGCCAGAAAGGCTACAAGTTGCTGAGGGTGCACGTGTGATGCTGATTAGAAACATAGATGTGGAGGATGGACTAGTAAATGGTTCATTTGGAAAAATTGCTGCTATTGTTTCCCAATTAGAAGATGATAAAATAGTTGTAATGAAGCTTGGTGTTGAATTAGATAATCCAAATGCCGGACAGAAGAATCACAACAGGACATGCACACCAACAGGTAACTTGGTGTATATAGAGAGAATAGAAGAGCCCCTGAGCAAAAAAGGAGTTGTTCGTCACCAGTTTCCTATTAAACTTGCTTTTGCCTGCACAGTACATAAGGTGCAAGGCATGACTACAACTTCTGCAGTAGTTTCATTAAAGCATATTTTTGAACCAGGCATGGCATATGTTGCTCTCAGTAGAACAACTTCCCTTTCTGGACTACACATTTTTGACTTCAATGAAAATCAAATCTATGCTGATCCACAAATCACAAGATCTTTGGAAAACATGAAAATAGTAACAGTCAATAATGCTATGCCTTTACTCAATAGTCTTCAATGGCCAAGTTCTCCTTTTCTAACATTTATTCACCACAACGTGGAAGGACTGTCAGTCCACATTGATGATGTGAGAAGTCATCATGAAATGTGTCGTGCAGACATTTTATGTTTCACCGAAACTCATCTTTCAGGCCAATTTGTCAGTAATGACATAGAATTACAAAACTATCAAATGTTTAAAAGAAACAGGCAGGTTTCATATTCAACCTATTCTAATCTGTCTAATAAGAATGGCGGTGGAGTAGCCATCTATGTGAAAAATGACATTCAAGCAAGTCCAATGCAATATATGCAGAGCGTGACTGACCTTGAGTTCCTGGTTTTGAGAGTTGAGGCACCAATTCCATCTCTAATTTCAGTAATTTACAGGCCTCCAGATTACAGCACTAATCTGTTTTTGCCACAACTCTCTAACTTGTTGAATTCTTTAGAAATTATTCAACATGGTCCACTAATTATTTGTGGTGACTTCAATGAGGATCTATTGTCAGATAGAAAGAAGCCCATATTTGAAATGCTGCAGTCCAGAGGCTACAAACAGCTAATTACAGCAGCTACTACAGAGAAGAATACACTTCTAGATCATTTGTATATTTTCAGCCAGGAGTATTGTGCCGAATCTGGTGTACTCCAGACATATTACAGTTATCATAATCCTGTTTATTGTATTTTAACCTAATTTGCACTCCTGTAATCAATTGATCTCCTGCAGTACTGCTAGACATGTGGTTCTCCTCCCATTCCTTTCCCTGTGGAGGGTTAAATGGCAGGAGCTAAACTCAGGACAGGATGCAGGCAAGCACCTGATATGTTGTGGATCTTTTCTCTTTTATGAGGGAAGCGCAGAGACTGGGAGTAAAAGTATGATTACAGTTTACTAACTAGTTGGCTGGGTTTTGACTTAATCTCCTCTCTATTCCACATGCACTCTAGCAATGTTATCTTTACTGAACTCAGGGCCAGGATGCAGACAAACACCTGTGCTGTGGATCTTTTCTCTTTTATGAGGGAATAGCAGAGACTGGGAGTGCAAGTATGATTACAGTTTACTAACTAGTTGGCTGGGTTTTGCCTTAAGGTACCGTCACACTAGGCGATATCGCCAGCGATCTGTGACGTTGCAGCGTCCTGTATAGCGATATCGCTATGTTTGGCACGCAGCAGCGATCTGGATCCTGCTGGGATATCGCTGGTTGCAGGGAGAGTGGACGAACTTTCTTTCGTCGCAACTCTCCCGCTGACACCGCTGGATCGCCGTGTGTGACGCCGATCCAGCGATGTCTTCACTGGTATCCATGGTAAACATCGGGTTACTAAGCGCAGGGCCGCGCTTAGAAACCCGATATTTACCATGGATACCATGGAAAAAGTAAAAAAAAAAAACACTACATACTCACCGTCTGTTGTCCGTCACGTCCCCTGGAGCTTGCCGTACTGACTGTCTCAGCGCCGTCCGGCCGTAAAGCAGAGCCCAGCGGTGAACCTGCAGTAACAGCGGTTCACCGCTGGGCACCGCTGTTACGGCCGGCCGGCGCTGAGACACAGTCAGTGCGGCAAGCGCCGAGGGACATGAAGGACGACAGAAGGTGCGTATGTAGTGTTTTTTTTTTTTTTACATGGGGACTTCGGCATCGCTGAAGACAGTTTCAGCGATGCCGAAGTCGCTTGGTCGCTGGAGAGAGCTGTCTGTGTGACAGCTCCCCAGCGACCACACAGCAACTTACCAGCGATCACGTCGCTGGTCGCGATCGCTGGTAAGTTGCTCAGTGTAACGGCACCTTTAATCTCCTCTCTATTCCACATGCCCTCTAGCAATCTTATCTGTACTGAACTCAGGGCCAGGATGCAGACAAACACCTGTGCTGTGGATCTTTTCTTTTATGAGGGAAGAGCAGAGACTGGGAGTACAAGTATGATTACAGCTTACTAACTAGTTGACTGGGTTTTGGCTTAATCTCCTCTCTATTCCACATGCCCTCTAGCAATCTTATCTTTACTGAACTCAGGGCCAGGATGCAGACAAACACCTGTTCTGTGGATCTTTTCTCTTTTATGAGGGAAGAGCAGAGACTGGGAGTACAAGTATGATTACAGCTTACTAACTAGTTGACTGGGTTTTGGCTTAATCTCCTCTCTATTCCACATGCCCTCTAGCAATCTTATCTTTACTGAACTCAGGGCCAGGATGCAGACAAACACCTGTTCTGTGGATCTTTTCTCTTTTATGAGGGAAGAGCAGAGACTGGGAGTACAAGTATGATTACAGTTTACTAACTAGTTGGCTGGATTTTGGCTTAATCTCCTCTCTATTCCACATGCCCTCTAGCAATCTTATCTGTACTGAACTCAGGGCCAGGATGCAGACAAACACCTGTGTTGTGGATCTTTTCTCTTTTATGAGGGAAGCACAGAGACTGGGAGTAAAGCCCCCATTACACATAATGAGATCGTTAGCAAGATCGCTGCTAAGTCACCAGTTTTGTGATGCTACAGCGACCTCGGCAGCGATCTTGCTGTGTTTGACACCTAGTAGCGACCAGACCCCCGCTGTGAGATCGCTGATCGTGACGTAACGGCCTGGACCATTTTCTGATCATTCCTCTCCCGCAGGGCGGCATGCATCAGCGTGTTTGACGCCTAAGCAACGACCTCCACAGCGATTTCCTGGTGCGTGGCTCGTCTAACAGGTCGGCGTATGGGTCGTTACAACGACCCATATCGTTGCTGTGTCGCTGTGGACGTAGTTGTTTTTGACATCTCACCAGTGATCCCAATGATCATTTCGCGACGTTCCAGCGATCCTGGCCAGGTCAGATCGTTGTTGGGATCGCTGGAGAGTCGCTTAGTGTGATGGGACCTTTTAAAGTATGATTACAGCTTACTAACTAGTTGGCTGGGTTTTGGCTTAATCTCCTCTCTATTCCACATGCCCTCTAGCAATCTTATCTTTGCTGAACTCAGGGCCAGGATGTAGACAAACACCTGATGTGTTGTGATCCATGTCATGTCAAATCCATCACGGATCACCTTCTGATGGAGAGGGGCGCAAGTGGAAACGAAGCCTAACCCTGTACTGCTGAGTGGGGTATCTTGCCTCAGCAGTCCTTTTACGTTTACTTATACTGTTGTAGTTTATTTTGTCTTTACTAGTTCTGTATTTACCTGAGACTATATCAGGTATACAGCAGTCCTTTTAAGTTTATTTATACTGCTGTAGTTTATTTTGTCTTTAATAGTTCTCTATTTACCTGAGACTATATCAGGTATACAGAAGTCCTTTTAAGTTTACTTATACTGCTGTAGTTTATTTTGTCTTTACTAGTTCTCTATTTACCTGAGACTATATCAGGTATACAGCAGTCCTTTTAAGTTTACTTATACTGCTGTAGTTTATTTTATCTTTACTAGTTCTCTATTTACCTGAGACTATATCAGGTATACAGCAGTCCTTTTTTCGTGTATTTGACTCAGGACCCAGTGGAATATGGGTTTTATTATTATTTTTTTTAGTTTTACAAGTAAGGTATGGATTCTTTTCTGTGAGTAACAATATTATGTTATAAATAACTACATTTTACAGAATAGTTGTTGATCCAGGGATTTAATCTGACTGCCATATTTGGAGTCGGGAAGGAATTTTTTCCCTATGTGGAAAATTGGCTGCTACCTCATGGGGTTTTTTGCCTTCCTTTGGATCAACACTGCAGGATAGGTACACTAAAATAGGCTGAACTGGATGGACACAGGGCGTTCTTCAGCATAAGGGGTCAAAATAAGAGTGTGTGCAAATTTGTAGGTAAAAATCGAATGCGGGGAGGCAATCTGTGGGGACCTAGCCAAGATTGGGAGAAGATTTATCCCCGGTATGTGACATCTAGGGAGACGCGGTATCCCTGGTATGGAACATATAATATACATATGTATGAAGCTGAGTTATGGCTCCTACACACGTGTTTTATTAGTGCGAATTTGCACTAAAAAAATGCACCCCATTGATTTCAATGGGTTTACACACACTAGAGATGGGGGGGGGGGCTAGAGAGGAAACAGAGCAGACATATTTTGGTCAGTCAAGTGGGGAACATGTTAACAATCTTTCACCCATCTCTATTACACGTCTATCACCCAAATTTATTATACATGTCATTGCCCACCTGTCACACATATCTCTCAAGTCTTCTCGTGTCAATTGTTTGCATGCCTGAAGAAATGCTTCACACTTCTATCAGACACATATCGCAAGCACGCATCGCAGGCGTGCATCACAAGCATGCACACGATATATGCAGCGCAAGCATGCTCAGGATATATGCAGAGCAAACATGTACTGAAGGCATGGGGTGCAAGTGTTTGGACAGAAGGCAGGAAAGTCCGAGCACCCTCACATTAAGTGTATACCGCGACATGCACAGAATCTCCCCTGTATAGCCATTATTATTCCCTTCCTTGCACTTGGTTTTATTGTTATCAATAAAGTATATATTTTTGTATCATACTTTGTTAGACCATGTATCATCCTTTGTTCGGCGTTAGTGACATGCACAGAAGGCAGGAAAGTGCAAGTTGCGTGCACCCCATACACCTTATGTGTGAAGCACAAACATGCACTTGCATGCAAGCACAAGCATGTATCTAATGCATGTAATTGCGGCACCTATATCGTGCATATATCACACTGTACTTCTATGATGTAGTGGCATTTACTGAAGGCATGCATGCCACTTGCATGAGATAGTTTTATTGCAAGCGGACGGCTTGCATCTCCACTAGTTGGGTTCTCTGGCTAGCATGGGGAACTGACTCTTCTTTCAAAGAACCTGCACCTATCATCACCACACTTGGGGAAGGGGTTATAACTGATTTGCTTTGCAGGATCACGTGTGGCATATGTGGGCATGCATCACCACTAGTCGTGTTCTCTGGCTAGCATGGGCTACTACTGACGCTTCTTTCATAAAGTTTTCGATTCTGTCGGCTCCATTTTGGGGTCCGTCTCTTTGCAGTTTTCTGTATAGAAGACGGACACCCAAGAGGACAACCGAGATGGCGCCTACACATGGCGGAAGACAAAACGTGTAAGAACCTGAACTGATCATCACTTTAGATTGTAAGCTTTTAGGAGCGGGGTTAGCGCTAGGTAGGAGGATAGATATGATGCAGGGTGATGAAGGCTCCATTATGCTTCGTTTTTCTGTTAGCTTCGTCTCAATATTCGCCTCTTTGTAGTTTCCTGTAGCTGGACACCCACAGGGCAGAAAAACGAAACATGACAGACCCTGAACCGACCGCCATATTTGGGGTCAGGAAGGAATTTTCTTTCCCCCCTGAGACTCGGATCTCCGGGGGTTTTCTTCGCCTTTCTCTGTATCATCGAGTTGTGTCTCTTCTGTCTTACAATAGGAGGACGATTTGTCTCCCGGAGCTCAGGCTCCACAGGGGTCCTGATACTAGAGACGCAGCTCCTGTCCTATAATACACGCCATTATTAATGGCTCCTCTGCTAAATGCAAATAAAAGGAGTAAAATGTAAAAAAAAAAAAAAAAAGAATTTTTTGCAATCAAACTTTTTTTTTTTATTCGCAAAGCCAAATGTACATTGGCTACTCTAAATTTTGACCACCCTAGCTTAGATAGTCTCCCCTTTTATTTTTTTTAGTTAGTTAGGACTCGCAAGAAGATGAGGAGCCTTGACGTGGCTTGCGAGCTTACGTATTGCTGCACAAATTTTCAGCTACTTTTTTTTTTTTAAGAGTTGCATTTTGCATAAATTACGTTTTTAAAAACTGAAATTTGGGCAGAATACTAACCAAGACCTCATATACAATCATTGTGGTACAAAAAAGTAGACAAACAAATGAATGTGAGAATTTTGCATGGTGGGCTTTACACAATACAATATTGGTTGCAATATCATCTGCTAGCAGATAGAGATGAGCAAATGATTGCTTGGTGCCCGGTTCTCGACCAAGTTTAAGCTTAGAGAAATCTGATTGCTAGATCTTTGGTAGCCGCTTTTGGCAGACGATATTGCTAGTGATCTTGACTAGGGATGAGCCGAAACCGTCTTTTTGCCGTTAGTTGGAACCATTTCCAAATACTAACTTTTTTTTGTACGAATCTGAATACTAATACACACGAATACGAACATACGCAATAGGGGAAAAAGTGCGTATATACTGTACGTATGCATATTCGCTAATATGCGTACATATATTCGCTAATATGCGTACACATATTCTCTCATATACGTACGCATATTGTCTTATGTGTACGCATATGCATATGCATAGCGGCATAGGCGGTGGAGTCAATGGGTTACGAGCAGGGACTCCAGAGCTCCGGAAGAGTCCCTGCTCTTAACCCATTGACTCCACTGATGCCGGGACCTGCTCTTTCGCTGTCATCTCACATGCTGCTGATGCCGGGACCTGCTACTCCGATGCTGTGGGACCTGCCGATGATGATGATGCTGTGACCTGCCGATGGTGATGATGCTGTGACCTGCCGATGGTGCTGATGCCGGGACCTGCCGATGGTGCTGATGCCGAGACCTTCCCGATGGTGCTGATGTTGGGACATGCCGATGATGCTGGGACCTGCCGATGGTGATGAGGCCAGGACCTGCCGATGGTGATGATGCCGGGAGCTGCTGATGGTGCTGATGCCGGGACCTGTGAATGGTGCTGATCCTGGAAACCTGCTCTGCTGACCCCACGCCGCCGACAGGTAAGATGACAGAAAAAAAAAAAATTGGGGGGAACGAACTTTCAGCGTGTGTTCGTATGCACCAAAAGTGAATACAAACACACAAGATTCGCTACTAATAACGAACCTCAGGGAACGGTTCAGCTCAACCCTAATCTTGACACATTTAAACTTCACCTTATATGTTCTGGGGATCTTCCACATGTTGGCCGATGTCAGATCTGCAATTTCCATTTTTAATTTGCTCTTACATTTTCTGAAGATCAAAAAATGGGCCCTAGGAGGCGCAAGTGGCCTCAGCAGGTCCCCAGGGGTTAAGCTCAACCCTGAGGGGCTACAACTACCAAACCAGCGCCTGAGGGGCACCCAAGTGTGAAAGTCTTGCAGGGGCAGCCCGGGCACCATTCCAAAGCACTATCTGTAGTTCCTTCAGGAAATACCCATCTAGTTCTTATTATTATTCAGTCCGCACGTAATGCGGCCCGAACCGCTTCACTCACAGACTCCAGTGAGGTGTCATTTCGAAGCCAGCGTCCCCAAGAGGTGTGCTAAGTATTTTTCGTGTCGATCGGATTTGTAGTTTTGGCGCAATTTGCGTTTGAAAATGTTTTTTCCCCTCATTGTAATGCTTTTCAATAGGGAAATTTTCACATAGGTTATAATGGCCGGGTTTCTGAGGCAATTTGAAATGTACCTGCCACCTGGCTGATTAGCTCATTGATATGCTCAGTCAGGCCCAGTTACTATGCCAACGCCTGCGAACTGTACATGACCCTAGCAGGACAGTTTTGGCAGATAATATCAGCTCTTAAAGTGATAGCACAGCACAATTTCAAAGCACTATCTATAGTCTTATTATAATTGCCCCGCTCACCAAATCGGACCCAGCCCGCCAAATCGGACCCAGAGTGGCGCCGCCCGCCAAATCGGACCCAGAGTGGCGCCGCCCGCCAAATCAGACCCAGAGTGGCGCCGCCCGCCAAATCGGACCCAGAGTGGCGCCGCCCGCCAAATCAGACCCAGAGTGGCGCCGCCCGCCAAATCGGACCCAGAGTGGCGCCGCCCGCCAAATCGGACCCAGAGTGGAGCCGTTCGGCCAAATCGGACCCAGAGTGGCGCCGCCTGCCAAATCGGACCCAGAGTGGCGCCGCCCGCCAAATCGGACCCAGAGCGGCGTCGCACGCCAAATCGGACCCAGAGCGGCGCCGCCCGCCAAATCGGACCCAGAGCGGCGCCGCCCGCCAAATCGGACCCAGAGTGGCCTCAACCCTGAGGGGCTACAACTACCAAACCAGCGCCTGAGGGGCACCCAAGTGTGAAAGTCTTGCAGGGGCAGCCCGGGCACCATTCCAAAGCACTATATATAGCTCATTCAGGAAATACCCATCTATTTCTCTCTGTTATCAGCCATTCCCCTGTCCTGCTGTCAGTCTATTCTTCGTTATCAGCCATTCCCCGTCCTGCTGTCAGTCTATTCTCTCTGTTATCAGCCATTCCCCCATCCTGCTGTCAGTCTTTTTCTCTGTTATCAGCCATTCCCTTGTCCTGCTGTCAGTCTATTTCTCTGTTATCAGCCATTCCCCGTCCTGCTGTCAGTCTATTCTCTCTGTTATCAGCCATTCCCTTGTCCTGTTGTCAGTCTATTCTCTGTTATCAGCCATTCCCTTATCCTGCTGTCAGTCAGAGTGACCCGGCCCACCAAATCGGACCCAGAGTGACCCGGCCCACCAAATCGGACCCAGAGTGACCCGGCCCACCAAATCGGACCCAGAGTGACCCGGCCCACCAAATCGGACCCAGAGTGACCCGGCCCACCAAATCGGACCCAGAGTGACCCGGCCCACCAAATCGGACCCAGAGTACCCGGTCCACCAAATCGGACCCAGAGTGACCCGGGCCACCAAATCGGACCCAGAGTGACCCGGGCCACCAAATCGGACCCAGAGTGACCCGGGCCACCAAATCGGACCCAGAGTGACCCGGCCCACCAAATCGGACCCAGAGTGACCCGGGCCACCAAATCGGACCCAGAGTGACCCGGCCCACCAAATCGGACCCAGAGTGACCCGGCCCACCAAATCGGACCCAGAGTGACCCGGCCCACCAAATCGGACCCAGAGTGACCCGGCCCACCAAATCGGACCCAGAGTGACCCGGTCCACCAAATCGGACCCAGAGTGACCCGGCCCGCCAAATCGGACCCAGAGTGACCCGGGCCACCAAATCGGACCCAGAGTGACCCGGCCCACCAAATCGGACCCAGAGTGACCCGGGCCACCAAATCGGACCCAGAGTGACCCGGGCCACCAAATCGGATCCAGAGTGACCCGGGCCACCAAATCGGACCCAGAGTGACCCGGGCCACCAAATCGGACCCAGAGTGACCCGGGCCACCAAATCGGACCCAGAGTGACCCGGGCCACCAAATCGGACCCAGAGTGACCCGGGCCACCAAATCGGACCCAGAGAGACCCGGGCCACCAAATCGGACCCAGAGTGACCCGGGCCACCAAATCGGACCCAGAGTGACCCGGGCCACCAAATCGGACCCAGAGTGACCCGGGCCACCAAATCGGACCCAGAGTGACCCGGGCCACCAAATCGGACCCAGAGTGACCCAGGCCACCAAATCAGACCCAGAGTGACCCGGCCCACCAAATCGGACTCAGAGTGACCCGGCCCACCAAGTCGGACCCAGAGTGACCCGGGCCACCAAATCGGACCCAGAGTGACCAAGGCCACCAAATCGGACCCAGAGTGACCCGGGCCACAAAATCAGACCCAGAGTGGTGCCGCCCACCAAATCGGACCCAGAGTGGCGCCGCCCACCAAATTGGACCCAGTTGGCCTCAACCCTGAGGGGCTACAACTACCAAACCAGCGCCTGAGGGGCACCCAAGTGTGAAAGTCTTGCAGGGGCAGCCCGGGCACCATTCCAAAGCACTATATATAGCTCATTCAGGAAATACCCATCTATTTCTCTCTGTTATCAGCCATTCCCCTGTCCTGCTGTCAGTCTATTCTCCCTGTTATCAGCCATTCCCCGTCCTGCTGTCAGTCTATTCTCTCTGTTATCAGCCATTCCCCCATCCTGCTGTCAGTCTTTTTCTCTGTTATCAGCCATTCCCCTGTCCTGCTGTCAGTCTATTTCTCTCTGTTATCAGCCATTCCCCGTCCTGCTGTCAGTCTATTCTCTCTGTTATCAGCCATTCCCTTGTCCTGCTGTCAGTCTATTCTCTGTTATCAGCCATTCCCTTATCCTGCTGTCAGTCAGAGTGACCCGGGCCACCAAATCGGACCCAGAGTGACCCGGGCCACCAAATCGGACCCAGAGTGACCCGGGCCACCAAATCGGACCCAGAGTGACCCGGGCCACCAAATCGGACCCAGAGTGACCCGGGCCACCAAATCGGACCCAGAGTGACCCGGGCCACCAAATCGGACCCAGAGTGACCCGGGCCACCAAATCGGACCCAGAGTGACCCGGGCCACCAAATCGGACCCAGAGTGACCCGGCCCACCAAATCGGACCCAGAGTGACCCGGCCCACCAAATCGGACCCAGAGTGACCCGGCCCACCAAATCGGACCCAGAGTGACCCGGTCCACCAAATCGGACCCAGAGTGACCCGGTCCACCAAATCGGACCCAGAGTGACCCGGGCCACCAAATCGGACCCAGAGTGACCCGGGCCACCAAATCGGACCCAGAGTGACCCGTGCCACCAAATCGGACCCAGAGTGACCCGGACCACCAAATCGGATCCAGAGTGACCCATGCCACCAAATCGGACCCAGAGTGACCCGGGCCACCAAATCGGACCCAGAGTGACCCGGGCCACTAAATCGGACCCAGAGTAACCCGGGCCACCAAATCGGACCCAGAGTGACCCGGGCCACCAAATCGGACCCAGAGTGACCCGGGCCACCAAATCGGACCCAGAGTGACCCGGGCCACCAAATCGGACCCAGAGTGACCCGGGCCACCAAATCGGACCCAGAGTGACCCGGGCCACCAAATCGGACCCAGAGTGACCCGGGCCACCAAATCGGACCCAGAGTGACCCGGGCCACCAAATCGGACCCAGAGTGACCCGGGCCACCAAATCGGACCCAGAGTGACCCGGCCCACCAAATCGGACCCAGAGTGACCCGGCCCACCAAATCGGACCCAGAGTGACCCGGTCCACCAAATCGGACCCAGAGTGACCCGGTCCACCAAATCGGACCCAGAGTGACCCGGTCCACCAAATCGGACCCAGAGTGACCCGGTCCACCAAATCGGACCCAGAGTGACCCGGTCCACCAAATCGGACCCAGAGTGACCCGGCCCACCAAATCGGACCCAGAGTGACCCGGCCCACCAAATCGGACCCAGAGTGACCCGGGCCACCAAATCGGACCCAGAGTGACCCGGGCCACCAAATCGGATCCAGAGTGACCCGGGCCACCAAATCGGACCCAGAGTGACCCGGGCCACCAAATCGGACCCAGAGTGACCCGGGCCACTAAATCGGACCCAGAGTGACCCGGGCCACCAAATCGGACCCAGAGTGACCCGGGCCACCAAATCGGACCCAGAGTGACCCGGGCCACCAAATCGGACCCAGAGTGACCCGGGCCACCAAATCGGACCCAGAGTGACCCGGGCCACCAAATCGGACCCAGAGTGACCCGGGCCACCAAATCGGACCCAGAGTGACCCGGGCCACCAAATCGGACCCAGAGTGACCCGGGCCACCAAATCGGACCCAGAGTGACCCGGCCCACCAAATCCTCAACTACCAAACCAGCGTCTGAGGGGCACCCAAGTGTGAAAGTCTTGCAGGGGCGCCCGGGCACCATTCCAAAGCACTATCTGTAGTTCCTTCAGGAAATACCCATCTAGTTTTCCTTTTGTAAACTCTTATGGTCTTCTAGAGACTTCTCCCTGAAGGCTCTACATTTTAGTAGAGGATGAGGTTTCTTGTGTAGGGGGCAGTGTTTGCTGAGATCCTGCGGTTTGTCCTCTTCTGGAGAGGACTCACTTGCTCTGTAAGGAAAACCTGTGGAGGTAACATTAGTTTTGTGGACGGCCACTGGTGTTTTACTGGGTTTTACACCAGAGGCAGTGGTACATGACATAGTGAAATCGAAACTGGGGTCATTTCTAACTTTAGCCTGCTGAGCAACAAAGTCTACAAACACCCGGAAAGGAGGAAATGGTACCTTATGAGCCTGTTTGTAACAGGACCCGTGGCTGACCCACTTTTCTTGTAAGTTATAAGGGAGCTTTTGGACAATCGGGTTGACACCTCTGGCAGTGTCCAGGAATGCCAACCCCGGTAGGTCACCTTCTGCCTGAGCAGCATGTACCCCCATTAACAAGTCGCTCAGTTCCCTGAGCTTTTGATAACCCTTATTTGCCATCTTGGGGAAATCATCAATTCTTTTATACAAAGCATTTTCTATAGCTTCTATTGACCCATAACATTCTTCGAGTCTCTCCCACACCATACGAAGTCCTGTGTGTGGGTACTTTATGTTAATGTTCCTGATTCTTTTGGCGTGTTCAGCTGACTCGTTCCCAAGCCACTTTACCAGTAGATGTAACTCTTCACTACTAGAAAGATCCAAGTCTCTGATGGCATTCTGGAAGGAGGCTTGCCATGCTCTGTAGCTTTCAGCTCTATCAGTGAACTTTACAAGTCCCTTGGTCACCAGCTCCCGGCGGGTAAAGAACCTTGCAAAGTTCATAGTGGCTGAGTCAGTGCCAACATGAGCTGGTGTGCTCTAGAGGTTTCATGGAACTTCTGGCTCAGAATAATCAGAATAATTTGGAGATCTTGGATAGAAATATTGAAGAACTTCAAACTAAATTAAAGACAGATTTACCTAACGAAACCCTAGCTCAATTTAATGCAGAGTTGGAGAGTGAATTTGCTAAATGGGAGAAAGGTATCTGTGAAAACAAGTCTAGAAAGTTCCAACGGGACATTAGTGACAAACAGTCCAATACGATTTACAGATGGAATACGAGGGGTAATCGGTCGAGGGGATCCTCCCGTGCCAGATCTGCCTCCACAGTTTCAATTGCATCCAGTGAGGAATCTAACAAAACACAACCAAGGTTCTATGATCTGCGCAATTCTGGTTTTAATCGTGAAAGGAATGGTGGGAAACGTAAAAATCCTCAGAATAATCTACAAAATAAAAGAGAGAAAAGAGGTTTGGAGTTAATTAATCTTTCCCAACATGTCCTCTCTCATGATCAATTGGATGTGTTACAAAGGGGTTTAACCTTTTCCCCTACTAATAGATTCGATTTGTTCACAGCCACCAAGGATCTCTACCTTTTCTCAAGGAAATTGATCCTCAAGAAATTATTTGAAAAGGATGGCTATGAATTGACTGATGTGGACATGGAAAGGGAGGCATTGATGGCATTGGAGGATCTCCTGGAGGAACAGACTTCTGGTACGGTGAGTACTTTCCCACAGGACTGTCGTCCTAGGTCAACCACATTTCCCTCCTTGTCTCTATGTCCAGCAGTAGAGATATTTACTAGGATGGTTGTTCAAGATTTTAAGAAAATATCTACAAAACGTAGGCGTGATAACTTGACGGCAAATCAAAGATTGGCTCTAGAACAACTTAGGAGCTATAAGGACATACAGTGTGGCAAAAAAGTATTTAGTCAGTCAGCAATAGTGCAAGTTCCACCACTTAAAAAGATGAGAGGCGTCTGTAATTTACATCATAGGTAGACCTCAACTATGGGAGACAAACTGAGAAAAAAAAATCCAGAAAATCACATTGTCTGTTTTTTTATCATTTTATTTGCATATTATGGTGGAAAATAAGTATTTGGTCAGAAACAAAATTTCATCTCAATACTTTGTAATATATCCTTTGTTGGCAATGACAGAGGTCAAACGTTTTCTGTAAGTCTTCACAAGGTTGCCACACACTGTTGTTGGTATGTTGGCCCATTCCTCCATGCAGATCTCCTCTAGAGCAGTGATGTTTTTGGCTTTTCGCTTGGCAACACGGACTTTCAACTCCCTCCAAAGTTTTTCTATAGGGTTGAGATCTGGAGACTGGCTAGGCCATTCCAGGACCTTGAAATGTTTCTTATGAAGCCACTCCTTCGTTGCCCTGGCGGTGTGCTTTGGATCATTGTCATGTTGAAAGACCCAGCCACGTTTCATCTTCAATGCCCTTGCTGATGGAAGGAGGTTTGCACTCAAAATCTCACGATACATGGCCCCATTCATTCTTTCATGTACCCGGATCAGTCGTCCTGGCCCCTTTGCAGAGAAACAGCCCCAAAGCATGATGTTTCCACCACCATGCTTTACAGTAGGTATGGTGTTTGATGGATGCAACTCGGTATTCTTTTTCCTCCAAACACGACAAGTTGTGTTTCTACCAAACAGTTCCAGTTTGGTTTCATCAGACCATAGGATATTCTCCCAAAACTCCTCTGGATCATCCAAATGCTCTCTAGCAAACTTCAGACGGGCCCGGACATGTACTGGCTTAAGCAGTGGGACACGTCTGGCACTGCAGGATCTGAGTCCATGGTGGCGTAGTGTGTTACTTATGGTAGGCCTTGTTACATTGGTCCCAGCTCTCTGCAGTTCATTCACTAGGTCCCCCCGCGTGGTTCTGGGATTTTTGCTCACCGTTCTTGTGATCATTCTGACTCCACGGGGTGGGATTTTGCGTGGAGCCCCAGATCGAGGGAGATTATCAGTGGTCTTGAATGTCTTCCATTTTCTAATTATTGCTCCCACTGTTGATTTCTTCACTCCAAGCTGGTTGGCTATTGCAGATTCAGTCTTCCCAGCCTGGTGCAGGGCTACAATTTTGTTTCTGGTGTCCTTTGACAGCTCTTTGGTCTTCACCATAGTGGAGTTTGGAGTCAGACTGTTTGAGGGTGTGCACAGGTGTCTTTTTATACTGATAACAAGTTTAAACAGGTGCCATTACTACAGGTAATGAGTGGAGGAAAGAGGAGACTCTTAAAGAAGAAGTTACAGGTCTGTGAGAGCCAGAAATCTTGATTGTTTGTTTCTGACCAAATACTTATTTTCCACCATAATATGCAAATAAAATGATAAAAAAACAGACAATGTGATTTTCTGGATTTTTTTTTCTCAGTTTGTCTCCCATAGTTGAGGTCTACCTATGATGTAAATTACAGACGCCTCTCATCTTTTTAAGTGGTGGAACTTGCACTATTGCTGACTGACTAAATACTTTTTTGCCCCACTGTAGTTATAAAGCCAGCAGACAAGGGGGGAAATGTGGTATTATGGCCTAGTGTTCTCTATGAGAGGGAAGCTAATAAACATCTTAGGGACAAAGAGACATATAAAAAACTTGACTCCAATCCAATAAATAAATTTTCTTGTAAATTGGAGAGTATTCTGGTTAGTGCCTATGATAGAGGCATCATTCCCAAACATGTGCTGGATGGTCTACTTATCAAATCCCCTAGGGTTCCAATGCTGTACTTCATTCCAAAGATCCATAAAAATCCCATTGACCCGCCAGTTCGTCCGATAGTCTCTGGCATGGGAGGCTTGAGCGACCCTATATGTAAATTTGTGGACTACTATCTAAAGCCATTGGTTGAGTCGCTCCCCTCTTATGCCAGGGACATGTCGGATGTTCTGCGTCGGATCAATGGGATACGGTTGGAGGACAACATGTGCCTTGTGACTGTGGACATACAATCACTATATACCTGTATTGGTCACAGTGATGGGTTGGAGGCGGTCCGCTTCTTCCTGGATGCGAGCAACTGGGATGGTGCCATTTGTGATCTGGTCATGGAATTGTTGACATTCATTTTGACTAAAAACTTTTTTGTCTTTAAGGATGTTTTCTACTTACAGCAGCGTGGCACTGCCATGGGCGCGGCCTGTGCGCCCTCCTTCGCCAATCTCTTCCTGGGGTACTGAGAGAGAGAGATTTTTGGTGGGGGGGCCGCAGGTCACGGACCATGTGCAGTGCTGGTTACGCTATATCGATGACCTGTTCATTATATGGCAGGGACCTGATGACGCATTGCATGAATTTATGCAACAATTGAATGATAACATCTACAACATCAAATTGACATATCAGATGAGTAAGACCGAGTTGGACTTTCTGGACATCAAAATTGAGGTAGATGGTGAGCGGTATTTACAGACAGATGTTTTCAGGAAGTCCATGTCGGTCAATTCTCTTCTGCATGCAGATTCGGGTCACCCATATAGCACCATCAAAGCCATCCTGGTTGGTCAGCATCTTAGGATGAAGCGGATCTGCTCCTCAGCCACTAAATTTGAAGTGCAGGCATTGGATCTCAGGTCCAGATTTCAAACTAGGGGATATAGTAACAGGAACATCAAGAAAGGATATCTGAGGGCCAAATATACATCACGTGAGGAATTATTATGCCCGAGGAACAACTATAATAAAAGAAAGGCTGAACAACATGGGTTAGTTAGATTCATTTCCACTTTCAATAGTGAATGGACCACGATGAGGAATTGCCTCCAAAAACATTGGAACATCCTCAGAAGTGACCCATCACTTTTCAAATGCCTTAAAGAGTATCCTTCAATGACTGACAGACGGAGCAAAAATCTGAAGGATTTACTAGTATCCAGTCACTATGTCCCCAAACCATGTGAGTACAACTTTGGATCTGGTGGTCTACCTAAGGGCTGTTTCCCATGCGGTAATTGCATGTCATGCCACAACATCAGCCGCATTGCCTCTTTTGATTCAACTGGCGGTGTGAGGACCTTTACTATTAACTACCACATAACTTGTAATACTACACAAGTTGTGTATTATGCCGTGTGCAGTTGCCCAAAAGTATACATCGGGCTGACTTCCCGCCGTCTTGGTACACGCATACGCGAACATGTGCGTGATATAATGGCTGCAACAAAGGAGACAGATATGGTAAAACACAAGGCTATACCGCGCCATTTTAGGCAGTTCCATGACTGTGACCCTAAGTCTTTCATGGCACGTGGGATTGATCATGTCCAGTGTGGTGTTAGAGGCGGGGATATTAAGCGCATCTTGGCACAACGAGAATGTCATTGGATTTCTATTTTGGGAACCATGACACCTAAAGGCCTCAATGAGGTGCACGGTTTTTCCTCATTTCTCTAATCTTTTGTCTGATGTATAGATTTTTTGTGATGTCCCTGCCATTTATCATCAGTTTTAAATTTGGTGTCTCTATTTTTGATACATTTTAGTGCGTTTATACTTACGTCCACATTCATATGATTTCTGACGTTGATGTACCTATGAGGGTGAATAGAAGATTGAAGGATCCCGTTTATCTGCTTGGGATGGAGGAATATCAGTGTTCTAAAGTGGATCGTTCTATCTGCATGAAATGGATGAACAAATATGTATTATCATTGGGACAGTTAATTTTATACATCCTACAGATCTACGTGATAGGCTATGCAATTTAAATAACACTGTATCTGTGATTAATGAGTTATGCGGTCATTACATAATTCTGTCTCCCTAATATGTTCTCAATGTTTGTATATCTGCTGGCTGTGGCGGTGGTATATTTTAATGTCATATAATGTTTGTTTCGATATAGTGGAATAAAGTTTATTGTATCTATTTGTATAGTGGATAATTCTCTTAGTCTGTTTGCACAGCACTAGTCACTTTACATGTCGTACACTGGCACTATTGTACATGCTTTTTAAGTTTCATATTAGAGTACTTGTATGCACTAAGTGTAAGTCACTTATTATTTAAATATTTTCTTGAGTATTGCTGTTTAAAATTCACTTTCTAATTTCACTATATTTACATTTGGTATGTTCACTAATAACTCTAGCGCTGGTATATGTTACCCGTTGCCTCTTACCACTCCTCTGTCGGCGGTCCGGTGTCATGTGGTGTGGGCGTGGCGCCGACCCGCTCACGTGACCAGGACCTGCTTGCTGAGAATGAGGTCTGAGGCGCGGTGAGGACATCTACCTGCGGTTCACTTTAAGCGCACTTTAACACATCACGTGATCGGATGTAAACCCTATTTAAACCCGATGGAGAGCCGGATTTAGCCACGCCCCCTGAGGAAGCGGCAACACACGAACGCGAAACGCGCATTGGGGTACGGTACCAGGATCCAGATAGGACACTCTGTTTGACATGGGTAATTAGTTTTGCTTACTTTTTTACTTTAGTTCACATGTTGGTTTGTATAGATATGGTACATGGTGGTCTAATCTGTACAACTATGTAACTATGCCAGATGTTCTATGTGCCATATACTGGACTTACCATTATTCATGTGTACGTACTGGGCACTTCTTATTATGATTAGATTTACTAGTGTCCTTTTCTGCATACCTGGTACACTGGTTGCACCTATGGATATAGTCACTTTATACAACTTTATGAATTATCCTTTACTATACATCATATGTATGTTTTAGGTGGAAATTACTAATTTTCAATAAATGATATTTTTATATTCTATTTGAGCTAATTTTGACTCTTGTTTCTCCGGTTTAAATAATTTATGATTGAGTCGCCGTATGTAATTTACCAATCTGACGTTCATTTCTATATTTCTATATTTCAAGCAGAAGATTGATAACATCAGAGACAGTTTTGGTCAACAAGCCCCAGAGCCCTTCCTCCCAACTTCCCTACCCTCCACCTCCAAAACCAACTTCTCCACCATTACAGAAGATCAACTCGCCACTCTACTCTCAAGATCGCATCTCACCACCTGTGCACTTGACCCTCTCCCATCCCACCTCATCCCAAACCTCACCACAATCTTCATCCCAACCCTAACCCATCTATTCAACCTATCACTAACAACTGGAGTTTTCCCCTCAAGCTTTAAACATGCCTCCATCACACCTATCCTCAAAAAGCCCTCTCTTGACCCATCCTCTGTATCTAGCTATCGCCCTATATCACTTCTCCCCTATGCCTCAAAACTACTGGAACAACACGTCTACCTTGAACTGTCCTCCCATCTCTCTTCTTGCTCCCTCTTTGACTGCTTACAATCTGGCTTCCGGTCACACCATTCCACTGAAACTGCCCTAAGGTCACCAATGACCTCTTAACCGCCAAGAGCAAGCGACACTACTCCGTTCTCCTCCTCCTCGACCTGTCCGCTGCCTTTGACACAGTGGACCATTCCCTATTATTACAGACGCTCTCATCCCTTGGCATCACAGACTTGGCCCTATCCTGGATCTCCTCATACCTAACAGACTGGATATTCAGCATCTCCCACTCACACACCACCTCCTCACCTCGCTCCCTATCTGTCGGAGTCCCACAAGGTTCAGTCCTTGGGCCCCTGCTCTTCTCCATTTACACCTTTGGCCTGGGACAGCTCATAGAATCTCATGGCTTTCAGTATCATCTCTATGCTGATGACATACAGATCTACATCTCTGGACCAGATATCACCTCCCTACTAACCAGAATCCCTCAATGTCTGTCCACTATTTCATCCTTCTTCTCCGCTAGATTTCTCAAACTTAACATGGACAAAACAGAATTCATCATCTTTCCCCCATCTCACGCGACCCCCCCAACGAACCTATCCATTATAGTAAATGGCTGCCCACTCTCCCCAGTCCCACAAGCTCGCTGCCTCGGGGTAATCCTTGACGCTGATCTCTCCTTCAAACCACATATCCAAGCCCTTTCCACTTCCTGCAGACTTCAACTCAAAAATATTTCACGAATCCGTTCATTCCTCAACCAAGAATCTGCAAAAACCCTAGTCCATGCCCTCATCATCTCTCGCCTCGACTACTGCAACCTCCTGCTCTGTGGCCTCCCCTTGAACACTCTCGCACCCCTCCAATCTATTCTAAACTCTGCTGCCCGAGTAATCCACCTGTCCCCCCGCTATTCTCCGGCCTCTCCCCTCTGTCAATCCCTTCACTGGCTCCCCATTGCCCAGAGACTCCAGTACAAAACCCTAACGATGACATACAAAGCCATCCACAACCTGTCTCCTCCATACATCTGTGACCTCGTCTCCCGGTACTTACCTACACGCAACCTCCGATCCTCACAAGATCTCCTTCTCTACTCCCCTCTTATCTCCTCTTCCCACAATCGTATACAAGATTTCTCTCGCGTATCAACCCTACTCTGGAACCTTCTACCACAACACATCAGACTCTCGCCTACCATCAGAATCTTCAAAAAGAATCTGAAGACCCACCTCTTCCGACAAGCCTACAACCTGCAGTAACCACCGATCAACCAACCGCTGCACGATCAGCTCTATCCTCACCTACTGTATTCTCACCCATCCCTTGTAGATTGTGAGCCTTCGCGGGCAGGGTCCTCACTCCTCCTGTACCAGTTATGACTTGTATTGTTTAAGATTATTGTACTTGTTTTTATTATGTATACCCCTCCTCACTTGTAAAGCGCCATGGAATAAATGGCGCTATAACAATAAATAATAATAATAATAATAATAATAATATGAGCTGGTGTGCTGTTGTCATGCGATGTGTGTGGTGCGTCCTCATACCTGGTAAGATCTTCTGGCTTACGAATGTCTGTATAAAACCGTTCCGAAGCGAAGGGTGTCCCTGTCAGTCTGGGAGGAGGCCGTACCTTCTGTTCTGTAAGACGGTAGTGGTGGTTGACGTAGTTTCACAGTATACCTTCCTGCTTCCAGTATGGTGTTTGGAGGAAGGATCTCTGGTAATCTGTATAGGCTGGTTGGTGTAACGGATCAGAATTGTCTTCTATTCTGGGATGTCGGTGGACATATTCTGAGATGCGTTGAGCAGGGTCCTGATGATCAAGGTCTGGTCCACGTACGTCGTGGTCATGCTCAGATTCAGGAAACTCCACGGCTTCTAAGAACTCAGCTTTGGCTATTGCGGCTGCTGCTTCTTTTTCAGCCGAAAGCCTTTCTAAGGTCACTTGCAGGCGGGCTCTTTCTGCTTCTTGCTCTGCTTGCAGGTGTGCTCTTTCTGCTTCTTGGCAGGCTCTTTCTGCTTCTTGCTCTGCTTGCAGGCGGGCTCTTTCTGCTTGCAGGCGAGCACTTTCTGCTTCTTGGTCTGCTTGTCTTAACTTTAACTGCATCTCTTGTGCAGCGAAGGAGGATCTTACTTTCGCCGCCTCAGCTTCTGCACGAGCGAGGGTGACAGACCTTTTCGAGGAAGACTTGCTAGAGCGGCTTGTTTGGGACCTCGTCCCGAGTGTAGATGCTCGACTTGCAGACATTTCGTGTCCTGTTTGCAGGCTGTAGGGCGTCTCAGAGCGGGTAGGAATGACTTCAGCGTGGACTGAGACGTGTCGTTCTTGGTGGGCTGCACTCTCGGTACTTGTGACTGTATGGCGGCCGCTGCGGTATCTGCAGGCAGTGCGGTATGGTACAAGCGGCTCCGTAAGTGTTATTTGCTATCGCTAGTGTCTAGCCTCCTTTTACTGTCATCACCGGCGTCTAGCTTCCGTTTTACTGTTCTGTCTTCATACACGTTGATACGGTGTGTGATCTGACATATGGCATAAACCACTTCTGTGGTTCATAAACCAGACTGTTCTCTGTAGTCTAACTTGTTTATTGGTAAACATGAGCGTGGTAAAACTATAAGAATACAAATGATTTGGGTAAGTATTGGGCAAATAACAGCACAACTGATACTTATAACTAGCAGGGAAAGCATACAGGATGATGCAACTTCTACATGTAACTACATACAGTAACTCACAGATAATATATTTCCCAGGTACTAGTTGCTATACAGTAATCACATTCTGTAGAACACTATATTGCAAGAACAGGGATAACAATCTTACCGGATAAACTTAACCAGGGTGGCAAGTAAGTGAGGTAGTTCCAACACAGCAGATTAACACGAGTGTCCAGGGAAATAAACAGAGAGAAAATGGGGAATTTCCCTATCCCATGATACCTTGGTGCAGCCCAGAATGCAACACTCTGATTATTACTGAAAAACACAGGTAATAAATTTAACCACCACTGGGTGGTGCTATAACACAGCAAAACCAAAACTATAGTACTGAACCTTGTGTCCTTCTTTTAGAAAGGACAGAACATTGGTTATTGAGTAACTCAAATGGAGGGAACCTTGTGAAAGCTTGTGGAAATTGTCTGACAGAGAATGAGATATAGCATAGATGACAGTCTCAATCACGACCATCCTTTTCTTCCACCTTCTTTAACCCCTTAATGACAGCCCATACGTCTTTTAACTGACCTGAGATATAACAGAATCGCCTCCCCATACAGGTGACAATCCAGCAGCTGTCGGCTGTGCACTATAGCTAACAACATGCTGCGATGCTACTGTCAATAGTGACTACATCATTATAAATGGTTAACAGAGTGTGGGGGCTTCCTCTTTATCACAATAGGTGCCCTCAGATCGTGATTTTGTGGTTCAGATGTTTGCCATGGCATTTCATGACCAAATAGCGGCCCTAGAGTCAGATGGCTGTAGTAATCTGTTCAGAAGTTAGAGGCATTTAGTTGGTAAAAATACACATTTTCCTTTCTGTCATGCCACTTTGCATTAATTCTTGAAAAGCACCTGAAGGGTTAATAAACTACCTGACTGCAGTTTTCAATATGTCAGGGGGTGCTCTTTTTAAAATGGTATCACTTTTGGGGGTTTTACAATATATAGGACCCCTAAGGTCACTTCAAACACGGATAAGTCTCTAAAATAAAAATTTTTGTAAGTTTCCTTGAAAAAATGAAAAAATTACTACTACATTTTTAAACCTCCTAAAATGTAAACAAAATAAATGAACATTTTACAAATGGTGCTGATGTAAATCAGACATGAATGAAATGTTATTTATTAATGTTTTGCAGTGGTATGACTATCTGGATTAAAGGGATACTCATTAAAAAATTGAAAATTGCTATATATATAAATAAACACAAAACATATTGACCTAAATTTACCATTATCATAAAGTATAATGTGTCATGAAAAAACATTCTCAAAATCACTGGGATTTGTTGAAGCATTCCAGAGTTACCACATAAAGTGACACTGGTCAGTAGGGTTGAGCGACTTACTTTTTTAGGGTCGAGTCGAGGTCAAAAGTCGAGTCGAGTGAAATCGGCCGATTCATGCGAAAAGTCGGGGATCGACCGGAACACAAAACCCAATGCAAGTCAATGGGAAATCTCTCTCTCTCCCTCTCCGTCCCTGCACAGAAAAGCTGGTGTTACACATTGCAGATCGCTACACACAAGCGATAAGATGGCGATAGGCGCCCCTAAGACCTATGTCATCACTCTGCCCGCGCTCCTTCATTGGCTGAAAAAATGGCGCTAAACGCGTCATACGAAACGTGACTTTGGCGTGAAGATCGCGTACCGCATGGCCGATCCCACACTGGGATCGGGTCGGGTTTCATGAAACCCGACTTTGCCAAAAGTCGGCGACTTTTGAATTTGTCCGATCCGTTTCGCTCAACCCTACTGGTCAGATTTTAAAAATTTTGCTCCGTCACTAAAGGGTTAACATGGTATTTAAGGTTCTTTTAAACATTTCTACCAGACCATCCGTCCTGCAGGTGGTACACTGAGCTCCAAAATTTTCAAGACCTTGCATAACTCCCTCCTGTCTTTTGAACATAAAAGGTGTCCCTTGCTTGATTAATATTTCCTTGGAGAACCTGGTCTGGGAAAACACATAGAAAAACTTTCAAGCAATAATCTTAGAGGAGGAGTGTCTCAAATTTACCACCTTCCGGTACTGTATAGTATAATCCACAATCACCAAAATGTATGAAATTCATTGTTATTCTTTTCAATGGGACTTCAATAATTGACAGCAGAACCAAGGTACTGGGGAAGTGAGCCATCAGAGAGCAGCTGCCATGTGGGACAAGACCGATAATAGGTTAGAACATCACACTGCTGCAATGCAGGTAGAAGCTAGCTCTGCTAGGTGGCGATAAAGTGGAGAGAGGTTATGCACACAGATGAAGCAGACCTGCTGTGAAGCAGCGAAGCTACCAAAAGGTGGCAGCAGACAAGTCAAACAAGCCAGGTAAAATCCAGGACTGCAGCACAGTACCAAAGGAATAAGCAAACTCAGGGACAGAGACAAGCCAAAGTATCAGTAACAGTCAGGACTGGATATGCCAAAAACAAGAGACAAAAGCAGGTCAAGGTCCAAGCCGAGTTCAAGTATCAAGAAGTCCAGACACAATGCGGACACACAGACGGGACAGGGAACAGAGCATAACACAGACATGGGTTGAGTCAGGAATAACAGCAGAACAAGTAAGGGTGTAACAGAGTCAGCTACTCATACCATAAGCAGAACTTTAACTGACACCACCTGTGGGATGCAGTGAAGAGAAAAAGCCAACCTGAAGCCAAAACGAGGTAGAGGTAAGTTAACCCTTGACATGATCAGACCGGGAAAGAAAGACAGAATACAAAACCCCATCTGGGTTATGACAGTAAACTCCTAACAAGGGGGCCACCGGACCCCGAGGTTTTCATATGTACATGAAATGCCCGAACCAATCGATCAGCATGGACAGATCATGCCAGGACTAGTGTTGAGTAGTGTTGAGCGATACCGTCCGATACTTGAAAGTATCGGTATCGGAAAGTATCGGCCGATACCGGCAAAGTATCGGATCCAATCCGATACCGATACCCGATACCAATACAAGTCAATGGGACTCATGTATCGGACGGTATTCCTGATGGTTCCCAGGGTCTGAAGGAGAGGAAACTCTCCTTCAGGCCCTGGGAACCATATAAATGTGTAAAAGAAAGAATTAAAATAAAAAATATCGCTATACTCACCTCTCCGACGCAGCCGGGACTTCAGCGAGGGAACCGGCAGCGTTGTTTGTTTAAAATTCGCGCTATTACTTGGTTACGTGAATTCCCGGCTTGTGATTGGTCAGGTCGGCCATGTTGCCGGGACGCGGACCAATCACAGCAAGCCGTGACGAAATTACGTCACGGCTTGCTGTGATTGGTCCGCGTCCCGGCAATATGGCCGCCCTGACCAATCACAAGCCGTGACGTCACGGGAGGCTGGACACGCGCCCATTTTAAAATGAGCGCGTCCAGCCTCCCGGCTTGTGATTGGTTGACCGCGGCGCAACCAATCACAAGCCGTGACGTCACGGGAGGCTGGACACGCGCCCATTTTAAAATGAGCGCGTCCAGCCTCCCGGCTTGTGATTGGTTGACCGCGGCGCAACCAATCACAAGCCGGGAGGCTGGACGCGCTCATTTTAAAATGGGCGCGTGTCCAGCCTCCCGTGACGTCACGGCTTGTGATTGGTTGCGCCGCGGTCAACCAATCACAAGCCGGGAGGCTGGACGCGCTCATTTTAAAATGGGCGCGTGTCCAGCCTCCCGTGACGTCACGGCTTGTGATTGGTCAGGGCGGCCATATTGCCGGGACGCGGACCAATCACAGCAAGCCGTGACGTAATTTCGTCACGGCTTGCTGTGATTGGTCCGCGTCCCGGCAACGTGGCCGACCTGACCAATCACAAGCCGGGAATTCACGTAACCAAGTAATAGCGCGAATTTTAAACAAACAACGCTGCCGGTTCCCTCGCTGAAGTCCCGGCTGCGTCGGACAGGTGAGTATAGCGATATTTTTTATTTTAATTCTCTCTTTTACACATTTTAACATTAATGTTGTTGCGATACCCGATACCCGATACCACAAGAGTATTGGAATCCCGGTATCGGAATTCCGATACAGCAAGTATCGGCCGATACCCGATACTTGCAGCATCGGAATGCTCAACACTAGTGTTGAGCATTCCGATACCGCAAGTATCGGATATCGGCCGATATTTGCTGTATCGGAATTCCGATACCAAGTTCCGATATTTTTGTGATATCGAAAATCGGAATCGGAAGTTCCCAATGTATGGTTCCCAGGGTCTGGAGGAGAGGAGACTCTCCTTCAGGCCCTGGGATCCATATTCATGTAAAAAAATAAAGAATAAAAATAAGGATATACTCACCCTCGGACGGGCCCTGGCTCTCACCAGTGCAAGCGCCTGCCTCCGTTCCTAAGAATGCAGTGCGTATAGGACCTGAGATGACGTCGCGGCTTGTGATTGGTCACATGAGCGGTCACGCGACCAATCACAAGCCGCGACGTCATCGAAGGTCCTTCACTCTGCATTCTTAGGAACGGAGGCTGCCTGTTACATCGCTAAGGTCCAGGGTCCGCCGGAGGGGTGAGTATATCCATATTTTTATTTTTATTCTTTATTTTTTACATGAATATGGATCCCAGGGCCTGAAGGAGAGTTTCCTCTCCTTCAGACCCTGGGAACCATCCAGGATACCTTCCGATATTTGTGTCCCATTGACTTGTATTGGTATCGGGTATCGGCGAGATCCGATATTTTGCCGGTATCGGCCGATCCAATCCGATACCGATACTTTCGAATATCGGAAGGTATCGCTCAACACTAGCCAGGACCAAATACTGAAGTGAACTGCGAACTATATGAGAATCCACAATCCATTCCACTTCGTACTCCATCTGACCATCCACTGAGACAGGAGGCAGAGAGTGTCAGGAAATTTGACATAAAGTTTTATTGTTTGATTGCACACTGAGCTCTGCTACATCGTTTGGTTTTGCAGACACATGCTGCAGCTTTGATCCCCCTCACCACCCCTCCTTCTCTCTCTCTGCCTGCATGTGTAATCCTATACTCCTTTCCCCTCCCTCAAGAATGCATTAATTTGCAGAACCCAGCTCTTTGTCTTCAGCCTTGTGCTCCATGTGTGTACAAGAAAGTTATTCAAGATGAAATAACTGGACTCCAAGTAGAGATATAGGTGTGAAAGTTACATGTTTGGGATGTGCGACGATAGCGCTACACACCAGCGCTTTGTCAAAGCTCAGCGCCTGGCAGAATTTGAGAAACGCATTACTGCTTATCCGAGTCACATAGCCAAGTCATGTTTGGACTCAAATTAATGCCAATGTCATGCTGAGAGAAATGATAATTTTGTCTTCCATCTACGAGCCTCACAGACTGAGTTAGGATGGCTATGAGCTATTAGAAGGTTTTCCATACCTTTCCAAGGGGGGCGTATCCAGCCCCTCAGTGATGTCACTAGAAGAGGGTATAAAATATGGGACCTCATTTTAGGGGTAGTATTTTGCCCAGGAGGTCAGCTAACAGAAACTCTGCAATCTGCCTGATACATTGGGAAATATGCTCCTCCTCCTTACCATGGAATAACATAAGACAAATGTAAGTTTATTTTCATATTTAATCCCTTTTATTTTGTAATCGTCTGTACATACTATAATTGTCTCATTTTAGTAATATCTTTTTAGACTTTTGTAAACACTGCCTATTTTTTTGGAGTAAAAGTTATAATATTTACTAGCTTTGTTTCCCTTGCTCTAAAATGTGCCTCCAACATCCTCTGAAGTAAATTATGCTACTGATTGGGTTGCTCCTGACCCGTTGTTAATCAGAGGAATAGGAGCTGGTGGCAGCAGAGGGCATTGAGCTTGTTGGGTATAGCGGGCAGTGACAGAACGGGGTTTATAGAATGGGGTTTATAAGAGTATTGCCCGGCTGCAGTGGGGAATAGGTATATCACCCTCACGGCAGCATGCTTAATAGTTAGTACACGACCGGGCAGCCTTTATGGTGACTAGTTATCCTAGGTACAGTTCCCTGACTGACCTGAGGGTAAGGGGGTACCAGAGAGCTGCAAGTTTCAAACTTGAAGTGGGATATAAATAAATCCCTGAAGAAAGAACTGGGGCATCCCTGCTCTGAGCTTCCCCAATATTCTTCTGGACCTCCCTGCACACCTCCCCCAACTGTTGAATTGCCAAATCAGCCCCTGGACATCCTGAATCCAGCCTCGAAAATTCACCAAAATGGGGATGAAAACCGTACTTACAGAAGAACGGAGAGGTGCCAGTAGACTGATTAACGAGATTATTAAAAGCAAACTCAGCCACTGGCAATGAAGAACACCCATCATCCTGCTGAGATGTAGCAAGACACTGCAAAATCTGCTCAATTGACTGATTGGCCCTCTCCGCCTGACCATTGGTCTTGGGATGGTATGCCGAGGAGAAGGACAAGCAAACACCCAATCCTTTACAAAAAGCCCTTCAAAATTTGGACAAAAATTGCACCCCTCTATCAGAAACCATACTCAAAGGTACACCATTCAACCGTACAACGTGCTTAACAAACAACTTAGATAGTGTTTCTGCATTGGGAAGTCCTGCCAAAGCTACAAAATGTGCCTGTTTACTGAATCTGTCAACCACTACCCAAATCATAGTTTTGCCATTGGAATGAGAGAGATCAGTGATAAAATCCATGGACAAGTAAGTCCAAGGTCTATCCGGAATTGGCAATGGCATCAATTCCCCCGGCCAGCCAGGTATGGGAGCTCTTCGCACGGGCACAGGTATCACAAGTAGACACAAACCTAGTGACATCAGAGGTCACGGAGGACCACCAAAACAGCCTAGCAATGGCTTTCTGGGTGGCCGAGATCCCCAGGTGCCCACTGAGAGCAGAGTTGTGGAACTCCTGGAGAACCCTCCACTGGTACTTAACCGGGACAAAGAGCTTATTATCAGGCAAAGACAGAGGAGCAAGAGACTGAGCCTCCCAAATTTCACACTCCAGTTCAGAGGATACCCCAGCAACAACCACCCCGTGCTGAAGAATGGAAGAAGGAGGTTCGAGTGTGAAATCAGATCAAAGCTGTGAGATAAGGCATCTGCCTTGACATTCTTGGAACCAGGCGGAAAGGTGATAGAAAAATGAAAACATGAAAAAACAAGGGACCACCTCACCTGTGTAGGAGATAACTGCTTGACAGACTCAATGTAGGACAGGGTCTTGTGGTCTATAATCACTGTGATCCTATGAACCTCCCCCTCCAAAAAGTGCCTCCATTCTTCAAAAGCCAATTTTATGGCCAATAACTCACGGTTACTAACATCATAATTCCTCTCCGCAGAAGAAACCTTCCTAGAGAAGGAGGCACATATCTTAAATTGGTCAAAGTGATGGGTCCCTGAGACAATACCGCCCCCACTCCCACTTCCGATGTGTCCACCTCTACGATAAATGGTTCTGATGGATCGGGTTAAGCCAATACAGGAGCAGACATAAAACACTTCTTTAATGTAATAAATGCTTCAACCGCCAGGGGTAACCAGACTTTGAGATCAGCCCCCTTGCGAGTGAGATCGAGTGGCTTGACCACCTGAGAAAACCCCTTGATGAATTTTCGATAATAACGCTGCAGACTCTTGAGGTCTCTGGGCTGCACCCAATCAACAATGGCCTGTACCTTTCCAGGATCCATTTGAAACCCGATGGCAGAAAGGATGAACCCCAGAATGAAAAGCTTCTGGACAAAAAGCGAACATTTCTCGGGTTTAGCAAACAGAGAATTTCCCCGTAACCTATGAAGAACAGCACGTAAATGACCAATGTGGGATTCCTTGTCAAGAGAGAAAACAAGGAGATTGTCCACGTTTACAACGATAAAGCACCCAATAAAATCAGAAAAAAACATAATTCATGAAGTTCTGAAACACCGCGGGCGCGTTTGTGAGACCGAAGGGCATGACCAAATTTTCAAACAGACCCTTCGAGGTGAGAAATGTAGATTTCCACTCATTCCCTTCCCAAATGCAGATCAGGTTAAATGCTCCCCTGAGATCAAGTTTGGAAAACCACTTAGCCCCCGACAATTGATTATAAAGATCTGGAATGAGTGGGAGAAGGTAGATATTTCTCACCATAATTTTATTAAGTTCCCGGAAATTGAGGCGTAAACCACCATCATTTTTTTAACACAGAAGAATCCAGTGGCCACAGGGGAGACAGAGGGATGGATGTGACCCTTGCGTAGACTATCAGAGATATAGTTTTTAATAGCGGTACATTCTGGGCCAGAAAGATTGTACAAATGGGCTTTGGGCACTTTAGGACCCAGAATCAGATTAATCTTAAATCAGAATCAGATTAAACTTAACAACATTTTGAGCCAACGGTGTCTTATTAATGGCCATGATATGGATGGGAGTCTCTAGTGTAACTGTCCCTAAATTTAATTTGGACACCAGACTAAAGTCAATGAAGTTCATGGAGGATCCACAGTCCACAAATGCTGAAGTGGATACGTAACCACCTCCATAACACAGTTCCACCTCTAACAAAATTTTGTGAAATGATAAAAATGGTACCTGAGAGTTTGGGTGACTTCATCGACAATCACCCAGACTCAGTGTTATGCTGGAAGAGGGAAGTGAGACTGCGTACACAGAGAAGCACCACAGAGCAGCAGCACAGGTGCCACCAAGTGGAGAGAGAGTGGTCAGACAAGCCGAGTCAAAATACAATCAGAGGCAGAAGTATCAAAAGGGATAAGCAGGACATGTGGTCAGGAATAAGCCTGGAGGGTCAGCAATGGTCAGAAGTGGATAAGACAAAGTCAGAAGGCAGAAGCGAGTCCGAATACGAGCCAAGTCAGGAACCAGAGAATCAAACAGACAAATGGGGAAACACTGGGAAAAGGGCAGACAGAGGGATTCAACAGACACCAGGCAAGTCAGGGATCGCAGGAGGACAAATCAAGAGCTACCAGAGTTAGGTTCACATGCCGAAGGCAGAACTATTACTGACACTGCCAGCAGGACGGGAGCTAAATAGCAAACCTGAACCCAGAATGAGACAGAGCAAAGTTAACCCTTGACATAATCCTCCCGGAAAAAGGGAAGATAGGATTAAACCCTGGATCATGACACTCGGATGCTTGTCAATCGATGGACAAGAGGGGCCGTCCTTCTTCCAATGTCCCAGATCTCTACACTAAAAACATAATTTCCATCACATAGTCGCTTCCTCTCCTTCTCCTTCAAGTTGGTGGCATCAACCTCCATGGTCTCCGTAAACGGCATCACCTCAGACTTTGCAGGCAATACAGGAATTTCTCGCTGGATAACTCCTCTTTCCCGTAATCTCTGATCCATAAAAATGGCCTGGGTCATGGCCTCCTCCAGGGAACTGGGTGGTGGATGGAGGGCCAGAGCATCCTTGAGATGATCCAAAAGTCCTCTCCTGAAAGGACTTCTCACAACCGAGTCATCACAAGACACCTCAGTGGACCACCATCTAAACTCAGAACAATACCGTTCAGCAGTGATTTGACTTTGAACGAGACCCATGATAATGTCCCCTGCTACCCGACCCGGTCTGGTTCACCAAAAATAAGTTCTAAGGCCTCAAAGAACTTATCCACAGAAACATGTTCAGGTGCAGTAGCAGGTAAAGAGAAAGCCCATGATTGAGGTCCCTCCCGAAGTTAGGAAAAAATTATCCCCACACGCTGACTCTCATCTCCAGAGGATCGAGTTCTAAGAGAGAACAGCAGCTTACAATTCTCCCTGAACATACAGAACTTCTCCTTTTCTCTGGAGAAGGTATCTGGGAGCCTGACCGTAGGTTCAGGAGAGTACAGTGAAACCTCAATAGTGTCAGAGTGCCTACAGACAGATTGGGAAATAGAACACTGAAAAGATTTAACCATCTCAGAAAGCTCCCTCTGCAGATGATTTTGAGAAGAAGCAAGTGCCCAATGTTCCACTGACTAATCCTGTATCATTTGGGTCAGATCTGACATCTGACCTGCAAGCATACCTTCCAACATTTTAGGGAAGGAAAGAGGGACACACTCTGCGGTGCGCACAGCGCACCGCGGCAAAAAAATAGGCCACGCCCCCGGAATGACCACGCCCCGACCACACCCATGACCACGCCTCCGACACACCCATTCAGTACTGCCGATCATTGTTTCAGAAACACTGCAGTAATCAAAAACAGAAAAAAATAAATATTTATTTCCAATAAGTAATGAATTAGAGTACACTGACTGTGAGCGCCGGCCATAAAGCACAGCGTGACATCACCGCTGGGCTCTGCTTTTACTTTACGGCAGGCGCTCACAGTCAGTGCGGGAAGCTGACAGCGGGGGACATGACAGACACCGGAATGTAAGTATGCAGTGTTTTTTTTTTTTTACATTCACAATGGTAACCAGGGTAAACATCGGGTTACTAAGCGCGGCCCTGCGCTTAGTAACCCAATGTTTACCCTGGTTACCCGGGTGCTGCAGGGGGACTTCGGCATCGTTGAAAACAGTTTCAACGATGCCGAAGTCGTTCCCCTGATCGTTGGTCGCTGAAGAGAGCTGTCTGTGTGACAGCTCCCCAGCGACCACACAATGACTTACCAACGATCACGGCCAGGTCGTATCGCTGGTCGTGATTGTTGGTAAGTCGTTTAGTGTGACTTAGGCTTTAGGGTTAGAAAAAGTGCAAAATCACAAAAGCAGCTCTTCAATCAAGCAGGGACACACCTCACCCCTCTAAAGTTAATTGTGCAATGGTGGAGGTATTTTTTGTGAGGCCAAGCCTCAACACCTGTGACTGTATGTCTGACCCCCTGTGGTTACGGCACCACTAGGTCTACCTACACAATGGGCCTAGTGGCTGGAAGAACAATGGCTTAGGCCCCCCCAAGATACTAAGAGAGTAAAGGAGTTATGGCTTTACCTGATTACCAATCTTGGGTCTCACTTTACGTCTACAGAAGATCCAGCTCGCATGTCTTCATCTGCTTACGGTTACTGAATAGAAACATGGATTTCTGAAGCTGAAATGATCGGCAAGCAAATCTGTAATTAAAATCAGCAAGCAAATCACCAATACAAACACAATAATATTGACGTAACCGACGTAGCAGCCGGCTCCTCTTAAGGTACCGTCACACTCAGCAACTTTGAAATGAGAACAACAACAATTTGTGACGTTGCAGCGTCCTGGATAAGCGATCTCGTTGTGTTTGACACGCAGCAGCGATCTGGATCCCGCTGTGATATCGCTGGTCGGAGCTAGAAGTCCACAACTTTATTTAGTCGTCAGGTCGGCGTGTATCGTCATGTTTGACATCAAAAGCAACGATGCCAGCAATGTTTTACATGGAGCTAACAACCAGCGAGAACGATAAGTGAGTCGCCGTTACGTCACTGGATCGCTCCTGCATCGTTCTGGAGCTGCTGTGTTTGACGTCTCTACAGCGACCAAAACAGCGACGCTCCAGCGATCTAGTTTAGGTCGGCTCATTGTCTATATCGCCGCAGCGTCGCTGAGTGTGACGGTACCTTTAGTCAGTGAGAGCGAACCCTAATAGCAGCTGCTAATTGGCTGCAGTGCTCACGTGGCATAACATCACGTGAGCCTTGGGAGACCAGGTGCCTGCATACTAAGAGAAGGGAGTATTTTAGAGTATTTTTATTTACAAGGGGAAATACTTTTGTCAGACTTTTGAATCCTAACTAGTGATGAGCGAATATACTCGTTGCTCGGGTTTTCCCCAGCACGCTCGGGGGTCCTCCGAGTAATTTTTAGTGCTCGGAGATTTAGTTTTCATCGCCGCAGCTGAATGAATTACATCTGTTAGCCAGCATAAGTACATGTGGGGGTTGCCTGGTTGCTAGGGAATGCCCACATGTACTCAGGCTGGCTAGTAGCTGTAAATCATTCAGCTGTGGTGATGAAAACTAAATCTCCGAGCAGTCATAAATAAATACTCGGAGATCACCCAAGCATGCTCTGGAAAACCCAAGCAAGGAGTATATTCGCTCATCATCACTACTCCTGACAACAACTGCACTGCATGTTGGGAGGATTCTCCAGTGCCGGCAGCGGACAGTCATGTGTCCACAAGTATGTGATTTACATACATGCAGTCAGGTACTGACTAGATGGGTGCAGACTATATCAATGCAAGAGTATTGACTGAGATTGGTCATGTCTAGTCAGAATGTTTAAAGGAGTAAGGAAGTCACATACTCAAAGTCATATAACCGCCCGCTGCCGTGTCTGGAGAATCCTCACAGTGTGCGATGTGAACGCTGTGAAGATTCAAATCAAATGTCTACAGTCACATAGAGCAACCGAGAACAGTGGCATGAATAGAGTGTGATGGGTTGTGGTGCAAGATTTGAACCGGACCCCCGCATCATATCTATCTATAATATAACACTGGGAGCATCACTGTGTCCGAAGCCTTTATAAACTGAGCAAGCGCCTGCGCATGACTTTTGGATATGGGATGGACCCCACTCCTTCTTAAAACCACCATAACTACTGTAAACCTAGGTACTAAAATAAATACACAAAACACATTATTTTGGTTGTCAAAATGGCCACAGCTTTTATTCAAATCACAGGATTAAATAATCACAGTAGGAGTCAGGTGGAGTGCTAGTACATTGGGATTCACAAGTACTGCGATATCCCCATCTGTCTGACATACAGCACCAGGACAGACAGCCATAAAGGGGCGGCACGCACTGGCTTGCCATTCAAGCAGAGCCAGTAAACTTTCAGGGCACCAATGACCCTATTATCCTCACTCCTGTGCTTAACCACTGTGCCCGCCCCTGATTGATGTTACCATTACAACGTCCTTGAGGCTGGCCACCAAAGCCGAGCCTGCTCACCACCATGAGGTTTTACATCCTCTATTAGTTAAAATGAGTCCACCTTAACTTGTCTGCAACTTCCACCTGACTCCTAAACCACAAAGCTGTGACGGGTTAAATATTCCAAGTCTCATTTGACACCTTTTTTTTTTTTTTTATAAATAATTAAATCATTTTTGTAAACTTAAAAACTAGAAGTCCCTGCAAAAGCATTAATGGGACTAAACTTGGCAAACCCCCGACTCACAAAGAGTCATCCTACAGCGCTCAGGAGAGGAAAAACCCCCTGTGGAGGAAACCTCCAGGGAACCATGGCTGAAGGATTGCCCTTCCCTTGGGCTTAGAAGGTTACCACAAATAATAACTCTTTATAGCCAATATACAATTGAACATGGTACAAGATATACAATGACAAATTCAAAAATACAATAAAACATTTATCATTATACAAGCAATAATTAAAAAGTTTAAGGACAAAGATTATAAACAGGGCGGGAGGGCGGGTAATGTTTCATCCTGTCCATCCTGTGAGAGAAAGAGGGAAAGCCAGAGTTGCCTCCCCTATATAAGCCCCACCCTCCTCACAGTAATACACCAGGCACAAACATCTAAACTTCCTCTTAAAGCAACAACACTCTTGTTTAAAATCTACACCGCAATACAAACAAAAGCTGCAGGAGTTCTCGGTCCACCCATCCCCAAGTCATGTCCACCTCCATCTAGTCTCCGGTGGTTTCTTGACTTTTGGATATGGGATGGACCCCACTCCTTCTTAAAACCACCATAACTACTGTAAACCTAGGTACTAAAATAAATACACAAAACACATTATTTTGGTTGTCAAAATGGCCACAGCTTTTATTCAAATCACAGGATTAAATAATCACAGTAGGAGTCAGGTGGAGTGCTAGTACATTGGGATTCACAAGTACTGCGATATCCCCATCTGTCTGACATACAGCACCAGGACAGACAGCCATAAAGGGGCGGCACGCACTGGCTTGCCATTCAAGCAGAGCCAGTAAACTTTCAGGGCACCAATGACCCTATTATCCTCACTCCTGTGCTTAACCACTGTGCCCGCCCCTGATTGATGTTACCATTATAACGTCCTTGAGGCTGGCCACCAAAGCCGAGCCTGCTCACCACCATGAGGTTTTACATCCTCTATTAGTTAAAATGAGTCCACCTTAACTTGTCTGCAACTTCCACCTGACTCCTAAACCGCCACCAGCGAGGCCATTTGACACCTTGAATGGACTCGACCCCCATCACCCATGCCTAATAAAGTCATCAACGAGTTCTGCATGCTATGGAAAGACTGTGCATATAAGTAACAAAATTCCAGGACTACAGATTAATTTTAACAATGCAACTACCAAGTTATGATCAATAATACGGTAACTACAGCAAAATAACAGCCGCTAAACATCCTGCAATGTGGATCCTATAATGGGTAATGCAGAAACTAAACCATAATAAAGGGGTAGCCACAGTCTGACTACCTGTATAATGACATCTGTCATGCCTCCAAAACTATTATACCGCATGTATTGTAGCCAGCTCTAATAACTCACTAATTCACAGATTTTAGTTCTAGAAACCACCATTACATACAGTTGCTGGGCTGTGTAGTAACCAATTCTTAAACCCTCTTACTATTACTACCCAAAAAGTGATGAGTGTATATAAAGAGAAAGATATTATAAACAAGGAGAAATTAAAAGCCATACACAATATAATATCAACATTATAACCGATCATTAAATAATTTAAACAATTTCTGTAATATTTGGACATAGTAAATGAAATAAGCCTATAGCAGAAAATTCTACAAAGGCATTATTAATAACCTTGCCACGCCATTGTTAATTGCTTTACAGGCATTTGATAACAAATACCATTAACCCTCTCCAACTGGGACAAAGGCATTGGGAATAGGCACATCGCCCTTCGTGTTAATGAACTTGATTTCTTCACCCTTAGCCGCTCCCACTGGCTCAAGGGCATTGATCGGGATGCACTTTATTACTTTTCCCTTAGTCACTCCCACTGACTCCAGGGCACCCATATTAGGTACATTGCTCTTCAGTTTAATTCCCCAGATTACTGCATTGTCCAGAGGACAACATTGAAAGAAACAAGAGTTGGTCAATATAAACAGTCAAAATCTGTGCCTCAGCATTCTCAAGTCACATGAAAAAAGAGAGCGTCCTTGAAGCTAACGATTGTATTGAAATGCATGCCTTTTTTTTTAAGCTATTGTTCCTAGCTCATAGGACCCAATTTAATTTGTAGGCATGTAGAATATGATTGCCATGTCCACAGGGACTTTACCCTAACTGGGTCTTGTAGGATATAAATGCTTCTGGAGACCAGGGGGCCATACTGTGATGGTCACTCCTCCACACCAGGGGGCCATACCAAAGATGGCTACCCCTCCATACCAGGGGGTCATACTATGATGTACACCCCTCCATCCAGGGGTCATACCCGAGATGTTTACTCCTCCACACAAAGGGTCATACTATGATGAATACCCCCCTAAACAGAGGGTCCATACCTGAGATGGTTACCCCTACTGACCAAATCATAATTAGCTTCAAGGACCCACTAAAAAAGAAACAAATAAGTGCTTTTTTTTTTTTTTTTCTTTAATACCTTTATTAAAAACAAACATACAATAACCCAACAAAGCATAAGTAACCTTAGCTCGCTGGGAGGAGTCCTTGAAGCTCATAAGATCTGGCGATTACCAAACATAAAGTGAACATAAAATGTACCAACAATTACTCCCAGCCGTTACCCCACCAGCTCGGGAGCACCATAACCACAGGGTTCCAATGTTCACTTGCACTTCCTGAGGATCCGACAAACCCTTGCTGAAACTCCCCTCCACATTTCACCAGATCCAGAACCATATTTAATACCAAACGGAAGAATCCATATCCCAATGGATCCCCCAGACCAATTTGCAACCAACTTCAAGGACCCCCCCAACTGCCCGGCTCCAGGTAATCCACTCAGTCTGTGCTATCCACCATCTTAGGTAATATAAAATTAAGCACTCGGTGGGTATACACCATTCCTGCAAATATATGAAGGGGACAATATAAGAATTAAAACAGCATACAATAAAACATCAAAGCATAAAGAACATTAACATGCTGGGAGGAGTCCTTGAAGCTCATAAGATCTGGTGATTACCAAACAAAAAGTGGACAATAAATGTACCAACATTTACTCCCAGCCGTTACCCCACCAGCTCGGGAGCACCATAACCACAGGGTTCCAATGTTCACTTGAACTTCCTGAGGATTCAACAAACCCTTGCTGAAAATCCCCTCTACCATTCACCAGATCAAGAACCAAATTAAATTCCAAAAAGAGGAATCCATATCCCAATGGATCCCCCAGACCAATTTATAACCAACTTCAAGGACCCCCCCAACTGCACAAGATGTGGGAGAAGTGAAGATGAAAACACCATGTAAGTTTACAACCAAGGTATATTACAGGTTGATACTGGAAAATGTCCCATCATAAGGTCAGATAAATTCGATGATGGGCAATGCTGTGTTATATGCTGTAACAATAAAGAAGCCGCCTGCTCCTCTACAGCAGTTACAGACAGGCTCTCTAATCACCAGCTGCACATACATCGTAAGAAAATATAATATGTAGGTCTAGTATAAGCTGCATGCAGCCATAAGTGTACGTGCAGAAAACTGCAAGGTCTGTGTCCCCAGTCAGTCACGCTACCTACATACAATAGACAGGGCTGAAAACTGGGCCCATTATGTGTTCTCCAGATTAAGGTGCAGCATCACACTAGGAGTGCCCACTCACTGCCCGCCATGTGCTGAGCAATTAGTGCCCACTCACTGCCTCCGCCATGTGCTGAGCTATGTCCACTCACTGCCTGCCATATGCTGCATTATTAGTGCCCCACTCACCACCACACCATGTGCTGAATTACTCCCTGAATATTTATTGACACCTGATAATATATATATAGTAAGGCTCCAGGTAATGCACTCAGGCTTGTGCTATCCACCATCTTAGATATATAGAAAAAGGGGGGTGGATATATCAGGCAGGACAGCATGCAACATAATAGGACTAAAGGCTGCCATATCTCCAGAAATAAAGCATGGATTTGGAAGTCAAGCACAAATTATATGTGCAGCAAGGAAAGTAACCTGGAGACCCAGGATCTAACATGCACTCAATGTCTGTATACATGATAAGCATGCTGCACAGAGATGGAGCCTTTACTCATATATCACATATATATAGTGAGAGTAACCTGTCACACTGGATCTGTACACCCAGCATCATCAGACTGTACTGTACAGAGATAAGGTCACATACAGGTCACCAGACTCCATAAATGGGAAGGGGGGGAATCAGAACACAGCAGCATGCAATGCACAGACATGAAGTGCAGCCTCTTACCCTCATATATATACGGTATATATATACACCATCTCATTACTGCTCCCTCTCACCAGTGACTAGTCCCTGTAACTGCCCAGTTCCGCGCTAGCAATAGCAGACACTGTATGTGTCAATCCTCTGACCCATCATACAGATGCTCAAAACTCATGAAGACTCTGTATAATACAGCAGAAATGTGATACCACAGCCATATCTGTATGGAGGTCACACAGGAGCTGTTCTCTGCAGTGTGTGAGGCAACTTGTAACAGACCCATGAAGGAACATGGCAGCTACATGAATCTCTGAGGTAATACTGCTCCCAAATAAGATGTAAGAGCTGATACTGCACTAATACATGATGAATGTGGAGTAGTATATCAGCCATGTTTGCAGGGAGGTTCACATGAGGGAACATGGGAGACTGCATGAATTTCTGAGGTAAAATTGATCCCATATATGATGTAGGAGCAGATACTACACTACATGATGTGTGAGGTGAATGTACTCCTATGAGCTATAATGTGAGGTGATAACCCCAGTATTATACTCCCTGAAACTGCAGACATGTTTCATCCTGTCCATCCTGTGAGAGAAAGAGGGAAAGCCAGAGTTGCCTCCCCTATATAAGCCCCACCCTCCTCACAGTAATACACCAGGCACAAACATCTAAACTTCCTCTTAAAGCAACAACACTCTTGTTTAAAATCTACACCGCAATACAAACAAAAGCTGCAGGAGTTCTCGGTCCACCCATCCCCAAGTCATGTCCACCTCCATCTAGTCTCCGGTGGTTTCTGTCTGGACTCCACAGAGTTATGCATCCGGGGATGAGAATTGTGGCCCAGGAGATCGCGGTATGTGTAAGCACGGAACGCATACTGAGATCTCTGATGGAGAAGCACGGACGTGCCAGGAGGGCGAGTATGCGATATTCCCCTGTCCCCGTTCCACCACTGGGCTACGGCTTCCGCGTCCTCTGGCTGTGACGTTCAGGTCAGAGGGAGCGATGACGTGCTTAGTAGGGTTGAGCGACTTTCATTTTTTTAAGATCGAGTAGGGTTTTGGGAAACCCGATTTTGTCCAGAGTCGAGTCGAGTGCAGTCGGCCGATTATCGCTAAAAGTCGGGGATCGACCGAAACACGAAACCCAATGCAAGTCAATGGGGAAGCATAGTCGGCAGTGAGTGGAGGCCAGGAAAACACCTACAGTGCCCATTTTAATGCCAAAAACATCCATTCTTGTTTCTGAAGCTTGCCAATCTTAATTAACTGTATAATAATAGTTGGGCATAGGGAATTGGGGGAAAGTTGTGGGGGGAGTAGGGCTGGCTCAAGTTTTTCGTGGGCCCAGGAAATGCGGACTACGTCACGGCGGTGTTGCAGGGAAAGGTAAGTATTTAAAAGTTGCAAGTGCTGTGATCCTGAGCAAGCAGGGGGGGCCCACTCGTTCGCATTGCCACTGGCACAGGGCCCCTCAAAGTACGGCGGTGTGTTTGCATGGCGGGGGCGCCTCCCACCAGCAGCGACACTTTTGCGTACTCTGAGGGGCCCTGTGCCAGTGACGTCGCCAACGAGTATGCCCCCCCACCTGATGAAGGAACCTGCACTTTCATCTGCACCTTCCTCTTTGTCCCTGTGTAAGGTGGTATAACATGCGGGAAGGGGAACCTTACTTTCAGCAGGGACAGATTCTGGCTGTGTAGAGTACAAGGGGAATGTAGTGGTCTAGGTCAATGTACCAGCAGACTCATTTAGCAGTGGCTGGGCAATGGGCAGGATGAGGAGGAAACAGATATAGGGCCAAAGAATAAAGTAGGCTACATGCAGTTCAAAATTGGTAACAGGACTAAACAGGCGGCATTGCTTTGTTCAGTGGAGTAGCAAACCCAAGAGCAGCAGACACTGTTTCAAGGGCCTAACCACACTAGTAGGCCAAATGCAGTTTAATATCTGATAGTATAGGGCGAAAGCCAGAATGTGGAAGCTCAGCTTTGTTCAGTTGAGGACAACACCAGGGAGGGGCAGACACCTTTAGTAGGCCGGAAAAGCCTATTGCATTTTTTAAAATGGTAATTTGGAGCAGAAGGTTGAAGCTCAGCTTTATTTAGTTGAGGGCAACACCAGGGAGGGGCAGAAGCCGTTAGTAGGCCCTAACCACCATTTTTTTTTTTTTTAAAACCACTTAATGAGAGCCGGAAGGTTGAAGCTCAGCTTTATTTAGTTGAGGACAACACCAGGGAGGGGCAGAAGCCGTTAGTAGGCCCTAACCACCATTTTTTTTTTAAAACCACTTAATGAGAGCCGGAAGGTTGAAGCTCAGCTTTATTTAGTTGAGGACAACACCAGGGAGGGGCAGAAGCCGTTAGTAGGCCCTAACCACCATTTTTTTTTTAAAACCACTTAATGAGAGCCGGAAGGTTGAAGCTCAGCTTTATTTAGTTGAGGACAACACCAGGGAGGGGCAGAAGCCGTTAGTAGGCCCTAACCACCATTTTTTTTTTTTAAACCACATAATGAGAGCCGGAAGGTTGAAGCTCAGCTTTATTTAGTTGAGGACAACACCAGGGAGGGGCAGAAGCCGTTAGTAGGCCCTAACCACCATTTTTTTTTTTTTTTTAAACCACTTAATGAGAGCCGGAAGGTTGAAGCTCAGCTTTATTTAGTTGAGGACAACACCAGGGAGGGGCAGAAGCCGTTAGTAGGCCCTAACCACCATTTTTTTTTTTTTTAAAACCACTTAATGAGAGCCGGAAGGTTGAAGCTCAGCTTTATTTAGTTGAGGACAACACCAGGGAGGGGCAGAAGCCGTTAGTAGGCCCTAACCACCATTTTTTTTTTAAAACCACTTAATGAGAGCCGGAAGGTTGAAGCTCAGCTTTATTTAGTTGAGGACAACACCAGGGAGGGGCAGAAGCCGTTAGTAGGCCCTAACCACCATTTTTTTTTTTTAAACCACATAATGAGAGCCGGAAGGTTGAAGCTCAGCTTTATTTAGTTGAGGACAACACCAGGGAGGGGCAGAAGCCGTTAGTAGGCCCTAACCACCATTTTTTTTTTTTTTAAAACCACTTAATGAGAGCCGGAAGGTTGAAGCTCAGCTTTATTTAGTTGAGGACAACACCAGGGAGGGGCAGAAGCCGTTAGTAGGCCCTAACCACCATTTTTTTTTTTTTTAAAACCACTTAATGAGAGCCGGAAGGTTGAAGCTCAGCTTTATTTAGTTGAGGACAACACCAGGGAGGGGCAGAAGCCGTTAGTAGGCCCTAACCACCATTTTTTTTTTAAAACCACTTAATGAGAGCCGGAAGGTTGAAGCTCAGCTTTATTTAGTTGAGGACAACACCAGGGAGGGGCAGAAGCCGTTAGTAGGCCCTAACCACCATTTTTTTTTTTTAAACCACATAATGAGAGCCGGAAGGTTGAAGCTCAGCTTTATTTAGTTGAGGACAACACCAGGGAGGGGCAGAAGCCGTTAGTAGGCCCTAACCACCATTTTTTTTTTTTTTAAAACCACTTAATGAGAGCCGGAAGGTTGAAGCTCAGCTTTATTTAGTTGAGGACAACACCAGGGAGGGGCAGAAGCCGTTAGTAGGCCCTAACCACCATTTTTTTTTAAAACCACTTAATGAGAGCCGGAAGGTTGAAGCTCAGCTTTATTTAGTTGAGGACAACACCAGGGAGGGGCAGAAGCCGTTAGTAGGCCCTAACCAAAGTTGAAGGCCAAATGCAGTTTAATTTCTGATACTATAGGCCGAAAGCCAGAAGGTGGAAGTTCCGATTTAGACAGTGGAGGACAATTTGAATTAGGGACTGCAGACAGACTTAGTAGGCTGTCCCCTGTGGACCATGCATCCACCACATTAACCCATTGCGCCGTAATGGACACGTAATCTTCCGTGGCCATGCCTACAGGTCCATGCGTCTGTTGTCAGGTGCACCTTTGTACTCACAGATTGCCAGAGTGCATGGACAATGCGGTCTTCTACATGCTGGTGGAGGGTTGGGATGGCTTTTCTCGCAAAAGAAGTGTCGACTGGTTAGCTTGTAGCGTGGTACAGCGTAGTCCATCATGGCCTTATTAATAGTAAATAAAATATATAACTAGGCTCTATGAACTTTTAAATAGGTTCCAGGGGTACACGGGCAGCATTGGTGTGGTCAGTGGAGGAGTATTGCAAGTAGGGGCTGCAGACAGGCTATCAAAGGCCTAAAATAACAAACAGTAGGCAGTCATGGCAGTTTTACATCGGTTACATGGATACACAGGCAGGCACTCCAGGCAGCATTGTGCTCAGTGGAGGAGTATTGCAAGTAGGGGCCGCAGACAGGCTATCAAAGGCCTAAAATAACAAACAGTAGGCAGTCATGGCAGTTTTACATCGGTTACATGGATACACAGGCAGGCACTCCAGGCAGCATTGTGGTCAGTGGAGGAGTATTGCAAGTAGGGGCCGCAGACAGGCTATCAAAGGCCTAAAATAACAAACAGTAGGCAGTCATGGCAGTTTTACATCGGTTACATGGATACACAGGCAGCTAGGTGGTGAGTGGAGGAGTATTTAAAGTAAGGACCGCAGACAGGCTATCAAAGGCCTAACATAACAAACAATAGGCTCATGGCAGTTTTACAGCGGTTACATGGATACACGGGCAGGCAGCTTGGTGGTGGTGAGTGGAGGAGTATTTAAAGTAGGGACCGCAGACAGGCTATCAAAGGCCTAACATAACAAACAATAGGCTCATGGCAGTTTTACAGCGGTTACATGGATACACGGGCAGGCAGCTTGGTGGTGAGTGGAGGAGTATTTAAAGTATGGACCGCAGACAGGCTTCGAAGGCCTAACACAATAAAATGGGCTGGCTGTAGGCACTTTAAAATTGGTTCCAGGGGTACACGGGCAGCAGTGGTCTGGTCAGTGGAGGCCTAGTGGAAGGAGGGACCGCAGACAGGCTTCGAAGGCCTAACACAATAAAATGGGCTGGCTGTAGGCACTTTAAAATTGGTTCCAGGGGTACACGGGCAGCAGTGGTCTGGTCAGTGGAGGCCTAGTGGAAGTATGGACCGCAGACAGGCTTCGAAGGCCTAACACAATAAAATGGGCTGGCTGTAGGCACTTTAAAATTGGTTCCAGGGGTACACGGGCAGCAGTGGTCTGGTCAGTGGAGGCCTAGTGGAAGTATGGACCGCAGACAGGCTTCGAAGGCCTAACACAATAAAATGGGCTGGCTGTAGGCACTTTAAAATTGGTTCCAGGGGTACACGGGCAGCAGTGGTCTGGTCAGTGGAGGACTAGTGGAAGGAGGGAGCGCAGAAAGGCTTCAAAGGCCTAAAATAACAAACAATAGGCTCATGGCAGTTTTACAGCGGTTACATGGATACACGGGCAGGCAGCTTGGTGGTCAGTGGAGGAGTAGGGACCGCAGACAGGCTATCAAAGGCCTAAAATAACAAACAATAGGCTCATGGCAGTTTTACAGCGGTTACATGGATACACGGGCAGGCAGCTTGGTGCTGAGTGGAGGAGTAGTGCAAGGAGTGTCTGTCCCAGTACTCCCAAAATATAAATAGATGTTAATGTCTCGCAAAACAACCAAAACAAAAAAAAAGATGGCATACTTAGGTACAGGGGTGGGCTCATCTGCTGTGTTTCTGACATAGTAATTTGGCAGTAACTATTTAATGGTGCCAATATAGGACACAGACACAGACTACTTTAAGTTGCATCATAGATGTCTACAAATTTGTATTGTCAGTGCCAGACATTGAATGATGTCAGCGAATAGACTAAAGATTGGTGGAGCTGTGCGACATAATTTTGCACGTAGTAGAGCCCAGTTTGAGCTGGGGTAGGGGGGAACTCTCTTGAGGCCGGCGGGACCGCCCCAGGGCCACTCATGTTACAACGGTGTGTCTGACGTTGGGTGCGCACCACCACCGCCAGAGACACTACATTGTACTATGAGGGACCCAGTAGCAATGCCGTCAACCAAAAGCGAGCACACCCACCTCTTCAGACAAACAGCAGTCTCACGGGTGCTTGCGCCAAGTCGCGATACCACGGCCCCGTGTGGGGAGTTTGGCCATTTAGGGAGGTGTAAACATGTCGTATGCTGTACAATCTGCAGCAGCAAATTAGACATTAGAAAAGTAATTCACAGGCAAGAGCTTTTCATAGGAAAGCTAGGTGTCGGCCGGGCAAGGTGGGGCAAAAGATTTTGAAATCCAGTTGTGGTTCATTTTAATGAATGTTAGATCGTCAACATTTTGGGTAGCCAGACGAGTCCTTTTTTCGGTTAATATTGACCCTGCAGCACTGAATACTCTTTCTGATAGGACACTTGCTGCCGGGCAAGCAAGCTCCTGCAATGCATATTCTGCCAATTCTGGCCAGGTGTCTAATTTGGAGGCCCAGTAATCAAATGGGAATGACGGTTGAGGGAGAACATCGATAAGGGATGAAAAATAGTTAGTAACCATACTGGACAAATGTTGTCTCCTGTCACTTTCAATTGATGCAGCAGTACCTGTCCTGTCTGCGGTCATAGCAAAATCACTCCACAACCTGGTCAGAAAACCCCTCTGTCCAACGCCACTTCTGATGTGTGCACCCCTAACACTCCTAGTCTGCTGCCCCCTGGAGCTCGTGTGAGAACGATCACGTGCGCTGTGTGCTGGGAATGCCTGAAGCAAACGGTCAACAAGAGTTGATTGTTTGGTTGCTAATATTAGTTCCAAGTTCTCATGTGGCATAATATTTTGCAATTTGCCTTTATAGCGTGGATCAAGGAGGCAGGCCAACCAGTAATCGTCATCGTTCATCATTTTCGTAATGCGTGTGTCCCTTTGTAGGATACGTAAGGCATAATCCGCCATGTGGGCCAAAGTTCCACTTGTCAAATCTCCGGTTGTGATTGGTTGAGGGGCAGTTGCAGGCAAATCTACGTCACTTGTGTCCCTCAAAAAACCAGAACCCGGCCGTGACACGCAACCAATTTCCTGTGCCCCCGTGAAAGTTTCCGCATTAAAAATATACTCATCCCCATCATCCTCCTCGTCCTCCACCTCCTCTTCGCCCGCTACCTCGTCCTGTACACTGCCCTGACCAGACAATGGCTGACTGTCATCAAGGCTTCCCTCTTCCTCTGGTGCAGACGCCTGCTCCTTTATGTGCGTCAAACTTTGCATCAGCAGACGCATTAGGGGGATGCTCATGCTTATTACGGCGTTGTCTGCACTAACCAGCCGTGTGCATTCCTCAAAACACTGAAGGACTTGACACATGTCTTGTATCTTCGACCACTGCACACCTGACAACTCCATGTCTGCCATCCTACTGCCTGCCCGTGTATCCTCCCACAAATAAATAACAGCACGCCTCTGTTCGCACAGTCTCTGAAGCATGTGCAGTGTTGAGTTCCACCTTGTTGCAACGTCTATGATTAGGCGATGCTGGGGAAGGTTCAAAGACCGCTGATAGGTCTGCATACGGCTGGCGTGTACAGGCGAACGTCGGATATGTGAGCAAAGTGCACGCACTTTGAGGAGCAGGTCGGAGAACCCAGGATAAGTTTTCAATAAGCACTGCACCACCAGGTTTAAGGTGTGAGCCAGGCAAGGAATGTGTTTCAGTTGGGAAAGGGAGATGGCAGCCATGAAATTCCTTCCGTTATCACTCACTACCTTGCCTGCCTCAAGATCTACTGTGCCCAGCCACGACTGCGTTTCTTGTTGCAAGAACTCGGACAGAACTTCCGCGGTGTGTCTGTTGTCGCCCAAACACTTCATAGCCAATACAGCCTGCTGACGCTTGGCAGTAGCTGGCCCATAATGGGACAACTGGTGTGCAACAGTGTCATCTGCCGATGGAGTGGTTGGCCGACTGCGTTCTGTGGAAGAGCTGTAGCTTCTGCAGGAGGACGAGGAGGAGGAGGAGGGGGTGCGAACGCCTACAGCCAACTGTTTCCTAGACCGTGGGCTAGGCACAACTGTCCCTAAATTGATGTCGCCTGTGGACCCTGCATCCACCACATTCACCCAGTGTGCCGTGATGGACACATAACGTCCCTGGCCATGCCTACTGGTCCATGCATCTGTAGTCAGGTGCACCTTTGTACTCACAGATTGCCTGAGTGCATGGACGATGCGCTGTTTAACATGCTGGTGCAGGGCTGGGATGGCTTTTCTGGAAAAAAAGTGTCGACTGGGTAGCTCGTATCGTGGTTCAGCGTACTCCATCAGGGCTTTGAAAGCTTCGCTTTCAACTAACCGGTAGGGCATCATCTCTAACGAGATTAGTCTAGCTATGTGGGCGTTAAAACCCTGTGTACGCGGATGCGAGGATAAGTACTTCCTTTTTCTAACCAGAGTCTCATGTAGGGTGAGCTGGACTGGAGAGCTGTAGATCGTGGAACTTTCGGGTGTGCCGGTGGACATGGCAGACTGAGAGACGGTTGGAGACGGTATTGTTTCCGCCGGTGCCCTACATGCAATATTTCCTCCTACAAAACTGGTGATTCCCTGACCCTGACTGCTTTTGGCTGGCAAAGAAACCTGCACAGATACTGCCGGTGGTGCGGAAAATGGTGGCCTTACAGTGACGGAAGGGATGTTGCGTTGCTGACTAGCTTCATTGGCCGAGGGTGCTACAACCTTGAGGGACGTTTGGTAGTTAGTCCAGGCTTGAGAATGCATGGTGGTTAAGTGTCTATGCATGCAACTAGTATTTAGACTTTTCAGATTCTGACCTCTGCTTAAGCTAGTTGAACATTTTTGACAGATGACTTTGCGCTGATCAGTTGGATGTTGTTTAAAAAAATGCCAGACTGCACTCTTCCTAGACTCTGATCCCTTTTCAGGGATTGCAGACTGAGCTTTAACCGGATGGCAACGCTGTGCTCCAACAGGTTTTGGCTTTGACACGCGTTTTGGTCCAGATACGGGCCCGGCAGATGGAACCTGTTGCGATGTTGATGCCTGCTGCGGCCCCTCCTCCACCTCCGCTTCTGAACTACTGCCGCCTGCACCCTGTTCCCCCAATGGCTGCCAATCGGGGTCAATAACTGGGTCATCTATTACCTCCTCTTCGAGCTCGTGTGCAACTTCGTCTGTGTCACTGTGTCGGTCGGTGGTATAGCGTTCGTGGCGGGGCAACATAGTCTCATCAGGGTCTGATTGTGGATCTGTACCCTGAGAGGGCAATGTGGTGGTCTGAGTCAAAGGAGCAGCATAGTACTCTGGCTGTGGCTGTGCATCAGTGCACTCCATGTCAGAATATACTTGTAATGGGCATGGCCTGTTAAATGTTTCACTTTCTAAGCCAGGGACGGTATGTGTAAAGAGCTCCATGGAGTGACCCGTTGTGTCGCCTGCTGCATCCTTCTCTCTTGTTGTAGTTTTTGCTGAGGAGGACAAGGAAGCGACTTGTCCCTGACCGTGAACATCCACAAGCGACGCGCTGCTTTTACATTTACCAGTTTCGGAAGAGGAGGCAAAAGAGCTAGAGGCTGAGTCTGCAATGTAAGCCAAAACTTGCTGTTGCTGCTCCGCCTTTAAAAGCGGTTTTCCTACTCCCAGAAAAGAGAGCGTTCGAGGCCTTGTGTAGCCTGACGACGAAACTGGCTCCACAGCTCCAGACTTAGGTGGAATATTTTTATCCCCACGACCACCTGATGCTCCACTACCACTACCATCATTACCAGCTGACAATGAACGCCCACGACGACCTCTTGCACCAGACTTCCTCATTGTTTTAAAATCTTAACCAAAGTAACTTTATTTGTTGCTATCAAACAACTTACACGGTGAGCTATAACTTCAGTATGATTTCAATATCCCTTAACAGGTTGGTGAGACCACAAGGAAAATCAGGCACAATGTTACACACTCTGTTTTCTGTGGCACAAAATCACAGAGATGACACACACGCAGGACTGTCACTCAAGCACTAATGTCAATATTAATCTCCCACCTAATTTATTTATTTTTTTTTCTCAGGGAGACTTTAGAAACCAAATAATATTAAAAAAAAAAAAAAAAAAGGCTTTCTATGGCCCACAATTAGAGAGAGAGAGGTGGCACAACCAGGAGTCAAGACTGGCGCACAAGCTGAAAGGGCAATATTACTCTCCCACTGTTTTTTATGTTTTTTTTGTTTTTTTCAGGGAGACTTTAGAAACCAAATAATATTAAAAAAACCAAAAAAAAAAAAGGCTTTCTATGGCCCACTGAATGAGAGGGAGAGAGGTGGCACACCCAGGAGTCAAGACTGGCACACAAGCTGAAAGGGCAATATTACTCTCCCACTGTTTTTTTATGTATTTTTTGTTTTTTCAGGGAGACTTTAGAAACCCAATAATATTTTAAAAAAAAAAAAAGGCTTTCTATGGCCCACAATTAGAGAGAGAGAGGTGGCACAACCAGGAGTCAAGACTGGCGCACAAGCTGAAAGGGCAATATTACTCTCCCACTGTTTTTTATGTTTTTTTTGTTTTTTTCAGGGAGACTTTAGAAACCAAATAATATTAAAAAAACCAAAAAAAAAAAAGGCTTTCTATGGCCCACTGAATGAGAGGGAGAGAGGTGGCACACCCAGGAGTCAAGACTGGCACACAAGCTGAAAGGGCAATATTACTCTCCCACTGTTTTTTTATGTATTTTTTGTTTTTTTCAGGGAGACTTTAGAAACCCAATAATATTTAAAAAAAAAAATAAATAGGCTTTCTATGGCCCACTGAATGAGAGGGAGAGAGGTGGCACACCCAGGAGTCAAGACTGGCACACAAGCTGAAAGGGCAATATTACTCTCCCACTGTTTTTTTAGGTTTTTTTTGTTTTTTCAGGGAGACTTTAGAAACCCAATAATATTTAAAAAAAAAAATAAATAGGCTTTCTATGGCCCACTGAATGAAAGGGAGAGAGGTGGCACACCCAGGAGTCAAGACTGGCACACAAGCTGAAAGGGCAATATTACTCTCCCACTGTTTTTTTATGTATTTTTTGTTTTTTTCAGGGAGACTTTAGAAACCCAATAATATTTTAAAAAAAAAATAAATAGGCTTTCTATGGCCCACTGAATGAGAGGGAGAGAGGTGGCACACCCAGGAGTCAAGACTGGCACACAAGCTGAAAGGGCAATATTACTCTCCCACTGTTTTTTTAGGTTTTTTTTTTTTTTTCAGGGAGACTTTAGAAACCCAATAATATTTTAAAAAAAAAATAAATAGGCTTTCTATGGCCCACTGAATGAGAGGGAGAGAGGTGGCACACCCAGGAGTCAAGACTGGCACACAAGCTGAAAGGGCAATATTACTCTCCCACTGTTTTTTTAGGTTTTTTTTTTTTTTTCAGGGAGAATTAGAAACCAAATAATATTAAAAAAAAAAAAAATAGGCTTTCTATGGCCCACTGAATGAAAGGGAGAGAGGTGGCACACCCAGGAGTCAAGACTGGCACACAAGCTGAAAGGGCAATATTACTCTCCCACTGTTTTTTTATGTATTTTTTGTTTTTTCAGGGAGACTTTAGAAACCCAATAATATTTAAAAAAAAAAATAAATAGGCTTTCTATGGCCCACTGAATGAGAGGGAGAGAGGTGGCACACCCAGGAGTCAAGACTGGCACACAAGCTGAAAGGGCAATATTACTCTCCCACTGTTTTTTTAGGTTTTTTTTGTTTTTTCAGGGAGACTTTAGAAACCCAATAATATTTAAAAAAAAAAATAAATAGGCTTTCTATGGCCCACTGAATGAAAGGGAGAGAGGTGGCACACCCAGGAGTCAAGACTGGCACACAAGCTGAAAGGGCAATATTACTCTCCCACTGTTTTTTTATGTATTTTTTGTTTTTTTCAGGGAGACTTTAGAAACCCAATAATATTTTAAAAAAAAAATAAATAGGCTTTCTATGGCCCACTGAATGAGAGGGAGAGAGGTGGCACACCCAGGAGTCAAGACTGGCACACAAGCTGAAAGGGCAATATTACTCTCCCACTGTTTTTTTAGGTTTTTTTTTTTTTTTCAGGGAGAATTAGAAACCAAATAATATTAAAAAAAAAAAAAATAGGCTTTCTATGGCCCACTGAATGAAAGGGAGAGAGGTGGCACACCCAGGAGTCAAGACTGGCACACAAGCTGAAAGGGCAATATTACTCTCCCACTGTTTTTTTATGTATTTTTTGTTTTTTCAGGGAGACTTTAGAAACCCAATAATATTTAAAAAAAAAAATAAATAGGCTTTCTATGGCCCACTGAATGAGAGGGAGAGAGGTGGCACACCCAGGAGTCAAGACTGGCACACAAGCTGAAAGGGCAATATTACTCTCCCACTGTTTTTTTAGGTTTTTTTTTTTTTTCAGGGAGACTTTAGAAACCAAATAATATTAAAAAAAAAAAAAAAAAAAAAAAATAGGCTTGCTATAGCCCACTGAATGAGAGATAGCACACACAGCAGTGGCACACAAGCCCTGACTGAGGCCAATATTTTTCTCCCACTGATTGATGTAGTGTTTTTGTGTTGAGGTAGAATTTAGAACACAAATCACGGAAAAAATAAATAGGCTTTCTATGGCCCACTGAATGAAAGGGAGAGAGGTGGCACACCCAGGAGTCAAGACTGGCACACAAGCTGAAAGGGCAATATTACTCTCCCACTGTTTTTTTATGTATTTTTTGTTTTTTCAGGGAGACTTTAGAAACCCAATAATATTTTAAAAAAAAAAAAAGGCTTTCTATGGCCCACAATTAGAGAGAGAGAGGTGGCACAACCAGGAGTCAAGACTGGCGCACAAGCTGAAAGGGCAATATTACTCTCCCACTGTTTTTTATGTTTTTTTTGTTTTTTTCAGGGAGACTTTAGAAACCAAATAATATTAAAAAAAGCAAAAAAAAAAAAGGCTTTCTATGGCCCACTGAATGAGAGGGAGAGAGGTGGCACACCCAGGAGTCAAGACTGGCACACAAGCTGAAAGGGCAATATTACTCTCCCACTGTTTTTTTATGTATTTTTTGTTTTTTTCAGGGAGACTTTAGAAACCCAATAATATTTAAAAAAAAAAATAAATAGGCTTTCTATGGCCCACTGAATGAGAGGGAGAGAGGTGGCACACCCAGGAGTCAAGACTGGCACACAAGCTGAAAGGGCAATATTACTCTCCCACTGTTTTTTTAGGTTTTTTTTTTTTTTCAGGGAGACTTTTGAAACCAAATAATATTAAAAAAAAAAAAAAAAAAAAATATAGGCTTGCTATAGCCCACTGAATGAGAGATAGCGCACACACAGCAGTGGCACACAAGCCCTGACTGAGGCCAATATTTTTCTCCCACTGATTGATGTAGTGTTTCTGTGTTGAGGTAGATTTTAGAACACAAATCACGGAAAAAATAAATAGGCTTTCTATGGCCCACTCAGTGAGAGATGGCACACACAGGGATGGCACTGTAGCAGAAATGCCAATCTTAATCTCCCACAAAAAAAAAACAAAAAAAAAAAAAAAACTGTCCTACAATTACTATCTCCCTGCAGTAATGTAAGCCAGGTATGGCAGGCAGCAATAGGAGTGGACTGATGCACAAATTAAATAAAAAGTGTGGACAAACAAAAAAGATAGCTGTGCAGAAAGGAAGGAACAAGAGGATATGTGCTTTGAAAAAAGCAGTTGGTTTCCACAGTGGCGTACACACAGCAATACAGCTATCACGGAGCCTTCTAGGGCAGCCCAATGAGCTACAGCGCTGAGGGGAAAAAAAAAAAAAAATAGCTTCCACTGTTCCTGCACACCGAAGGTGGTGTTGGACAGTGGAAATCGCTGCAGCACAAGCGGTTTGGTGGTTAGTGGACCCTGCCTAACGCTCTCCCTGCTTCTGATGAAGCGGCAGCAACCTGTCCCTAAGCTCAGATCAGCAGCAGTAAGATGGCGGTCGGCGGGAACGCCCCTTTATAGCCCCTGTGACGCCGCAGACAGCAAGCCAATCACTGCAATGCCCTTCTCTAAGATGGTGGGGACCAGGATCTATGTCATCACGCTGCCCACACTCTGCGTTCACCTTCATTGGCTGAGAAATGGCGCTTTTCGCGTCATTGAAACGCGACTTTGGCGCGAAAGTCGCGTACCGCATGGCCGACAAGCACAGGGGTCGGATCGGGTTTCATGAGACGCCGACTTAGCCAAAAGTCGGCGACTTTTGAAAATGATCGACCCGTTTCGCTCAACCCTAGTGCTTAGTGCGCGCCATCTGACTGAACAGTCACAGCCAGAGACCCGGAAGACAGACTGGCGCACAGCGGTGGAACGTGGACAGGTGAATTTCGAAAGTGTCGGGGGCCTGAACCATTTTTTTTTTTATCGCAGCAGCATACGGGGCATATTATGCTATGGAGCATCTTATGGGGGCCATCAACCTTCATGGAGCAGCATACGGGGCATATGGATGGGAGCAGCACATGACAGAATGGGGGCGCAGGATGGGAGCAGCACATGACAGAATGGGGGCGCAGGATGGGAGCAGCACATGACAGAATGGGGGTGCAGGATGGGAGCAGCACATGACAGAATGGGGGCGCAGGATGGGAGCAGCGCATGACAGAATGGGGGCGCAGGATGGGAGCAGCGCATGACAGGATGGGGGGGCCAGGATGGGAGCAGCACATGACAGAATGGGGGCGCAGGATGGGAGCAGCACATGACAGAATGGGGGCGCAGGATGGGAGCAGCGCATGACAGAATAGGGGCACAGGATGGGAGCAAATGACAGGATTGGGACGCAGGATGGAAGCAGTACATACCAGGATGGAGACCATATAGCAATATGAATGCTTGCCACCCAGGCGTAGAACGGGTTCAATAGCCAGTCTATCTATATACACACACTGGTATATGTCCCTTATACTGGGCCTCATCTTGGTATATATATCCCCATCCTGGTAATATATATCCCTTATCTTGGTATATGCCCCCCCCCATTCTGGTGCTGTTCTTTAACTCCTTTATTACCTATGCCGTAATAGTACGACATAGGTAATAAACCCCGTTTCAGCGCGGGCTCCGGCGCTGAGCCTGCACTGAACTGAGCACGTCAGCTGATCTATACAGCGGAGCCGCGTGTGTGTACGAGGTGTACTGAGGGGAGCCGCGTGTGTGTACGAGGTGAACCGAGCGGAGCCGCGTGTGTGTGCGAGGTGTACCGAGCGGAGCCGCTTGTGTGTGTGTACGAGGTGTAAAGAGCGGAGCCACGTGTGTGTACAAGGTGTACCGAGCGGAGCCGCGTGTGTGTGTGTGTACGAGGTGTAAAGAGCGGAGCCGTGTGTGTGTACGAGGTGTACGAAGCGGAGCCGCTTGTGTGTGTGTACGAGGTGTAAAGAGCGGAGCCGCGTGTGTGTACAAGGTGTACCGAGCGGAGCCGCGTGTGTGTGTGTACGAGGTGTAAAGAGCGGAGCCGCGTGTGTGTACGAGGTGTACGAAGCGGAGCCACGTGTGTGCTTACGAGGTGAACCGAGCGGAGCCGCGTGTGTGTGTGTACGAGGTGTACCGAGCGGAGCCGCGTGTGTGTACGAAGTGGAGCCGCGTGTGTGTACGAGGTGAACCGAGCGGAGCCACGTGTGTGCGAGGTGTACCGAGTGGAGCCGCGTGTGTGTGTGTACGAGGTGTACCGAGCGGAGCCGCGTGTGTGTGTGTACGAGGTGTACCGAGCGGAGCCGCGTGTGTGTGTGTACGAGGTGTACCGAGCGGAGCCGCGTGTGTGTACGAGGTGAACCGAGCGGAGCCGTGTGTGTGTGCGAGGTGTACCGAGCGGAGCCGCTTGTGTGTGTGTACGAGGTGTACCGAGCGGAGCCGCTTGTGTGTGTGTACGAGGTGTACCGAGCGGAGCCGTGTGTGCGAGGTGTACCAAGCGGAGCCGCGTGTGTGTGTGCGAGGTGTACCGAGCGGAGCCGCTTGTGTGTGTGTGTGTGTGTGTGTACGTCTGTACGAGAATATAGCACATGATCTGATACAGTGTCAGACAGACTGTCACAGGCCAGGGGCTTTGGCTTAGCCCTTTTTATGCGTGGGGTATTAATAGCAGTCACAATAATAGCGTCGTGATCGTGTAGTCACCCTCTCCCAGGGAACTGCAGCTTCAGCCTTCTCCTCCTCAAATCAATGCACTGACTGGAGACAGAATATAAGCAGACCAGTGTGTGAGTGGACTGGAGCTGCTAATTATTGAATAATTAGCAGCTCCAGTCCACTCACACAGCACACTGGTCTGCTGCTTACATTGCCGTCGGCAGTGGCACCCAGGCTGTGTTCGGCTGTTACGTTACGTACCTCAAACTAGAAGTGACTCAGTGAGTCCCCTCTCTCTCCCTCTCTGAACAGTGACGCTGGGAGACTCAGAACATGGGGAAGGGGAAGGGGCGTGGCCTAACAAAAGGGGGTGTGACGAGATCTCTTGCTGTCTCCCGGGATCACAGCGTCCTGCGCTGGACAGCGGGGCAAAGAGTCAAATCCGGGACAATCCCGCACAATGAGGGACGGTTGGGAGCTATGCCTGCAAGAGTGTGCTGCGAAGCAAAGAAAAATAAAAACAAAAACTGTCAGTGGTCAGTTATAATATCACGCTGCTGCAATGCAGGTAGGAGCTAGCTCCTCTAGGTGGCAATAGAGTGGAGAGAGGTCATGCACACAGATGAAGCAGATCTGCTGTGAAGCAGTGATGCTACCACCAGGTGCAGCAGACAAGTCAAACAAGCCATGTAAAATCCAAGACTGTAGCGCAGTACCAAAGTAATAAGCAAACTCATGGTCAGAGACAAGCCAGAGGATCAGTAATGGTAAGAAGCGGATATGCCAAAGACAAGAGACAAAAGCAGGTCAGGGTTCAAGCGGAGTTCAAGTATCAAGAAGCCCAGACACAAAGGGGACACACAGAGACAGGACAGGGATCAGGGTATAACACAGACATTGGTCGAGTCAGGAAAAACAGCAGAACAAGTCAGGGTATAACAGAGTCAGCTACTCACGCCCTTGGCAGAACTATAACAGACACCACCTGCTGGATGCAGTGAAGCAAAATAGCTAGCCTGAATCTAAAATGAGGCAGAGAAAAGTTAACCCTTGACATGATCAGACAGGGAAAGAAAGACAGAATACAAAACCTGGTCTGGATGATGTCATATAATATTTCCTAACAACATTGGAGCCAGTTAAACCTCTAGAGTAATGGTCCTGGGTTTTGTCTACCCCCACATGACCACTCAACACATAGGAATGAGCCGTATCTAATGCCTTATGTCTTTAGACCCAGGCACCAGTAATGGCTCTGTTTCTTTGCCCCTCACTTTGGTTACACAATGCAACAAATCACCATTCATGGGAAAAACATGGGAACCCACTATTTGCCCTTGGCTCCTACGTGTAATCAGTAGTAGTGTTGAGCATTCCGATACCGCAAGTATCGGGTATCGGCCGATATTTGCAGGTATCGGAATTCCGATACCGAGATCCGATACTTTTGTGGTATCGGGAATCGGTATCGGGATTAATATCAATGTGTAAAATAAAGAATTAAAATAAAAAATAGGGATATACTCACCTCTCCGGCGGCTCCTGGACTTTACCGCCGTAACCGGGAGCCGTTGTACCTAAGAATGCGCGCTTGCAGGGCCTTAGATGAGGTCACTGCGCTCTGATTGGTCCGTAGCGGTCGCGTGACCGCTACGCGACCAATCACAAAGCAGTGACGTCACCTAAGGTCTTTCAAGCGCTTGAAATACCTTAGAAGACGTCACTGCTTTATGATTGGTCGCGTAGCGGTCACGCGACCGCTACGCGACCAATCAGAAGCTGCGGACGTCTTCTAAGGTATTTCAAGTGATTGAAAGACCTTAGGTGACGTCACTGCTTTGTGATTGGTCGCGTAGCGGTCACGCGACCGCTACGGACCAATCAGAGCGCAGTGACCTCATCTAAGGCCCTTCAAGCGCGCATTCTTAGGTACAACGGCTCCCGGTTACGGCGGTAAAGTCCAGGCTGCGTCGGAGGGTGAGTATATCCCTATTTTTTATTTTAATTCTTTCTTTTACACATTGATATGGATCCCAGGGCCTGAAGGAGAGTTTCCTCTCCTTCAGACCCTGGGAACCATCAGGGATACCGTCCGATACTTGAGTCACATTGACTTGTATTGGTATCGGGTATCGGGTATCGGTATCGGATTAGATCCGATACTTTGCCGGTATCGGCCGATACTTTCCGATACCGATACTTTCAAGTATCGGATGGTAGCGCTCAACACTAATCAGTAGTGATGAGCCAGTGTGCTCATTACTCGAGTTTTCCAAGCATGCTCGAGTCTCAACCAAGTATTGCAGGTGCTCAGATGCAATGCTCAGATCCATGCTCTGCATGTTACGTGGCTTAAAGAAAGATGCAGGGATTGCCTGCCATACACGGTTAAACTGTCACCATGTTTATTGGCTGAATTACAGCCACGAAACATGCGGGCAGGGATTCGAGCATTGCACCCAAGCATCGGCAATACTCGGAAAACTCGAGTAACGAGCAAACTCGCTCATCACTAGTAATCAGTAGTGATGAGTGAGTGTGCTCGTTACTCGAGTTTTCCGAGTATGCTCAGGTATTCTCCAAGTATCTTGGACGTGCTCATATATTATGTATTCAGGCTGTCTAGCAGCCGCAAATCATGCAGCTGAGGGGACTCAAACATAATATACAAGCACACCCAAGATGCTCGGAAAACTCGGATAATGAGCACACTCGCTCATCACTAGTAATCAGGAAATATTTTTCAGCCACAATGCAAAGCTCAGAAAGGAAGGAGAGCTATATCATAGTGCAAATTTTACTGTTATGATTTGCAGGTTCCATGACCCACTGGGAGAGCCCTTGAGTTGCCAGAACTGCAAAACCCCCCATAAGTGACCCCATTTTACAAACCTCTCAACTAATTCATCTAGGGGTGCAGTGCTCATATTGACACCACGGGTGTGTCGTAGAATTTTATACCATTGGTCAGTGAAGAAAAAATAATTACATTTTTAAAGTCAAAATTTTGTTTTCGCCTCAGATTTTACATGCTCACATGCTTACACAATATTACCAAAAGTCCCAATGTCATAGCGATAGTCTGGATCAAAGCACATACACATTAAGTGCCCCCAGACCAATCAGATAAGCTCCATGAAATACATATATGAGCTGGAGAAAAAAGGAGCATATAGTATATATTTATATAAACAAGTGTCTTTATTAGTACAAAATGTTAAAATAGTAATACATTCCAATAGTGGGCATAACCCAGTCAAGCACAGGAAAGGGACTTCCCCCCGTTACCCCCATATGTATGCACATAACCCATCACAAAGGGGGGACAGAAGAAAAACCCCACATGGAAGGTAGAGAGGTAGCCAGTGCAATAGCCAAAGAGTAGGCTGTAGTAAAGATAGTACCTAGCATAATAATATAATAGGTATCACAGGTAGGCTTAACAATAGAGGGCAAAAGAGGGGGGTCCCGCCGGACAAAAGAGCGCCCCGACGCGCGTTTCGCGGCTCTAAAGTGACGCTTTCTCAAGGGGATGAATGTACGGCAGTGCAGGACCTACTAATAACCCCCCCGGGACCCCGGTCACATGTGTGGTGCTGGCCAATCCGAGCGGCACCAGCGGCGCATGAGCACTGCGACAGACGGGTCAGGCATGGGGGCGGGCATCAGGCCGAGTGCACAAGCGCCAGGCAAAGACCTGGGGATCGCGCACAGGGCACCAAGACACCCGCCCACAGGCCGGAGCCGCCCATACACAGCGCGATGTGCACAGCCGCATGGATGAGTACATAAACAAAAGAGTATAGCCGCCAGTTAAATAAGGAATGTGCATATATGAAGGATGCATGAATGGTGACAGAGCTACATGTGGTGAGAGATGTATAGCGGTGTCATATCATGACACAGAGGTGCCATACTGCCTATAAATAAGTACCTTAACCCCTAGTGAGTCCCCAGCATTATAATCCACCAAAGTCCAGTACACAGGTGGAGGGGAAAGAAGGAGAAAACAGCAGTAAATGGCACACAGATAACATGAACAGCAGCCACATGCAACCCTGTATTATATAAAAAAAGTATGCATAATACAACAAATAACAAAATATGCACATACAACCATTACATATATATACATAGTCCATAGCATATCTGCAGCGCCCCAGAGTCCTGGTCGTTGCAGTACTGTGGCTCCGCCGCTAAGGGGGGCTATGGTACGTCTGATGGCACTGAAGGAGTTCATCTGACCAGGTATCACAGACACCAATACATTTCACAGTCGGGCCTCCAGGGGGAGCTAAGGGTGCTATTTATTAGGCCACTCCTCACCACTGTGGGTAAATTGGGGGTCAGGCAGGAAGTTAGACAGAAAGCTGACTGGGTTGGAACCAGGCAACACCTTGTGGCAGGGGGTGTTGTGGGGGAAGATTCGGTAGGGTCCCTGTCAGGTTTGGGACCCTGACAGAGGCCTGGCAACAGGAAAGAACGTTACTGGACCGTGCCTGCTCAGCATAGCGGCGGTGCCCTAAGAAAGGATCAGAAGCGAGATATATTGTGCTGAGTGAGAAACGAGATCAAAGCAAGAAGGAGAATACCAGTAGGAGTCGTGCTGTAAGACCGAGGCAACATCCTACTGAGGCGCACAACCGGCGGCCGGAATGCCGAGGAAGTATTCATATATCTAGCTCCAGGCAATACTTCAAACCAACGGCAGGACAGTCAGTCACAGGCGGGCTGCCTCACCTAAATCACCTATGCAGACTTGGGGGGCAACCTGTGGAGAGGGGCGACTCTAGGGTCCCGGAAGAGCTCCGAGCCTACCCATCATACGGGTGCGTCCCAACCATAACACCGGGAGGGACGGAGGATTAGCAGAACATCATCTAATCGAGTTGTTGTGAGGGAACACGAGAAACAGACACAACAGTTGTGGGGACTATCCCGTAAGCACAGCAGGGGAGGACCACAACACATAGCGCAAGCAGGAAGGCACAGATTTCCACCTGCAAGGAGAACTCTGGAGGTGCCATCGGACCGGCCGGACTTGCGCAGCCTGGTGAACCGTATTCCGGACTGAGGACCCAGAGACCTTCAGTAAAGAGGTAAAAAGACTGCAACCTGGTGTCCTCGTTATTTACTGTGACCGGCACTCCACCACCACTATCTACATCTATTACTGTATGCCCCCCCCCCCTCAGCAGGGTCACGGACCGGGTCTAGCCACCGTGACAACCCCAGAGAAGAGGCTCAGAGGCCCGGTACCGGGTACCCCTCGGCCCTGCGGCAGTGGGGGCGCTACAGCTTGGCGTCACGAACAGGATCTACTTAAGCCTGAAGAATCAGGTCATGTGTGCCTTAGAACTGTGATTTATTGTGCTTGGACTGTACTTTATTGCAAAGACTGTGCTGTGCCACTTGCCGCGAAAATCCGCCGCCATTACAGCGCTGAGGAGAGCGCAGGAGGAGAAGAGGGGCGTGGAGTGGGCGTAGACGAGCTGGAGAGCGCGAACGACAATGGCCGCCCAGTCTAAATATTTCTGTACCGTGAGGACGTGTCCGTCAGCAGCAGAGATCCGCTTCCTGATTCTCAATGGTGGGCGGAAACAGAGAAAGTGAAACCGCCCACGAAGGAGAGAGCGGGAAAAGAACCAGGAAGCGACCCACGTGGAGGACGCCATGGTCATCAGCTCTGAACCCGAAAGTGGGGTTGAAGCGGAAGTCTCCCCCAACTACCCGGATGAGCACAGCAGCTAGTTCTCCGCAGACAGCACCGAATTCCTGCAGGTCGAGATGGAGAGCTTGCTCGACCAGCTCCTTCAGCTGAATGTAAAGGCCCGGGCTCCGCACCAGGCGGCGCCGGATAGCAGTTTCCCGGCATCGGATCTTATATTGTTGCCGAGGACCTCGCCGACGCCGCCAGAGGGACTCGCCGCGGAGGGAGAGCCTGCATCGGCAGGTGAGTCTGCCGACCCCGTCCCGCCGGCCGAGGGCCTGCTAGTAGGCCCCGTTGCAGCACCCCCTCTCCCTGGAACCCATAGACTTCAGCGCCTGTTGCCATGGGAGGATCCCACGGGCATGGAACACCGCTTAGAGGCCCCGCTTCGACCCACTGCTCTGCTGTGTGAAGTCCGCGCAGAGCGCACAGTGTGCCGCTGGGTGAACCCAGGATCTGACCTTATGGGGTTCCCCGGGGTGAAGACCCAAGAGGGGGAGATTGTACAGGCCCTAAGCTGGGAGGAATACCGGGTTCAGCTCGAGCAGCAGTGGGGGAAGCAACGGAAAGAATACCAGGCTGGGCTAGAGGCCTACCACCAGAAAGATGTGGCGGTCAAGGATCGGGCCCGCAAGGACCCCACCGCTCACCAGGCCCCGCGCAGGCAGGGCGTTATCACCACCTTCAAGCTCCGCGGAGGCTGGGGCTTCATTAAAGAGCCGGGCCTGTATGTAGAAGTGTTTGTTACCTGGAGGGATGTCGAGTCTCACTTGAGGGAGGGTCACCCGGGCCGGGACCTCTTCCCAGGGGATGAAGTGACCTACACCTGGCACTTTGGAGAGAAGGGGTGGTTCGCTCTAAATGTCTGCAAGCGGAAGTCGATGGAACCCCTGACTAAGGTGCCAGAGAAGCTGGCCCCCGTGGCCAAGGTGCCCCCTTGTGGACGGCCTACGATCACCACTGAGACCACCGTGGTCACCCAAACATGCACCATTGTAAAGTCCACGACTTGCAGCATTATGACCTCCACCACTGTCGTGGCCAAGGAAGCACCTCCCCAGGTGACCGGTGTTCCTGCTGCCCCAGAATCGAAGACTGAGTACACAGACCCCCAGATGGGACAGTACTCCCCCGTATGCAGTACCAGGCGGCGGGCAATATCCAAAGGGGTTGCCTCCGCCGGTGCTGCCCCCTGATTGGTTTAAATAAAGATCTTAAAACTCTGAATATATAAATAGTTCTTCAAACTGTTTGCTTTCTGCTACGTTGCTGCTAAACCCATCCAGGGTTAACTCTTAAAGGGATCCCTATTGTTTCTGCTTTTTGGTTTGTTTTTTAATTGTTGCTCAGCTTCCCAAAAACTGCTGGAATCATGAACAGTGCATGATACAAACTTCTTGTACATAGTTTGCACCTTCTTAAAGGTGCTCCCTACTGGTTTTATATAAAAGACGGACTCTTTGCGAAGATATGATTCTTGGAACTTGTACTAGAGTCCTTGCTGCTTACGGACTTGCAGCTTGAAAAGTTGCCCTACCTCGTAGAGACTTGGTCCCCTCTTAAAGGGGATGTTTATCGGTAGCGCTTAAGGAATGATGATGCTTTGAAAGAAGAAGTAATAATGTTGATATGTGAAAGTTAAATGTAACCAATTAGTTAATTGTAAGAAATGTTCAATAATGTTAATGGAAGGATGAGGACAGGAAGTGAACCCGTAGGGGTTAGTGGTGAGTCCTCTTAGGAGCCATATAGAGATGGCTCAGTGATCTCAAACTGCAAGAAAAACATGTTCTATACTGTGTATAGTAGTGGAAGGACAGTAGGCTCGGGCAGAAAGGAGCGGTCCTGTAATAGAAAGGAGAGGCAGTAGGTCTGGAGCTGTTAGGACAGGCTGTCCTGCAGATGTAAAGTAGGAGAATGTAGCACAGTTGCTCAAGCCTTATAATGTGTTATAAGAAAGTCTTTAGTGGATTCAGAGTGTACATCCTTAAAGGCAATGTTGAATTAATGTCTAAAAATTTTGCACTTAGTAGAATACCCGGTTGGGTAAGAAGAGTTATTTATAGAAAAGTTATTTAAAAGTATTTAACCATGTTTGTAACGTTTAAGTGTCCTCACCTCCCATAAAGGGAAGCTCTGTTCAAATATGCTTTTTGTTCTTGCACTCATAAAAATTGTATGTCTTTTTGCTAACCTGTATTGTTGTTTTCTTCCCAGTCCAGGAGTACTGGATTTAACCAGGGGGGAGTGCAGTGCCCCAGAGTCCTGGTCATTGCAGTACTGTGGCTCCGCCGCTAAGGGGGGCTATGGTACTTCTGATGGCACTGAAGGAGTTCATCTGACCAGGTATCACAGACACCAATACATTTCACAGTCGGGCCTCCAGGGGGAGCTAAGGGTGCTATTTATTAGGCCACTCCTCACCACTGTGGGTAAACTGGGGGTCAGGCAGGAAGTTAGACAGAAAGCTGACTGGGTTGGAACCAGGCAACACCTTGTGGCAGGGGGTGTTGTGGGGGAAGATTCGGTAGGGTCCCTGTCAGGTTTGGGACCCTGACAGAGGCCTGGCAACAGGAAAGAACGTTACGGGACCGTGCCTGCTCAGCATAGCGGCGGTGCCCTAAGAAAGGATCAGAAGCGAGATATATTGTGCTGAGTGAGAAACGAGATCAAAGCAAGAAGGAGAATACCAGTAGGAGTCGTGCTGTAAGACCGAGGCAACATCCTACTGAGGCGCACAACCGGCGGCCGGAACGCCGAGGAAGTATTCATATATTTAACTCCAGGAAATACTTCAAACCAACGGCAGGACAGTCAGTCACAGGCGGGCTGTCTCACCTAAATCACCTATGCAGACTTGGGGGGCAACCTGTGGAGAGGGGCGACTCTAGGGTCCCGGAAGAGCTCCGAGCCTACCCGTCATATGGGTGCGTCCCAACCATAACACCGGGAGGGATGGAGGATTAGCAGAACATCATCTAATCGAGTTGTTGTGAGGGAACACGAGAAACAGACACAACAGTTGTGGGGACTATCCCGTAAGCACAGCAGGGGAGGACCACAACACATAGCGCAAGCAGGAAGGCACAGATTTCCACCTGCAAGGAGAACTCTGGAGGTGCCATCGGACCGGCCGGACTTGCGCAGCCTGGTGAACCGTATTCCAGACTGAGGACCCAGAGACCTTCAGTAAAGAGGTAAAGAGACTGCAACCTGGTGTCCTCGTTATTTACTGCAACCGGCACTCCACCACCACTATCTACATCTATTACTGTACGCCCCCCCCCCCCTCAGCAGGGTCACGGACCGGGTCTAGCCACCGTGACAACCCCAGAGCAGAGACGCAGAGGCCCGGTACCGGGTACCCCTCGGCCCTGCGGCAGTGGGGGCGCTACATATCCAGTGGACAAAAGGCGGCTGGTTCAAAACCATCACATCCATGTTTTCGGACAGCAGGATGTGAGAGGAATATTTACTCCATATGGGACAGGGATCAGGGGAGGGCCCGTAGATGAAAGGTGTTACTAATAATAAAAAAGGTAAAGAAGAGAATTAAAACCATAAACAAGAAAATGCAAATTAATAAATAAGAACAAAAAGTCCAGAGGAACCATGGTGAGACACAACAGAGACTAATCTCAAAATACGCTAAAGATAGGAGGCGAAGCTCAAGGATTCGTTTAGACCCCTAGGGATCAGAGTGTCAAGTAGAACGATCCACTTAGATTCGATCTGTGCTAGGCGTTTCTTATAGTCACCACCTCTAATACCGAGGTGAAGTACATCAATCCCCCTAACCGAGAGCTATTTATCATTGCAGTTATGATGTAGCCTAAAATGGCGTGGGATTGTTTTAAGATCAACTATTGTAGGCGCTGTCTTGGCCGCGCCAATGTCCCGCACATGCTCACGCACTCGAACCCTGAGTTCACGAGTGGTAAGCCCAATATATATCCTAGGGCAAGGACACATCACATAATAAATAACATTGGTGGTATTGCAAGTTATGCGCTGTCTAATTTGAAATGTTCTCAAACCATCACTCGAGGTAAAATCAGAGCAGCGAAGGACATTGGCACAGGCAAGACAGCGCCCACATGGAGCACACCCCGGACGGGGGCCTGTTATGATCCTGGTGGTTAAAACACATGAACTGACCTGATAAGTAAACCCAAAAATAAGGACAAGCTCTGGGAATGTGGGAACTTTACTGACCGCAATTCTGATCCTATCAAACCACACTATAGGCAGCCGTGGAGCGTTCCTAACTAGGCCTAGACGCCTCATTCACAGCCTGAGAAACTAGCTACCCCTAGAGAGAAACAAAGCCTCACTTGCCTCAGAGAAATTTTCCCCAAAGTGTAAGCAGCCCCCACAAATAATAACGGTGAGTTTAAGGGGAAAACACAAACATAGAAATGAAAATAGGTTTTAGCAAATGAGGCCTGTTATGACCCCAGTGGACAGGGTCTCAGAGGAACGTGTAAGTCTGCAAGATACAAAAAATCCAGCTCATAGGGCTGTGGTAACTGGGTTGACCAAATAGCTACTCCTAACGCCAACACTAGAAGTAGCCGGGGATCATGCCTACGGTGATCGCTAGATGACTCGCGCCAGCGGGAGAATCTAACTACCCCTAGGAGAAGAAAACAAAGACCTCTCTTGCCTCCAGAGAAAGGGACCCCAAAGCAAGATACAAGCCCCCCACAAATAATAACGGTGAGGTAAGAGGAAATGACAAACACAGAAATGAACCAGGTTCAGCAAAGAGAGGCCAGCTTACTAATAGCAGAATATAGCAAGATAACTTATCTGGTCAACAAAAACCCTATAAAAATCCACGCTGGAGATTCAAGAACCCCCGAACCGTCTAACGGTCCGGGGGGAGAACACCAGCCCCCTAGAGCTTCCAGCAAAGGTCAGGATACAGATAGGAACAAGCTGGACAAAAATACCAAACAAAACAAAAGCAAAAAGCAAAGAAGCAGACTTAGCTTGAAAAACAGGAACCAGGATCAGAGGACAAGAGCACAACAGATTAGCTCTGATTTCAACGATGCCAGGCATTGAACTGAAGGTCCAGGGAGCTTATATAGCAACGCCCCTGAACTAACGGCCCAGGTGAGGATATAGAAAAAGACAGACGCTCCAGAGTCAAATCACTAATGACCACTAGAGGGAGCAAAAAGCAAAATCACAACAGTACCCCCCCCTTAGTGAGGGGTCCCCGAACTCTCACCACGACCACCAGGGCGATCAGGATGAGCGGCGTGAAAGGCACGAACTAAATCGGCCGCATGAACATCAGAGGCGACCACCCAGGAATTATCTTCCTGACCATAGCCCTTCCACTTGACCAGGTACTGAAGCCTTCGCCTGGAGAGACGAGAATCCAAGATCTTCTCCACCACGTACTCCAACTCGCCCTCAACCAACACCGGAGCAGGAGGCTCAGCAGAAGGAACCACAGGCACAATGTACCGCCGCAACAAGGACCTATGAAACACGTTGTGGATAGCAAACGACACAGGAAGATCCAGGCGAAAGGATACAGGATTAAGAATTTCCAATATCTTGTAAGGACCAATAAAACGAGGTTTAAATTTGGGAGAGGAAACCTTCATAGGAACAAAGCGGGAAGAAAGCCACACCAAATCCCCAACACGTAGTCGGGGACCCACACCGCGGCGGCGGTTGGCAAAGCGCTGAGCCCTCTCCTGTGACAACTTCAAGTTGTCCACCACAGGATTCCAGATCCGCTGCAACCTATCCACCACAGAATCCACCCCAGGGCAGTCAGAAGGTTCCACATGACCCGAAGAAAAACGAGGGTGGAAACCAGAGTTGCAGAAAAATGGCGAAACCAAGGTGGCGGAACTAGCCCGATTATTAAGGGCAAACTCAGCTAACGGCAAGAAGGTCACCCAATCGTCCTGATCAGCAGAGACAAAACACCTCAAATAAGCCTCCAAAGTCTGATTAGTTCGCTCCGTCTGTCCATTAGTCTGAGGATGGAAAGCAGACGAAAACGACAAGTCAATGCCCATCCTACTACAAAAGGATCGCCAGAATCTGGAAACGAACTGGGATCCTCTGTCTGACACAATATTCTCAGGGATGCCGTGCAAACGAACCACGTTCTGGAAAAACACAGGAACCAGATCGGAAGAGGAAGGCAGCTTAGGCAAAGGAACCAAATGGACCATCTTGGAGAAGCGATCACATATCACCCAGATAACAGACATGCCCTGAGACACCGGAAGATCAGAAATGAAATCCATGGAGATATGTGTCCAAGGTCTCTTAGGGACAGGCAAGGGCAAGAGCAACCCGCTGGCACGAGAACAGCAAGGCTTAGCTCGAGCACAAGTCCCACAGGACTGTACAAATGACCGCACATCCCTAGACAAGGAAGGCCACCAAAAGGATCTGGCCACCAGATCTCTGGTGCCAAAAATTCCTGGGTGACCTGCCAACACCGAGGACTGAACCTCGGAAATGACTCTGCTGGTCCACTTATCAGGCACAAACAGTCTGTTAGGTGGACAAGAATCAGGCCTATCAGCCTGAAATCTCTGCAACACACGTCGCAGATCTGGAGAAATAGCTGACAAGATAATACCATCCTTAAGAATACCAACAGGTTCAGCGACTCCAGGAGCATCAGGCACAAAGCTCCTGGAAAGAGCATCGGCCTTCACATTCTTTGAACCTGGTAAATACGAGACAACAAAGTCAGAACGGGAGAAAAACAATGACCAGCGGGCCTGTCTAGGATTCAGGCGTTTAGCAGACTCGAGATACATCAGATTTTTGTGATCAGTCAAGACCACCACACGATGCTTAGCACCCTCGAGCCAATGACGCCACTCCTCAAATGCCCATTTCATGGCCAACAACTCCCGATTGCCCACATCATAATTTCGCTCCGCAGGCGAAAACTTCCTAGAGAAAAAGGCGCAAGGTCTCATAACAGAGCAACCAGGGCCTCTCTGCGACAAAACGGCCCCTGCTCCAATCTCTGAAGCATCCACCTCAACTTGAAAGGGAAGCGAGACATCAGGCTGGCACAAAACAGGCGCCGAAGTAAACCGACGTTTCAACTCCTGGAAAGCCTCCACGGCAGCAGGAGCCCAATTAACCACATTGGAGCCCTTCTTGGTCATATCCGTCAAAGGTTTCACAATGCTAGAAAAGTTAGCGATAAAACGACGGTAGAAGTTAGCGAAACCCAAGAACTTCTGAAGACTCTTAACTGACGAGGGCTGAGTCCAATCAAGAATAGCTCGGACCTTGACTGGGTCCATCTCCACAGCAGAAGGGGAAAAAATGAACCCCAAAAAGGGAACCTTCTGTACACCAAAAAGACACTTTGAGCCCTTGACAAACAAAGAATTTTCACGCAAAATTTTAAAGACCATCCTGACCTGCTCCACATGCGAGTCCCAATTATCAGAAAAAACCAGAATATCATCCAGATAAACGATCAGAAATTTATCCAGATAGTTCCGGAAAATGTCATGCATAAAGGACTGAAAAACTGAAGGGGCATTAGAGAGCCCAAAAGGCATCACCAAGTACTCAAAATGACCTTCGGGCGTATTGAATGCGGTTTTCCATTCATCCCCTTGCTTAATGCGCACAAGGTTGTACGCACCACGAAGGTCTATCTTGGTAAACCACTTGGCACCTTTAATCCGGGCAAACAAGTCAGACAACAGCGGCAAAGGATACTGAAATTTGACAGTGATCTTATTTAAAAGCCGATAGTCAATACAAGGCCTCAAAGATCCGTCCTTTTTAGCCACAAAAAAGAATCCCGCACCAAGAGGGGAAGAAGACGGACGGATGTGTCCTTTCTCCAGAGACTCCTTGATATATGAACGCATAGCGGTATGTTCAGGTATCGACAGATTAAACAGTCTTCCCTTAGGAAATTTACTGCCTGGAATCAAATCTATTGCACAGTCACATTCCCTATGAGGAGGCAATGCACTGGACCTGGACTTGCTAAAGACATCCTGATAATCAGACAAGTACTCCGGAACTTCCGAAGGCGTAGAAGAAGCAATAGACACAGGCAGGGAATCCTCATGAATACCACGACAGCCCCAACTAGACACTGACATAGCCTTCCAGTCAAGGACTGGATTATGGGTCTGTAACCATGGCAGCCCCAAAACAACCAAATCATGCATTTTATGTAGAACGAGAAAACGTATCATCACCTCGCGGTGTTCAGGAGTCATGCACATGGTAACCTGTGTCCAATACTGCGGCTTATTTTCTGCCAATGGCGTAGCATCAATACCCCTAAGAGGGATAGGATTTTCTAATGGTTCAAGAATAAAACCACAGCGCTTAGCAAATGAGAGATCCATAAGACTCAGGGCAGCACCTGAATCTACAAACACCATGACAGGATAAGATGACAGTGAGCAAATCAAAGTTACAGACAGAATAAACTTAGGATGCAAATTACCAACGGTGACAGGACTAACAACCTTAGATATACGTTTAGAGCATGCTGAGATAACATGTGTAGAATCACCACAGTAGTAGCACAAGCCATTCCGGCGTCTATGAATTTTCCTCTCATTTCTAGTCAGGATTCTATCACATTGCATCAAATCAGGTGTCCGTTCAGACAACAACATGAGGGAATTTGCGGTTTTGCGCTGCCGCAACCGCCGGTCAATTTGAATAGCCAGGGACATGGTATCATTCAGACCTGTGGGAATGGGAAAACCCACCATAACATTCTTAATGGCCTCAGAAAGGCCATTTCTAAAATTAGCGGCCAGTGCACACTCGTTCCAATGTGTCAGCACGGACCATTTCCGAAATTTTTGGCAATACACCTCAGCCTCGTCCTGGCCCTGAGACATAGCCAGCAAGGCTTTCTCTGCCTGAATCTCAAGATTGGGTTCCTCATAAAGTAAACCGAGCGCCAGAAAAAACGCATCAATATCAGCCAATGCCGGATCTCCTGGCGCCAACGAAAAAGCCCAATCCTGAGGGTCACCCCGTAAGAATGAAATAACAATTTTTACTTGTTGAGCAGAGTCTCCAGATGAACAAGGTTTCAGGGACAAAAATAATTTACAATTATTCCTGAAATTCCTAAACTTAAATCGGTCTCCTGAAAACAGTTCAGGAATCGGAATCTTGGGTTCAGACCTAGGATTTCTGGTAACATAATCTTGTATACCCTGCACACGAGCGGCAAGCTGGTCCACACTTGTAATCAAGGTCTGGACATTCATGTCTGCAGCAAGCTTAAGCCACTCTGAGGTAAAGGGGAAAAGAAAAAAAAAAAATGAGAGAGGGAAAAAAAACCTCAAAATTTTCTTTCTTATAATCCCACTTCTGCAATGCATTAAACATTTAATACTGGCCTGGCATACTGTTATGACCCCAGTGGACAGGGTCTCAGAGGAACGTGTAAGTCTGCAAGATACAAAAAATCCAGCTCATAGGGCTGTGGTAACTGGGTTGACCAAATAGCTACTCCTAACGCCAACCCTAGAAGTAGCCGGGGATCATGCCTACGGTGATCGCTAGATGACTCGCGCCAGCAGGAGAATCTAACTACCCCTAGGAGAAGAAAACAAAGACCTCTCTTGCCTCCAGAGAAAGGGACCCCAAAGCAAGATACAAGCCCCCCACAAATAATAACGGTGAGGTAAGAGGAAATGACAAACACAGAAATGAACCAGGTTCAGCAAAGAGAGGCCAGCTTACTAATAGCAGAATATAGCAAGATAACTTATCTGGTCAACAAAAACCCTATAAAAATCCACGCTGGAGATTCAAGAACCCCCGAACCGTCTAACGGTCCGGGGGGAGAACACCAGCCCCCTAGAGCTTCCAGCAAAGGTCAGGATACAGATAGGAACAAGCTGGACAAAAATACCAAACAAAACAAAAGCAAAAAGCAAAGAAGCAGACTTAGCTTGAAAAACAGGAACCAGGATCAGAGGACAAGAGCACAACAGATTAGCTCTGATTTCAACGATGCCAGGCATTGAACTGAAGGTCCAGGGAGCTTATATAGCAACGCCCCTGAACTAACGGCCCAGGTGAGGATATAGAAAAAGACAGACGCTCCAGAGTCAAATCACTAATGACCACTAGAGGGAGCAAAAAGCAAAATCACAACAGAGGCCCGCTAATAACTAAATAGTCAGAAGATAGCAAGGAATCTGTGCGGTCAGTATAAAATACTACAAAAGTATCCACGCAGAGAATACAAAAAGACCCCCACACCGACTCACGATGTGAGGGGCGCAACTCCGCAACCCAGAGCTTCCAGCTAGCAATCAAATAGCATATAAGCAAGCTGGACTGAACTCATAACATACTGAGAAACATTTTCAAATAGAAATGAGCAAAAATGGACTAGCATGAACTTAGCTTCACCACGAGGAGACAAGTCACAAGGGAAGCCCCAGAGAGATCTGAACCAGTACTGAATACAACAACAGCAGGCAACAAGTAAAGGTCCAGATGGAGTTAAATAGGCAGCAGGCCTAGCAGGAAACGAGGCAGCTGGAGTCCAGCTACAGACCAGCCGTAACACTAAAAGCCACCAGAGGGAGCCCATGAACAGAACTCACAAAGTACCACTCATGACCACAGGAGGGAGCCCAAGAACGGAATTCACAACAGTACCCCCCCTTGAGGAGAGGTCACCGAACCCTCACCAGAGCCCCCAGGCCGATCAGGACGAGCCAAATGAAAGGCACGAACCAAATCGGCAGCATGGACATCGGAGGCAACAACCCAGGAATTATCCTCCTGACCATAGCCCTTCCATTTAACCAAGTACTGAAGCTTCCGTCTCGAAATACGAGAATCCAAGATCTTCTCCACCACATACTCCAATTCTCCCTCGACCAACACCGGAGCAGGGAGGTCAACAGACGGAACCACAGGCACCACATACCTCCGCAACAATGACCTATGGAACACATTATGAATGGCAAAAGATGCTGGGAGGTCCAAACGAAATGACACCGGATTGAGGATTTCCAAAATCTTATAAGGACCGATGAAACGAGGTTTGAACTTAGGAGAGGAAACCTTCATAGGAACATAACGAGATGACAACCATACCAAATCCCCCACACGAAGTCGGGGACCCACACAGCGACGGCGATTAGCAAAGCACTGAGCCTTCTCCTGTGACAACGTCAAATTGTCAACTACGTGGTTCCAAATCTGCTGCAACCTATCCACCACAGAATCCACCCCAGGACAGTCAGAAGGTTCAACCTGACCTGAGGAAAAACGAGGATGAAAACCAGAATTACAAAAAAAAGGCGAAACCAAAGTAGCGGAACTAGCCCGATTATTGAGGGCGAACTCAGCCAATGGCAAAAAAGTCACCCAATCATCCTGATCAGCAGAAACAAAACATCTCAGATAAGTTTCCAAAGTCTGATTCGTATGTTCGGTTTGGCCATTCGTCTGAGGATGGAAGGCCGAAGAAAAAGACAAATCAATGCCCATCTTAGCACAAAAGGACCGCCAAAATCTGGACACAAACTGGGACCCTCTGTCAGACACAATGTTCTCCGGAATACCATGCAAACGGACCACATTCTAAAAAACAGCGGAACCAAATCAGAGGAGGAGGGTAACTTAGGCAAAGGCACCAAATGGACCATTTTAGAAAAACGATCACAAACCACCCAGATGACAGACATCCTCTGAGAGACTGGAAGATCCGAAATAAAATCCATGGAAATATGCGTCCAAGGCCTCTTCGGGACAGGCAAAGGCAAAAGCAATCCACTGGCACGAGAACAGCAAGACTTGGCCCGAGCCCAAATCCCACAGGACTGCACAAAGGAACGCACATCCCGCGACAAAGAAGGCCACCAAAAGGACCTAGCCACCAAATCCCTGGTACCAAAGATCCCAGGATGACCAGCCAACACTGAAGAATGAACCTCGGAAATAACTCTACTGGTCCATCTATCCGGGACAAACAGTCTCTCCGGTGGACAACGGTCAGGTCTATCGGCCTGAAACTCCTGCAGCACCCACCGCAAATCAGGGGAGATGGCAGACAAGATCACCCCCTCTCTGAGGATACCAGCCGGCTCAGAAACTCCCGGAGAGTCAGGCACAAAACTCCTAGAAAGGGCATCAGCCTTCACATTCTTTGAGCCCGGAAGGTATAAAACCACGAAATCAAAACGGGAGAAAAACAGCGACCATCGAGCTTGTCTAGGATTTAACCGCTTGGTAGACTCGAGATAAGTCAAATTCTTGTGATCCGTCAAGACCACCACGCGATGCTTGGCTCCCTCAAGCCAATGTCGCCACTCCTCGAATGCCCACTTCATTGCCAACAACTCCCGATTACCAACATCATAATTCCGCTCGGCAGGCGAAAACTTTCTAGAAAAGAAAGCACATGGTCTCATCACCGAGCCATCAGAGCTTCTCTGTGACAAGGCAGCCCCTGCTCCAATCTCAGAAGCATCAACCTCGACCTGAAAGGGAAGAGAGACATCAGGCTGACGCAAGATAGGAGCCGAAGAAAACCGACGTTTCAGCTCCTGAAAGGCCTCAACGGCCGCAGAAGACCAATTAGTCACATCAGCACCCTTTCTAGTCAAATCCGTCAAAGGTTTAAATACACTAGAAAAATTAGTGATGAAGCGCCGGTAAAAATTAGCAAAGCCCAAGAACTTCTGAAGGCTCTTCACCGATGTAGGTTGAGTCCAGTCATAAATGGCCTGGACTTTAACTGGATCCATCTCGATAGTAGAAGGGGAAAAAATAAAACCCAAAAAGGAAACCTTCTGGACTCCAAAGAGACATTTAGAGCCCTTCACAAACAAGGCATTGGCATGCAGGACCTGAAACACCATCCTGACCTGCTTCACATGAGACTCCCAATCATCAGAAAAGACCAAAATATCATCTAGGTACACAATCATGAATCTATCCAGATACTCTCGGAAGATGTCGTGCATGAAGGACTAAAACACGGAAGGGGCATTAGAAAGCCCAAAAGGCATCACCAAGTACTCAAAATGACCTTCGGGCGTATTAAATGCTGTCTTCCATTCATCGCCCTGCTTTATACGCACAAGATTATAAGCTCCTTGAAGATCTATCTTGGTGAACCAACTAGCCCCCCTAATCCTTGCAAACAGATTGGACAGCAGAGGCAAAGGGTACTGAAATTTGACCGTGATTTTATTTAGAAGGCGATAATCTATACAGGGTCTCAGAGAACCATCCTTCTTGGCCACAAAAAAGAACCCTGCACCCAAAGGTGACGAGGACGGACGAATATGCCCTTTCTCCAAAGACTCCTTTATATAGCTCCGCATAGCGGTATGTTCTGGTACAGATAAATTAAAAAGTTGACCCTTAGGGAACTTACTACCAGGAATCAAATTTATGGCACAATCACAATCCCTATGAGGAGGTAGGGCACTGGATTTGGGCTCATCAAATACATCCTGGTAATCTGACAAAAATTCAGGGACTTCAGAAGGAGTAGAAGAAGCAATTGACACCAAAGGAACATCGCCATGTACCCCTTGACATCCCCAACTTGACACAGACATAGCTTTCCAATCCAGGACTGGATTATGAACCTGCAGCCATGGCAGACCCAACACGACAACATCATGTAAATTATGTAATACCAGAAAGCGAATAACCTCCTGATGTGCAGGAGTCATGCACATAGTCACTTGACTCCAGTACTGAGGCTTATTCTTGGCCAATGGCGTAGCATCAATTCCCTTTAGTGGAATAGGGAATTGCAATGGCTCCAAGATAAAACCACAGCGCCTGGCAAATGACAAATCCATCAAATTCAGGGCAGCGCCTGAATCCACAAAAGCCATAACAGAGTAGGATGACAGAGAGCAAATCAAAGTAACAGACAAAATGAATTTAGGCTGTACAGTACCAATGGTGACAGACTTAGCGAACCTCTTTGTGCGCTTAGAACAATCAGAGATAACATGAGTGGAGTCACCACAGTAAAAGCACAACCCATTCTGACGTCTGTGATTTTCCCGTTCAATTCTGATCAGAATTCTGTCACATTGCATAGACTCAGGCTTCTGTTCAGAAAACACAGCCAGATGGTGCACAGGTTTGCGCTCCTGCAAACGCCGATCAATTTGAATGGCCAAAGACATTGACTCATTCAGACCCGCAGGCATGGGGAACCCCACCATAACATCCTTAAGGGCTTCAGAAAGACCCTTTCTGAAAATCGCTGCCAGGGCACACTCATTCCATTGAGTGAGCACAGACCACTTCCTAAACTTCTGACAGTAAACCTCTGCTTCATCCTGACCCTGAGAGAGAGCCAGCAACATCTTTTCTGCCTGGTCTACTAGATTAGGTTCCTCATAAAGCAATCCAAGCGCCAGAAAAAACGCATCCACATTTAGCAATGCAGGATCTCCTGGCGCCAGGGAGAATGCCCAATCTTGAGGGTCACCACGTAACAAAGAAATAATAATTTTAACTTGCTGAGCAGGGTCACCAGAGGAATGAGGTCTCAGAGAAAGAAACAATTTGCAATTATTTTTGAAATTCAAAAACCTAGATCTATCTCCAGAGAACAGCTCAGGAATTGGTATTTTAGGTTCTGACATAGGACTGCGAACTACATAATCCTGAATGCTTTGTATCCTTGTAGCAAGCTGATCCACACAAGAGGACAGACCTTGAATGTCCATATCTGCAGCAGAGTCCTGAACCACCCAGAGATTAAGGGGAGGAGAGAGGCTAAACACACTGCAGAGGAAAAAAAAAAACCTCAGAGCTTCTCTTTTACGATGCATTAACACTTTATGGCCTGCTGTACTGTTATGATCCTGGTGGTTAAAACACATGAACTGACCTGATAAGTAAACCCAAAAATAAGGACAAGCTCTGGGAATGTGGGAACTTTACTGACCGCAATTCTGATCCTATCAAACCACACTATAGGCAGCCGTGGAGCGTTCCTAACTAGGCCTAGATGCCTCGTTCACAGCCTGAGAAACTAGCTACCCCTAGAGAGAAACAAAGCCTCACTTGCCTCAGAGAAATTTTCCCCAAAGTGTAAGCAACCCCCCACAAATAATAACGGTGAGGTTAAGGGGAAAACACAAACATAGAAATGAAAATAGGTTTTAGCAAATGAGGCCCGCTAATAACTAAATAGTCAGAAGATAGCAAGGAATCTGTGCGGTCAGTATAAAATACTACAAAAGTATCCACGCAGAGAATACAAAAAGACCCCCACACCGACTCACGATGTGAGGGGCGCAACTCCGCACCCCAGAGCTTCCAGCTAGCAATCAAATAGCATATAAGCAAGCTGGACTGAACTCATAACATACAGAGAAACATTTTCAAATAGAAATGAGCAAAAATGGACTAGCATGAACTTAGCTTCACCACGAGGAGACAGGTCACAAGGGAAGTCCCAGAGAGATCTGAACCAGTACTGAATACAACGACAGCAGGCAACAAGTAAAGGTCCAGATGGAGTTAAATAGGCAGCAGGCCTAGCAGGAAACGAGGCAGCTGGAGTCCAGCTACAGACCAGCCGTAACACTAAAAGCCACCAGAGGGAGCCCATGAACAGAACTCACAAAGTACCACTCATGACCACAGGAGGGAGCCCGAGAACGGAATTCACAACAGGGGCCCCCAGTACCAAAAAAGTTATTTGGAGCCGGAACGTAGTGGCTCCTAACCAACATATCATTAAGACTCCTGCATCTTTTAGGAGTCATAAGGGGAGAGTCACCCAGGGCAGCACGCAGGGAAGGCTCAGTATGGAGAACAGGCCAATGTTTAGTAAAAATAGAGCGCATGTTCTCCCACTCGTGATTATAGGTGGAGATGTATCTTATCAATCCACCCTTGTTCACAGCACGACGTCGAGAGGTACCGTGCAAAAGATCACTCCGTGGGGTTGCCCTAGCACGGTCATAGCCGGCTTTGATGGACCTATGGCTATAGCCGCGGGCCTTAAATCTCTGTCTGAGATCACCCGCCTGTAATTCGAATTTAGTCTCAGAAGAACAGATTCGCCGCATCCTGAGAAACTGTCTGACCAGGACGGCCCTCACAGTGGCTGGATGGTGAGCAGAGGTAGCATGCAACAGAGAATTAACAGAGGTCGGCTTCCTGAATACGTCAGTCTGGATGCGCCGATCAGAGTCGATCTCCAGACGGACGTCCAGGAAGTCGACCGTAACAGCGCTGAAAGCATAAGTAAGGCGTATGTTCACAGCACAGCACATGGGCAGCGGACGGTGGACCCCCGTCGCCAAATACATCCCTCTCCCAGGTGCCAAGGAAGAGGTTGGAGTACGAGGACACACACGCCGCGCCCATGGCTGTGCCACGTTTCTGTAAATAAAAGTTGTCCTTAAAGATAAAAAAATTATGGGTCAGGATATACTCCAACAGCTCGAGGATTAGCTCACACAGAGGGCCATCCAGGTCGGAGGCACCCAGGAAGCGGCAAACGGCATCTAACCTATGGGAGTGGTCAATGCACGTATATAAACTCTCGAGGTCGGCTGTAACAAGAATTGTATCACAGTCCACAAGGATGCCGTCGACCCTCGACAGGACATCCGAAGTGTTTTTCACATACGATGGTAGAGTCTCAACCAAAGGTTTGAGATAGTAGTCAATGAATTGACATACGGGATTACATATCCCATCAATACCAGACACTATAGGACGTCCCGGAGGGTCGAGGGCATCCTTGTGGACCTTAGGCAAAAAATAAAATGTTGGAACTCTAGGTGACCTGACCATCAATCCATCAAACACCTGTTTGGTAATAATATTTCCCTCCAGGGCCTCAATAAGAATGTTTTGTAGATCCCGCAGAAAGGGAACCGTAGGGTTGGAAGACAGCCTGAGGTAAGTATGAAGATCCTTGAGTTGCCGGAAGGCTTCCCGTTCATACTTCACGCACGGCCAGATCACCACATTCCCCCCTTGTCCGCTGGTTTAAATATCACATCTTTCCAAGATTGTAGTTGTTTAATGGCAAAACGCTGCCTGGCTGTCAAGTTATCATATGTTTGCCGAGATGACAATTTTTTAAGATCCTCACTCACCAATTTAGTGAAGATCTCCACTGCCGGAGATAAGGACAAGGGGGGGAACCTGGCCGACCTGGGACGAGCGGAAGGAGGGAACTTACTTGGATCAGAAGTGTCCTGTTCCTCAAGCAAATCTTTCAAATCACGGAGGGTTTCCCTTTCAATATCACTCCCTTTCCTGTGCTTGACTGGGTTATGCCCACTATTGGAATGTATTACTATTTTAACATTTTATACTAATAAAGACACTTGTTTATATAAATATATACTATATGCTCCTTTTTTCTCCAGCTCATACATGCTCACACAAGTAGTGGGGAAAAATGGCACCATAATTTGTCTCACAATTTCTACTGAACATGGCAATACCCCATATATGGCTGTACAGTACTGTTTAGTCATACGGAGAGACTCGGGAGGAACGATGTGCTATTTGCCTTCTGGAGCGCAGATTTTCCTAGAATAGTTTGCAGTCTCCATATACAGCACCCCTAATTGTTATAGCAGAATCTCCCCATCAAGTGACTCCATTTTGGAAATTATACCCCTTTGGGAATTTGTCTACAGGTGCAGTGATGATTTTGACTCCATGAGTATTTTCCAGAAACACGCAGCAATGAATGTTGCCGAGTAAAAAATGCAAACTGCCATTGTAGTGACCAGTATGTTGAAGTCACCAGTATATTATGCCCAGCTTACTCTTCTAGAGACATGTGGATGCTATATGTGGTTTAGGTACACTGTGGGGCTCAGATGGGAAAGGGGTATTTGGATTTGGGAGTGCGGAATTTGCTGAATTTCTTTTGAGGGGCGAGGAGCCATTTTGCTTTTCCAGCGCCTTTATACTACCAGTAATGTGGAAGCCCCCTTTATTTCTATTAAAAGATGACAGACCTGAGTTGGGACTTGATTTTTTGTGTATTAATTTGAAGCTTTTATTGGGAATATTTTACGTAACGTTTGGGATTACATTTATCCGGCGCTCTACACTGAGCACTTACTTTGGGGTTTCCATCTAAATCTCCAATTGACGTGATTCAGAGGGAACCTCGAGGGATCCATTCACTATAATGAGGTAGCAGAGTTACTCTGGACTGCGTTTCACCTCTGTTCAGCGGTGTCCTTCTCTTCAGAAGTGCACAAAACTTGGCAGACAGCCCTTTTATGCTATCCTAAAAAGACAGACACCACCGGATCACAGGTCCTATGGCATCCACAGTGCCTCTATCTGCCTCATAATAGGGAATATTCCAGCAAGGGTTCCTTCTGAACCATGTATTTCAGAGAGTTACACAGAAACCCCGGTGTAAGCGCTTAGTGTAGATTGCAGGATAAATGTCAGCCAAGCCTTACTTCGATCTTTGGGAGGCAGAATGAAGAAAGCAACAGGTGAAAAATCGGTTTTATTTATTTTTTACGTCTTTCCTCGTGTGGTATGAGTGATTAGGTGATTTTAGATCAGTGTGATTACAGTGATATCAGATTTGTATCAAGGTTTTCATGTTTGGCTGCACACACTAAACAACCCTTTCTACTGCAAAACTGATTTTTGCATTGCCATATTTTGAGAGCTATAATTTTTCTATATTTCGGCCCACAGAATCATGTGAGAGCTTGTTTTTTGCAGGGCGAGTTGACATTTTTCTTGGTACCATTTTCAGACTCATAACATTTTTTGATCGTTTTCTATTCCAATTTTTGGGAGGCAGAATGAACAAAAAACAGCAATTCAGGATTTTTTTTTAATGTTGTTCCGCGTGTTGTAAAATTGATAAGGCAGTTTTATTCTTCTGGTCAGTACGATTACAGCAATACCACATTTATATCTTTTTTATGTTTTTGCACTTCTACACAAAATCTATTTTATAGAAAAAAATATTATTTTTGCATTGCTTTTTTCTGAGAGCTAAAACTTTTTTTATTTTTCCGCTGATGGAGCTGTATCATGGCTTGATTTTTGCGATACAAGATGACATTTTCAGTGGTATCATGTTTATTTATATTCGTGTTTTTGATCGCGTTTTATTCCACTTTTTATTCAGTGGTGTGAAGATAAAGCATTGTTTTTTTATTTTTTTAATTTTTTTATGGCATTCATTAAAGGGGTTAACTACTGGGACAGTTTCATACAGTTATATAAAAAAGTTTGGGCACCCCTATTAATCTTAAGCTTAATGTTTTATAAAAATAGTTTTTTTTGCAACAGCTATTTCAGTTTCATATATCTAATAACTGTTGGACACAGTAATGTTTCTGCCTTGAAATGAGGTTTATTGTACTAACAGAAAATGTGCAATCTGCATTCAAACAAAATTTGACAGGTGCATAAGTATGGGCACCTCACCAGAAAAGTGACATTAATATTTAGTAGATCCTCCTTTTGCAAAAATAACAGCCTCTAGTCGCTTCCTGTAGCTTTTAATGAGTTCCTGGATTAAGGTATTTTTGACCATTACTCTTTACATAACAATTCCAGTTCAGTTAAGTTTGATGGTCGCCGAGCATGGACAGCCCTTTTCAAATGATCCCACAGATGTTCAATGATATTCTGGTCTGGGGACTGGGATGGCCATTCCAGAACAGTGTAATTGTTCCTCTGCATGAATGACTGGGTAGATTTGGAGCGGTGTTTTGGATCATTGTCTTGCTGAAAGATCCATCCCCTGCGTAGCTTCAACTTTGTCACTGATTCATGAACATTATTGTCAAGAATCTGCTGATACTGAGAGAAATCCATGCGTCCCTCAACTTTAACAAGATTCCTGGTGCCAGCATTGGCCACACAGCCCCAAGACATGATGGAACCTCCACCAAATTTTACTATGGGTAGCAAGTGTTTTTCTTGGAATGCTGTGTTTTTTTGCCGCCATGCATAACGCCTTTTTGTATGACCAAACAACTCAATCTTGGTTTCATCAGTCCACAGGACCTTCTTCCAAAAAGAAATTGGCTTCTCCAAATGTGCCTTTGCATACCTCAGCCAACTCTGTTTGTGGCTTACGTGCAGAAACGGCTTCTTTCGCATCACTCTCCCATACAGCTTCTACTTGTGCAAGGTGTTGTATAGTTGACCGATGCACAGTGACACCATCTGCAGCAAGTTGATGCTGCAGCTCTCTGGAGGTGGTCTGAGGATTGTCCTTGACTGATCTCACCATTCTTCTTCTCTGCCTTTCTGATGTTTTTCTTGGCCTGCCACTTCTGGCCTTAACAAGAACTGTACCTGTGTTCTTCCATTTCCTTACTATGTTCCTCACAGTGGAAATTGACAGGTTAAATCTCTGAGACAGCTTTTTGTATCCTTTCCCTGAACAACTATGTTGAATTATCTTTGTTTTCAGATTATTTGACAGTTGTTTTGAGGAGCCCATGATGCCACTCTTCAGAGGAGATTCAAACAGGAGAACAACTTGCAAGTGGCCACTTTAAGTAGCTTTTCTCATGATTGCATACACCTGGCTATGAAGTTCAAAGCTCAATGAGGTTACAAAACAAAAAAAAGTACTTTGGTAAGGGCTCATACTCACTTGCTTGAAATACGGTCGAGTCTCGCATGGCAACACCCGGCTCTGCCACCGGCACTGTGGAGCGGAGCGTGTAGCTCCATGTATTGCTGTGCGGCCGCACGCTCCACTCTGGAGTTCCGGCGGCAGAGCCGGGTTTTAACATGCGAGACTCGGCCGTATTTCACGTAAGTGAGTATGAGCACTAAGTCAGTAAAAAGTAGGTAGGAGTATTTAAAACAAGAAAATGATAAGGGTGCCCATACTTATGCACCTGTCAAATTTTGTTTGAACGCAGATTGCACATTTTCTGTTAGTACAATAAACCTCATTTCAAGGCAGAAACATTACTGTGCTCAACAGTTATTAGATATATGAAACTGAAATAGCTGTTGCAAAAAAAAAAACAATTTTTATAAAACATTAAGCTTAAGATTAATAGGGGTGCCCAAACTTTTTCATACAACTGTATATCGGGTCGTTCTGGATGCAGCAATGCCAAATTTGTGTACTTTTAGGCTATTTGTCCACATTGCAGGTTAGTGTGCGGATTTTTCAGTGCCGTTTTTGATAAATCCGCAGGTAAAATGCACTGCGTTTTACTTATGGATTACCTGTGGATTTACCACAGATTTTCGGCATTTTTTGTGCGGATTTCACCTGCGGTTTTACACCTGCAGATTCCTATTGTGGAGCAGGTGTAAAACGCTGCGGAATCTGAACAAAGAATTGACATGCTGCGGAAAATACAACACAGCATTGCCACGTTGTATTTTCCACACCATGGGCACTGCGGATTTGGTTTTCTATAGGTTTAAATGGTACTGTAAACCTGATGGAAAACTGCTGCGAATCCGCAGTGGCCAATCCGCTGCGGATCCGCAGGCAAAACCGAAACGTGTGCACATAGCCTTATTGTTTGTATATTTGTATATTTTCTTTTCATAAAAATGATTTATGAGTACAATATATATATATATATATATATATATATATATATATACTAGATGGCAGCCCGATTCTAAAGAATCGGGAGTCTAGAATCCATATATACTTTATTTATTCAAATGTAAGAATAATACAATTAATAAATAATAGTAAGAAAGAACAAAAAATGGCTGCACTCACCAGCTCTTGACAATTCTTGACAGTACGGCACATTTCTGATTGGTCGCTCGCGGCAGGCGGCAACCAATCAGAAAAGTGCCGCGCACCACGAAGGCATATATCTTTGTCCACCCTGAGCGGGTGTAGGACGCTGGTGACGTCACTTATCTCCGGACATTATCTCCGGACAAAGCCACGGAAGCTGGCACAAATTGCCGGAAGTAGTATTCTAGGCAATTATATATTAGATTTTAATGTTATCAGTGTTTACCTTTGAACGTTTATATTGTATTGTCCTGTCACCAGCCATGTGCTCTGCCTGGGGCCCCTGTGCTCTGCCTGGGGCCCCATGTTCTGCCTGGAGCCCCTGTGCTCTGCCTGGGGCCACTGTGCTCTGCCTGGGGCCCCATATGCTGCCTGGGGCCCTGTGCTCTGCTTGGGGCCCCATATGCTGCCTGGGGCCCCTGTGCTCTGCCTGGGGCCCCATAGGCTGCCTGGGGCCCCTGTGCTCTACCTGGGACCACTGTGCTCTGCCTGGGGCCCCATATGCTGCCTGGGGCCCCTGTGCTCTGCCTGGGGCCCCATGTTCTGCCTGGGGCCACTGTGCTCTGCCTGGGGCCCCATAGGCTGCCTGGGGCCCCTGTGCTCTGCCTGGGACCACTGTGCTCTGCCTGGGGCCCCATATGCTGCCTGGGGCCCCTGTGCTCTGCCTGGGGCCACTGTGCTCTGCCTGGGGCCCCATATGCTGCCTGGGGCCCCTGTGCTCTGCCTGGGGCCCCATATGCTGCCTGGGGCCCCTGTGCTCTGCCTGGGGCCCCTGTGCTCTGCCTGGGGCCCCATGTTCTGCCTGGGGCCCCTGTGCTCTGCCTGGGGCCACTGTGCTCTGCCTGGGGCCCCATGTTCTGCCTGGGGCCACTGTGCTCTGCCTGGGGCCACTGTGCTCTGCCTGGGGCCCCATGTTCTGCCTGGGGCCACTGTGCTCTGCCTGGGGCCCCATAAGCTGCCTGGGGCCCCTGTGCTCTGCCTGGGACCACTGTGCTCTGCCTGGGGCCCCATATGCTGCCTGGGGCCCCTGTGCTCTGCCTGGGGCCACTGTGCTCTGCCTGGGGCCCCATATGCTGCCTGGGGCCACTGTGCTCTGCCTGGGGCCCCATATGCTGCCTGGGGCCCCTGTGCTCTGCCTGGGGCCCCATATGCTGCCTGGGGCCCCTGTGCTCTGCCTGGGGCCCCTGTGCTCTGTCTGGGGCCCCATGATCTGCCTGGGGCCCCTGTGCTCTGCCTGGGGCCACTGTGCTCTGCCTGGGGCCCCTGTGCTCTGCCTGGGGCCCCATATGCTGCCTGGGGCCCCTGTGCTCTGCCTGGGGCCCCTGTGCTCTGCCTGGGGCCCCATATGCTGCCTGGGGCCCCTGTGCTCTGCCTGAGGCCCCATGTTCTGCCTGGGGCCCCTGTGCTCTGCCTGGGGCCACTGTGCTCTGCCTGGGGCCCCATATGCTGCCTGGGGCCCATATGCTGCCTGGGGCCCCTGTGCTCTGCCTGGGGCCCCATAGGCTGCCTGGGGCCCCTGTGCTCTACCTGGGACCACTGTGCTCTGCCTGGGGCCCCATATGCTGCCTGGGGCCCCTGTGCTCTGCCTGGGGCCCCATGTTCTGCCTGGGGCCACTGTGCTCTGCCTGGGGCCCCATAGGCTGCCTGGGGCCCCTGTGCTCTGCCTGGGACCACTGTGCTCTGCCTGGGGCCCCATATGCTGCCTGGAGCCCCTGTGCTCTGCCTGGGGCCACTGTGCTCTGCCTGGGGCCCCATATGCTGCCTGGGGCCCCTGTGCTCTGCCTGGGGCCCCATATGCTGCCTGGGGCCCCTGTGCTCTGCCTGGGGCCCCTGTGCTCTGCCTGGGGCCCCATGTTCTGCCTGGGGCCCCTGTGCTCTGCCTGGGGCCACTGTGCTCTGCCTGGGGCCCCATGTTCTGCCTGGGGCCACTGTGCTCTGCCTGGGGCCACTGTGCTCTGCCTGGGGCCCCATGTTCTGCCTGGGGCCACTGTGCTCTGCCTGGGGCCCCTGTGCTCTGTCTGGGGCCCCATGTTCTGCCTGGGGCCCCTGTGCTCTGCCTGGGGCCACTGTGCTCTGCCTGGGGCCACTGTGCTCTGCCTGGGGCCCCATAGGCTGCCTGGGGCCCCTGTGCTCTGCCTGGGACCACTGTGCTCTGCCTGGGGCCCCATATGCTGCCTGGGGCCCCTGTGCTCTGCCTGAGGCCCCATGTTCTGCCTGGGGCCCCTGTGCTCTGCCTGGGGCCACTGTGCTCTGCCTGGGGCCCCATATGCTGCCTGGGGCCCCTGTGCTCTGCCTGGGGCCACTGTGCTCTGCCTGGGGCCCCATAGGCTGCCTGGGGCCCCTGTGCTCTGCCTGGGACCACTGTGCTCTGCCTGGGGCCCCATATGCTGCCTGGGGCCCCTGTGCTCTGCCTGGGGCCACTGTGCTCTGCCTGGGGCCCCATATTCTGCCTGGGGCCCCTGTGCTCTGCCTGGGGCCACTGTGCTCTGCCTGGGTGTAGGACACTGGTGACGTCACTTATCTCCGGACATTAGCTCCAGACATTAGCTCCGGACATTATCTCCGGACATTAGCTCCGGACATTATCTCCGGACATTAACTCCGGACAAAGCCACGGAAGTTGGCACAAATTGCAGGAAGTAGTATTCTAGGCAATTATATATTAGATGGGCATTTCCTGAAGAAAATACATGGTGCTTGAACAGCGCTACCAGCTTTACAGCAGCACTTTTCACACACGGGACTGGGGGGTGCGCTTACTTTTGCACCCAGGGCCGGGGGCGTGCTTACTTTTGCACCCGGGGGCGCACTTACTTTTGCACCCGGAGGCGCACTTACTTTTGCACCCGGGGGCGCACTTACTTTTGCACCCGGGGGCGCACTTACTTTTGCACCCAGGGGCGCACCTACTTTTGCACCCGGGGGCGCACTTACTTTTGCACCCGGGGGCGCACTTACTTTTGCACCCGGGGCGCACTTACTTTTGGGGCCGCACTTACTTTTGGTGGGCGGGGCTCCTCGGCCTCCGATTTGGTTGGTGGGGCCCCTCGTCCTCCGATTTGGTGGGTGGGGACCCTCGGCCTCCGATTTGGTGGGCGGGGACCGGCCTCCGATTTGGTGGGCGGGGACCCTCGGCCTCCGATTTGGTGGGCGGGGACCCTCGACCTCCGATTTGGTGGGCGGGGACCCTCAGCCTCCGCTTTGGTGGGCGGGGCCCCTCGGCCTCCGATTTGGTGGGCGGGGTCCCTCTGCCTCCAATTTGGTGGGCGGGGACCCTCGGCCTCCGCTTTGGTTGGCGGGGCCCCACGGCCTCTGATTTGGTGGGCGGGGTCCCTCTGCCTCCGCTTTGGTGGGCGGGCCGCTCGGCCTTCGATTTGGTGGGCGGGGCTCCTCGGCCTCTGATTTGGTTGGTGGGGCCCCTCGGCCTCCGATTTGGTGGGCGGGGCCCCTTATCCTCTGATTTGGTGGGCTTGGACCCTCGGCCTCCGATTTGGTTGGTGGGGACCCTCGGCCTCCAATTTGGTGGGCGGGGACCCTCGGCCTCCGATTTGGTGGGCGGGGACCCTCGGCCTCCGATTTGGTGGGCGGGGACCCTCGGCATCCGATTTGGTGGGCGGGGCCCCTCGGCCTCCGATTTGGTGGGCGGGGCCCCTCGGCCTCCGCTTTGGTGGGCGGGGCCGCTCGGCCTTCGATTTGGTGGGCGGGGCCACTCGGCCTCCGATTTGGTGGGCGGGGCCCCTCGGCCTCCGATTTGGTTGGCGGGGCCCCTCGGCCTCCGATTTGGTGGGCGGGGACTCTCGGCATCCGATTTGGTGGGCGTTGACCCTCGGCCTCCGATTTGGTGGGCGGGGACCCTCGGCCTCCGATTTGGTGGGCAGGGACCCTCGGCCTCCGATTTGGTGGTCGGGGACCCTCGGCCTCCGCTTTGGTGGGCGGGGCCCCTCGGCCTCCGATTTGGTGGGCGGGGTCCCTCTGCCTCCGATTTGGTGTGCGGGGACCCTCGGCCTCCGCTTTGGTGGGCAGGGCCCCTCGGCCTTCGATTTGGTGGGCGGGGCCCCTCGGCCTCCGATTTGGTTGGTGTGGCCCCTCGGCCTCCGATTTGGTGGGCGGGGTCCCTCTGCCTCCGATTTGGTGGGCGGGGACCCTCGGCCTCCGCTTTGGTTGGCGGGGCACCACGGCCTCCGATTTGGTGGGCGGGGTCCCTCTGCCTCTGCTTTGGTGGGCGGGGCCGCTTGGCTTTCAATTTGGTGGGCGGGGCTCCTCGGCCTCCGATTTGGTTGGTGGGGCCCCTCGGCCTCCGATTTGGTGGGTGGGGCCCCTTATCCTCCGATTTGGTGGGCTTGGACCCTCGGCCTCCGATTTGGTGGGCGGGGCCCCTCGGCCTCCGATTTGGTGGGCGGGGCCCCTCAGCCTCCGATTTGGTTGGCGGGGCCCCTCGGCCTCCGATTTGGTGGGCAGGGACCCTCGGCCTCCGATTTGGTGGGCGGGGCCCCTCGGCCTCCGATTTGGTTGGCGGGGCCCCTCGGCCTCCGATTTGGTGGGCGGGGACCCTCGGCCTCCGATTTGGTGGGCGGGGACCCTCGGCCTCCGATTTGGTGGGCGGGGACCCTCGGCCTCCGATTTGGTGGGCGGGGACCCTCGGCCTCCGATTTGGTGGGCGGGGACCCTCGGCCTCCGATTTGGTGGGCGGGGACCCTCGGCCTCCGATTTGGTGGGCGGGGCCCATCGGCCTCCGATTTGGTGGGCGGGGCCCCTCGGCCTCCGATTTGGTGGGCGGGGCCCCTCGGCCTCCGATTTGGTGGGCGGGGCCGGGCCCCTTGGCCTCCGCTTTGGTGGGCGGGGCCGCTCGGCCTTCGATTTGGTGGGCGGGGCCACTCGGCCTCTGATTTGGTGGGCGGGGCCCCTCGGCCTCCGATTTGGTGGGCGGGGCCCCTCGGCCTCCGATTTGGTGGGCGGGGACTCTCGGCCTCCGATTTGGTGGGCGGGGACTCTCGGCCTCCGATTTGGTGGGCGTTGACCCTCAGCCTCCGATTTGGTGGGCGGGGACCCTCGGCCTCCGATTTGGTGGGCGGGGACCCTCGGCCTCCGATTTGGTGGTAGGGGACCCTCGGCCTCCGCTTTGGTGGGCGGGGCTCCTCGGCCTCGATTTGGTGGGCGGGGCCTCTCAGCCTCCGATTTGGTGGGCAGGGACCCTCGGCCTCCGATTTGGTGGGCGGGGCCCCTCGGCCTCCGATTTGGTTGGCGGGGCCCCTCGGCCTCCGATTTGGTGGGCGGGGACCCTCGGCCTCCGATTTGGTGGGCGGGGACCCTCGGCCTCTGATTTGGTGGGCGGGGCCCATCGGCCTCCGATTTGGTGGGCGGGGCCCCTCGGCCTCCGATTTGGTGGGCGGGGCCCCTCGGCCTCCGATTTGGTGGGCGGGGCCGGGCCCCTCGGCCTCCGCTTTGGTGGGCGGGGCCGCCCGGCCTTCGATTTGGTGGGCGGGGCCACTCGGCCTCCGATTTGGTGGGCGGGGCCCCTCGGCCTCCGATTTGGTTGGCGGGGCCCCTCGGCCTCCGATTTGGTGGGCGGGGACTCTCGGCCTCCGATTTGGTGGGCGGGGCCCCTCGGCCTCCGATTTGGTTGGCGGGGCCCCTCGGCCTCCGATTTGGTGGGCGGGGACCCTCGGCCTCCGATTTGGTGGGCGGGGACCCTCGGCCTCTGATTTGGTGGGCGGGGCCCATCGGCCTCCGATTTGGTGGGCGGGGCCCCTCGGCCTCCGATTTGGTGGGCGGGGCCCCTCGGCCTCCGATTTGGTGGGCGGGGCCGGGCCCCTCGGCCTCCGCTTTGGTGGGCGGGGCCGCTCGGCTTTCGATTTGGTGGGCGGGGCCACTCGGCCTCCGATTTGGTGGGCGGGGCCCCTCGGCCTCCGATTTGGTTGGCGGGGCCCCTCGGCCTCCGATTTGGTGGGCGGGGACTCTCGGCCTCCGATTTGGTGGGCGGGGACTCTCGGCCTCCGATTTGGTGGGCGTTGACCCTCGGCCTCCGATTTGGTGGGCGGGGACCCTCGGCCTCCGATTTGGTGGGCGGGGACCCTCGGCCTCCGATTTGGTGGTCGGGGACCCTCGGCCTCCGCTTTGGTGGGCGGGGCTCCTCGGCCTCGATTTGGTGGGCGGGGTCCCTCTGCCTCCGATTTAGTGTGCGGGGACCCTCGGCCTCCGCTTTGGTGGGCGGGGCCCCTCGGCCTTCGATTTGGTGGGCGGGGCCCCTCGGCCTTCGATTTGGTGGGCGGGGCCCCTCGACCTCCGATTTGGTTGGTGTGGCCCCTCGGCCTCCGATTTGGTGGGCGGGGACCCTCGGCCTCCGATTTGGTGGGCGGGGACCCTCGGCCTCCGGTTTGGTGGGCGGGGACCCTCGGCCTCCGATTTGGTGGGCGGGGACCCTCGGCCTCCGATTTGGTGGGCGGGGACCCTCGGCCTCCGATTTGGTAGGCGGGGCCCCTCGGCTTCCGATTTGGTGGGCGGGGACCCTCGGCCTCCAATTTGGTGGGCGGGGACCCTCGGCCTCCGATTTGGTGGGCGGGGACCCTCGGCCTCCGATTTGGTGGGCGGGGACCCTCGGCCTCCGATTTGGTGGGCGGGGACCCTCGGCCTCCGATTTGGTGGGCGGGGTCCCTCGGCCTCCGATTTGGTGGGCGGGGACCCTCGGCCTCCGATTTGGTTGGCGGGGCCCCTCGGCCTCCGATGTGGTGGGCGGGGCCCCTCGGCCTCCGCTTTGGTGGGCGGGGCCAGGCCCCTCGGCCTCCGCTTTGGTGGGCGGGGCCACTCGGCCTTCGATTTGGTGGGCGGGGACCCTCGGCCTCCAATTTGGTGGGCGGGGACCCTCGGCCTCCGATTTGGTGGGCGGGGCTCCTCGGCCTCTGATTTGGTTGGCGAAGCCCCTCGGCCTCCGATTTGGTGGGCGGGGACCCTCGGCCTCTGATTTGGTGGGCGGGGACCCTCGGCCTCCGATTTGGTGGGCGGGGACCCTCAGCCTCCGATTTGGTGGGCGGGGACCCTCGGCCTCCGATTTGGTGGGCGGGGCTCCTCGGCCTCTGATTTGGTTGGCGAAGCCCCTCATCCTCCGATTTGGTGGGCGGGGACTCTCGGCCTCCGATTTGGTGGGCGGGGACCCTCGGCCTCCGATTTGGTGGGCGGGGACCCTCGGCCTCCGATTTGGTGGGCGGGGACCCTCGGCCTCCGATTTGGTGGGCGGGGACCCTCGGCCTCCGCTTTGGTGGGCGGGGCCCCTCGGCTTCCGATTTGGTGGGCGGGGTCCCTCTGCCTCCGATTTGGTGGGCGGGGCTCCTCGGCCTCCGATTTGATTGGTGGTGCCCCTTGGCCTCCAATTTGGTGGGCGGGGACCCTCGGCCTCCGATTTGGTGGGCGGGGACCCTCGGCCTCCGATTTGGTGGGCGGGGACCCTCGCCCTCCGCTTTGGTGGGTGGGGCCCGTCGGCCTCCGATTTGGTGTGCGGGGCCCCTCAGCCTCCGATTTGGATGGTGGGGACCCTCGGCCTCCGATTTGGTGGGCGGGGACCCTCGGCCTCCAATTTGGTGGGCGGGGACCCTCGGCCTCCAATTTGGTGGGCGGGGCCCCTCGGCCTCCGATGTGGTGGGCGGGGCCCCTCGGCCTCCGATTTGGAGGGCGGGGACCCCCGGCCTCCGATTTGGTGGGCGGGGACCCTCGGCCTCCGATTTGGCGGGCGGGGACCCAAGGCCTCCGATTTGGTGGGCGGGGACCCTCGGCCTCCGATTTGGTGGGCGGGGACCCTCGGCCTCCGATGTGGTGGTCGGGGCCCCTCGGCCTCCGGTTTGGTGGGCGGGGCCGGGCCCCTCGGCCTCCGCTTTGGTGGGCGGGGCCGCTCGGCCTTCGATTTGGTGGGCGGGGCTCCTCGGCCTCCGATTTGGTTGGCGGGGCCCCTCGGCCTCCGATTTGGTGTGTGCTCTGCCTGGGGCCACTGTGCTCTGCCTGGGGCCCCATATGCTGCCTGGGGCCCCTGTGCTCTGCCTGGGGCCCCATATGCTGCCTGGGGCCCCTGTGCTCTTCCTGGGGCCCCTGTGCTCTGCCTGGGGCCCCTGTGCTCTGCCTGGGGCCCCATGTTCTGCCTGGGGCCCCTGTGCTCTGCCTGGGGCCACTGTGCTCTGCCTGGGTGTAGGACACTGGTGACGTCACTTATCTCCGGACATTAGCTCCGGACATTAGCTCCGGACATTAGCTCCGGACATTAGCTCCGGACAAAGACAAATTGCAGGAAGTAGTATTCTAGGCAATTATATATTATATATATATATATAAACGGATGGTCCGTATTCCGTCCTTTTTTTTCTCGTACCCATTGACTTGAATTGGCGAGTCTCGTCCGGGACTCGCAGCAAATCGCAGCATGCTGCGATTTTTTTCTCAGTCCGATTTCGGCTGAGAAAAAAAACGCAAATGAGATGTCACCTATTGAAAAACATTGGTCCGAGTGCAATCCGATTTTTGATCGCATTGCACTTGTCCGTTTTGATCGCAAGTGGAAATGAGCCCTCACGGTGAAAAAGGGGATAAGGGGTCAACTCTAGTATGCTCCATGCTCTTTTTATTAAATTCCAATGCTTGAAAGCTGTGCTTTTTATATGTGGAAGCATGCATTTTTTTATATACAGAAAATCATTCTTTGAGCTTCCTTAACTTAATGCTAATTTTTTTTGTGCATTTGTGCTTTTGCATGTTTTTCTGTGAATAAAAATAATAAGGTTCTTTAAAGAAGCTACCCTTTAACTTTTTCCTTCTGTCTTTGAATATGAGTATATTTTGTAGTGTTACTGTGTTTATATAAGAACCTATTGCTGTCTTCTCTGGTATCCAGCAATGTTCCACTCCTCTTAGTCATTTTGGCAGATCAGACTATTCAAATAGAGCTCTTTGTGTGAGCCGCAAGTTTCTTTTACAATTTAAGTTTATGGAGCCTTGTTCTGAAACACCACATACCGCTTACATTGTATAAGCCACTTACGGATGACCAAAGCACAGTGACATCACTCGGAAAAGGACCAGAATGGCGCTGGATACTTGAGTAGACAGCATCACAAAAAAAAGGCAGCCTTAGGCTAGTTTCACACTAGCGTCGGGAACAACCCGTCGCTGTGCGTCGGGCCGACGTTCCCGACGCTAGGGTGGTCTCCGCCGCACAACGGGGGCAGCGGATGCATTTTTCCCACGCATCCGCTGCCCCATTGTGAGGTGCGGGAAGTGCGGGGAGGTGGGGGCGGAGTTCCGGCCGCGCATGCGCGGTCGGAAAAAGTGGACCGTCGGGAGCAAAAAACGTTTTTTTCTCCCGACGGTCCGCTACCACACGCCCAAGCGTCGCAAAACGGACGCGACGTTTGGCAATGCGTCGCAAATGCGTCGCTAATGTTAGTCTATGACGAAAAAACGTATCCAGCAAGAACTTTTGCTGGATGCGTATTTTCGGCAAAACGACGCATTTGCGACGTATTGCAGTTAACGCTAGTGTGAAACTAGCCTTACTTACTTGGTGCCTTTTCTCTTTAATTTTTTTTATTTCATTTCCTTTTCGGTGATTTTTTTTATTTTAGTGTAGGGACTCGTAAGAAATCAGGATATTTGACGTTGCTTATGAGCTTACGTTCTTTGGCCAAAATAGCAAGCTATATCTCATCTAATTTATACATGTTTTTCATCTTTTTATTGTACATTTTTCCATTTGTATGCAGTGTACAGCCATGCCCTTTAGTGTTGGCTGGGTAAATTGGGTTGTCAGTCCTTATCGGCTATCTCTCAGATAGATCACTCTTTTCTTGACCCTCTACAATCTGGTTTCCTCTCTTTACACTTTACCAAAACTGCCCTTACTAAAGTCTCTAATGATCTATTAGCAGCTAAATCTATTGGTATCTGCTCCCTGCTGATTGTCCTGGATCTCTCTGCTGCATTCAGGGTATGTGCACACGTCCGGATTTCTTGCAGAAATTTCCTGAAGAAAACTGGAAATTTTCTGCAAGAAATCCGCATTTTTTTTTGCGTTTTTTTACGTTTTTTTCGCGGTTTTTTTTAGCATTCTGCAAGCGTAATTAGCTTGCAGAATGCTAAAGTTTTCCAAGCGATCTGTAGCATCGCTTGGAAAACTGACTGACAAGTTGGTCACACTTGTCAAACATACTGTTTGACAAGTGTGACCAACTTTTTACTATAGATGCTGCTTATGCAGCATCTATAGTAAAAGATAGAATGTTTAAAAATAATAAAAAAAATTTAAAAAATGGTTATACTCACCCTCTGCAGACAGCCAATCTCCTCAGCGGCGTCCGTTCCTATAGATGCCGGTGTGGTTCAGGACCTTCGATGACGTCGCGGCTTGTGATTGGTCGCGTGAGTCACATGAGCGGTCACGCGACCAATCACAAGACAGCGACGTCATCACAGGTCCTGAACCACACCATCTATAGGAACGGAAGAGAGAGCATGCACCGGAGAGGCGGGAACACTTCGGGGGCCATCAGAGGGTGAGTATATCACTATTTTTTATTTTAATTCTTTTTTTACCAATTATATGGTGCCCAGTCCGTGGAGGAGAGTCTCCTCTCCTCCACCCTGGGTACCAACCGCACATAATCTGCTTACTTCCCGCATGATGGGCATAGCCCCGTGCGGGAAGTAAGCAGATCAATGCACTCCTAGTTGTGCAGAATCCCCGCAATTCCGCATTTTTAATGAACATGTTGCTTTTTTTTCCGTGATGCGATTTTTTCGCGGAAAAAAATGCAACATTTGCACAAAAAATGCGGAATACCCTGTAAATAATAGGAGGCATATGTAAGCATTTTTTTCGCGTTTTTATCACGTTTTTATAGCGAAAAAACACGAAAAAAACGCGAAAAATCCTGAACGTGTGCACATGGCCTCAACGCTGTGGTTCACATGCTTATCCTCGCTATGCTCCACTCAAGGACACTGTTCTCTTCTGGTTCTCATCCTACCTTTCTGACCGCTTCTTCACTTTACCTTTTGCTGATTCTTACTCGGATCCTAGTCCCCTTACTATCGGGGTTTGTCAGGGTTCAGTCCTAGGCCCCCTCCTCTTCTCTGAATACACTACCCCTATTTGACAAACAATCAATAGATTTGGGTTCCTGTATCATCTCTATGCTGACAACACCCAATTATACACTTCTTCCTCTGACATCACTCCCACTTTAATACAAAATAAAGATGATTGTTTGTTCGCTGTCTTTAACATCATGTCCTCCCTCTATCTGAAACTGAATCTCTCCAAAACTGAACTTCGTGTTTCTCCCCTCTACTAACCTTACTCTACCTGACATTGAAATTACCCTGGAGGATTCAACCATAACTCCCAAGCAGCATGTCCACTGTCTGGGGTTGTATTTGATACTCAATATTCCTTTATTCCCCATATCCGATCACTCACTTGCTCATGTCACCCGCATCTTAAAAACATCTCCAAAATCCAACTTTTTCTCACCTTTCATACTTCTAAAACTCTTACTGTTCCTCTTATTCACTCTTGTCTAGACTACTGCAACTCTCTTCTGATCGGTCTCCCTTAGTGATGAGTGAGTGTGCTCGTTACTCAAGTTTTCTGAGCATGCTCGAGTATCAACCAAGTATTGGTTGATCATCGGATGAGATGCTCAGATCCATGCCCTGCATGTTGCATGGCTTAAAGAAAGATGCAGGGATTGCCTGCCATACACAATTAAACTGTAGCCATGTTTATTGGCTAAATTACAGCCACAAAACATACGGGGCAGGGATCCGAGCATCGGCAATATTAAGTTGAGACTCGAGCATGCTCAGAAAACTCGAGCACACTCGCTCATCACTAGTCCTGAATGTGGCAGCCAGGGTCATATTTCTGTCCAGCTGCTTCACCGAAGCCTTCACTTTGTGCAAGTCATTACACTGGTTACCCATTCGCTACAGAATACAATTGCAACTCATATTTATCACCTACAAAGCCATCCACAGTTCTGCACCACTTTATATCTCCTCCCTCATCTCTGTCTATCGCTCTATACGCTCTCTCCATTCTGAACTTGACCTAAGGCCGGGGTCACACTAACGATGAATAATGATGAGTACTATGCGATAAAACATTGCAAAGCACTCGGACCAGTATTCATCTATTGGGCAGCTCACATCATTGTTTTTTATCTCAACTAATTACAACGTGCGAGTGAAATCGCAACACGCTGCGATTGTCACCGACACTAGGCCGAGTCTCGGCTCGCTCGCACCTATATAAGCCTATGGGTGTGAGTGAGACAACGCACATCACTCGGATATCATCCGAGTGATGTGCGATATACTTTGACCCTGGCAATGGAAGAGATGGAGAGGCTCAGAGCACAGACACATGACACTCGGCTCCCGCTCACAGCAGAGCAGGAGCCGAGGGTCATTAGCTCTCACATCGGATGCCATACTCTCGTCTGACCCTGGCCTAAGACTAACCTCCTCTGTAATTTGAACCTTACTCCTCTGTCTCCAAGATTTCACCCTTGCTGCGCCAGTTCTCTGGAATGCACTACCCCACACGATCCAACTGTTATCTAGCCCCCACATTTTTAAGTGTGCTTTAAAAACACATCTTTTTACACAAGCCTATCACCTCAACCCACTAACTTTACTCTCCCCTGCTCCCTCCTAAATATTATTTAGAAGCTGCTCCCTCTTACTCATCTGTCTCCACACCCTCCATGCACATGATAATTACACCTAAACACACTGGCTGATGACCGGATCATGCAGCTTTATTTGAAAATCCCTATTATTTAATATTGCTAGATCTGAAATAAGCACTCCCACTCATTGTGTCCCCCTTATTTCCTTGTAGATTGTAAGCATGCAAGCAGGGCATTCGCTCCTAATGTAACTGTTTAAACTCTCTCACCTTGTATTGAATTTATTGTCAGTGTATGTCCCACCTTAATTGTAAACTGCTGAAGAATATGTTGGGGCTATATAAAATAAAATTATTATTATTAGTGCTTGGCAGACCACCTGAGCTAATAGTATGCCATCACTAATAGACTATAAGCCAGACACAATAAATCACACATATCTGTATGACTGGTGCTTTATAAGTGAGTGGTTGCTTCATAAATATTTTGCACCTGTGCTGCCCCCACTTATATCATGGGGGTCTGCTGCATCCTGTAGTGAAATGATATTGTGTCCTAAAAGGTTGTTACTAAGTTGTTGTCATTCTTTTTGTGTTTTTTTAATTTTATATAATTTTCAGTGAGTTATCATTCAAAAGTACAACCTATCCTGCAAGACTCAAGCCCGCACTCAGCTTTGCATTCAGAAAAAAAGTTATGGCTCTTGGAAAAAGGAGAGGACAAAAAAATAAGATGAAAAAACTGGAATGACAATTGACTGTAGCAGGATGAGGTTAAATCTGCCACATGGTTTCAGAGAATTGGGCCTGTTTATTGAATGATAATTTTTGTGTTCATTTTCATTGGGGTGATGCTAACACGATAATAATGCAGAGAAGCCTGAATACATATTAAAAAGGCCTGTAGAAAAAAGTGAAAACAGATTTCTTAACAGAGCAAAATAAATAAAATAAGAACATAAATTGACCTGCTTTGAATGGGGACAAGCCTTCCTAAACTCCTCTGACCACCCTGCCAAACAACATCATTATTAAGTGTTATTTACTGCACAGCTACTGTCTGTGTGTTCTCTGCAGTTTAACTCTTTATGCTCTGTCAACTCACAGGCATCACACAGGACAACTGTGGAGTACCATCAATCAGGCCTGTGTGGCGCCACTGAGGGTCCAGTCACCACAGAGGCACTGCATCTCAGCCAGAAGTGTGGTACCCCAACTCTCTGGTAAGGAGGGGACACTGCACAGAACCCTAACACTTGCACCCATCACTAGACTTCTCCAGGAGGGATTAGGTAGAGGGTGTGGGTGGAGAACATGAACAAGGAAGCAAGAGAGAAGAGAAATGTGGGTCTGAAGCTCCCGACAGTCTGAAGAGAAAGAGAAAGGAAAGAAGCTCCCAGAGGGAACAAAGGGGTCCAAGGGGCACGGGAAGTGTGAAAACAATGTGTGGGGCCCGCATCCACGCTGACCATCGCCAGGTGGAGGGACCAGGTCGCAATAGGGGAACCGGCCCCTGATCTAGTGAGGAACTACAAGTCTCAACTAGGAACCCGGAGGCTGTCATGTCTGCAGGTACAACAGACACAAGCACATCTATTTCACTGAAAAGGTAGACAAAGAGGGTCAAAGGGACAGTGAAGACGTTGCCCGACATGACCCGTGACTACAGGCTCGGGACACTGGGTGTAAAAGGCAGGGCAGGAGAGGTGAGAGCCAGCACAGTGAGTGGGTCAGTAAAGGCACATACAAAGGTGGTTCTGGACAAGTGCCCCAAGCTACTGAAGAGTTTGCTGGACCACTGACCTGGAGGATACAGCACCCCGGCTGGGGAATAGCATCCAAACAGTGAGTAAAAGTGTGGAAACTGCACCCTGCTGTGTCCTATTAATTCTTTCCTGCATCACTTGGCCTGCACTACCACCACCCATCAATAACTTTACCATACTCTTGTTTAACTGCCTTGGGGACTAAGCTCTACCTGTGGAGAGCTATATAAACTCTGCTGCATCACCATCAGCCCCAGCGGTTTCTTTAAGCAGCATCAGCCATCCCTGGCCGAGTACCCCAGGTGGCATCATGAACATTCCTCTTATCCCCTACAAACTTTATTTCCATCATCTATCCCTATTTCATTGCGCGCCCAGGGCCAAGGACTGGGTCACCACTGCCGCGACCACCCCTTTAAGAACTATTCCGAGTACCCCATGGCCCTAGCGGGCGTCACACTTGGATTGACCCACAGGAGAACAGGAGAATCCTTCAGTGGGCCCTTGTTCAAAAGTGGGCCACCAGCTTCTTATATGAGCAGTACTTGGCACAATATATTTGAATCACTATTTACAGACAAATGCAGCATCTTATCTTTTTAACTATCTACCCAGTTCATTGTTAAATACATTTGTGATTGAGGTTGTTATATTTGCATGTAGCTGAAAAGTGGGACCCTGGAGATCATCACTGGTGGGCCTTTGGCTCCCCAGTTTCTGATATTGCCAACAATATAAAACAGTATAGTAGCCTATGAATACAACACAAATATAAATCCTACAAAAAATGTATGCAAACAGGGTAAGTATAATATAATCACCCTTCACAGATTTTTTTGTGATTTCAGTTTTGCTCCCTTTCTTCACAGAGCCATAAGTTTTATTTTTCCATCAATATGGCATGTGAGGGCTTGTTTTTTGCAGGACCAGTTGTACCTTTGAAGGACACCATTGATGTTACCATGTAGTGTACTGGAAAACAGGAAAAAAAAATCCAATCGTGGTGAAATTGCAAAAAAAAGTGCAATTCTACAATATTTTTTGCCATGTTCACTAAATACCAAAACTAATTCTCCAGGTCATTATGAGGATACCAAACATGTATAGGTTCATGTTTTATTCAAGTGGTGAAAAATAATCCAAAGTTTGAAAAAAAAAAATGGTGCCATTTGCCGAGTATCTGGGTCTGAGTGACGGCTTATTTTCTGCATGCTAAGCTGATGGTTTTATTGATATAGTTTTAGGCTAGATACAATGTTTTGATTGCCTGTTATTGCATTTCATTGCAATGTTGCGACGACCAAAATAAAGTAATTCTGGCATTTTGATTTTTTTTCTCGTTACGCCGTTCACCGATAGTTTTAATTGTTTTAATAATTTGATAGATTGGGCATTTTTGAATGTGGCAATACGAAATACTGTATGTGTGTGTTTTTTTTTAATTGTTTTATTTTGAATTTGACAAAAGGGGGTGATTTGAGCTTTTATTTTTTTTATGTTTGTAAAACTTTTTTTACACTTTTTATCTGCTTCAATAGTCCCTTTAGGAGGCTTCATCCTTGCTATGTGTAGCCAAATTGATCATCTGCTATGAACGCCGGCCAAGGGTCGGCACCTAGAGCAGATCGGTAATGACAATCACAGGGGTCTCTAGAGCGCCCCCTCTGCCGCAGGGCCGAGGGGTACCTGGTACCGGGCCTCTGAGTCTCTGCTCTGGGGTTGTCACGGTGGCTAGGCCCGATCCGTGACCCTGCCGAGGGGCGCACAGTGAATGATGTGACGGATGTAGATGGTGCGGTGCAGTAAATAACGAGGACACCAGGTTGCAGTCTCTTTACCTCTTTACTGAAGGTTTTAGAGTCCTCAGTCCAGAGCGCTGTCAACAGGGCTGTCTGAGACCAGCCGGTCTAAAGGCACATCAGGAGTTCTCTTTACAGGTGGGAATCAGTGTCTACCTTCTAGCGCTGGGTGTTGTAGTCCTTCCCTGCTGAGCTCCCGGGATAGTCCTCACAACTGCTTCTGTCTGTCTCTGATGTTCGTTCTCTCCGTCCCCCAGATGATATGGTAGGACGCACCCGTATGACGGGGTAGGCCTGGAGTTCTTCTGGGACCCTAGAGTCGCCCCTCTCCCACAGCTGCCTCCGTTGTCTGCTTAGGTGTTAAGTGAGACAGCCAACCTATAATTGGCTGTCCTGCCGTGGTTTGCAGTAGTACTTAAAGTCTCTTACTTGCTCGGCGTTCCGGCCACCAACTGTTTGCGCCTCAGAAGGATGTTGCCTCGGTCTAACAGCACGACTCCTTCTGGTCCTAATGCCGCTTTTCTGTATTCCCGTTGTTCACTGGTTAGTAGTGTTGAGCATTCCGATACTGCAAGTATCGGGTATCGGCCGATACTTGCTGTATCGGAATTCCGATACCGAGATCCGATACTTTTGTGGTATCGGGTATCGGGTATCGAAACAACATTAATGTAATAATGTGTAAAAGAGAGAATTAAAATAAAAAATATTGCTATACTCACCTCTCCGACGCAGCCCGGACCTCAGCGAGGGAACCGGCAGCGTTGTTTGTTTAAAATTCGCGCGTTTACTTGGTTACGTGAAGTCCCGGCTTGTGATTGGTCGCGGCGGCCATGTTGCCGGGACGCGGACCAATCACAACAAGCCGTGACGTAATTTCAGGTCCTTGCAGGATTTTAAAATTACGTTCCGGCGTTGTGATTGGGCGCGTCGTGGTCACATGGGCGACGTAACCAATCACAAGCCGGGACGTCACGGGAGGCTGGACACGCGCACATTTTAAAATGCGCGCGTGTCCAGCCTCCCGTGACGTCCCGGCTTGTGATTGGTCGCGGCGGCCATGTTGCCGGGACGCGGACCAATCACAACGCCGGAACGTAATTTTAAAATCCTGCAGGACCTGAAATTACGTCACGGCTTGCTGTGATTGGTCCGCGTCCCGGCAACATGGCCGCCGCGACCAATCACGAGCCGTGACGTCACGGGAGGCTGGACACGCGCACATTTTAAAATGCGCGCGTCCAGCCTCCCGGCTTGTGATTGGTTGACCGCGATGCAACCAATCACAAGCCGGGACGTCACGGGAGGCTGGACAAGCGCGCATTTTAAAATGCGCGCGTCCAGCCTCCCGGCTTGTGATTGGTTGACCGCGATGCAACCAATCACAAGCCGGGACGTCACGGGAGGCTGGACAAGCGCGCATTTTAAAATGCGCGCGTCCAGCCTCCCGGCTTGTGATTGGTTGACCGCGATGCAACCAATCACAAGCCGGGACGTCACGGGAGGCTGGACAAGCGCGCATTTTAAAATGCGCGCGTCCAGCCTCCCGGCTTGTGATTGGTTGACCGCGATGCAACCAATTACAAGCCGTGACGTCACGGGAGGCTGGACAAGCGCGCATTTTAAAATACGCGCGTGTCCAGCCTCCCGTGACGTCACGGCTTGTGATTGGTTGCGTCGCCCATGTGACTGCGGCGCAACCAATCACAACGCCGGGACGTAATTTTAAAATCCTGCAGGACCTGAAATTACGTCACGGCTTGCTGTGATTGGTCCGCGTCCCGGCAACATGGCCGCCGCGACCAATCACAAGCCGGGACTTCACGTAACCAAGTAAACGCGCGAATTTTAAACAAAGAACGCTGCCGCTTCCCTCGGTAAGGTGCAGGCTGCGTCGGAGAGGTGAGTATAGCAATATTTTTTATTTTAATTCTTTCTTTTACACATTAATATGGTTCCCAGGGCCTGAAGGAGAGTTTCCTCTCCTTCAGACCCTGGGAACCATCAGGAATACCGTCCGATACTTGAGTCCCATTGACTTGTATTGGTATCGGGTATCGGTATCGGATTGGATCCGATACTTTGCCGGTATCGGCCGATACTTTCCGATACCGATACTTTCAAGTATCGGACGGTATCGCTCAACACTACTGGTTAGTTCTGCTCTTAGGAGTCTGCCAGGATCCCATCCCTGACAGATCCTCTCACTAGCTCTTCCCAGTTACTTCTCCCTGTCTTCCTGTCCAACCCCCAGTTTTACCAGAGTGTGAGGAGTGGCCTACTAGATAGGACCACCCCCCCTGGTGGCTGGAGTGTGAAGTGTAGTGAGGTGTTACCTGATCAGAGAAACTCCTTTAGTGCAATCAGACGTACCATAGCTCCCCATAGTGGCGGAGCCACAGTACTGCAACGACCAGGACTCTGGGGCACTGCACTCCCCCCGGTTAAATCCAGTACTCCGGGACTGGGAAAACAAGAACAAAAATACATGTTAGCAGGAAACACACAAAATTTTGAAATAGCATAAACAAGTAAACATAACAGTGCTTCCCTTTATGGGAGGTGAGGACTCTTGAACGTTGCGAAAGTTAGGTCATGCACAGTTTATGACTCTCAGTTCAGTGGTTGAAACTGCGGGGACCCCGGGTAAACAAAGGGGCCCCCTTGTGAAAGTTTTTGAGAAATTCACTGTCCATTACTCTATTGTCCATTTTAAAACCTGTAACAAAAGATATACACACAAACATTTTCAACTGAATAGCAGCCCCCACTAATACCTCCAAGTTTTGTAGCGGAGAGGAGTTTGATTTTGAGTGCTGCGTGTGGACCTTCGCAGCGCAGGGGTTGCTATTGGCCTAACAGGGCCCGCTATGCTTGCTACCGCTGGTGTAGTGCACTGTCTTCTAGCTACACTTCTAGTGAGTCTGGGTAGCACTGGCAGGTTGGGGCTCTCTGAGCTGCTGCTATCAACAGTGGGTACAGCAGATTCACCGATAGCAGAGGGAGGATTTGCCGGTTCAACGGTTGGCATGGCATCTTCAGGTAGGGCTTGTTGAGGTAGCGGGACCGGATGATCTGGTACCACCATTGTTTCTGGTGGGTCCGGCTGTTGAAACATTAGAACAGGTACCACGATGGCTTGATTTATCTGAGTCCAGGACTGGGGAAAATCACCAAGGACGGTATGGATCATCTTCTCCTTTTCCACTGGCGGGGAGATTTCCGGGGCCATGTCCCTCTCTCTCAACTTATCGGGGCAGACCTTAAGGTGATCCCTGGATACCGCTGTCGAAGTCTCCCCTCTGTCCTTGCTGATGAGACAGACCTTCGTGTTATCGAAATCGGATGGCAGGATGGTATACGGTTCCGCTTCCCATTGGTCATCGAGCTTGTGTAATCTCCTCTTTCGTTTAAGTACTTGTTCACCAGGGGACAGGGGAATCGCAGGAGCGTGTTGGTTGTAGTCCCTTTCTTGTTTTTGCCTAGCCTGGGCAAGACTTCTTTCTACACACTCCTGTACCTCGCGGTACCTTCGCTGCCTTTCTGCATCCCAATTGTCATCCGGCGAGGTATCTTCGGGTACTAGGACCCCCATGTCCAAATCAACGGGTAACCGACTAGATCTTCCTCGCATCAGGTACGCTGGAGTACAGTTGGTGGAACTTACTGGGATGTGATTGTACATATCCACCAAGTCAGGCAACTTTATTGGCCACAGGTTCCGTTCCTCCACAGGCAAGGTCTTCAATAAATCGATTACCACTTGGTTCATCTTCTCACACATCCCGTTGGTTTGAGGATGGTACGGTGTGGTTCTGATCTTTTTACACCCGTACAGTTGACAGAATTCTTGGAACACTTCCGCTTCGAATGCAGGTCCCTGATCAGTCAGTACCTTCTCTGGGTAGCCATGGGGCCTACAAAAGTGCTGCTGAAAGGCCCTGGCGGCAGTCCTGGCCGTTAGGTCCTTGACAGGTACAACCACCAAAAACCTGGAGTAGTGGTCCACGATGGTAAGGGCGTAGATATAGCCCGACCGGCTAGGTGTCAGCTTCACATGATCCAGCGCGACCAGTTCGAGCGGCCGTTTAGTGATGATAGGCCGCAGGGGAGCCCGTTGACTGTCACGGTCCTTCCTGCGCAGACTACATGGACCACACTCCCGACACCACTTCTCAATGGTTCTCTTCATGCCAATCCAATAGAACCTCCCTCGGAGGAGCCTTTCCAGCTTTCTCCATCCGAAGTGTCCGGCTCCATCATGGTAGGCTCCCAGAACCATGGGCGCATCTCGCCTTGGCACCACTATCTGCCACACCAATTCATGAGTACGTGGGTCGATGCTCCTCCTGCACAACTTGCCATCATGGATAAACAGTTTGCTTCTCCCCTTCCACAGCTGTTGGGTCTCTTGTGGGTCATCTGGGCCAGGGTGCGACCCTGCCTGCGTCAAGAGCTCTTTCACCCGACGGACCGCGGGGTCACCATCCTGGGTTTCCGCCCACCCGTGATGGGGCAGGGGATTCAGCGTGTCATCCGGTTGGTTCTTGTGCCTGTTCTTCACATGATGAGAGCTCTGAGTGGCTTTGGGGCGATGGAATGCAGGCAGCTCCACCTCTTCAAGTGCCTCCGGGTCTTCTCCCGCTTCTGGCAAATTGGGCATTCGGGACAAGGCATCGGCATTGGCATTCTCGTGTCCTGCCCGGTACTTGATGGTGTAATCGTAGTTGGACAGCCGGGCCATCCATCGCTGTTCCAAAGCCCCGAGTTTGGCAGTATCCAGATGCGTTAGCGGATTGTTGTCCGTGAAGATGGTGAATTTCGCGGAGGCCAGGTAGTGTTTGAACCTCTCTGTCACTGCCCAGACAATGGCAAGGAATTCCAGCTTAAAGGAACTGTAGTTGTCAGGGTTCCTTTCCGTGGGACGGAGTTTCCTGCTGGCGTAAGCGATCACCCTTTCCTTGCCTTTCTGGACCTGAGACAGCACGGCTCCTAATCCCACATTGCTGGCATCTGTGTACAGCACAAACGGTTGGTCGTATTCGGGGTAAGCCAGTACCTCTTCTCCCGTCAGTGCCGACTTCAAACAGGTGAAGGATTCCTCCAGCTCCTTGTTCCAATCAAAGGGGGTGTTCCTCCCCTTGGTCTTCTTTGGTTGGCCCACCAACAGGTTTTGCAAGGGTGCGGCCTTCTTGGTGAAGTCCTTAATGAACCTTCGGTAATAGCCTACCAGCCCGAGGAACTGCCGGACTTCGTGGAGGTCACTGGGCTTTGGCCAGTCCTTGATCACTGTGACCTTGTCGGGGTCTGGGGCCACTCCTTCAGCGCTCACCACATGGCCCAGGTACTGCACTTTAGGTTTCAGCAGATGACACTTGGACGGTTTCACCTTTAAGCCGAAGTTGGACAGGGCTTCAAACACCTCGGCCAGGTGCTTCAGATGGTCTTCGTAGGTCTTAGAGAAGACAATGACATCATCCAAATACAGCAGCACAGTTTCAAAGTTCATGTGTCCCAGGCAGCACTCCATCATCCTCTGGAACGTCCCGGGAGCATTGCACAATCCGAAGGGCATGTAGTTGAACTCGCAGAGACCCATTGGTGTCGTGAAGGCCGTCTTTTCTTTGTCCGCCTCCGCTACAGGAACCTGCCAGTACCCACTGGTGAGATCTAAGGCAGAGAAGTAGTTAGCAGATTTTAAAGCAGCCAGAGACTCCTCTATCCTGGGCAGTGGGTATGGGTCCTTATGTGTAATGCGATTCAACTGCCTGTAATCAACACACATCCTCATTGTACCATCTTTCTTTTTAACAAAAACTAACGGACCTGCCCAGGGGCTACAGCTGTCTCTCACCACCCCAGCCTCCTTCATCTCCCGCCACATGTCCTTGGCACACTGGTAATGAGCTGGAGGCACAGGGCGATATCTCTCTTTTATGGGTCGGTGATCTCCCGTGGGGATGTGATGTTGGATCTCTTTCACCTGCCCAAAATCTAAGGGGTGTTTGCTGAATACCTGCTCGTACTCGTGTACCACCCTGTAGGCCCCCTGTTTTTGATGGGATGGGGTAGAGTCAGTGCCCACATGCAATTCCCGACACCAGTCTTTCGAGTGCTCTGCAGAACCTTTGTTCTCCGCCACGTTTGACGGGACCAAGGGTTCAGGTGTCTGTATCACACTATTATTGACAGTGAACAGTTTGGCGAGCGTGGTATACTTGGTGAGGTGAACCTCTTCCTCCCCACAATTGAGGACACGTACGGGCACTCTCCCCTGGCGGACGTCGACCACCCCCCGGGCTGTCAGAACAGTAGGCCTGTTGTCTGAATATACGGGTTCTACCAAGGCCTGGTAGTCCTTATCCCTGAGGCCTATGGCTGCTCGACACCATATTAACATTTCACTCCTGGGGGGTATCGCGATGGGGTTTGAATCACTCACAGTGACACGACCAATCTCACCACCAGTCAGCTCTACCTGCTGTCTCTGCATCAGAGCTCTGATTTCCTTCTGCAGGGCACGTTGCTCACTGTGGCCAGCGGTTTCTGCCACCTGTTGCAACAAAACAATAACTTTTGCAAGACAATTTTCTATAACATTAGTACCAAGAGTCATCATGGGATTACATTCTTGACGATCAATATCAACAATCACAATCCCTTGGGCTTTCAATTCCACCCGCCCCACCTTGATGGTGACCTCCTTATACCCCACTTGTGGCAACGGCTGACCATTACTGGCTATTATGGTGAAATCATCGTCAGGACCACAAGTAATATCAGTGTCCTCCCAATACCGTTTATAAAGCACGTAAGGTATAGTCGTCACCTGAGAACCGGTGTCCAGCAAAGCGTTCAAGGGGATTCCATCAACCACTACAGGGAGAACTGGTCGTCCTCCAATATACTTGGTTCTCCAATGCTGCGGGCCTGACCGTCCTACTCCTGGGGGTTGGCCCTTTGCCCCAGGGGTTGCTCGTTTAAAGGACAGTACCTTGCAAGGTGGCCCACCTGGTGACAGCGGCGGCAGATGGGTCGTCCGTCCTGATGGAAGCGATCGCTGTCCCGGCCTCTGGTCGGTGGGGTCCTCTTCTGTCGCGTCCAGGGGACATCTTCTGGTCTGGAGGCTAGCTGGATCTTTTCCTTGGGGGCCTCCTGTAGGGACTGCACCCTCCGGGCTAGGGCAGCAACGCTCTTGGTCAGCTCCTGCATCTGAAGACGGAGTCCTGCAGGGGAGTCGTCCTCGAAGCTCTGGGCGTCGGCCTCCGCGGCAACTGGGGTTTCCGATGCCACCTCCTGGTGGTATGTGAGAGCGGGGCGCCTGGGTGGTACTGCGTGGCTGGGCTGTCGCTCCTGCAATGCCTGGATAGCTTTATCTTTGAATTGCGCAAAAGTCAAGTCTGGATTTTGCATGGCCAGGAAGTGCAATTGGCCCCGCTGGTGACTGCACAGGAGCCCCTCAATGAACCGCTCCTTCAGGAGTTTATCCTCATCCTTCATGCTGCCGGGGTCACTCTGCTTAATGGCCCGCATCGCCTCCTGGAGATTAAGGGCATAGTCCCGTAAGCTATCCTGCGGTCTCTGTTTGCATCCATAGAAAGTCAGTTTAATTTCCGTAGCAGTGCGAGTATCGAAGGTGGCTTTAAGCTTTGCAAAAATCTGCTGTGCAGTTCCCTTATCCTCGGCGGGCCAGGATTTCAATTCTCTCAGAGCCGCCCCAAAGAGTTGGCCAATTATCATATGAACCTTCTGCGGCTCTGTCAGGGGATAGAACTCGAGCAGGCTGCAGAGCCCTTCCTTAAAGTCAGTGAATGTATGCGACTCCCCAGAGTATCATGGGAGCCAGGCCGCTCCGGGCAGGTACGGCATAGAGAAGGGCATTATGGCTTTTGTGTTAGCGGCAGCGTCCGACTGGCTGAGGGGAACAGCGGGTTCTGCGGCAACCGGTGGTGGTATTAGGGCCGCGGCTTCGCCCGCTGCGGGGACCGGAGCTGCCTCTGCGTCCGCGGCTACCACCTCCTCTCCTCCCGACTCGGACATGGCTGTCCCTTCCTCCCACTAACCTGCTGGAGGTTGAAGTTCCTCTTCCGGGATTGGCGCCTTACCGCGCTTTCCGTTCCGCGCTTCTTTTGGCCGGTTCCACCCACGAAGCTGAGGCTCCTCCCTCCGTGCGCGGCAATGGCGAGTTTTTGGCGGTAAATGGCAATACACAGTCCAAGCACAATAAATCACAGTTCCAAAGCACACATGACCTGATTCTTCAGGCTTAAGTAGATCCTGTTTGTGACGCCAAATTAGAGCACCCCCACTGCCGCAGGGCCGAGGGGTACCCGGTACCGGGCCTCTGAGTCTCTGCTCTGGGGTTGTCACGGTGGCTAGGCCCGATCCGTGACCCTGCCGATGGGCGCACAGTGAATGATGTGACGGATGTAGATGGTGCGGTGCAGTAAATAACGAGGACACCAGGTTGCAGTCTCTTTACCTCTTTACTGAAGGTTTTAGAGTCCTCAGTCCAGAGCGCTGTCAACAGGGCTGTCTGAGACCGGCCGGTCTAAAGGCACATCAGGAGTTCTCTTTACAGGTGGGAATCAGTGTCTACCTTCTAGCGCTGGGTGTTGTAGTCCTTCCCTGCTGAGCTCCCGGGATAGTCCTCACAACTGCTTCTGTCTGTCTCTGATGTTCGTTCTCTCCGTCCCCCAGATGATATGGTAGGACGCACCCGTATGACGGGGTAGGCCTGGAGTTCTTCCGGGACCCTAGAGTCGCCCCTCTCCCACAGCTGCCTCCGTTGTCTGCTTAGGTGTTAAGTGAGACAGCCAACCTATAATTGGCTGTCCTGCCGTGGTTTGCAGTAGTACTTAAAGTCTCTTACTTGCTCGGCGTTCCGGCCACCGACTGTTTGCGCCTCAGAAGGATGTTGCCTCGGTCTAACAGCACGACTCCTTCTGGTCCTAATGCCTCTTTTCTGTATTCCCGTTGTTCACTGGTTAGTTCTGCTCTTAGGAGTCTGCCAGGATCCCATCCCTGACAGATCCTCTCACTAGCTCTTCCCAGTTACTTCTCCCTGTCTTCCTGTCCAACCCCCAGTTTTACCAGAGTGTGAGGAGTGGCCTACTAGATAGGACCACCCCCCCTGGTGGCCGGAGTGTGAAGTGTAGTGAGGTGTTACCTGATCAGAGAAACTCCTTTAGTGCAATCAGACGTACCATAGCTCCCCATAGTGGCGGAGCCACAGTACTGCAACGACCAGGACTCTGGGGCGCTGCATCTCCTCCTGACCTCTATTATCAAGCCAATCCATTGGCGCCCCATGATTATGTGACAGATGCGCTTCTGGCATGATCATGTAAATGCTGAGATTGACAGCGGCAATGACTGCTGCAGCATTTTAAAATTTCCACTGTGGGTCAATTCATGCCACTTTTTTCTGGTGTCTGCCCTTAATTTTTTAAAAATGTTTAGACTCCAATTTGGGTCTCCTTCATATGGGTGGCCTGAATATGGAAGGGCTCTCAGAGCACCAGTCCTGCACCTGTCACTAATCCACCTGTTACTAATCAATGTTTAAGCTAGAAATGCTGAGTCAAGCCCTGTCCCAGGCCCAGTCCCATGCATCCATGCTGCGCAGTTATACTATTTGTACTCTGGGTCATTTGATGCCACTTTTCCTGGTGTCTTCCCCCGATTTGAGCTGTTATGGCAGCTTTTGGGCCTCACTGAATTTGTTGTTTATGTGTTTGGTTTTGACTCCCATTGAATTCAGTGGGGTTTGGATAAGTTAAAAAGTTCACTCACCTCTACTCCTGAGTATGCCATTACCCCATATGAGGTGGAAAACTACTGATTGAATGCATGGCACAGCTCGAAAGAGAAGGACCACCATTTGACTTTTTGAATGCAAAAATGTCTGGTATCGAGAGCAGATGCCATGTCGCGTTTGGAGAGCCTCTGTTGTGCCTAAACAGTGGAAACCCACCACAAGAAACCCCATTTTGGAAACTAGACCTCTCAAAAAATGCATCTAAATGTGTGGTGAGCACCTTGAATCCAAAGGTGCTTCACAGAAGTTTATAACATTAAGCTGTGAAAATATAAAATCACACTTTTCACAAAATTTTTTATTTAAGCTGTCAGATTCACTGAACACCCGGTGGTGATCGCATACGCACAGCTTCTGTGAGTGCACAATCGCCAAGATGTATCCAAACATCTAAGGTCAGGAAGACCTTCCCAACCAGGAAGCAAAGATGCGTTTAATCTCATGAAGGGGTTAAAGTATATTAGAAGATAGATTAGCTTATTGCATTAAATTTACTGATTTAGGATGAAAGTTAATTTCTATTTCAGACCATCCCTTTCAAGACTGAAATGTTCTGAAAGGCATCAGCCAGCTGGTGTTTCTTCCTTGCTGACACTCTAATTGTCTTTGCTGTATATTTGTCTGAATTTTTTTAACATGAAGAAATAAAGATTAATATGTTTTTTATAGGACTGTGTGCTGGCTGCTAATTGGATTCGTGTCTTTTTATCACTTATCCACACTTGCTGATTGCAGGGTATTTCCCTGCTAGGACCTTTCCACTAAGTCTACTAATAAGTTAACCTGTTAAATTGGGACTATCCCCTTTAAGATTTTTAAATGCAAATGAAAAAATCTCAAAAAAATTGATGCAACTAGACTGTGACAGTGGAAAATTGTAACCATATATTACTCAAATGAATGGGTCTATGCACATGTCTCTGTGCTTTCACGGACCGTGTGTCCGTGTTGAAATCACGGAGACATGTCTGCTTATCTCCGGCAGCACGTACTGCAATACGTCCCACACACGTGCACACGGAGAACAGTGTGCACTCTCCTCCGTGTGCACATACCGCCCGCAGGAGAGACAGTGCCACAGTAAGCGCTGCCCCCCCTGCATGTGGTGCTGAAGGCGGCATTCATCTCTTCTCCCCTGCAGGAGAGAAGAGATGAAAAATCAAGTTTTTGTTCTTTTTTGTTACAAATAAAGTTTGCTGGTCACCTCCCGCCTCCCATCCCCAGTGCTCCCGCCCGCTTGCAGAGAAATACTCACCCAGCTCCCGCAATGCCTCCTCTCAGCGCCGGCAGCCTGTCCTGTGTGAGCGGTCACGTGGTACCGCTCATTACAGTTTTGAAAATGCGCATATTCATCACTGTAATGAGCGGCACCACATGACCGCTCACACAGGACAGGCTGCCGGCGCTGATAGGAGGCATCGCGGAAGCTGGGTGAGTATTTCTCTGCAAGTGGGCGGGCACACTGGGGATGGGAGGCGGGAGGTGACCAGCAAACTTTATTTTTAACAAAAAAGAACAAAAACTTGATCCTTCATTCCTTCTCTCCTGCAAGCGCTGCTTTCAGCCAAGCAGGACAGAAGGGATGAATGCCGGCTTCAGCACCACAAGCAGGGGACAGCGCTCACTGTAGCGCTGTCTCTCCTGCACGGTCCGTGTGGTCGTCAGGCGGCACACGGGCGGCACATGGCTGCACACAGATAGCTCCGGTACCGATTTCTCCGGTACCAGAATTATCTGGACGTGTGAAACCGGCCTAATACAGATTTTCCGTATGAGAAACAATTAATTTGTGCACCCATAGACTTGAATAGGCAAATCTTATTTATCTGGGAGTGAGTAGTGTATGCTGAGAGTATTTTTGCACGAACAGTTGTCTGAATGGCACCATACTCTGAAGTGCTGTAGCATTTCAAAGAAAACATACTTTCAAAAGACTAGAATGAGCCAAGTCACTGTCTGATTCATGCTGCTCAGGCCGGGGTTACACTTGTGTGTGCAATGCAAAACACTCACAACAATACCCGGCACTGCAAATGTCACTCAGGACCGGAGCGTGTGGCTGCATAGAAATACATGAAACCGAACGTTCTGGTCCCGAGTGCCAGTGGCAGTGCCGTGTATTGATGTGAGAGACTCGCGCGAGTTTCTCGCATTGCACACACAAGTGTAACCCCGGCCTAACAGCTTGAATCTCCTGTCGGATAATTTTAAATCTTGAAGAACTTTACTTTTTACACTAATAATTCTCAAGATAGGATGAACTTGGGGGTGCTTGTTTTTGAGTTGGCTCAGGAGACACGCTTGCACTATATTGTGCAGGTACCAACTGTGCTATAAAGTAAGTATCTTTCTAAATACAGCAGTAAAAAAAAAAAAAAATCACCCCTTTTCTTATCTTTTGAAGTATAAAATTAATTAACCCATAATTGCCACAAAGAAAACAATCTAAATGCCAGAATTGATGTTTTTAGTCATTCCATTTCCACCTTAAAAAAACATAAAAAGCGATTAAAACATGGTATGTATGCATAAAAGCTAAAAATAAATACTACACCTTGGCTCACATAAAAAAGCATTGAAATAGCGTTAATGACAACAAAAATAAATACAAATATTTGTCTCAGAAATCCAAAAGTTTGTACAAGGCTCAGAATTTTTTAAAATCAGTGGAAAATAAAAATCTACATTTATAGGGATTACAAAAATTACTGTATAGTGACCTATAGAATGTTGCTAAGTCATTTTTACTACACTTTTGTCACCATTTCACTCTAATTTCCATGGTATAGAAAAATATTTACTGAAAATTAAATCTACAACTTGTTCTGCAAAACACAGGTCATCATATGGCAATATTGACAAAAAAATATAAAGTTGCCACAACTGATTTTTCTGGCAGTCCAATAGACAACAAATGGAGTGAACATTGACCATTTCTACGTCCAATATATTTAACCCCTTAGTGGCCAATTTAGTGGCCTTAGAGCCAATTTGGCACTTAATGATCAAGTCAATTTTTACAATTATGGCCACTGTCACTTTATGAAGTTATAATCTGGAATACTCCAACATATCCCACTGATTCTGAGAACATTTTTTCATGACATATTGTACTTTATGCTAGTGGTAACATTTCTTCAATATAACTTGTGTTTATTTATGAAAAAAACGGACATTTGGCAACAATTTTGAAAATTTTGCAATTTTCAAAAGTTTAATTCTTGTATGCTTAAATCAGAGAGTGGTGTCACACAAACTAGTTAATAAATAACATTTCCCACATGTCTACTTTACATCGGCACAATTTTGGAAACAAAATTGTTCTTTTTGTTAGGACGTTATAAGGATTAAATGTTCACCAGCGATTTCTCATTTTTCCAACAAAATTTACAAAACCATTTTTTTAAGGACCACCTCACATTTGAAGTGACTTTGAGGGGTCAATATAACAGAAAATACCCAAAAGTGAAACCATTCTAAAAGATGCACCCTTCAAGTTGTGCAAAACCACATTCAAGAAGTTTATGAGAACTAAAGCAATGTGGAAGGAAAAAATGAACATTTCTCTTTTTTCACAAAAATTTTACTTTGGAATCAATTTTTTTTATTTTCACAACCCTAACTTTAGCCCCAACCCTAACTTTAGCCCAACCCTAACTTTAGCCACAACCCTAAGCCTAGCCCCTACTTTAAACGGTCATGGCGCCGCCGCTCCTGCCGCCCCACCTGCCGCTCTGCCCCCCGCTCGCCGGCATACTTACCCTCTCCGGCATGCTCCTCTTGCAGGCGTGTGTTCTCCCTTCTTTTCCTCCTGATGCACCGCAGCTTCCTGGTGCCCGTCGGCTGCACGTGCGCTCTCCATCTCCCTCTGCGCACGCGCACTTCCTCTGTGACATACTGGCACGCTGCTTCTCCTCTCTATGGCCTAGAGGACCCTGACCCAGAAGTCCTCCTGCACACCATTTATTTAAGGTACGCCCTTCCTCTGATCCTTGCCTGATTGTTATTTGTCCTCATTTGACCCAGGTCCCTTCATACCTTCATATCCATCATACTCTGCCTGTCTTGTGTTTCAGCCGTACCTTGCTCTGCCCTGAGCGTCCGTCATACCATGCCAATCTTGTGTGTCTGCCACATCCTGCCTGTCCTGTGTTTCCACCATACCCTGCCTGTCCTGTACTACCGCCATACCCAGTCCGTCTTGGGCGTCTGCCATATCCAGTCTGTTCTGGGCATCCGCCATATTCTACCAAATCTTAGTCTCAGTCTTTGCTAATCTGCCCTGCGTCTCCATCATAGTCAGTGCTGCTTCTTTTCCGCTCCTACTCCCTTTTCCCAGGTATCAGCTTCTGCGGCAATAGTCTCCCTCGGGCCTGCCCCTAACGCCCCCTGTATTGGGGGTGGTCCACCAGGCCAGCTCACCCGTGGGAGGTTCGTTGTTGTGGATCTGTGGGTTCACTTTAGGAGTTCCTAAAGCTGTGACAGTACAATCAGACCATGGACCCAGCTGGTACCCCATCTCCTACCCAAAAGGAACTTCTGTTCCTCCGGGAGAACCAGTCTAGGATCATGTCCTTCCTAAAATCCATGGAGTCTCGTCTCTACAGGCCCCCGATCCTGGGAGTGCTCCGCAGCTGGCAGGTCTCCAACAGGAGCTTGCTCAACAGTGTGACACTCAAGCCCACATTCTTAATTTCATGGCATCCGTGGAAGATCGTCTTCGTGCCCTCCAGTCTCCTGCTCCTGTTTCCTCTCTGTCCTCGGTTCCTCACCCACCGCCTCACCTGGCTAAACCACCTCGTTACAGTAGGGATCCTAAATTAAGTAGAGGGTTTCTGAACCAGTGCCAACTCCATTTTGAGTTGCTCCCCATGCAGTACCCTTCTGACCAAGCAAAGGTGGCCTTTGTAGTTTCCCACTTAGAGGGTGAGGCTTTAGCTTGGGTAAACCCCCTCTGGGAGCGAGATGACCCTATTGTCTCTCAACTATCCATCTTTTTGGATACTTTTCATAAAGTATTCGACGAAATGGGTCGTTTGGCCTCTACCACCGAGTCTCTTTTTAACCTCCACCAAGGGTCTCTTTCTGTGGGTCAACATGCCATTCGGTTTCGTACACTTTCATCTGAATAAGGCTATGTCTCCACGGTACGGATGGGCGGCGGTATCGCCGCAGCGGCGAAGCCGCTCGGCGCTAAGCCCCACCCCCTTAATGGGACGCGATCATGCCGGATGTGTTAACTCTTCACATCCGGGATGATCGCTCTCTCCCATAGGGCCCTGTGATATGCCTTGCGGGGACGCTGCGTCCCCGCAAGGTGTACGGGCATGCTGCGATCTGAAAAGACGCGCAGCATGTCCGGAGTCGCAGGGCCGCCGCGTGCGGGTTTCCACGCATAGTGGAGACAGGATTTCATCAAATCCCCTCCACTATGCAGGAACATCTGGACGCTGCTTGTTTGACGCTGCAGCGCTGTGCAGCGTCAAACAAGCAGCGTTTCCTGAACGTGGAAACATACCCTTAGGATGGAACAATGAGGCATTGGTGGGAGTCTTTTGGCGAGGTGTCTCGTCTCGAATTAAGGACGAGTTGGCAGGTCGGGATACTCCGACTTCCCTGAAAGATCTTATATCCCTGGCAACCTGCATAGACTTACATTTTCAAGAGTGTACTTGAGAATCCGCTAGGGAGCGGAGAGTTCCTCATCTTCCTTTGGCTACTCTGAGTCCTTCCCATCCGCATCCTGTGATGCCTTCTGCTGTTTCTCTTCCAGAGCCCATGCAGGTGGATCGTCTCAAACCGGCGGAACAGCCCCAGAAGGAGAGACTGGCTCAATGTCTCTGTTTTTATTGTGGCAGTGCGGCTCATCTTTTCGTTCCTGTCCTTTGAGGCCGGGAAATGCCTCAACCTAGGACAGGTAAGAGTGGTCTCCCTAGGTATTCCTGAACCCTCTCAACCCCTCACTCTTTCTGTTCTTTTGCATCTTGGTAATAAGTGTTTTTCTGATTTTGCTTACATAGATTCCGGGGTGGCTGGGAATTTCATCCAACTCGAGGCAGTTAGAAGATTGCGGATTCCGGTCAGATCCCTGGAGACTCCTCGACAGATTGCGTCAGTCGATGGTCAACCACTGCGGGAGTCCGTTACCTTGGTTACTGAAGAATTGGAACTCCAAATTGGAATCCTGTACCGGGAGAAGATCGTCTTCTATGTGCTGCCCTCCTTGTCCCATACTATTTTGCTTGGTCTTCCTTGGTTGAGGACTCATGAGCCTTGTCTTGACTGGCGGTCTGGTGAAATCCTGCGTTGGGGACTCTTCTGTCAGAGTAACTGCCTGCTTCCTGTTCAGCCAAGAAAATCTCCTTGTCCAACTTCTGTGCCTGACAACTTACCTTCCTCATATTAGTCTTTCTTGGATGTCTTCGACAAAAAAGAAGCAGAGATCCTGCCTCCACATCGACGATACGACTGCCCAATCGATCTGATACCAGGCTCCACTCCACCCCGGGGTCGTATCTATCCATTGTTTCCAACCGAGACCCAGGCCATGACTGAATATGTCCAGGAAAATCTGGCTAAAGGCTTTATTTGCAAGTCCTCCTCTCCTGCTGGTGCTGTTTTTTTCTTCGTTAAGAAGAAGGATGGATCCCTCCGTCCATGTATTGATTACCGGGGCCTCAACAATCTCACGATCAAAAATAAGTATCCTCTACCTCTTATTCCAGAGTTGTTCGATCGCCTTAGGGGAGCACAAATTTTCACGAAGTCGGATCTTTGCGGAGCTTACAACCTAATCCGAATTCGTTCTGGTGACGAGTGGAAAACTGCCTTTGACACCCGAGATGGCCACTATGAGTATCTAGTAATGCCTTTCGGCCTGTGTAATGCTCCTGCAGTGTTCCAGGAGTTCATGAATGATGTCTTCAGGGATCTACTCTACTCCTGAGTGGTGACATATTTGGACGACATTCTTGTGTTTTCCTCGGATCTTGCTTCCCACAGGAGAGATGTCCGCCAAGTTCTGTCTCGTCTTAGACAGAATCATCTCTATGCCAAACTCGAGAAGTGTGTCTTTGAACAATCCTCATTACCGTTCCTCAGCTATGTCATCTCTGACTCTGGCTTACGAATGGATCCGGATAAAGTGTCTGCTGTTCTTCACTGGCCACGCCCTCAAGGGGTAAAGGCAATTCAACGCTTCCTCGGGTTCGCAAATTACTACCGGCAGTTTATTCCACATTTCTCTACTCTGGTCTCCTCAATTTCTGCCTTGACACGCAAAGGATCCAATCCTCACATCTGGTCTTCGGAAGCTGAAGAAGCATTTCAGTCTCTAAAGCAAGCCTTTGCTTCCGCTCCTGTACTTCGTCGTCCTGAGGTCAACAACCCTTTCATCCTTGAGGTAGATACTTCTGCCATTGGCGCTGGCGCGGTTCTTTCCCAAAGATCATCTTCTGAACAACTGGCTACTTGTGGTTTCTTCTCCAAAACTCCAAAATGTTCTCCGTCTCGGAGAGAAATTACGCCATAGGCGACAAAGAACTATTGGCTATCAAGTTGGCACTGGAGGAGTGGTGGCATTTGCTGGAGGGAGCTGTTCACCCTTTCAAGATCTATACTGACCACAAGAATCTGGAATACATCCGTTCTGCGCAAAGACTAAATCCCCGACAGGCCACATGGTCATTATTCTTTGCCCGCTTTGACTTTGAATTACATTTCCGTCCTGGCAACAAAAACCTCAAAGCTGATGCCTTGTCCAGATGTTTTCTTGCATCCGATGTAGAAGAAGAGCCTTCACATATCATGGATCCCAGCAAGATCATTCTAGTAGCTCCGATCAGCATGTCTTCCTTACCTCCAGGTAAGACCTTCGTCCAGGCAAACAAGAGGTCTCGAGTTCTACGTTAAGGTCATGCCTCCAAATTAGCAGGCCATATAGGGTACAAGAAGACACTCGCTCTAATCACATGCTATTATTGGTGGCCGTCTCTCTTACAGGATGTCCGAAGTTTTGTCGCCTCATGTCCTTCTTGTGCGAGGAACAAGGCTCCTAGACATCTACCCTACGGCCTCCTGCATCCGCTTTCAATTCCTTCGGCTCCCTGGCAACACATTGCCATGGATTTTATTACTGATCTTCCTCTCTCTTCTGGACATTCGGTCATTTTTGTAGTCATGGATCGATTTTTAAAGATGGGTCATTTTGTCCCTTTGCCTGGTTTACCTTCCGCTCCAGAGTTGGCAAGAATCTCCATTGTTCACATCTTCCGGATTCACGGTTTTCCTCTACACATAGTCTCTGATAGAGGAGTCCAGTTCACCTCTCGATTCCGGCGCTCTCTATGCAAGCTGATGAATGTTGCTTTGGATTTCTCTTCCGCTTACCATCCACAGACCAACGGACAAGCTGAGCACACAAACCAAATTCTAATGACCTACCTCCATCATTTTTCCAACAGTCATCATAATAACTGGGCTGATTTGCTTCCGTGGGCCGAATTCACATACAATAACCAAATCAATGACTCTTCTTCCAAATTTCCCTTCTTCATCGTCTATGGGCAACATCCTGGAGTTCCTTTGCTGGTGCTTCTTGTCTCGGGTGTGATATATACAGCCCAGTATGGACAAAAAAGAAAACGATCTCCTCCACACGCTCATAGCAATGTGTGAAGAGTAACAAACGACATAAGAGATCGTATCACCAACCTATAACAAGGACACTCCTACAAGCATAGATAAATATCAAGAGAAAATAGAGTGTACGTCCAAAACCTTTTTGTAAAAAGGAGTATAAAATTACTTTTTATTGAACAAAATTCATATACATATAACAACAATTTAACAATTAAATAATAATTCAATGAGGGAACACAATAGAAGCACTGAAAAAACAGTGATAACCCAAAGGTACAGCTGCCATTGTTTTATATATATAAGGTGCAAAATAGTGCGAGTAACAAACCCCAGGCAAGATAGGAGCAGCGGGTGCCTATCATAAATCCTATAGTAGGATAAAAATCAAAATAGCAAGTAAGTATCGTGCACTGGATACCACCACCCACATCCTCCAATCTTACCCATCGTGCAGCGTACCAGGGGTCACTGTTCACGCCCCAACGAGCGTTTCGCGTTAGGCTTCGTCAGGGGGCAGACCCCTGTCTCGGGTGTGCCAGCGGCAGACCTTCTGTCCGAGGAGTTCTCCAGGGTCTGGCAGGAGACCAAAATTGCTCTTGAACAGGCACAAGTCAGGATTAAGAGACATGCCGATAAGAGACGCCTGGATCCTCCGTTATATCAGCCAGGTGATAAGGTCTGGTTGTCTTCCAGGTTAATTCATCTTAAGACCCCCTCATATAAGTTGGGTCCTCGGTACATAGGTCCCTTCGAGGTTTTGGCTCGTACCAACGATGTTTCCTACAAGTTGAAGTTGCCCGCTGTCACGGGGAGACTAGGTGGGCAAGAGCTAATAACCCGGGCCCCTGCAATTTCCCTCAGACTAGGGAAATCCTGACTGACCCTCTACCTAGAGTTTACACTGATGGTGTGCATGTCTAGGCCTTGACCTTCGCCCTGTCTCCTGTTTCAACCCTAGGCTGAAACCACCACCCACCACCCAGTGAAAAGATCATACACCAATACCCACAGTTAGAACAGACAAGGATAACGGAAAATATACACCACGCCGCAGTCACTCAGGAATACACTATAAATGCGCAGGGCAAAATAAATACAAATATAGGAAGGAGTAAATAAGACAAAGGGAAATACACCACCAGCAACAACGCACAAGACAGAAATATAATCGGTGACGCCCAATGTTCACGAGAACTATTTAAAGGCAATGGGCATGGCCCAGCTTCCAATCCGAGCATCAGGTAAATTAACCCTGGACCAGCTAGCTAAAATCTAGCCGACGCCAATTAGCACACAGTGGTCAAAAGCGGAATTACCGCTATCTGTCGAACGACCTGGTCTGAACAGCGTCCGACATGACAGTACCCCGCCTTCTACGAGGGACCCCAGGGCCCTCACAGCTTATAGGACCCGGCTTGTCCGGATGGCGACGGTGAAAAAACCTGACCAGCCGATGCGCATGAATGTCCGAGGCTGGTACCCAGGACCTCTCCTCAGGCCCATAACCACGCCAGTGTACCAAGTACTGTAAAGTGCAGCGCACTACACAAGAATCAACCACCCAGGAGGCTTCAAACTCCAAATTACCATCCACCAAGACTGGAGGTGGCATAGGCGCCCCGTCCACAGAACCCACCACCTTCTTTAAAAGAGACCTGTGGAACACGTTGTGTATCTTATACACCGTAGGAAGCTCCAATCGGTACGCTACTGGGTTAATGACGGCGGTGACCCTAAATGGACCAATAAACCGTGGACCCAATTTAAGGGATGGTATTTTGAGTCTCATGTTTTTTGTGGATAACCACACCCAGTCATCCACACTCAGGTCCGGACCTGGCACACGCCTACTGTCAGCCACACGTTTGTACCTAGCACCCACACTCAACAGGCGCTGTTTAACTCTCCTCCAGACTGATGACAATTGTGCTCCTATCTGGTCCTCCTCCGGAACGCCGGAAGAGGCCCCCTGACTCAAAGTACAAAATTGAGGATGTAGCCCGTAAACACAAAAAAAAGGAGACTCCCCAGATGACTCCTGGCGGTGATTATTGATGGCAAACTCAGCCAAAGGAAGGAACGTAGACCACTCCTCCTGGTTATCAGAGACAAAGCAGCATAAGTACTGTTCCAAATTTTGGTTCATACGCTCAGTCTGACCATTTGACTGAGGATGAAACGCCGAAGAATGAGACAACTTTATCCCCAGCCGTGAGCAAAATGCTTTCCAAAATTTTGCCACAAACTGAGTACCCCTATCAGACACGATGTCAGACGGAACCCCATGAAGTCTGACCACCTCCTGCACGAATACCTGAGCCAGAGTCTTAGCGTTAAGCAACGAAGGCAAAGACACAAAGTGCAACATTTTTGAAAACTGATCAACAATCACCAAGATGACCGTGTTCCCAGCTGAGGAGGGCAAATCAGTGATGAAATCCATGGAGATTTCCATCCATGGCTTACTAGGTACCTCAAGAGGAAGTAGTGTGCCAACAGGACCGGAACGGGGCGTCTTAGCCCTAGCGCACGTGGTACAAGCTGACACGTATGAGACCACGTCCTGTCGGATCTTGGGCCACCAAAACCGACGTGACATCAACTCCAAGGTACCTCTAACCCCTGGGTGGCCAGCCAGGACAGCATCATGATGCTCCACCAAAACCTTTAGGCGGAGATGAAGCGGTACAAAAGATTTGTTGATGGGAAGCTCAGATGGTACCTCCTCCTGAGCCTCGGCCATCTCAGCCTCAACCTCGGTAGTGAGAGCCGAAACCACAACACCCTTTTGGAGGATGGGTACTGGATCCTCCCGAGGTTCTCCCCCTGGAAGTCACCTGGATAGAGCATCCGCCTTAGTGTTTTTAGACCCCGGTCTGTAAGTGACAACAAAATTGAACCAAGTGAAAAACAATGCCCAGCGAGCCTGCCTGGGGGACAGATGCTTGGCTGACTCCAAATACAACAGATTCTTATGATCGGTAATAACAGTATCCTGATGTACCGACCCCTCCAAGAAGTGTCGCCATTCCTCAAAGGCAAACTTGATTGCCAACAACTCCCTGTTGCCGATATCGTAGTTACGTTCGGCGGACGACAGTTTCTTGGAGAAATAGGCGCATGGACGCAAATCACTCAAAGATGAGCCTTGTGACAGCAACGCCCCCACACCAACCTCAGACGCATCGACCTCCACAACAAAAGGCTTCAACACGTCTGGCTGCACAAGAATGGGGGCCAAAACAAAACTGTTCTTAAGAAATTCAAATGCGCGCACAGCAGCCTCAGGCCAAACGGAGAAATTGGTACCCTTTTTAGTCATGTCAGTTAGCGATTTAGAAATGATGGAAAAATCCTTGATAAATTTCCTATAGTAGTTAGAAAACCCAAGGAACCACTGAAGTGATTTCAGGTTAACAGGCCGTTCCCAGTGCAGCACCGATTGCACCTTAGCGGCGTCCATTTTAAAATCAGAAGCAGACACAATATAACCCAAGAAAGGCAACTCTTGAACAGAAAATACACATTTCTCAAGTTTAGCATACAGCTTATTCTCTCTGAGAAGCTGTAACACCTGCCTGACATGATCTAAATGAGTATCACGATCGCAAGAATATATGAGAATGTCATCTAGGTACATGATAACGAATTTCCCCAAACATGCGAAAACACATCATTAATGAAATGTTGGAACACTGCAGGTGCGTTAGTCAACCCAAATGGCATCACCAAATTTTCAAAATGACCCTCAGGGGTATTAAAAGCCGTCTTCCACTCATCACCTTGACGGACTCTTATGAGGTTGTACTCCCCCCTGAGGTCAAGCTTGGTAAACCACTTAGCACCTGCCACCTGGTTGAACAATTCTGGTATTAGTGGCATAGGGTATGGATCACGAACCGTAATCTGGTTCAATTCCCTGAAATCCAAACACGGGCGTAATCTGCCATCTTTCTTCTTCACGAAGAAGAACCCTGCTGCCACAGGCGAGGATGAAGGCCTGATGTGCCCTTTGCTCAAACTTTCAGCAACGTAATCCTTTAATGCTTGTCTCTCCGGACCGGAGATGTTAAACATCCTTGCTTTAGGCAATTTGGCCCCTGGTTTAAATCTAATAGTACAGTCATAGGGGCGATGGGGCGGCAACTCTGAACAACCCTTCTCAGAGAACACATCCACAAAATCCAGAAGTGACTCCGGAACGATTGAAGTCACAGCAGACACACATGTGGCCAGGCAATTCTCCTGACAGAATTCGCTCCACTGAATTATGTCTTGAGTTTTCCAGTCAATTACCGGGTTGTGCATAGACAACCATGGAAAACCCAAAACCACCTGAGAAGGAAGATTCCTGAGTACCTTACATGTAACCTGCTCGGAATGTAGAACCCCAATGTGGAGTTTCACCTCAGCCATCAATTCAGTAATCTCCCCCTGTGAGAGAGGAGCAGCATTGATGGTGACCACACGGATAGGATGAGGCAGTTTTTCAATCCTAAAACCTGCTGTGCGCGCAAACTCCTCATCAATGAGATTTGTGGCTGAACCACTATCCACAAACACAGTAATTGGCAGCTCACTGCCAGCAATTGTAACCTTAGCAGGGAGCATGCATTGAGAAACCACCATGGAGGATATACATAAGCTCAGATTGGTCTCCTCCACACCCTCTGAGCTTAGAAGTTTTCCGCCGTTGCGTCTTTCTTAGACAGTAGAGGACAGATGTTGATAAAATGACCAGTCTTACCGCAGTAAAAACAGGCTCCCTGCTTCCTGAGCTCAGGGGCTCGACGCTTCACATGTGACACCCCTGCGATTTGCATAGGCTCCGTGTGCTCACCTGTAGCAACCACACATGAACCTAAACCCTCTCCCATAGGTGGTGTCTCATGCTCCCCCTGACGCAAACGGCGATCAATGCGGACAACCAGACCCATAGCGGAAACTTGAGAAGTAGGAGTCTCGTACATCAGAAGGGCTTTTTTAATTTTTCCAGAAACCCCATGAATAAGCTGACTCCGCAGCGCTGGATCATTCCACTGTGTATCGATCGCCCAGCGATTAAATTCAGAACAGTAATCCTCTGCAACTCGCTCCCCCTGGCGAATAGTGCGTATCTTAGATTCTGCTAGAGCCATTCTGTCTGGCTCATCGTAAATATTTCCAAGAAAGGAAAAAAAACTCTCCACAGAGTCAAATGCAGCAGAATCAGATGGCAAAGAAAACGCCCATGCTTGGGGATCCCCGCTTAACAATGACAACACCAGGCCCACACGCTGAGCCTCATTACCTGAGGAGATCGGGCGCATACGGAAATATAGTTTGCAAGCTTCACGAAAAGAAACAAATTTACTGCGTTCCCCAGCAAATTTTTCAGGCAAAAGAAACTTAGGCTCAGCAACTCTACCTGTCGCTCCAGCTTGCACATTAGATACTGCTAGTCCCTGTTGCTGCACTGCCCCCCTCAACTCAGTGACCTGTAGGGACAGCGCCTCCAACTGGCGGGTTATGGAAGTCATGGGATCCATGACAAAACAAAAAAAAAGGAAACCCCTTTTTTTTTTGTTTTTTTTGTTTTAAAGGCCGATTATAATGTCACGGGGAGACTAGGTGGGCAAGAGCTAATAACCAGGGCCCCTGCAATTTCCCTCAGACTAGGGAAATCCTGACTGACCCTCTACCTAGAGTTTACACTGATGGTGTGCATGTCTAGGCCTCGACCCTCGCCCTGTCTCCTGTTTCAACCCTAGGCTGAAACGACCGCACACCACCCAGTGAAAAGATCATACACCAATACCCACAGTTAGAACAGACAAGGATAACGGAAAATATACACCACGCCGCAGTCACTCAGGAATACACTATAAATGCGCAGGGCAAAATAAATACAAATATAGGAAGGAGTAAATAAGACAAAGGGAAATACACCACCAGCAACGATACTCCAACTTCTAGCTCACCACTCCAGACCGAGATAACAACGCACAAGACATAGGCTATAATCGGCGACGCCCAATGTTCAGGAGAACTTTTTAAAGGCAATGGGCATGGCCCAGCTTCCAATCCGAGCATCAGGTAAATTAACCTCGGACCAGCTAGCTAAAATCTAGCCGACGCCAATGAGCACATAGTGGTCAAAAGCGGAATTACCGCTGTCTGTCGAACGACCTCGTCTGAACAGCGTCCGACATGACACTCGCTTCACTTTGCATACCCAACTCTTTTCATGTTTCCCTTCTCAAACTTGTCATTTTCAATCAGTTCCATGCTTCTCCTGCTCAAACTCCTTTACTGGTTTCTGACCCGGATATCTTTGAGGTTAAAGAGATTCTTGCCATGAAGAAGTCTAGAGGTAAAACTCTCTTTCTGGTCGATTGGAAGGGTTTTGGTCCTGAGGAGAGGTCTTGGGAACCCCGTGAAAACATACAGGCTCCTTGTATTCTAGCCAGATTCCTTTCTGGTCTTAGAAAGAGGGGGAGTAAGGGGAGGGGTACTGTCACGGCGCTCCTGCTGCCCCGCCTGCCGCTCCACCCCCAGCTCGCCGGCATACTTACCCTCTCCGGCGCGCTCCTGTAAGGATTTCGGACTTTCCTGGTGTCTATTTGCCCTGATCCAAGATGGAGTCTTGGATCTCGACCTGTCATGGAACTTCCTGTCTGTCCTGACTATTTGAGTCTGGGTCTTGTGTTCACCTGTGCCTGAGTATTTTGTGCTGCTGGCTCTTGAGCATCTGCCTGTTTGCTGGTTAACTCCCTGCTTCTGCTGCTCACTACTCGGTGGTCTGCCTCACCCTATTCAGCTACCTCTCTCCTCTGGAACTGCTGCGATTGGCTGCGCACAAGTGGAAGGTTTTCTTTGTTTACAAAACTTTTCCCAGTGTTGTGTCTCTCTGCACAACCACACCAGGTGAGCAAGATTCAAGCTGTGCTTTTCTCTCCAAGAAAGATCTACTTATCTACTACGCTTAGATAGCGTTCTCCCTCTTTCTCCCCTCGTCCTCTCTTTTCCAGGATGTCATTCACATGACACATCATCTGTGAACAATTGGACTCCTACTAACAAGTACTTGCACATGTGTGAGCAAGTTTTGCTGGACTTCATCATTTAAGTACTGTGTGCATTTCCACATCATTTCCTTGCTGTACTGGTTCACATTAGAGGTCACGCCCCGCAACTCTGTTTGCTGTGATTTTCCATATAGAGCTGAGGACCTCGTTACTATTGCAGGAATATCTGTATTATGTTTTGTTTGCTACTGTTTGCTGTGATTTTCTATATAGAGCTGAGGACCTCGTTACAATTGCAGAAATATCTGCTAGTTCTGTTTACATTTCTGCTTTTGAGTAAATACATCTTTTGTTGCAACTTTGCTCTCAGACTGGCTTTTTCCCATGCTATCAGATTCCGTAGTACCCATATAATTATTACAGCTCCTCTTGCAGGCGCGCGTTCTCCCTTCTTCTCCTCCTGATGCACCGCAGCTCCCTGGTGTCCGCCGGCTGAGCGTGCGCACTCCATCTCCCTCTGCGCACGCGCACTTCCTCTGTGACATACTGGCGTGCTGTTTCTCCTCTCTATGGCCTGGAGGACCCTGACCCGGAAGTCCTCCTGCACACCATATATTTAAGGTACGCCCTTCCTCTGATCCTTGCCTGATTGTCATTTGTTTTCATTTGACCCTGGTTCCTTCATACCTTGCTCTGTCCTGAGCATCCATAATACTCTGCCTGTCTTGTGTTTCCGCCACACCTTGCTCTGTCCTGAGCATCCATCATACTCTGCCTGTCTTGTGTTTCCGCCGTAACTTGCTCTGTCCTGAGCATCCATCATACTCTGCCTATCTTGTGTTTCCGCCGTACCTTGCTCTGTCCTGAGCGTCCGTCATACCTTGCAAATCCTGTGTGTCCGCCACATCCTGCCTGTCCTGTGTTTCCACCATACCCTGCCTGTCCTGTATTACCACAATACCCAGTCCGTCTTGGGCGTCCGCCATATCCAGTCTGTTCTGGGCGTTTGCCATATTCTACCAAATTTTAGTCTCACTTTGCTAATCTGCCCTGTGTCTCCATCATAGTCAGTGCTGCTTCTTTTCCGCTCCTACTCCCCATTCCCAGGTATCAGCTTCTGTGGCAATAGTCTCCCTCGGGCCTGCCCCTAACGCTCCCTGTATTGCGGGTGGTCCACCAGGCCAGCTCACCCGTGGGAGGTTCGTTGTCAAGGATCTGCGGGTTCACTTTAGGAGTTCCTAAAGCTGTGACATAATCCTAGCTTTAGCCCAACCCTAACCCTAACTTTAGCCCAACTTACTTTAGCCCAACTCACTTTAGCCCAACTCTAACCTTAGTGGAAAAATATATATTTATTTTTAATTTTTATTTAATTATTTTTACCTAACGGGGTGATAAATGGGGTTCTATTTACAAATTTACAATTTTTTTTATTTTGTTCACTGTGATAGGGTCTATCACAGTGACCAAAGTGAACCAATAGGGAAAATATCCTATTGTTGCCGGGTGCCAGCCAGCAGATCTCGGTGGGCGCACTCAAGTTGCCCTGGGACTTCACAAGGGGTTTCAGGGACATCGGAGGTACTGGTGGATTGGGGGACCCCATTTCTCTCTCCTCTGATGTGCGATCACATCAGACAAGAGAGAAATTAAATGGGAAATTGTACCTTTTTTTTTGGTCGCCGTTTTTCCATTAATAACAGCGATCGTAACACTGGGGTCGGTAAAAAACGGCCCAAATCATGTTCTCTGGGGTCTCAGCTACCCTCGGTAGCCAAGACCCTAGAGAAATTCTTACTTTGGGGTGCGCTATGCACTTATTTCTCAGTGCCATTAAAAAGAGTATTGGCGGTCGTTAAGGGGTTAAGATTAGAGATGAGCAAATTTTATCATCGAATGTTCACCAAACATAAATTTGGCACAAATATAGCACATTTGGATCCACGATCAGAAGCCGAGCAAAATTGCATAAAATCTGTAAAAATCCATATCATTTGGCAAAAGTGCAGGGAAATATTGGCTCTGACACAAAAATATTTCCCGCACTTTAGCAACGGTAATGGTAGGGTATCATGAACATTTGGCACGTAGATGATGAGGGGAGGGGGGTTGCAGAGCTCAGACGTGCGGCGTTCTTGCAAGCACATCACAGCAGTCATTTTTTTTCCTAACTTTATGTGTGCACATTACGGCTAGCCGATCAAGGGCGCAGAAAACACTCACAATGTTCTGACACAGCGGCTTGTGATCTTGGCTGTTGAAATCACATGTCCCTCTGCATATCAATAGCGGACATGTTGTTTTAGCGCCATTTTGACACATATACAGCGCAGAGAGGCTGCCACTGTTTACATCCAAATTTCAGCTATTTTTTTAAGTGGTTGTATAGCAGTCAGAGAGTGTAGGGAGATAGTGTCTAGTGTGGCTGTAAAATTTAGCTTCTGGAATTTTTTTGGGGGGGCATTCCTGAGGTTGTCAGACAAAGCCGGCACGCACATGTTCTACAAGTGTGTTGTGTTTTTACACTGCTTCTATTGTGCTCCGTGCACGAATATAGCATTCCAAAAAATATTATTTCAGTAGTTAAATGTGAAAAAGCCTGCTGTATCCCACATTTTAGCTAGTTCTATAGGTGGATGTTTATCAGTCAGATACTGTAGGAAGCTAGTGTCCAGTGTGGCTGTAAAATGTACCTTAATATTTTTTTTCAGTCATACTAAGGTGCACAAACAAATCCAGCAGGGCACTGCAGTGGCAGGGCACTGTTGTGCAGTTCTTTCACTGTGATCCATGCACGAATATAGCATTCTAATTTACATGTACCTAGTTAAAAAAAAATAAACAGGTGCTAAATGTGAAACAGCCTGCGGTAGCCCACGTAGTCCTTTTGTGGTGTTAATAGTTGTAGCACACTTTGTTATTTATTTGGGTTGAAATAAAGCTGTACAAGCCTGATCCAGAGGCCACATAAAAAAACAATTCTTCAGTTATTAACACCATACAATAAGTGACCAGATTTTAAAAAGAGTTTGTATCACCTAGTATGTTATAGATGCCTGATACATAGGCCACAAACTAATTTTTCTGTTATTAACATCATGTAGTAAGGGACCTGAGTTTAAAATGAGTTTGTAGCATTTAGTGTGTTATAGAGGCCTGATCCAAGGTAAAAAAAAATAAATCTACGACTAACACGATACAGCACGCTATTTTGCTACTTTGAATTTACTGTTGCTGAAAATCAGCTGTTTTCAGAGGTGGTGCAGAGTTTAAAATCTAATTTTTGAATGTTAATACTATGCCCCTACCACACCCACACTATCAGAGCAACATGAATGGGAGAAAGCGAGGCCATGGTGGAAGGGGAATTAGGCTTAGTGTTCAAGGTGTATGTGGGGTAGGTGGTAATGTTGGTGAAAGCATTAGTGAAGCAATGTCACATCATTTGTAAAGACAACTGACAACTTATGTTACTGGACACGCTACAGCACTACCTTTCTTTGGCAGCCACACAAAAGTATGCCTTGTTGATGATGCCAAGAAAGAACATGTACTCGGGCGGATGGCAAGTGCAGCTTCCAGTGGCCCCTCCTCCTCTTCCTCCACTTCAACTTCGCACCCAGTACAGACTACAGATGTCGCACCAAAAATCCCCTTGCTTTCCCCCACATCCCAACTATCCAAACGTTCAACTGATGGTGCGGAACCACAGATGGGTGATTCTGAAGAGCTGTTCACACATTCTATGCCATGTTCATCAGAAGTGTACTCAAAAGCTTAGCAGAGTCAAGATGAGGAAATATGCACCAATGCCCAAATTTTTTTAGCTTGGATCCGGGGCAGGAAGAACTTCGGTCCCAACAGCATCCTGACCCTCGTCATGAGATGTTAACCCCTGGGGGGTGATCCTGTTGAGACTAAGATATCTGAGCCTCACACGGACTGTACTGTTCGGTCAGGGCAAGAAGAGGAGGAGAGTGACTCCAATGGCCAGGAATGTGATAACACAGAGGATGATGATGAGGTGTTAGATCACAGTTGGCATGAAAATAGAGGCACACAGCTGAGTAGGTCATCTGAGGAGAAAGATGAGGAGGTTACATTGCGCTGTCCATCAGACACGTAGTGATGCAGCCACAATGAGCGATGCATCCTCAGCCACAACTGTGCCTCAGACCAGCATCCTCTGTGAGTCTGCAGCTCGCAGGTGTGGAAAGTGTTGCCTAGCCTGGGCCTTTTTTGACACTGCAAAGGATGAAAGGATGAGCCAACTAACGTGATCTGCCAAATTTGCAAAAAAAAGTCAAGGTAAAAACTGCAATAATTTGACTACTATATGTATGAACCTTCACATGAGCAATCATCATTGCTTTAGTGTGGGATTCCCATTGCGCAAAAATGTGGACCAGTGGACATCAACCACCATCAGCCGCCCCATCAATCGCATCTGCTGCTTCTTCCTCCTCCTCTGTTACCATGCCAACTATAGATGCAGGTTTTTAACTGCAGAACCTTGCGTTCTTTACCCGATCGAGTCACGCTGACTGAGATTCCACCTTCAGCTGAAACGGAAGCTGACACGCCTGTTGTTTTTGACCAATCTCAGAGAACGATCACTCCAGAAGTTTCTCAATCCACACTAACATCTCCGACTGCACCTTTCTCATGGTCCAGCAATTTGTTCAGATCACTGTACTCCGCACTCTCACATCACAGCAGCCAGCCCACGATTCCGCAGTTATGGTCATGGAAATGGAATTTTCATGGAAAATTGTTTCCTTCTACACATGACAAAGCTAAGAGGTTGAACTCCACCATCTCAAATTTGTTGGCCACAGAAATGCTGCCTTTCTGACTGGTGGATGCCAACGGTTTCTGAAATCTGATGGCCGTTACAGTCCCCCAGTACAAATTACCCAGTCGCCATTATTTTTCAAAGAAAGCTGTACCTGTGCTACACCAGCATGTAGCAGACAACATCACCCTTTCCTTGATAAAATCTGTGTCTTCCAGGGTGCATTTCATTACATACACTTGGACGAGTAAGCATGGCCAAGGGCACTACATCTCGCTGACTGGGCACTGGATAAATCTGGTGGGTGTGGGGACATGCGCTGCTCCACAAGTCTTGGAATCCCCAAGGCTTGCAGGCCAAACCTCTACATTAATAATAATAATAATTTTATTTATATACAGTAGCGCCAACATATTCCGCAGCACTTTACATTATAGAGGGGACTTGTACAAACTATAGACATGACAGCACAACAATAAACACAGATCAAAATAGATACCAAGAGGAATGAGGGTCCTGCTCGCAAGCTTACAAACTATGAGGAAAAAGGGTAGACACGAGAGGTGGATGCTAACAATTGCTTTTGTTGTTCGGACCAGCCATAGTGTAAGAATCGGGTGTTCATGTAAAGCTGCATGAACCAGTTAACAGCCTAACTATGTAACAGTAAAGACCCAGAGGGCTATTAAATGCATAAAGCGTATGAGAACATGATGCGAGGAACCTGATTATGGTTTAAGTTTTTTTTTTTTTTTGCGAATGGGCCACACAGGGATAGTTAGGTTAATGCATTGAGGCGGTAGGCCAGCCTGAGCAAATGCATTTTTAGGGCACACTTAAAACTCTGGGGATTAGGGATTATTCATATTAACCTGGGTAATGTATTCCAAAGAATTGGCACAGCACGTGAAAAGTCTTGGAGACGGGAGTGGGAGGTTCTGATTATTGAGGATTTTAACCTCAGGTCATTAGCAGAACGGAGAGCATGGGTAGGGTGGTAGGCTGAGACCAGGGAGGAGATGTAGGTTAGTGCTGGGCCATGGAGTGCTTTGTGGATGAGGGTAATAAGTTTGTACTGGATTCGGGAGTGGATAGGTAACCAGTGTAATCACTGGCACAAGGTAGAGGCATTGGTATAACGATTGGTGAGGAATATGATCCTGGCTGCAGCATTCAGGACAGACTTGAGAGGAGAGAGTTTGGTAAGAGGGAGACCGATTAGTAGAGAGTTACAATAGTCCAGACGAGAATGAATAAGAGAAACAGTAAGGCTTTGTGCACACATTCGCTATAAAAACGTGAAAAAAACGCTCACATTAAGCATCCTATTTTTAGAATGCATTCAGTATTTTTAGTGTACATGCTGCGTTTTTTTCCGCGGCGGAATCACATTCCGGAAAAATGCAGCATGTTCATTTTTTGTGCGGAATCGCGGGGTTCCGCCCACATAAGAATGCATTGATCTTCTTACTTCCCGCATGGGGCTATGAACACAATGCGGGAAGTAAGCGGATTATGTGCGGATGGTACCCAGGGTGGAGGATAGGAGACTCTCCTCAAGGCCCTGGGAACCATAAGAATTAAAATAAAAAATCATGATATTCTCACCTTCTGGCATCCCACTGCAGGCTTCCCACTCCTCTCGACGCTCCGGTCCCAGTGATGCATTGTGAAAATGACCTGTGATGACGTAGCGGTCTCGCAAGACCGTACTTCATCTGGGGTCTTGCTGCAAAGCATTACTGGGACCGGAGCATCACAAGGTGCGGGAAGACTGCCGGGGACGTCAGAAGGTGAGAATATCATGATTTTTTATTTGATTTATTATTTTTAACACTCTATATTTTACTATTGATGCCGCGTAGGCAGCATCAATAGTAAAAAGTTGATCACACTTGTCAAACACTATATTTGACAAGTGTGACCAACCTGTCAATCAGTTTTCCAAGCGATGCTACAGATTGCTTGGAAAACACTAGCATTCTGCAAGCTAATTATGCTTGTAAAATGCTAGTGTTTAGCGGGAAAACGCATGCCAATTCCGCATGCGATATACCTGCGGCAAGAGTTGCAGAATTGTCGTGAAAATTTCCGCGGCAATTCTGCAACGTGTGCACTTAGCCGTAGAGTGTTAAACACTTCCTCCACTGGTTCTGCCTCCTCTATCTCCTCTAGGGCCTCACCTGCGCCCTCAAACTCTGCCCTCCTCTAGGGCCTCTGCGTCCTCTACCTCTGCATAGCTAACCCCCAATACCTCCAAATTGCGCAGCCAGGGAACATCAAAATCAGGCAATCTTAAAATTGATATGCTTTGGAGATCGCAGTCATTCAGCTGAAAAGTTGTGGACAGCTCTCCAGGCTGAGTTTGATCAATGGCTGACTCCGCTGAATCTGCATCCAGGAAGGCTGAGTCTGATAAGGGTGTGAACCTGGTGGTGGCCTTATGACGAGGCAAGCTCACACACGTACCTTGCGTGGCTCACATCCTCAACCTGGTGGTGCAGCGTTTTCTCATCCATTATCCTGTCCTGGTAGACCTGCTCCAGAAAGCACGTAAGCTGTGTGCTCATTTCTGCCATTCGCAACCCTCTGCACATCAACTTGCATCAATACAGAGTTCTTTATCCATGCCAGTTAACAGGTTGATATGCGATGTGCCAACACAGTAGAATTCCACTCTGCACATGTTGCAGCGACTGTTTCAGCAGCAACGAGCCCTGACGCAGTATGTCATGTCGTTTAACCTGTGCCAATGTGTAGCGCCCCCACTGCCGCAGGGCCGAGGGGTACCCGGTACCGGGCCTCTGAGTCTCAGCTCTGGGGTTGTCACGGTGGCTAGGCCCGGTCCGTGACCCTGCTGAGGGGCGTACAGTAAATGATAGATATGGATGGTGTTGGTGGTGCGGTGCAGTAAATAACGAGGACACCAGGTTGCAGTCTCTTTACCTCTTTACTGAAGGTCTCTGGGTCCTCAGTCCGGAATACGGTTCACCAGGCTGCGCAAGTCCGGCCGGTCCGATGGCACCTCCAGAGTTCTCATTGCAGGTGGAAATCTGTGCCTACCTGCTAGCGCTATGTGTTGTGGTCCTTCCCTGCTGTGCTTACGGAAAGTCCCCACAACTGTTGTGTCCGTTTCTTAAGTTCCCTCACAACTCGATTAGATGATGTTCTGCTAATCCTCCGTCCCTCCCTGATGTTACGGTTAGGACGGCACCCGTATGACGGGTAGGCTCGGAGCTCTTCCGGGACCCTAGAGTCGCCCCTCTCCACAAGTTGCCCCCCAAGACTGCATAGGTGATTTAGATGAGACAGCCCACCTTTGACTGACTGTCCTGCCGTTGGTTTGAAGTATTGCCTGAAGCTGAATATAGTAATACTTCCTCGGCGTTCCGGCCGCCGGTTGTGCGCCTCAGTAGGATGTTGCCTCGGTCTTAGAGCACGACTCCTACTGGTATTCTCCTTCTTGCTTTGATCTCGTTTCTCACTCAGCACAATATATCTCGCTTCTGATCCTTTCTTAGGGCACCGCCACTATGCTGAGCAGGCACGGTCCCGTGACGTTCCTTCTTGTAGCCAGGCCTCTGTCAGGGTCCCAAACCTGACAGGGACCCTACCGAATCTTCCCCCACAACACCCTCTGCCACCAGGTGTTGTCTGGTCCAACCCAGTCAGCTTTCTCTCTAACTTCCTGCCTGACCCCCAGTTTACCCACAGTGGTGAGGAGTGGCCTAATAAATAGCACCCTTAGCTCCCCCTGGAGGCCCAACTGTGAAATGTATTGGTGTATGTGATACCTGGTCAGATGAACTCCTTCAGTGCCATCAGACGTACCATAGCCCCCCTTAGTGGCGGAGCCACAGTACTGCAATGACCAGGACTCTGGGGCGCTGCACTCCCCCCCGGTTAAATCCAGTACTCCGGGACTGGGAAGAAAACAACAATACAGGTTAGCAAAAAGACATACAATTTTTGTGAGTGCAATAACAGTAAGCATATTTAAACAGGCTTCCCTTTATGGGAGGTGAGGACACTTGAACGTTACAAAACATGGTTAAATATTATACCAACATGCTATAAATAACTTTCTTCTACCCAACCGGGTATTCTACTTAGTGCAAAATTTTAAGACTTTAATTCAACATTGCCTTTAAGGATGTACACTCTAAATCCGCTAAAGACCTTCTTATAACACATTATAAGGCTTGAGCAACTGTGCTACATTCTCCTACTTTACATCTGCAGGACCGCCTGTCCTAACGGCTCCAGACCTACTGCCTCTCCTTTCTATCACAGGACCGCTCCTTTCAGCCCGAGCCTTCTGTCCTTCCACTACTATACACAGTATAGAACATGTTTTTCTTTCAGTTTGAGATCACTGAGCCATCTCTATATGGCTCCTAAGAGGACTCGCCACTAACCCCTACGGGTTCACTTCCTATCCTCATCCTTTCATCAACATTATCAACCATTCCTCACAATTAACTAGTTGGATACATATAACTTTTACACGTGAGCATCATCATCATTTTCTTTTTGTCAAGACATTATTGCCATCTATCTGTCTTAAAGCAATACCATTCTTTAAGTGCAACAAGTGAACATCCCCTTTAAGAGGGGATCCAGTCTGTATGAGGTAGCACATCTTCTCAAGCTACCAGTTCGTACTCAGCAAAGGCTCCGGTGTGGTATCTTCGCAAAGAGTCCTTCTTTAAGTAAAACCAGTAGGGAGCACCTTTAAGAAGGTGCAAACTATTTACAAGCAGTTTGTATCATGCATCGTTCATGATTCCAGCAGTTCTTTTCAACAGGAAACAAAAAGTGGAAAAACAACCAAAGAGCAATAGGGATCCCGGGTCAACAAAGGGATCCCTTTAAGAGTTAACCCTGGACGGCTTTTAGCAACATAATAACGGAAAACAAACAGTTAGAAAAACTATGTACATATTCAGAGTTTTAAGATCATACTCTTGTGGTGCAGAAGGTGGTTTCTGGTTCCCGGCCGATGCAGCACCTGTGCTGGTAGTTGGTCTCTCAGATGCCATCAGACCAGCCGGTGTCTGGATTTGAAGGCTAATCCTGCTTGCAAGTTCAGCAGCCGCTACAAGGTGTACGGTGGTGACAGTAACAAGATCTGGCAAATCTGGATCAGTCAGGATCGGGGCAACAGGTGACGCTCCCTCTGGCTCACACCGGTGGACGTTCCGAGCGCACCATCCTTGTGCGTTCCGGTGGCGAGTATAGGTCACCTGATCCCCCCTTTGCAATGGGTCACCATCTCGACTGCAGCAGGGAGTTTTTACATTGTAACTAGTAACAAAGACATCAGTTGGTAGCCCCAGTTCCTGTATGGAGCCCCATCCCCTCTTCGGGTGGTAGGCCAGCACAATTCCCCGCTTTACCACGTCTTTCCTGCCGTGCACAGACTTCCTATGTTGTGTATCCTGTTGTTCGGTTTCGTCTCGATCTTTCCAGTGTTGTATTAGACATTGCTTATACTGTTCCCAGGTAAGTATCGCAAGGGTGAGGCTCTCCCCCGGAGCTCCATATGGCTCGTTCCAGGGGGTGTCCCACCGGAGGATCACCCCGTCCGGGCCTACATCTATGGGTTCCCCCATCTTGGTCGGTAGTGGAGGTAACAGCTTCCCCATCGCGTCGGGGGTGAGGACTACCCGCTCCACTGAGAAGAAATGGTTATTGTTGCTGGGGGGAGGAGCGGTCACAGGAGCGGGATCGGTCAGGAGAGCAGAATCGGCCGGGGGAGTAGGGGTGCCGTCCATACCTGCGCCTGATGTGATTCCACCGATGTCGCTCCAGTCCGTTGACGAGGACGCTGGAATCGGCTGCAACCCGGACCGCGGCTCTTCCGGAGTCACCTCTTGATGCGGCTCCGCCCTCCATGGTTCTGTGGCTGGGATAGGTAGGCTCGGCTCTTCCACTGGCGGCTCCAAGGAGTTCAGGTCCTTCACCGGCAGTGGGCACGAGTCCGTCTCTGATGGGTAGGGGCAGGCCGGGATCACCTCGCTGTTGCTCGGGCACTTGCTGCTCATCGTCGCTGCCGGGCATTCGGCGGCAACGCATGCACCTGGCTCCGCCATTTCTCCGAGGTCAGGCTCCTTCTTCACCTCGTTCCCGCCGTTGCAAATCAGGGGGCGGTTCTCCACTGTTGCTGGGTAGATCGTCCTCTCGCAGCAGGAGTCGGAGGGGGCGGTCGCCACTTCTGGCGCCGTTTTGATAGTCTCCTCCCATGGCACGCCCTTCTTCTTCCTCCGCGCTCCCTGTGACGCTGCAATGGCGGCGACTTTTGGCGGGAACTTTTGGCGGTAAATGGCAACACACAATCCTTGCAATAAAGTACAGTCCAAGCACAATAAATCACAGTTCCAAGGCACACATGACCTGATTCTTCAGGCTTAAGTAGATCCTGTTCGTGACGCCAAGTTGTAGCGCCCCCACTGCCGCAGGGCCGAGGGGTACCCGGTACCGGGCCTCTGAGTCTCAGTTCTGGGGTTGTCACGGTGGCTAGGCCCGGTCCGTGACCCTGCTGAGGGGTGTACAGTAAATGATAGATATGGATGGTGGTGGTGGTGCGGTGCAGTAAATAACGAGGACACCAGGTTGCAGTCTCTTTACCTCTTTACTGAAGGTCTCTGGGTCCTCAGTCCGGAATACGGTTCACCAGGCTGCGCAAGTCCGGCCGGTCCGATGGCACCTCCAGAGTTCTCATTGCAGGTGGAAATCTGTGCCTACCTGCTAGCGCTATGTGTTGTGGTCCTTCCCTGCTGTGCTTACGGAAAGTCCCCACAACTGTTGTGTCCGTTTCTTAAGTTCCCTCACAACTAGTGTTGAGCGATACCGTCCGATACTTGAAAGTATCGGTATCGGAAAGTATCGGCCGATACCGGCAAAGTATCGGATCCAATCCGATACCGATACCCGATACCAATACAAGTCAATGGGACTCAAGTATCGGACGGTATTCCTGATGGTTCCCAGGGTCTGAAGGAGAGGAAACTCTCCTTCAGGCCCTGGGAACCATATTAATGTGTAAAAGAAAGAATTAAAATAAAAAATATTGCTATACTCACCTCTCCGACGCAGCCTGCACCTTACCGAGGGAAGCGGCAGCGTTCTTTGTTTAAAATTTGCGCGTTTACTTGGTTACGTGAAGTCCCGGCTTGTGATTGGTCGCGGCGGCCATGTTGCCGGGACGCGGACCAATCACAGCAAGCCGTGATGTAATTTCAGGTCCTGCAGGATTTTAAAATTACGTCCCGGCGTTGTGATTGGTTGCGCCGCAGTCACATGGGCGACGCAACCAATCACAAGCCGTGACGTCACGGGAGGCTGGACACGCGCGTATTTTAAAATGCGCGCTTGTCCAGCCTCCCGTGACGTCACGGCTTGTGATTGGTTGCATCGCGGTCAACCAATCACAAGCCGGGAGGCTGGACGCGCGCCGCATTTTAAAATGCGTGCTTGTCCAGCCTCCCGTGACGTCCCGGCTTGTGATTGGTTGCATCGCGGTCAACCAATCACAAGCCGGGAGGCTGGACGCGCGCATTTTAAAATGCGCGCTTGTCCAGCCTCCAGTGACGTCCCGGCTTGTGATTGATTGCATCGCGGTCAACCAATCACAAGCCGGGAGGCTGGACGCGCGCATTTTAAAATGTGCGCGTGTCCAGCCTCCCGTGACGTCACGGCTTGTGATTGGTCGTGGCGGCCATGTTGCCGGGACGCGGACCAATCACAGCAAGCCGTGACGTAATTTCAGGTCCTGCAGGATTTTAAAATTACGTTCCGGCATTGTGATTGGTCCGCGTCCCGGCAACATGGCCGCCGCGACCAATCACAAGCCGGGACGTCACGGGAGGCTGGACACACGCGCATTTTAAAATGTGCGCGTGTCGAGCCTCCCGTGACGTCCCGGCTTGTGATTGGTTACGTCGCCCATGTGACCACGACGCGCCCAATCACAACGCCGGAACGTAATTTTAAAATCCTGCAAGGACCTGAAATTACGTCACGGCTTGCTGTGATTGGTCCGCGTCCCGGCAACATGGCCGCCGCGACCAATCACAAGCCGGGACTTCACGTAACCAAGTAAACGCGCAAATTTTAAACAAACAACGCTGCCGGTTCCCTCGCTGAGGTCCGGGCTGCGTCGGAGAGGTGAGTATAGCAATATTTTTTATTTTAATTCTCTCTTTTACACATTATTACATTAATGTTGTTTCGATACCCGATACCACAAAAGTATCGGATCTCGGTATCGGAATTCCGATACAGCAAGTATCGGCCGATACCCGATACTTGCAGTATCGGAATGCTCAACACTACTCACAACTCGATTAGATGATGTTCTGCTAATCCTCCATCCCTCCCTGATGTTACGGATAGGACGGCACCCGTATGATGGGTAGGCTCGGAGCTCTTCCGGGACCCTAGAGTCGCCCCTCTCCACAAGTTGCCCCCCAAGACTGCATAGGTGATTTAGATGAGACAGCCCGCCTTTGACTGACTGTCCTGCCGTTGGTTTGAAGTATTGCCTGAAGCTGAATATAGTAATACTTCCTCGGCGTTCCGGCCGCCGGTTGTGCGCCTCAGTAGGATGTTGCCTCGGTCTTACAGCACGACTCCTACTGGTATTCTCCTTCTTGCTTTGATCTCGTTTCTCACTCAGCACAATATATCTCGCTTCTGATCCTTTCTTAGGGCACCGCCGCTATGCTGAGCAGGCACGGTCCCGTGACGTTCCTTCTTGTAGCCAGGCCTCTGTCAGGGTCCCAAACCTGACAGGGACCCTACCGAATCTTCCCCCACAACACCCTCTGCCACCAGGTGTTGTCTGGTCCAACCCAGTCAGCTTTCTCTCTAACTTCCTGCCTGACCCCCAGTTTACCCACAGTGGTGAGGAGTGGCCTAATAAATAGCACCCTTAGCTACCCCTGGAGGCCCGACTGTGAAATGTATTGGTGTATGTGATACCTGGTCAGATGAACTCCTTCAGTGCCATCAGACGTACCATAGCCCCCCTTAGCGGCGGAGCCACAGTACTGCAACGACCAGGACTCTGGGGCGCTGCAAATGCAGTACTGAGGTGGCGCATATCACTTTTACAGAGTGGGCACAGATTAAGGACCTCTGCACCCTTCTGCACAGGTTGAAATGGCTACTAAGATGGTTAGTGCTGACGATGCCATCATCAGCATCACAATTCCGGTCATTTATTTGCTGGAGCAGACTTGGAATAGCCTACAGGAGGAGATGGTGGTCCCAGAAGAAGAGGAGGAAGCAGAGGAGGCTGCGGAAGGGAAAACATTGTCTCAAAGTTCAAGACTGTTATCACACAGGTGGGTGCCAAGGGAGGGTAGAGTACTGCAATCGAGGGGGGGTTGGTGATAACAGACAAACTGTTATCGAAAGTGCAAGATCTGTGGAACAAATGGAGAAGGAATAGGTGATGGACGAGCAACTGTCGGATGAAGAGGTTAAACCTCCCCTCTCTGTTGTTCTTGGTTGGTGGGAGGGGACTGAGGAAACAAGCCTCATTGTTACCAAGCCACAAACACAGCATCGGCTCAGACCTCATGGTAGAGCCCGACATATGAGTGCCTTCTTGCTGCACTATCTGTAACATGATCTCGTATAGTAATGTAGTAATGATTAGGAATAATGCTCACTACTGGGTTGCCACTTTATTTGATCCATGTTATGAGACCAAATTTTGCCAGATGATTTCCACCCTAGAAAAGTACTTGCAAATGCTGGAGTATCGAAACACGCTTTTATACAACCTTAAGAGCTTTTCCCCAAGACAGCAGGGAAGCACACAGTTCGCATGGCAGCTGTAGACATCCAACCTCTGGCCCATCAATTTGTCAATGCCAAAACATTAGCAGCAGCAGTGATGGAAGTGGAAGAAGCAATTTCTTTGAGTCCTTTGACACTTTTTTAGACTAACTCGTGCACTAGCACAACAGAGTCCAAGTCTTACATGTGGTGAACGAATGGAGAGGATGGTGCAGGGGTAGCTAGAACTAAATATCAATACCATCAGGGAGGGTTTGGATCCTTTCACATTTTGGTCTTCCAAAATGGAGGAATGGCCTGAGCTTGCCTCACATGCCTTGGAGGTTTTATAGTGCCTGGCAGCCAGCATTCTTTCATAACGTGTCTTCAGCGCTACTGGTGATGTCCTGACGTATAAGCGCATACGATTGTTCCCTGAAAGTGTTGACTGCCTGACTTTCATTAAAGAAGTTGTCCACTACTATAACCTTTTTTTTTTTTTTCATAACTCTTGCTATTATGGGCCACTGAAAACATCTACTGTGTTTATTTTAGCAATATTACCTTTTATCATGCTGTAGCAGCCCACTTTAGTGCTGGATTCAGCTCTCATGGGGTTAATCGACAACTTCCTTTCTCCTGAGTTATTGTGCTCTAATACTACAAGTTCCATGATGCATTGCACTGTCCTCTAAGCCTGAACCTACCACACCCACTCCAAAACACACCCCAACCACTCCCTCCTCTCCCCCCTCTATCTTCAAACAGATTTGTGATGTCATTTCTGTCCAACCTCCTCTTTTACATTTGTCCAACCCACACTCCATTACACACAGATAGAGGGAAAGATAGATAGATAGATAGATAGATAGATAGATAGATAGATAGATAGATAGATAGATAGATAGATAGATAGATATGGGATAGATAGATAGATAGATAGATAGATAGATAGATAGATAGATAGATAGATAGATAGATATGGGATAGATAGATATATAGATATGGCATAGATAGACAGACAGATAGATAGATAGATACATACAGATATATCTATGTCTATTTCCATACATATGTCCATATCCATGTTTCTAAACCCCTTCACCCCTGCAGCTTTTTTGTTTTCGTTTATCGCTCCCCTTCTTTCCAGAGCCATAATTTTTCCGTCAATATGGCCATGTGAGGGCTTATCTTTTGCGGGACAAGTTCTACTTTTGAACGACACCATTGGTTTTACCTTGTCGTGTAGCAGAAAATGTGAAAAAAATTCAAAGTGCAATGAAATGGCAAAAAAAGTGCAATTCCACACTTGTTTTTTGCTTGGCTTTTTTGCTCGGTTCCCTAAATGCTAAGGCTGTGTGCACACATTGTGGATTTGATTGCAGTTCCGCAGCGTTTTTTGCCGCACTGAATTGCATCAAATCCGCAGTGTAGTGTACAACCAATGTAAGTCTATGGGAGCCGCAGACTTGTTGTGCACATGCTGCGGAAAAGGCCGCACCGAAACGCAGCTTTTTTTTCTCGCAGCATGTCACTTCTTTTGTGCGGAACTGCAGCGTTTCTGCACCTTTAGGCTATGTGCACACTCTGCGGCGTGCTCTTCGGGTTCTCCCGCAGCGGAATTGATAAATCTGCAGGGCAAAACCGCTGCGGTTATCCCTGCAGATTTATCGCGGTTTGTTCCGTGATTTCCGCTGCGGGATTACTCCTATACTATTGATGCTGAATATGCAGCAATATGCAGCATCAATAGTAATGTAAAAAATAATAAAAATTGGCTATACTCACCCTCTGACGTCGCGATCTCCTCGGCGATGCACCCGGCGGTCCGGTTCCAAAGATGCTGTGCCGAGAAGGACCTTCGTGACGTCACGGTCATGTGACCCAGGCGTCATCACGGTCATGTGACCGCGACGTCACCGCAGGTCCTGCTCGCACACCAACCCTGATACCGGACGGCCGCGGGCAGCGCTGAGAGGTGAGTATAGCATCATTTTTTATTTTAATTCTTTTTTTTTACACTATTCATGCTTCCCAGGGCCTGGAGGAGAGTCTCCTCTCCTCCACCCCGGGTAGCAACCACACATGACCTGCTTACTTCCCGCATCATGGGCACAGCCCCATGCGGGAAGTAAGCGGTTCAATGCATTCCTATGGGTGCAGAATCGCTGCGATTCTGCACAAAGAAGTGACATGCTGCTGGTTTTAAACCGCTGCGTTTCTGCGCGTTTTTTCCCGCAGCATGTGCACAGCGGTTTGCGGTTTCCATAGGGTTTATATGTTAATGTAAACGCAATGGAAACTGCTGCAGACCCGCAGTATCAAAATCGCCGCAGATCCGCGGTAAAAACCGCTATGTGTGAACATGGCCTTAGACTTTCATTGAGTCGGGCACATCCGCCGCAAAACCGCAGATGTAAAAAAGATCTGCAGTTTTGCTGCGGATGTGGGTCCGAGAAACGCAGCAGCTCGGGAGGATGGAAGTGTGTGGGCGGTGACGGTGTGCGTCTATGTGTGGGCGGGCGGGGTCTGCGGGCTGTTCGGATGTGTGCTGCGCTGTGCGGGACTGTTCAGGTGTGTGCGATGTCTGTGGGCTGTTCGGATGTCTGCGGTGCTGTGCGGGACTGTTCAGGTGTGTACGGGGTCTGTGGGCTGTTCGGATGTGTGCGGCGCTGTGCGGGACTGTTCAGGTGTGTGCGATGTCTGTGGGCTGTTCGGATGTGTGCGGGGCTGTGGGGGGGGTCTTTTGGGGTGTGTGTGCAGGCATCATCCGATGGAACTACAAGTACGCAGCATACAATCTGCAGCTCATTCGGATGTAATCCGGACAGTGGACACACACCCTACGCTATCCATACATCTATCAATAGATATATCTATCCAGACACATCTACAGATAGATATAGGAATAGATAGATGTATGCATCTATAGATCTATCTATATGTAGATCTGTCTATCCATTTCATCTATCATCTATCTGTCTATCTGTGTGTTTAAAGGAGTGTGGGTTGGACAAATGTAAAAGAGGAGGTTGGACAATGACATCACAAATCTTTTTTTTTGTTCAATAATACATCTTTATTTACCTTTCAAAAACGCACCAAAACACCTAAAAACCGCGCAAAAACCGCAACAAAAGCGAATTAAAAAATGCATCAAAACCGTGCAAAAAACTGCATAAAAAATGCATCAAAACTGAAAAAAATCGCATCAAAACCGCACCATAATTGCATCAACACTGCATCAAAACTGCGCAAAAACCGCACCAAATTCGCACCAAAAACTCCATCAAAACCACACCAAAACCACACTAAGAACTGCATCAAAACCGCACCAAGAACTGCATCAAAACCGCACCAAAAACTGCATCAAACCCGCACCAAAAACTGCATCAATACCGCGCCAAAACTGCAAACTGCACCAAAACTGCACCAGGTTTTGATGCAGTTTTTGGTGCAGTTTTGATGCAGTTTTTGGTGCAGTTTTGATGCTTTTTTTGGTGCGGTTTATGCGCGGTTTTAATGCCGTTTTTGGAAATAAGTAAATAAACGGAAAATGTGCATGATTTGAATGGAAACATGCATGAAAAAAGGATTCCAAGGCCGTATTCATCATTTCACAGCTCAATTTCATAGGTTTTTTTGCCGTATCCGTCGCTGTGCGTTTTTTCGCCGGACAGAAAAAACGTTCCTCTGTATGTGTTTTCCATCCGGCGGAAACAGCTTTTTTGACGGATCCGGTAAAAATCGGATGAAACGTGTGGCCATCAGGCGCAATCCGGCGCAAATACAACTCTATGAGAAAAAAACGGATCCGGCAGAAAAAAATGGATCCGTTTTTTTCAAAACTTGCCGGATTGTGCCTCACGGCAAAAACCTGATGTGTGAACGCAGCCAAATATATGGATAGATACATCTATGTTTCTATAGATATATCTATCTATAAATATATCTATAGATAGATATATCCATAGATATATAATAGAAAGGCCGATGTTTCTAAGGCCTCTTTCACACTTGCGCCGTGCACTGCACATCGCAATGCGTCGTTGTGGAGAAAAACGCGTCCTGCAAAGTTGTCTGCAGGATGCGTTTTTTCTCCATAGACTTTTATTAGCGACACAGCGCGACAGCCCCTTACCGATGCTAGTGTGAAAGCAGCCTAAGGCTACTTTCACGCTTGCGTTTTTAGCAATCCGTCTTTTTGGGAAAAAAACGGATCCTGCAAATGTGCTCGCAGGATGCGTTTTTTACCCATAGACTTGTATTAGTGAGGGATCGCGATGGATTGCCACACGTCGCGTCAGTCGTGCAACGGATGCGTCGTGTTTTGGCGGACCGTTGGCACGTCCCTCACGTCTGCCATTTTCTACCGCGCATGCGCGGCCAAAACTCCGCCCCCTCCTCCCCGGACTTCAGAATGGGTAGTTGATGCGTTGAAAAACTGCATCCACAGCCCACGACGTGCACAAATTTCACAACGTGCGTCAGTACGTAGGCCCGACGCATAGCGATGGACCCGTACCGACGCAAGTGTGAAACAGGCCTTAATGAGCATTTAATTTAATAAAGAAACAGAAAAAAACGGCGTGGGCTCACGCGCAATTTTCTGCGCCAGAGGGGGAAAGCCGACGGCCGGGGGCCAATATTTGTAGCCTGCTATGAATATCAGCCCGCAGCTGTCTGCGTAGCCTTTACTGGCTATTAAAATAGGGGGACCCCCCAAAAAAATAACGTGGGGTCCCCCTATATTTTATAGCCAGTAAGGCTACGCAGACAGCTGCCGGCTGATATTCATAGCCTAGAGAGGGGCCATGGATATTGGTCCCCCCCCGGCTACAAATACCAGTCCGCAGCCGCCCAGGAAATGGCGCGTCTGTAAGATGTACATGTAAGATGTAAGATGCGCCAATTCCGGCACTGAGGCTGGTTTCACACTTGCGTTTTTGGACGCTGCGTTTTAGCGCTAAGAAACACATGCGTTTTTTTCCTATACTTAACATTAAAAACGCATACGTTTTGACGCGTTTTCGGCAACGCATGCGTTTTTGAACGCGCGCGTTCATTTGCAGAAATGCAACCTGTAGTAATTTTTAGCAGCGTTTTTTTGCCGCAAAAAAACGCATGCGTTTATTTGCAGCAAAAAAATGCATTGCTGTCTATGTAAACGCATGCGTTTTTAAGCACATGCGTTTGTTTGCGTTAAAAACGCATGCGTTTTTATAGAAAAAAACAGAAAAAACACTGAAAAACCACCCACCACCATCAGGGTGATAAAGGGATCCAAACCCTAACCCTACCCCTAACCGTTTAATGAACATTTTCTGACAGTCATAGTGCCACGATATTTCAGTGCCACGTATTTTAGTGCCACGTGTATAATTGCCACGTATGTAAGTGCCACGTATATAAGTGCCACGTATGTAAGTGCCACGTGCCACGTATGTAAGTGCCACGTATGTAAGTGCCACGTATGTAAGTGCCACGTATTTAAGTGCCACGTGACACGTATTTCAGTGCCACGGATTTCAGTGCCACGTATTTCAGTGCCACGTATTTCAGTGCCACGGATGTAAGTGCCACCTATGTAAGTGCCACCTATGTAAGTGCCACGTATTTAAGTGCCACATGCCACATATTTCAGTGCCACGGATTTAAGTGCCACATATGGAAGTGCCACGTGCCACGTATTTCAGTGCCACGTATGTAAGTGCCACGTATGTAAGTGCCACGTGCCACGTATTTCAGTGCCACGTATTTCTGTCACGTTTGGGGCCTAACCCTAACCCTACCCCTAGCTATTTCTATTTATAGTGGGTTTTCTTGTGGATTTTGATGATTGGCAGCTGTCACACTTCTCAGCATGCGTTTTAAAAATGCAAACGCATGAAAAAACGCATGTAAACGCGGCAAAACGGCGCGTTTTTTTCTACATGCAAAAATGCATGCGTCTAAAAAACGCAGCGTTTTACCGTGTTTACATGCGTTTTTTCACACATGCGGTTTTTTAAAAACGCATGCAGATAAAAACGCAAGTGTGAAACCAGCCTTAGCCCCTCTCTTCCCACTCCCGTGTAGCGGTGGGATATGGGGTAATCAGGGGTTAATGTCACCTTGCTATTGTAAGGTGACATTAAGCCGGGTTAATAACAGAGAGGCGTCAATAAGACGCCTATCCATTATTAATCCAATACTTAAAAAGGGTTAATAAAACACGCACACATTAGGAAAAAGTATTTTAATATTCTTCATTTAACCATACTTACCATACTTCAGCGCCTGCAAAAAACGTAACATAATAAATCGTATACTACCTGTCCGCCGTAGTCCAATTAATAACGAGTGTCCCACGACGATCTCCCCTATAGAACAGTGACATCGGGTGATGTCACTGCTCTATAGAACCCTCAGTGACACACTGACAGGAGACAATGGCTCCTGCACTGCATCACTGAGGTTACTATAGTTCACTGGTCTCACTTTATGGCAAAAAGCTGCGTGGGAACTTTCTCATACAGCATGCCATAAAGTGAGACTAGGGACTATTTTCTCACAGGGGCGTAGGAATACATTGTGGGGAATACATTGTGGAAGGATACCTTCCTCCCCTCATTGTGTTCCTGGAGCGTGGTTGCATCAGCAGAGGCTCCTGCTCTCCACGGGAGATCGTCGTGGGAAACTCGTTTTAATTGGATTTCTGCGGATCAGGGAGTATATTGTTTGTTTATTATTTTAATATTTTTAACAGATGACAATGGCTTCGGGGATCAAAGTGACAAGTGATGGTGAGTATGTACTCTATGTTATATGTACTGTATGTCTGTATGTGTGTACTGTATGTATGTACTGTATGCGCATGTCATCGCATGCAGCATTTCATCGAATGGCGCATGTCGTCGCATGTCGTCGCATGGCGCATGTCGGCGCATGTCGTCGCATGGCGCATGTCGTCGCATGGCGCATGTCGTCGCATGCAGCATGTCGGCGCATGCTGCATGTCGTCGCATGGCGCATGTCGTCGCATGGCGCATGTCGTCGCATGGAGCATGTCGTCGCATGCAGCATGTCGGCGCATGCTGCATGTCGTCGCATGGAGCATGTCGTCGCATGGAGCATGTCGTCGCATGGAGCATGTTCTGTATGTGTGTATGTACTGTATATGTGTGTTTTGTTTTTTTTTACATTCAACACATTAGCCGGATGATGGGACTACTACTGTCCCATCATTGGCTAATGTGTCACTGACTGTTACTGTTGCAGGCAGAGCCCGATGGGACTTGTAGTCCCATCGGACAATGCCTGCACACAGAGAGACACACACACACCAAAGACCACCCTACCCCCCGCAGCAGACCCAGCACATACCGGCAACGGCAGCAGAGCCCCGGCCCCCACCCCCACATACCGGCGCAGAGCCCCGGCGCTGTACCCACATACCGGCGCTGGCACGCAGGGCACCGGCGCCGGCCCCCACCCCCACATGCCGGCGCAGAGCCCCGGCGCCGTACCCACATTCCGGCGCTGGCACGCAGAGCACCGGCGCCGGCCCCCACCCCCACATGCCGGCGCAGAGCCTCGGCGCCGTACCTACATACCGGCGCCAGCACGAACATACAGACCCCAGCGCCCGCACCTTCATCATCCCTGCCTAGCCCCGCCCGCCCCCAGCACAGCCCCGCAGGCAGCCACCAGCCCCGCCCACAGCCCAGTCACTCTTGATGAGTGACAGCTCTGACTGTGCGGCTGGGACACACCTGCTGCTGACGTCACGTCAATTTCCAGAGTCTGGAAATTGACGTGACGTCGGTGGAAATAAGCGGCGGCTGCAGCCTGGGGGTCACGTGACCCGGACTCAGCCGCCGCTACAGCGCCGCTCACAGGCGAAAACGGCAACAAAAGGTATTTGCACAATTCATCAGGGGCCCCGGGGGGATACATTGGGGGGTTAATTGAAAGTAGTTGACAACCCCTTTAAGATGAACAAATCATGGATCTCCAAGGACTTTTGCACCCCACTTGCAGACTGTACAGACTAGGTGATATTGCATTTTTTAATGTGATGCGTTAATGTCATGTAACTGTACTCTGTGATATCTTTAGTGTCGTTTCTGTGGCGGCTGCTGTTGCTGCTGATGTTAACACAAATTTGTGGAAATGTGAACAGTCATGGTTGGGCTACATCTGCTGGGTTAGCTGTAGAGGAAGAAGTCTCTATCTCAATTATACTATTTCTATTCTCGTGACAGTTATTACACTTCGGTGGTATCAGGCCCTCATTTTTTAAAATGTGAACACTCCTGGGTGGGTGTCCATTTGCTGGATTGGGTTTAGTGGAAGGCCTATTGGTCCCTATTATACTGTTTCTACTCTCGTGAAATTGATGACACTTCTGTGGGGTAAGGCCCTCAATTCTTTAAATGGGAATATTCCTTGTAGGGTTTCCATCTGCTGGATTGGGTATAGTGAAAGGCCTGTCAGTCCCTATTATACTATTTCTACAGTGGTGAAATTGATGCCACTTCAGTGGTATCTGCAAATAATTTTTGAAAATGTGAACATTCTTGCTTGGGTGTCCATTTGCTGGATTGGGTATAGAGTAGGGTTGAGCGAAACGGATCGGTCATTTTCAAAAGTCTCCGACTTTTTGCAAAGTTGGGTTTCATGAAACCCGATCCGATCCCAGCGTGGGATCGGCCATGCGGTACACGATCTTCACGCCAAAGTCGCGTTTCCTATGACGCTTAAAGCACCATTTCTCAGCCAATGAAGGTGCACGCAGAGTGTGGGCAGCGTGATGACATAGGTCCTGGTCCCCACCATCTTAGAGAAGGGCATGGCAGTAATTGGCTTGCTTTCTGCGGCGTCACAGGGGCTATAAAGGGGCGTTCCCGCCGACCGCCATCTTACTGCTGCTGATCTGAGCATAGGGAGAGGATGCTGCCGCTTCGTCAGAAGCAGGGATAGAGATAGGCAGGGTAAATTAACCCCAAAACCGCTTGTGCTGTAGTGATTTCCACTGTCCAACACCACCTTTTCTTTGCAGGGACAGTGGAGGCTAGATTTCTGTGCAACAGCTCTGTAGGTTATAAGGCTCCCTGATAGCTGCGTTGCTGTGTGTACGCCGCTGTACAAACCAACTGCTTTTTTCAAAGCACAAATCCTGTTGCTCCTTCCTTTCTGCACAGCTATCTTGTTTGTTTGTCCACACTTTTGACTTTTGTGTGCAGCAGTCCTTTTTATTGCTGCCTGCCATACTTTTTTGAGATTACTGTAGCGAGATAGTAATTGTAGTACAGTCCCTTTTTTTTTTTGTTTTTTTTGTTATATCTCTTCAAGCCACTTTCTGCCACAGAAAATATACTCTAATACAGTGGCCCAGATTTATTCACTTGTCTCCCTGAAAAAAAAAAAAAGGGGGCAGATTAAAATTGGCAAATCTGCATCAGTGCCAGTCCTGTCTGTGGTATCTGTCTTTCATTTTCTGCCACAGAAAACCTACTGTATAACAGTGGGCCTGATTTCTTCACAATTCTCCCATAAAAAAATAAAACAAGTGGGAAATTAAGATTGGCAAATCTGCATCAGTGCCAGTCCTGTGTGTTGCATCTGTCTTTGTTTTTCTGCCACAGAAAACCTACTGTATAACAGTGGGCCTGATTTCTTCACAATTCTCACAGGAAAAATAAAACAAGTGGGAGATTAAGATTGGCAAATCTGCATCAGTGCCAGTCCTGTCTGTGGCATCTGTCTATCTTTTTCTGCCACAGAAAACCTACTGTATAACAGTGGGTCTGATTTCTTCACAATTCTCCCAGATAAAATAAAACAAGTGGGAGATTAAGATTGGCAAATCTGCATCAGTGCCAGTCCTGTGTGTGGCATCTGTCTTTCATTTTCTGCCACAGAAAACCTACTGTATAACAGTGGGCCTGATTTCTTCACAATTCTCCCAGAAAAAAAAAACAAGTGGGAGATTAAGATTGGCAAATCTGCATCAGTGCCAGTCCTGTGTGTGGCATCTGTCTTTCTTTTTCTGCCACAGAAATCCTACTGTATAACAGTGGGCCTGATTTCTTCACAATTCTCCCATAAAAAAATAAAACAAGTGGGAGATTAAGATTGGCAAATCTGCATCAGTGCCAGTCCTGTGTGTGGCATCTGTCTTTTTTTTCTGCCACAGAAAACCTACTGTATAACAGTGGGCCTGATTTCTTCACAATTCTCCCAGAAAAAAAAAAACAAGTGGGAGATTAAGATTGGCAAATCTGCATCAGTGCCAGTCCTGTGTGCGGCATCTGTCTTTCATTTTCTGCCACAGAAAACCTACTGTATAACAGTGGGCCTGATTTCTTCACAATTCTCCCAGAAAAAAAAACAAGTGGGAAATTAAGATTGGCAAATCTGCATCAGTGCCAGTCCTGTGTGTTGCATCTGTCTTTGTTTTTCTGCCACAGAAAACCTACTGTATAACAGTGGGCCTGATTTCTTCACAATTCTCACAGGAAAAATAAAACAAGTGGGAGATTAAGATTGGCAAATCTGCATCAGTGCCAGTCCTGTCTGTGGCATCTGTCTATCTTTTTCTGCCACAGAAAACCTACTGTATAACAGTGGGTCTGATTTCTTCACAATTCTCCCAGATAAAATAAAACAAGTGGGAGATTAAGATTGGCAAATCTGCATCAGTGCCAGTCCTGTGTGTGGCATCTGTCTTTCATTTTCTGCCACAGAAAACCTACTGTATAACAGTGGGCCTGATTTCTTCACAATTCTCCCAGAAAAAAAAAACAAGTGGGAGATTAAGATTGGCAAATCTGCATCAGTGCCAGTCCTGTGTGTGGCATCTGTCTTTCTTTTTCTGCCACAGAAATCCTACTGTATAACAGTGGGCCTGATTTCTTCACAATTCTCCCATAAAAAAATAAAACAAGTGGGAGATTAAGATTGGCAAATCTGCATCAGTGCCAGTCCTGTGTGTGGCATCTGTCTTTTTTTTCTGCCACAGAAAACCTACTGTATAACAGTGGGCCTGATTTCTTCACAATTCTCCCAGAAAAAAAAAAACAAGTGGGAGATTAAGATTGGCAAATCTGCATCAGTGCCAGTCCTGTGTGCGGCATCTGTCTTTCATTTTCTGCCACAGAAAACCTACTGTATAACAGTGGGCCTGATTTCTTCACAATTCTCCCAGAAAAAAAAACAAGTGGGAGATTAAGATTGGCAAATCTGCATCAGTGCCAGTCCTGTGTGTGGCATCTGTCTTTTTTTTTCTGCCACAGAAAACCAACTGTATAACAGTGGGCCTGATTTCTTCACAATTCTCCCAGAAAAAAAAAAAGTGGGAGATTAAGATTGGCAAATCTGCATCAGTGCCAGTCCTGTGTGTGGCATCTGTCTTTTTTTTTCTGCCACAGAAAACCAACTGTATAACAGTGGGCCTGATTTCTTCACAATTCTCCCAGAAAAAAAAAAAGTGGAAGATTAAGATTGGCAAATCTGCATCAGTGCCAGTTCTGTGTGTGGCATCTGTCTTTTTTTTTCTGCCACAGAAAACCTACTGTATAACAGTGGGCCTGATTTCTTCACAATTCTCCTAGAAAAAAAAAAACAAGTGGGAGATTAAGATTGGCAAATCTGCATCAGTGCCAGTCCTGTGTGCGGCATCTGTCTTTCATTTTCTGCCACAGAAAACCTACTGTATAACAGTGGGCCTGATTTCTTCACAATTCTCCCAGAAAAAAAAACAAGTGGGAGATTAAGATTGGCAAATCTGCATCAGTGCCAGTCCTGTGTGTGGCATCTGTCTTTCTTTTTCTGCCACAGAAAACCTGCAGTATAACAGTGGGCCTGATTAAATCACTTGTCTCCCATATCCCCCCAAAAAATTAAAATAAAGGCAGAATAATCTTGCCAAATCTGTGCATCTGTGCCAGTGCTGTCTGTGGTATCTGTCAGTCATTTTGTGCCACAGGAACTATACCGTGATATAGTGGGCCTGATTCAATCCCTTGTCTCCCATATAAAAAAAAGTGGGACATTTCTATTGCCAGTGTGTGCATCTGCGTCAGTCCTGTTAGTGTCATATCTGCCAGCCTCTTTCTGCCAATCAAACTGTGTAGTGTAATACAGTGGGCCTTATTTTTCCCTGCATTCTCCCACACACAAAGAGGGACATTTCTATTGCCAGTGTGTGCATCTGCGTCAGTCCTGTTAGTGTCATATCTGCCAGCCTCTTTCTGCCAATCAAACTGTGTAGTGTAATACAGTGGGCCTTATTTTTCCCTGCATTCTCCCACACACAAAGAGGGACATTTCTATTGCCAGTGTGTGCATCTGCGTCAGTCCTGTTAGTATCATATCTTCCAGTCTCTTTCTGCCAATCAAACTGTGTAGTGTAATACAGTGGGCCTGATTTTTCCCTGCATTCTCCCACACATAAAGAGGGACATTTCTATTGCCAGTGTGTGCATCTGCGTCAGTCCTGTTTGTGCCATATCTGCCAGCCTCTTTCTGCCAATCAAACTGTGTAGTGTAATACAGTGGGCCTGATTTTTCCCTGCATTCTCCCACACATAAAGAGGGACATTTCTATTGCCAGTGTGTGCATCTGCGTCAGTCCTGTTTGTGCCATATCTGCCACCCTCTTTCTGCCAATCAAACAGTGTAGTGTAATACAGTGGGCCTGATTTTTCCCTGCATTCTTCCACACATAAAGAGGGACATTTCTATTGGCAGTGTGTGCATCTGCGTCAGTCCTGTTAGTGCCATATCTGCCAGCCTCTTTCTGCCAATCAAACAGTGTAGTGTAATACAGTGGGCCTGATTTTTCCCTGCATTCTCCCACACATAAAGAGGGACATTTCTATTGGCAGTGTGTGCATCTGCGTCAGTCCTGTTAGTGCCATATCTGCCAGCCTCTTTCTGCCAATCAAACAGTGTAGTGTAATACAGTGGGCCTGATTTTTCCCTGCATTCTCCCACACATAAAGAGGGACATTTCTATTGCCAGTGTGTGCATCTGCGTCAGTCCTGTTAGTGCCATATCTGAAAGCCTCTTTCTGCCAATCAAACTGTGTAGTGTAATACAGTGGGCCTGATTTTTCCCTGCATTCTCCCACACATAAAGAGGGACATTTCTATTGCCAGTGTGTGCATCTGCGTCAGTCCTGTTAGTGCCATATCTGCCAGCCTCTTTCTGCCAAACAGTGTAGTGTACTACAGTGGGCCTGATTTTTCCCTGCATTCTCCCACACATTAAAGAGGGACATTTCTATTGACAGTGTGTGCATCTGCGTCAGTCCTGTTAGTGCCATATCTGAAAGCCTCTTTCTGCCAATCAAACTGTGTAGTGTAATACAGTGGGCCTGATTATTCCCTGCATTCTCCCACACATAAAGAGGGACATTTCTATTGCCAGTGTCTGCATCTGCGTCAGTCCTGTTAGTGCCATATCTGAAAGCCTCTTTCTGCCAATCAAACTGTGTAGTGTAATACAGTGGGCCTGATTATTCCCTGCATTCTCCCACACATAAAGAGGGACATTTCTATTGCCAGTGTCTGCATCTGCGTCAGTCCTGTTAGTGCCATATCTGCCAGCCTCTTTCTGCCAAACAGTGTAGTGTACTACAGTGGGCCTGATTTTTCCCTGCATTCTCCCACACATAAAGAGGGACATTTCTATTGCCAGTGTGTGCATCTGCGTCAGTCCTGTTAGTGTCATATCTGCCAGCCTCTTTCTGCCAATCAAACAGTGTAGTGTAATACAGTGGGCCTGATTTTTTCCTGCATTCTCCCACACATAAAAAAGGAGATTTTAATTCACAACAAGTTCACATACACCTTCTACCTGGTTTTACAGGACCACATAACGGTTGTTAGTTTGGTTACATTTTTCCAAGAATGAGGAAGTCTGGTGGAAGAGGTCGTGGCCGTGGGCGGTCATTGCCAGCTGGTAATGATGGTAGTGGTGGTGGTCGTGGAGCATCAGGTGGTCGTGGGAAAAGCAATATAGCCCCTATGTCTCGAGTTGTTGAGCCAGCGTCATCGTCTGGCTACACAAGGCCTCGAAGGCTCCCTTTTCTGGGAGTAGGAAAACCGCTTTTTAAGCCGGAGCAGCAGGAACAAGTATTGGCTTTCATTGCTGACTCTGCCTCTAGCTCTTTCGCCTCCTCCTCGGAAAGTGCCAAATGTCAGAGCAGTGCATCATCAGTGGATGCTCCCGGTCAGGAACAAGTTGCTTCCTTGTGTCCTTCACCCAGAACAACAGTGAAGGATGCATCAGGCGACACAACAGGTTACTCCATGGAGCTCTTTACACATACCGTGCCTGGGTTAGAAAGGGAAATTGTTAACAGGCCATGCCCATTACAAGATGAATCGGACATGGAGTGCACAGATGCACAGCCACAGTCAGATTATTATGCTGTTCCTATGACTCAGATCAGAACATTGCCCTCGCAGTGTACTGATCCAGAATCTGACCCCGATGAGACTATGGAGCCCCGTCACCAACACTATAGCACCGGCTTACATGGTGACCCAGAGGAAGGTGCACAGGACATAGAAGAGGAGGTCATAGATGACCCAGTTGTTGACCCCGATTGGCAGCCATTGGGGGAACAGGGTACAGGGTGCAGGCGGCAGTAGCTCTGAAGCGGAGGAGGAGGAGCCGAAGCAGGCATCAACATCGCAACAGGTTCCATCTGGCAGGCCCATATCTGGCCAAAAACGTGTGGCAAAACCAAAACTAGTTGTAGGACAGCGTGGCCATCCGGTTAAAGTAGCTCAGTGTGCAATGCCTGAAAAGGTATACGATAGTAGGAAGAGTGCAGTCTGGAATTTTTTTAACCAAGATCCCAATGATCAGTGCAAAGTCATCTGTAAGAAATGCTCAAGGACCTTCAGCAGAGGTCAGAACGTTAAAAATCTAAATACAAGTTGCATGCGTAGACATTTATCCACCATGCACTTGCAAGCCTGGACAAACTACCAAACGTCCCTTGTTATGATCCTAGTGGCAAGGATCGCAGGTCGGACTAGCTAAGTAACTGAACAGACTACTAGCTCTGGGGAAGTGGTAACTAGATTGACCGCAACCTGATCCTATCCGCAAACAACTATAGGCAGCCGTGGAACGTTACCTAAAAATCCTAGACGTCTCGTCACGGCCTGAGAAACTGACTATTCCTGGAGGGAAAGTAAGTCCTCACTTGCCTCAGTGGAATGACCCCAAAGATATAGAATAGCCCCCCACAAATATTAACGGTGAGTTAAGGGGAAAGCGCAAACGCAGAGATGAAATCAGATTTAGCAAATGAGGCCCGCTAATACTAGATAGCAGAAAATAGGAAGGAAACTGTGCGGTCAATAAAAAACCCTATTCAAAATATCCACACAGAGATTGCTCGAGCCCCCGCACCAACTAACGGTGCGGGGGAAGCAACTCCGTACCCCAGAGCTTACCAGCAAAAAGAAATCACATGTTAGCAAGCTGGACTAGACTCATCATACACAGAAATCATATTGCAGGCAGATGAGCAAAAAATATTCAAACAGAACTTAGCTTATCCTGAAGAGACAGAAAACGAGATAATCAGGAGTAATCAGAATAGCACTGAATACATTGACAGCCGGCAACAAGTGGAAGTGAAGCAGAGCTAAATAGGAGCCTCCCTGGTGAATAACGAGGCAGCTGATCCAGCAGAACCGCAGGATAATAAACCAAACCACCAGGGGGAGCCAAAAAACCAAAGTCACACAATACCATCTGTGACCACAAGAGGGAGCCTGAAAACGGAGTTCACAACAGTCCCTTAACGTTGTAGCACCCTCTCACAATGAAGCTAGTCAGCAACGCGACATCCCTTCCCTCACTATAAGCCCACCGTTTACCACACCACCTGCAGGTAATGTGGCGGTTTCGTCACAAGGCCAAAGCAGTCAGGGAATCACCAGGTTCGTGGTAGGAAAAACTGTATGTAGGGCAACAGCAAGAATACCATCACCAGCCCTCTCTCAGTCACCCATGTCCACCAGCACCCCCGCTACTTCCACCCTATGCAGCTCTCCAGTCCAGCTCACCCTACATGAGACTCTCGTTAGGAAAAGGAAGTACTCATCCTCGCATCCGCGTACACAGGGTTTGAACGCCCACATTGCTAGACTAATCTCGTTAGAGATGATGCCCTACCGGTTAGTTGAAAGCGAAGCTTTCAAAGCCCTGATGGACTACGCTGCACCACGCTACGAGCTACCCAGTCGACACATTTTTCCAGAAAAGCCATCCCAGCCCTCCACCAGCATGTAAAAGACCGCATTGTCCATGCGCTCAGGCAATCTGTGAGTAGAAAGGTGCACCTGACAAGAGATGCATGGACCAGTAGGCATGGCCAGGGGCGTTACATCTCCATCACAGCACACTGGGTTAACGTGGTGGATGCAGGGTACACAGGGGACAGTAATATTGGGACAGTTCTGCCTAGCCCACGGTCTAGGAAACAGTTGGCTGTAGGCGTTCGTCACCCCTTCTCGTCCTCCAGCAGAAGCGAGAGCTCGTCCACAGACTGCAGTCGCACGACCACTCCATCCGCAGCTGCAAATGTTGCACACGAGGTGTCCAATTATGGAACGGCTAGTGGCAAGCGTCAGCAGGCTGTATTGGCAATGAAGTGTTTGGGCGACAATAGACACACCGCGGAAGTTCTGTCCGAGTTCTTGCAGCAAGAAACTCAGTCATGGCTGGGCATTGTACATCTTGAGGCAGGCAAGGTAGTAAATGATAACGGAAGGAACTTTATGGCTGCCATAGCCCTTTCACAACTGAAACACATTCCTTGCCTGGCTCACACCTTAAACCTGGTGGTGCAGTGCTTCCTGAAAAGTTATCCGGGGTTACCCGACCTGCTGCTGAAAGTGCGCAGACTTTGCTCTCACATCCGCCGTTCGCCCGTACACTCCAGCCGTATGCAGAACCATCAGTGGTCTTTGAACCTTCCCCAGCATCGCCTAATCATCGACGTTGCAACAAGGTGGAACTCCACACTGCACATGCTTCATAGACTGTGCGAACAGAGGCGTGCTGTTATGTATTTGTGGGAGGATACACATACACGGGCAGGCAGTTGGATGGCAGACATGGAGTTGTCAGCTGTGCAGTGGTCGAAGCTCCAAGACCTGTGTCAAGTCCTTCAGTGTTTTGAGGAATGCACACTGCTGGTTAGTGCAGACAACGCCGTAATAAGCATGAGCATCCCCCTAATGCATCTGCTGATGCAAAGTTTGACGCACATAAAGGAGCAGGCGTCTGCAGCCGAGGACGAGGGAAGCCTTGATGACAGTCAGCCATTGTCTGCTCAGGGAAGTCTACAGGACGAGGTGGCGGGCGAAGAGGAGGAGGACGAGGAGGATGATGGGGATGAGTATTTTTTGGAGGAGGAAGCTTCTGAGGGGGCAATAGAAACTGCTGTCGGTGCAAGGCCGGGTTCAGGTTTTTTGAGGGCGACAAGTGACGTTGATTTGCCAGAAAGTGCTCCTCAACCCAGCATATGCACTGACTTGACAACTGGAACATTGGCCCACATGGCGGATTATGCCTTGCGTATCCTCAAAAGGGACCCACGCATTATGAAAATGATGACCGATGACGATTACTGGTTGGCCTGCCTCCTTGATCCTCGCTATAAAGGCAAATTGCAAAATATCATGCCACATGAGAACCTCGAACAAATATTGGCAACCAAACAAGCTACTCTTGTAGACCGTTTGATTCAGGCATTCCCAGCACACAGCGCCGGTGATGGTTCTCACACGAGCTGCAGGGGGCAACAGGGCAGAGGTGTTAGAGGTGCACAAATCAGAAGTGGCATAGGACAGAGGGGTTTTCTGACCAGGTTGTGGAGTGATTTCGCAATGACTGCAGACACGACAGGTACAGCAGCATCAATTCAAAGTGACAGGAGACAACATTTGTCCAGTATGGTTACTAACTATTTTTCCTCCTTTACTGATGTTCTCCCTCAACCGTTATTCCCCTTTGATTACTGGGCATCCAAAATAGACACCTGGCCTGAATTGGCCAAATATGCATTGCAGGAGCTTGCTTGCCCAGCAGCTAGTGTGCTATCAGAAAGAGTATTCAGTGCTGCTGGTTCAATACTGACCGAAAAAAGGACTCGTCTGGCTACCCAAAATGTTGATGATCTAACCTTCATTAAAATGAACCACTCATGGATTTCAAATTATTTTGCCCCACCTTTCCCGGCTGACACCTAGCTTTCCTGTAAAAAGGTCTTGCTTTGGGACTGGTGTTACTGACTGTTCCAATCTCTTAATTTGCAGCTGCTGTTTTTCCAGTATACGACATGTTTACACCTCCCTAAATGGCCTAACTCTCCCCACGGGGCCGTGATCTCGCCACTTGGCGCAAGCACCCGTCAGAGTGCCGTTTGTCTGAAGAGGTAGGTGTGCCCACTTCTGGTCGACGGCACTGGCACTGGGTCCCTCATAGTACAATGAAGTGTCTCTGGCGGTGGTGGCGCGCACCCAACGTCAGACACACCGTTGTAACATGAGGGGCCCTGGGCTTGTACCGCCGGCCAGGAGAGAGTGTCCACCCCCCAAGTTCAAACAGTGCTCTACCACTTGCAAAATTATCTGTCGCTGCTCCACCACTGTTTAGTCTATGCGCTGAAATCCTTCAATGGCTGGCACAGACAATAACAATTTGTTGACATGTATGATGCTAGTTAAAATAGTCAGGGGCCCTGTCCTACATTTACACCAGTAAATACTTTGCGCAAAATTACAATGTCTGAAAGTCAGCATAGGAGCACACCCCTGTACCTAAGTATGCCACCCTTTTCTTTTTTTTTGGTTTTATTATTTTTTGGGATACATTAACATCAATTTAGTTTTTGGGAGTACTTACTGTGTCAGACACTTCTTCCAATTGTCCTCCGCTGACCACACCAATGTTGCCTGTGTACCCCTGTAACCAATTTAAAACTGCATAGAGCCAACTTTTTTAGTTAACACATACTACCTTTGTCTGTCTGCGCCACTCAATCACTCTGTCCTCCACTGAAAAAGCTGAGCTTCAACCTTCAGGCTCTCATTAAGTAGTTGTTTATATAAGACAGCAGTTGCCCTACTACTTTGGTCGGGGCCTAGTAACGGTGTCTGCCGCTCCTTGGTGTTCTCCTCCTCCTTGGTGTTCTCCTCCAGGTTTCCTTGTCTGAGCTTCAACCTTCAGGCTCTCATTAATAAATGTGTAGAGTCAAAAAGATTCACGTATGACTGCTAAGGCACCCTAGGACCAAGTTAATATCCCACCAAATTATACAACAATCACTAACTGTAGTGGAAAAATAATAAAATGTAACTTTTAATATTAATAATATATAAATCATCCACCATGCTAGCATACAGTCTGTCCACCAGACCCCTAGATTTTATCAATAAGGAGTTCATGGAGGACACTAATACAAATAAAAATAGGACACTATATTGTCAGAATTGTTGACACATAAATACTTTATACTGAAATACCCCTTCCAATTATTCACCACCCCACTGTATCTCTAGTGATGACGGAGTATTCCACTAGGTATTAATTATTATGAGATGTGCTTAATATACATTGCATTATATCTTTATCCTGAGGAAATGACAATGTGTGCTTACTAATTACTGAGAGGCAATTCAGATATTAGACGATCAGTAAACTAAAGTGCATAGCTTATTGCACATTATCCCCATTGGACATATCAGAGTGATATTGGAGCTCTTACAGACAAACCAATATTACCATGTTATCCACTGACATCATTCAATGTGTCAATCTCATTAAGTGACTAAATATATAACACCACCAAGTGTTGTTATCCAGCGTCACTATATTTGAAATGACATGACCCTGAGCTCCATAAACAAAATGGGACAAAGGAGTGACATCCAGTGTCTAAGTAGATTGCCTCATTCTAATTCCACCACTAGAGGTCACCCCCATGAGGACATATCCTCCCTTTAAACCGATATGGGACTGATCAATTCACAGCCTAACATAGGTGCTGAGTCCTGATAATGGGCTCTGTAGCACCAAGGTAATGTTGCCTCAACACATTTCACCCTTCACTATTATATTAGCAGGAGCTGGTTATCAGAGGGTCAATCTGTGCGGTAGCCCAGGGTCCCCCCACACCACTGGACCCTGGGCTACCGCCCACATTGACCCTCTGATAATCCGCCCGAGTGTGACTGTGAATGCCCGCCGGCATTTATGTGCCCCCGGACCCGGTGGGCAGAGAGAGGGGGCCAGCATCGGACCCCTTCTCATCTGATCACCGGGTCCCTTCCAGCGCTGCGGCGGTTTCCTATCGACGTGCGGGCGCGCGCCCGCACATCAATAGTTAACAACAGCCACCAGCCAATTGGAGGCTGGCAGCTGACGTCAGCCACAGCGCACACGTCGCCGGCGTCTGACGTCAGTCGCCGGGGAGTGTGTGCTGCTGGAGGGAGCTCGCCGCCTGGAGCGCTGGTCAGGTGAGGAGACTCTGTTTTTTTTGTTTTGTTTTGTTTTTTGATAAGCTAACGGTGGACACACTGGGGGCAATGCTGGAGACACTGTGGGCAATATGCTGGACACACTGGGGCAGATTGCTGGACACACTGGGGCAATGCTGGAGGACACACTGGGGCAGATTGCTGGAGACACTTGGGCAATGCTGGAGACACTGGGGCAATGCTGGAGACACTGGGGCAATGCTGGAGGACACACTGGGCCAATGCTGGAGGACACACTGGGGCAGATTGCTGGAGACACTGGGGCAATGCTGGAGACACTGGGGCAATGCTGGAGAGTTGGAGACACTGGGGCAATGCTGGAGACACTGGGGCAATGCTGGAGACAATGGGGCAGATTGCTGGACACACTGGGGCAATGCTGGAGGACACACTGGGGCAATGCTGGAGACACTGGGGCAATGCTTGAGCCACTGGGGCAATGCTGGAGACACTGGGGCAATGCTGGAGAGTCGGAGACACTGGGGCAGACTGCTGGACACACTGGGGCAATGCTGGAGGACACACTGGGGCAGACTGCTGGACACACTGGGGCAGATGATTGCTCGAGACACTGGGGCAATGCTGGAGACACTGGAGCAATGCTGGAGACACTGGGGCAGATTGCTGGACACACTGATGGCAATGCTGGACATACTGGGGCAGATTGCTGGACACACTGGGGGTAATATGCTGGAGACACTGTGGCAGATTGCTGGACACACTGGGGGCAATGCTGGATACTCTGGGGCAATATGCTGGACATACTGGGGCAGATTGTTGAACACACTGTCTGGGGGCAATGCTGGAGACACTGGGGCAATGCTGGAGACACTGGGGCAATGCTGGAGACACTGGGGCAATGTTGGACACACTGTGGGCAATGCTGGACAATTGGACATACTGGGGCAGATTGCTGGACACACTGGTGGTAATATCCTATTATTACCATAGGGGCTAATTAAGGGATATTATTACTGCAGTGATGTATTTATTTTATTTTTTGAGTATACTGTTTTAAATGGGGGGGGGGGCGATCCTGTTACTGTGCAGCATGACACTATATCGCCTTCTTTTCTCCATGTGGTGTAATGTAGAAGTTGTGAAAAATTAAGTAATGTGTTCTGCAAGCAGAGCTCGAGATAACTGTGTTATTTCCTGCAGAAAAGAGTCCTGGCTGGAAGAAATGATGGCGGTCTGTGCTGGATGAAAGATGAAGGACTTCACCTAGAGACGTCACTGGTGAGTCAGTGTTACCTATACACTGACACTATACACTGTATACTATATACAGAGGTCCTGTGTATAATGTCACCAGTGATCACTGTATTATCTGTACATTATATACAGAGCTCCTGTGTATAATGTCACTGGTGATCACTGTATTACCTCTACACAGACACTGCATACTAAGTACAGATCTCCTGTGAATAATGGCACTTATGGTGATAGCATTGTGTTTTTTTTTTTTTCTTTTAATTACTGATCAGTATTGTAGTATTCAGTCACTATGTGGTGGTAATATGTGGTCTGGAAATGGTGTTGTGGTATTTGTCCCTTGAATGTGCTATTTGGTCACCAAGTGGTGGTAATATGTGGTCTTGACATGGTGCAGTGGTATTTGTTCCTTGTATGTGATATTATTCGATCACCGTGGTTGTAATTTGTGGTCTGGTCATGGCGTGGTGGTATTTGTTCCTTGTATGCGATATTATTGGTCAAAATATACCTAAATTGTATTGCAGATTTTAACAAATATTTAATAGGTTACAGTAGAGTAGGGCCCGGCCATTTTTCTGGAATAATCTGGTTTGGGTATCACATGACCCCCGTCACATGACCCCATCATATGACCCCCGTCACATGACCGGGGGGGGGGGGGGCACAGTGTCTGAACAGCCCGGGGCCCTGGCTACCCTTAATCCACCCCTGTATATTAGGGTACATCAGGAGGCTGTTACTCCAGTGCTCAGTCATTGTGATGTAACGCCCTGTTAGGACTGGCGGAACGCACCAAATACTAATATTAAAGAATATGAGGGGCGTTCGCAGTCCGGGGTCCACCGTACAGAGATGGCACCTGCTGCTGAGTAATGGCGGATGGACGCTTGCTCGCACGTGGGTTAGACTTAACCCAGTGTGAATGGAAGTGAACTCTGTTGCTTCACAGAGTCACCGTAATTATGCTGCGCTCTGTTAGCAGTCACAGGGTGCAGCAGAAGAAACACTAGTGGGATCACTATGAATCACCCCCACTAAACTGGTGATTGGACTTGCTCTGACCCTCGGTGGCTTTTGAACCCGCGCCTGAGGATGCTCTAAGTCAAATGCTGTGTCCAAGCGGGAATTCCCTCCCTACTCTGACCGGCTGTCAGGAAAGCGCACTGATTGCGCACAGTGCCGTAAAGACAGGCACTCCAAATAGATTCTGAAACATGTGCTAAGTGTGCAGGTAGCACTGTCGGGCGCTAGGTAGCTTCCACCATTCGAGAGCAGTCATCATTACTAGGAATCGCAATAATTAAGGAGCTTTCTTCCATCGACAGACATTCATCTACACACACATATATCAAGTTTATACTAGCGCATGGCCGTGTGACCATGCAAACCTTTTATAGCTGTAGCACTCAAGGACCTTCCTAGTGGTCAAATAGGAGCTGCTACAGGATCTGAGCGTGTGACCCCAGACCTCCAATGGCAGGTTGTTCTGTGGGCATGCTCAGTATGGGAAAAGCAGGACTTAGTCCCTGAAACGCCTGCTCACTGCTGATTAGTACTGGCTAGGGTTGAGCGACTTTCATTTTTTTAAGATCGAGTAGGGTTTTGGGAAACCCGATTTTGTCCAGAGTCGAGTCGAGTGCAGTCGGCCGATTATCGCTAAAAGTCGGGGATCGACCGAAACATGAAACCCAATGCAAGTCAATGGGGAAGCATAGTCGGCAGTGAGTGGAGGCCAGGAAAACACCTACAGTGCCCATTTTAATGCCAAAAACATCCATTCTTGTTTCTGAAGCTTGCCAATCTTAATTAACTGTATAATAATAGTTGGGCATAGGGAATTGGGGGAAAGTTGTGGGGGGAGTAGGGCTGGCTCAAGTTTTTCGTGGGCCCAGGAAATGCGGACTACGTCACGGCGGTGTTGCAGGGAAAGGTAAGTATTTAAACGTTGCAAGTGCTGTGATCCTGAGCAAGCAGGGGGGGGCCCACTCGTTCGCATTGGCACTGGCACAGGGCCCCTCAAAGTACGGCGGTGTGTTTGCATGGCGGGGGCGCCTCCCACCAGCAGCGACACTTTTGCGTACTCTGAGGGGCCCTGTGCCAGTGACGTCGCCAACGAGTATGCCCCCCCACCTGATGAAGGAACCTGCACTTTCATCTGCACCTTCCTCTTTGTCCCTGTGTAAGGTGGTATAACATGCGGGAAGGGGAACCTTACTTTCAGCAGGGTCAGATTCTGGCTGTGTAGAGTACAAGGGGAATGTAGTGGTCTAGGTCAATGTACCAGCAGACTCATTTAGCAGTGGCTGGGCAATGGGCAGGATGAGGAGGAAACAGATATAGGGCCAAAGAATAAAGTAGGCTAAATGCAGTTCAAAATTGGTAACAGGACTAAACAGGCGGCATTGCTTTGTTCAGTGGAGTAGCAAACCCAAGAGCAGCAGACACTGTTTCAAGGGCCTAACCACACTAGTAGGCCAAATGCAGTTTAATATCTGATAGTATAGGGCGAAAGCCAGAATGTGGAAGCTCAGCTTTGTTCAGTTGAGGACAACACCAGGGAGGGGCAGACACCTTTAGTAGGCCGGAAAAGCCTATTGCATTTTTTAAAATGGTAATTTGGAGCAGAAGGTTGAAGCTCAGCTTTATTTAGTTGAGGACAACACCAGGCAGGGGCACACAGACAGACACCTTTAGTAGGCCGGAAAAGCCTATTGCATTTTTTAAAATGGTAATTTGGAGCAGAAGGTTGAAGCTCAGCTTTATTTAGTTGAGGACAACACCAGGCAGGGGCACACAGACAGACACCTTTAGTAGGCCGGAAAAGCCTATTGCATTTTTTAAAATGGTAATTTGGAGCAGAAGGTTGAAGCTCAGCTTTATTTAGTTGAGGACAACACCAGGCAGGGGCACACAGACAGACACCTTTAGTAGGCCGGAAAAGCCTATTGCATTTTTTAAAATGGTAATTTGGAGCAGAAGGTTGAAGCTCAGCTTTATTTAGTTGAGGGCAACACCAGGGAGGGGCAGAAGCCGTTAGTAGGCCCTAACCACCATTTTTTTTTTTTAAAACCACTTAATGAGAGCCGGAAGGTTGAAGCTCAGCTTTATTTAGTTGAGGACAACACCAGGCAGGGGCACACAGACAGACACCTTTAGTAGGCCGGAAAAGCCTATTGCATTTTTTAAAATGGTAATTTGGAGCAGAAGGTTGAAGCTCAGCTTTATTTAGTTGAGGGCAACACCAGGCAGGGGCACACAGACAGACACCTTTAGTAGGCCGGAAAAGCCTATTGCATTTTTTAAAATGGTAATTTGGAGCAGAAGGTTGAAGCTCAGCTTTATTTAGTTGAGGACAACACCAGGCAGGGGAACACAGACAGACACCTTTAGTAGGCCGGAAAAGCCTATTGCATTTTTTAAAATGGTAATTTGGAGCAGAAGGTTGAAGCTCAGCTTTATTTAGTTGAGGGCAACACCAGGGAGGGGCAGAAGCCGTTAGTAGGCCCTAACCACCATTTTTTTTTTTTAAAACCACTTAATGAGAGCCGGAAGGTTGAAGCTCAGCTTTATTTAGTTGAGGACAACACCAGGCAGGGGCACACAGACAGACACCTTTAGTAGGCCGGAAAAGCCTATTGCATTTTTTAAAATGGTAATTTGGAGCAGAAGGTTGAAGCTCAGCTTTATTTAGTTGAGGGCAACACCAGGCAGGGGCACACAGACAGACACCTTTAGTAGGCCGGAAAAGCCTATTGCATTTTTTAAAATGGTAATTTGGAGCAGAAGGTTGAAGCTCAGCTTTATTTAGTTGAGGACAACACCAGGCAGGGGAACACAGACAGACACCTTTAGTAGGCCGGAAAAGCCTATTGCATTTTTTAAAATGGTAATTTGGAGCAGAAGGTTGAAGCTCAGCTTTATTTAGTTGAGGGCAACACCAGGGAGGGGCAGAAGCCGTTAGTAGGCCCTAACCACCATTTTTTTTTTTTAAAACCACTTAATGAGAGCCGGAAGGTTGAAGCTCAGCTTTATTTAGTTGAGGACAACACCAGGCAGGGGCACACAGACAGACACCTTTAGTAGGCCGGAAAAGCCTATTGCATTTTTTAAAATGGTAATTTGGAGCAGAAGGTTGAAGCTCAGCTTTATTTAGTTGAGGGCAACACCAGGCAGGGGCACACAGACAGACACCTTTAGTAGGCCGGAAAAGCCTATTGCATTTTTTAAAATGGTAATTTGGAGCAGAAGGTTGAAGCTCAGCTTTATTTAGTTGAGGACAACACCAGGCAGGGGCACACAGACAGACACCTTTAGTAGGCCGGAAAAGCCTATTGCATTTTTTAAAATGGTAATTTGGAGCAGAAGGTTGAAGCTCAGCTTTATTTAGTTGAGGGCAACACCAGGCAGGGGCACACAGACAGACACCTTTAGTAGGCCGGAAAAGCCTATTGCATTTTTTAAAATGGTAATTTGGAGCAGAAGGTTGAAGCTCAGCTTTATTTAGTTGAGGACAACACCAGGCAGGGGCACACAGACAGACACCTTTAGTAGGCCGGAAAAGCCTATTGCATTTTTTAAAATGGTAATTTGGAGCAGAAGGTTGAAGCTCAGCTTTATTTAGTTGAGGGCAACACCAGGCAGGGGCACACAGACAGACACCTTTAGTAGGCCGGAAAAGCCTATTGCATTTTTTAAAATGGTAATTTGGAGCAGAAGGTTGAAGCTCAGCTTTATTTAGTTGAGGGCAACACCAGGCAGGGGCACACAGACAGACACCTTTAGTAGGCCGGAAAAGCCTATTGCATTTTTTAAAATGGTAATTTGGAGCAGAAGGTTGAAGCTCAGCTTTATTTAGTTGAGGACAACACCAGGCAGGGGCACACAGACAGACACCTTTAGTAGGCCGGAAAAGCCTATTGTATTTTTTAAAATGGTAATTTGGAGCAGAAGGTTGAAGCTCAGCTTTATTTAGTTGAGGGCAACACCAGGCAGGGGCACACAGACAGACACCTTTAGTAGGCCGGAAAAGCCTATTGCATTTTTTAAAATGGTAATTTGGAGCAGAAGGTTGAAGCTCAGCTTTATTTAGTTGAGGACAACACCAGGCAGGGGCACACAGACAGACACCTTCAGTAGGCCGGAAAAGCCTATTGCATTTTTAAAATAGTAATTTGGAGCAGAAGGTTGAAGCTCAGCTTTATTTAGTTGAGGGCAACACCAGGGAGGGGCAGAAGCCGTTAGTAGGCCCTAACCACCATTTTTTTTTTAAAAACCACTTAATGAGAGCCGGAAGGTTGAAGCTCAGCTTTATTTAGTTGAGGGCAACACCAGGGAGGGGCAGAAGCCGTTAGTAGGCCCTAACCAAAGTTGAAGGCCAAATGCAGTTTAATTTCTGATACTATAGGCCGAAAGCCAGAAGGTGGAAGCTCCAATTTAGACAGTGGAGGACAATTTGAATTAGGGACTGCAGACAGACTTAGTAGGCTGTCCCCTGTGGACCATGCATCCACCACATTAACCCATTGCGCCGTAATGGACACGTAATCTTCCGTGGCCATGCCTACAGGTCCATGCGTCTGTTGTCAGGTGCACCTTTGTACTCACAGATTGCCAGAGTGCATGGACAATGCGGTCTTCTACATGCTGGTGGAGGGTTGGGATGGCTTTTCTCGCAAAAGAAGTGTCGACTGGTTAGCTTGTAGCGTGGTACAGCGTAGTCCATCATGGCCTTATTAATAGTAAATAAAATATATAACTAGGCTCTATGAACTTTTAAATAGGTTCCAGGGGTACACGGGCAGCATTGGTGTGGTCAGTGGAGGAGTATTGCAAGTAGGGGCTGCAGACAGGCTATCAAAGGCCTAAAATACCAAACAGTAGGCACTCATGGCAGTTTTACATCGGTTACATGGATACACAGGCAGGCACTCCAGGCAGCATTGTGGTCAGTGGAGGAGTATTGCAAGTAGGGGCCGCAGACAGGCTATCAAAGGCCTAAAATAACAAACAGTAGGCAGTCATGGCAGTTTTACATCGGTTACATGGATACACAGGCAGGCACTCCAGGCAGCATTGTGGTCAGTGGAGGAGTATTGCAAGTAGGGGCCGCAGACAGGCTATCAAAGGCCTAAAATAACAAACAGTAGGCAGTCATGGCAGTTTTACATCGGTTACATGGATACACAGGCAGGCACTCCAGGCAGCATTGTGGTCAGTGGAGGAGTATTGCAAGTAGGGGCCGCAGACAGGCTATCAAAGGCCTAAAATAACAAACAGTAGGCAGTCATGGCAGTTTTACATCGGTTACATGGATACACAGGCAGCTAGGTGGTGAGTGGAGGAGTAATTAAAGTAAGGACCGCAGACAGGCTATCAAAGGCCTAACATAACAAACAATAGGCTCATGGCAGTTTTACAGCGGTTACATGGATAGACGGGCAGGCAGCTTGGTGGTGAGTGGAGGAGTATTTAAAGTAGGGACCGCAGACAGGCTATCAAAGGCCTAACATAACAAACAATAGGCTCATGGCAGTTTTACAGCGGTTACATGGATACACGGGCAGGCAGCTTGGTGGTGAGTGGAGGAGTATTTAAAGTAGGGACCGCAGACAGGCTTCAAAGGCCTAACATAAGAAAATGGGCTGGCTGTAGGCACTTTATAATTGGTTCCAGGGGTACACGGGCAGCAGTGGTCTGGCCAGTGGAGGACTAGTGGAAGGAGGGACCGCAGACAGGCTTCAAAGGCCTAAAATAAAAAAATGGGTTGGCTGTAGGCACTTTATAATTGGTTCCAGGGGTACACGGGCAGCAGTGGTCTGGCCAGTGGAGGACTAGTGGAAGGAGGGACCGCAGACAGGCTTCAAAGGCCTAACATAAAAAAATGGGCTGGCTGTAGGCACTTTATAATTGGTTCCAGGGGTACACGGGCAGCAGTGGTCTGGCCAGTGGAGGACTAGTGGAAGGAGGGACCGCAGACAGGCTTCAAAGGCCTAACATAAAAAAATGGTCTGGCTGTAGGCACTTTATAATTGGTTCCAGGGGTACACGGGCAGCAGTGGTCTGGTCAGTGGAGGACTAGTGGAAGGAGGGACCGCAGACAGGCTTCAAAGGCCTAACATAAAAAAATGGGCTGGCTGTAGGCACTTTATAATTGGTTCCAGGGGTACACGGGCAGCAGTGGTCTGGCCAGTGGAGGACTAGTGGAAGGAGAGACCGCAGACAGGCTTCAAAGGCCTAACATAAAAAAATGGGCTGGCTGTAGGCACTTTATAATTGGTTCCAGGGGTACACGGGCAGCAGTGGTCTGGTCAGTGGAGGACTAGTGGAAGGAGGGACCGCAGACAGGCTTCAAAGGCCTAACATAAAAAAATGGGCTGGCTGTAGGCACTTTATAATTGGTTCCAGGGGTACACGGGCAGCAGTGGTCTGGCCAGTGGAGGACTAGTGGAAGGAGGGACCGCAGACAGGCTTCAAAGGCCTAACATAAAAAAATGGGCTGGCTGTAGGCACTTTATAATTGGTTCCAGGGGTACACGGGCAGCAGTGGTCTGGCCAGTGGAGGACTAGTGGAAGGAGGGACCGCAGACAGGCTTCAAAGGCCTAACATAAAAAAATGGGCTGGCTGTAGGCACTTTATAATTGGTTCCAGGGGTACACGGGCAGCAGTGGTCTGGCCAGTGGAGGACTAGTGGAAGGAGGGACCGCAGACAGGCTTCAAAGGCCTAACATAAAAAAATGGGCTGGCTGTAGGCACTTTATAATTGGTTCCAGGGGTACACGGGCAGCAGTGGTCTGGCCAGTGGAGGACTAGTGGAAGGAGGGACCGCAGACAGGCTTCAAAGGCCTAACATAAAAAAATGGGCTGGCTGTAGGCACTTTATAATTGGTTCCAGGGGTACACGGGCAGCAGTGGTCTGGTCAGTGGAGGACTAGTGGAAGGAGGGACCGCAGACAGGCTTCAAAGGCCTAACATAAAAAAATGGGCTGGCTGTAGGCACTTTATCAGGGGCGTAACTACCGCGGTCGCAGCGGTCGCCATTGCGACCGGGCCCCGCAGGTCAGGGGCCCCGGGCCGGCAGGTCTGAGCAGGGCCAGGCTGGCCATCGGGCACTTCTGGCAAATGCCAGAAGAGCCGATGCCAGTAGTGGGCCGCTGCACTGTTCCTCCCCCGGAACCCCCCCCAGTGCCGCCGCCGCCGCCGCATTTAACTATACCGGCGTCTATGACACCGGTATAGTTCAATGCAATGATGGGAGGAGAGAGCGTCACCTGACGCTTCCTCTCCCATCATTCCCCGCTCTGCCTCTGACAGTACACTGCGGGTGCGCGATGACGTCATATCATCGCGCACCTGCAGTGTCCTGGGCAGACTTCAGCCGCCAGGAGCAGCGCGGGCAAAAGGAAAGGTGAGGAGAGTTTTTTTTTTTTTTTTCTTTTTAACCGGACTGTGGGGCCATTATCGGGGGGGGGGGAATGAGATGAGATGTGGGCTGTGCTCTATATATCCCTGTGCGGGCTCTGCTGTATATACCCCTGTGGGGACTCTGCTGTATATATCCCTGTGCGGGCTCTGCTGTATATATCCCTGTGCGGGCTCTGCTGTATATACCACTGTGCGGGCTCTGCTGTATATACCACTGTGCGGGCTCTGCTGTATATACCACTGTGCGGGCTCTGCTGTATATAACACTGTGCGGGCTGTGCTCTATATACCACTGTGCGGGCTCTGCTGTATATACCACTGTGCGGGCTGTGCTCTATATACCACTGTGCAGGCTCTGCTGTATATATCCCTGTGCGGGCTCTGCTGTATATACCACTGTGCGGGCTGTGCTCTATATACCACTGTGCGGGCTGTGCTCTATATATCCCTGTGCGGGCTCTGCTGTATATACCCCTGTGGGGACTCTGCTGTATATATCCCTGTGCGGGCTCTGCTGTATATATCCCTGTGCGGGCTCTGCTGTATATACCACTGTGCGGGCTCTGCTGTATATACCACTGTGCGGGCTCTGCTGTATATACCACTGTGCGGGCTCTGCTGTATATAACACTGTGCGGGCTGTGCTCTATATACCACTGTGCGGGCTCTGCTGTATATACCACTGTGCGGGCTGTGCTCTATATACCACTGTGCAGGCTCTGCTGTATATATCCCTGTGCGGGCTCTGCTGTATATACCACTGTGCGGGCTGTGCTCTATATACCACTGTGCGGGCTGTGCTCTATATACCACTGTGCGGGCTGTGCTCTATATACCACTGTGCGGGCTGTGCTCTATATACCACTGCGGGCTGTGCTCTATATACCACTGTGCGGTCTGTGCTGTATATACCACTGTGCGGGCTCTGCTGTATATACCACTGTGCGGGCTGTGCTGTATATACCACTGTGCGGGCTGTGCTGTATATACCACTGTGCGGGCTGTGCTGTATATACCACTGTGCGGGCTCTGCTGGATATACCACTGTGCGGGCTGTGCTCTATATATCCCTGTGCGGGCTCTGCTGTATATACCACTGTGCGGGCTGTGCTCTATATACCACTGTGCAGGCTCCGCTGTATATATCCCTGTGCGGGCTCTGCTGTATATACCACTGTGCGGGCTGTGCTCTATATACCACTGTGCGGGCTGTGCTCTATATACCACTGCGGGCTGTGCTCTATATACCACTGTGCGGGCTCTGCTGTATATACCACTGTGCGGGCTCTGCTGTATATACCACTGTGCGGGCTCTGCTGTATATACCACTGTGCGGGCTGTGCTGTATATACCACTGTGCGGGCTGTGCTGTATATACCACTGTGCGGGCTGTGCTGTATATACCACTGTGCGGGCTCTGCTGTATATACCACTGTGCGGGCTGTGCTGGATATACCACTGTGAGGGCTGTGCTGTATATACCCCCTGTGCTGGCTGTGCTGTATATACCCCTGTGCGGGCTGTGCTGTATATACCCCTGTGCGGGCTGTGCTGTATATACCCCTGTGCGGGCTGTGCTGTATATACCACTGTGCGGGCTGTGCTGGATATACCACTGTGCGGTCTGTGCTGGATATACCACTGTGCGGTCTGTGCTGGATATACCACTGTGAGGGCTGTGCTGGATATACCACTGTGCGGTCTGTGCTGGATATACCACTGTGCGGTCTGTGCTGGATATACCACTGTGCGGTCTGTGCTGGATATACCACTGTGAGGGCTGTGCTCTATATACCCCCTGTGCTGGCTGTGCTGTATATACCCCTGTGCGGGCTGTGCTGTATATACCCCTGTGCGGGCTGGGCTGTATATACCCCTGTGCGGGCTGTGCTGGATATACCACTGTGAGGGCTGTGCTGGATATACCACTGTGCGGTCTGTGCTGGATATACCACTGTGCGGTCTGTGCTGGATATACCACTGTGCGGTCTGTGCTGGATATACCACTGTGCGGTCTGTGCTGGATATACCACTGTGCGGGCTGTGCTGGATATACCACTGTGCGGGCTGTGCTGGATATACCACTGTGTGGGCTGTGCTGACACCCAACACCATGTTGCAGTGCAGGAGATTCCTGCAACAGTCCGAGGCGTATCTAGGGGAAGCGGGGCGGGGGAAGGTGGGGGGGTTGTGGGGGCGGGGGAAGGTGGGGGGGGGGGTAGGGGGGGGTAGGGGGGGGGGTAGGGGGGGCCCCATTTGGAAGTTCGCACCGGGGCCCATAACTTTGTAGTTACGCCACTGCACTTTATAATTGGTTCCAGGGGTACACGGGCAGCAGTGGTCTGGCCAGTGGAGGACTAGTGGAAGGAGGGACCGCAGACAGGCTTCAAAGGCCTAACATAAAAAAATGGGCTGGCTGTAGGCACTTTATAATTGGTTCCAGGGGTACACGGGCAGCAGTGGTCTGGTCAGTGGAGGACTAGTGGAAGGAGGGACCGCAGACAGGCTTCAAAGGCCTAACATAAAAAAATGGGCTGGCTGTAGGCACTTTATAATTGGTTCCAGGGGTACACGGGCAGCAGTGGTCTGGTCAGTGGAGGACTAGTGGAAGGAGGGACCGCAGACAGACTTCAAAGGCCTAACATAAAAAAATGGGCTGGCTGTAGGCACTTTATAATTGGTTCCAGGGGTACACGGGCAGCAGTGGTCTGGCCAGTGGAGGACTAGTGGAAGGAGGGACCGCAGACAGGCTTCAAAGGCCTAACATAAAAAAATGGGCTGGCTGTAGGCACTTTATAATTGGTTCCAGGGGTACACGGGCAGCAGTGGTCTGGTCAGTGGAGGACTAGTGGAAGGAGGGACCGCAGACAGGCTTCAAAGGCCTAACATAAAAAAATGGGCTGGCTGTAGGCACTTTATAATTGGTTCCAGGGGTACACGGGCAGCAGTGGTCTGGTCAGTGGAGGACTAGTGGAAGGAGGGACCGCAGACAGACTTCAAAGGCCTAACATAAAAAAATGGGCTGGCTGTAGGCACTTTATAATTGGTTCCAGGGGTACACGGGCAGCAGTGGTCTGGTCAGTGGAGGACTAGTGGAAGGAGGGACCGCAGACAGGCTTCAAAGGCCTAAAATAACAAACAATAGGCTCATGGCAGTTTTACAGCGGTTACATGGATACACGGGCAGCTTGGTGGTGAGTGGAGGAGTAGTGCAAGGAGTGTCTGTCCCAGTACTCCCAAAATATAAATAGATGTTAATGTCTCGCAAAACAACCAAAACAAAAAAAAAGGTGGCATACTTAGGTACAGGGGTGGGCTCATCTGCTGAGTTTCTGACATAGTAATTTGGCAGTAACTATTTAATGGTGCCAATATAGGACACAGACACAGACTACTTTAAGTTGCATCATAGATGTCTACAAATTTGTATTGTCAGTGCCAGACATTGAATGATTTCAGCGAATAGACTAAAGATTGGTGGAGCTGTGCGACATAATTTTGCACGTGGTAGAGCACATTTTGAGCTGGGGTAGGGGGGAACTCTCTTGAGGCCGGCGGGACCGCCCCAGGGCCCCTCATGTTACAACGGTGTGTCTGACGTTGGGTGCGCACCACCACCGCCAGAGACACTACATTGTACTATGAGGGACCCAGTAGCAATGCCGTCAACCAAAAGCGAGCACACCCACCTCTTCAGACAAACAGCAGTCTCACGGGTGCTTGCGCCAAGTCGCGATACCACGGCCCCGTGTGGGGAGTTTTGCCATTTAGGGAGGTGTAAACATGTCGTATGCTGTACAATCAGCTGCAGCAAATTAGACATTAGAAAAGTAATTCACAGGCAAGAGCTTTTCATAGGAAAGCTAGGTGTCGGCCGGGCAAGGTGGGGCAAAAGATTTCGAAATCCAGTTGTGGTTCATTTTAATGAATGTTAGATCGTCAACATTTTGGGTAGCCAGACGAGTCCTTTTTTCGGTTAATATTGAACCTGCAGCACTGAATACTCTTTCTGATAGGACACTTGCTGCCGGGCAAGCAAGCTCCTGCAATGCATATTCTGCCAATTCTGGCCAGGTGTCTAATTTGGAGGCCCAGTAATCAAATGGGAATGACGGTTGAGGGAGAACATCGATAAGGGATGAAAAATAGTTAGTAACCATACTGGACAAATGTTGTCTCCTGTCACTTTCAATTGATGCAGCAGTACCTGTCCTGTCTGCGGTCATAGCAAAATCACTCCACAACCTGGTCAGAAAACCCCTCTGTCCAACGCCACTTCTGATGTGTGCACCCCTAACACTCCTAGTCTGCTGCCCCCTGGAGCTCGTGTGAGAACGATCACGTGCGCTGTGTGCTGGGAATGCCTGAAGCAAACGGTCAACAAGAGTTGATTGTTTGGTTGCTAATATTAGTTCCAAGTTCTCATGTGGCATAATATTTTGCAATTTGCCTTTATAGCGTGGATCAAGGAGGCAGGCCAACCAGTAATCGTCATCGTTCATCATTTTCGTAATGCGTGTGTCCCTTTTTAGGATACGTAAGGCATAATCCACCATGTGGGCCAAAGTTCCAGTTGTCAAATCTCCGGTTGTGATTGGTTGAGGGGCAGTTGCAGGCAAATCTACGTCACTTGTGTCCCTCAAAAAACCAGAACCCGGCCGTGACACGCAACCAATTTCCTGTGCCCCCGGGAAAGGTTCGGCATTAAAAATATACTCATCCCCATCATCCTCCTCGTCCTCCACCTCCTCTTCGCCCGCTACCTCGTCCTGTACACTGCCCTGACCAGACAATGGCTGACTGTCATCAAGGCTTTCCTCTTCCTCTGGTGCAGACGCCTGCTCCTTTATGTGCGTCAAACTTTGCATCAGCAGACGCATTAGGGGGATGCTCATGCTTATTACGGCGTTGTCTGCACTAACCAGCCGTGTGCATTCCTCAAAACACTGAAGGACTTGACACATGTCTTGTATCTTAGACCACTGCACACCTGACAACTCCATGTCTGCCATCCTACTGCCTGCCCGTGTATCCTCCCACAAATAAATAACAGCACGCCTCTGTTCGCACAGTCTCTGAAGCATGTGCAGTGTTGAGTTCCACCTTGTTGCAACGTCTATGATTAGGCGATGCTGGGGAAGGTTCAAAGACCGCTGATAGGTCTGCATACGGCTGGCGTGTACAGGCGAACGTCGGATATGTGAGCAAAGTGCACGCACTTTGAGGAGCAGGTCGGAGAACCCAGGATAAGTTTTCAATAAGCACTGCACCACCAGGTTTAAGGTGTGAGCCAGGCAAGGAATGTGTTTCAGTTGGGAAAGGGAGATGGCAGCCATGAAATTCTTTCCGTTATCACTCACTACCTTGCCTGCCTCAAGATCTACTGTGCCCAGCCACGACTGCGTTTCTTGTTGCAAGAACTCGGACAGAACTTCCGCGGTGTGTCTGTTGTCGCCCAAGCACTTCATAGCCAATACAGCCTGCTGACGCTTGGCAGTAGCTGGCCCATAATGGGACAACTGGTGTGCAACAGTGTCATCTGCCGATGGAGTGGTTGGCAGACTGCGTTCTGTGGAAGAGCTGTAGCTTCTGCAGGAGGACGAGGAGGAGGAGGAGGAGGGGGTGCGAACGCCTACAGCCAACTGTTTCCTAGACCGTGGGCTAGGCACAACTGTCCCTAAATTGATGTCGCCTGTGGACCCTGCATCCACCACATTCACCCAGTGTGCCGTGATGGACACATAACGTCCCTGGCCATGCCTACTGGTCCATGCATCTGTAGTCAGGTGCACCTTTGTACTCACAGATTGCCTGAGTGCATGGACGATGCGCTGTTTAACATGCTGGTACAGGGCTGGGATGGCTTTTCTGGAAAAAAAGTGTCGACTGGGTAGCTCGTATCGTGGTTCAGCGTACTCCATCAGGGCTTTGAAAGCTTCGCTTTCAACTAACCGGTAGGGCATCATCTCTAACGAGATTAGTCTAGCTATGTGGGCGTTAAAACACTGTGTACGCGGATGCGAGGATAAGTACTTCCTTTTTCTAACCAGAGTCTCATGTAGGGTGAGCTGGACTGGAGAGCTGGAGATCGTGGAACTTTCGGGTGTGCCGGTGTACATGGCAGACTGAGAGACGGTTGGAGACGGTATTGTTTCCGCCGGTGCCCTAGATGCAATATTTCCTCCTACAAAACTGGTGATTCCCTGACCCTGACTGCTTTTGGCTGGCAAAGAAACCTGCACAGATACTGCCGGTGGTGCGGAAAATGGTGGCCTTACAGTGACGGAAGGGATGTTGCGTTGCTGACTAGCTTCATTGGCCGAGGGTGCTACAACCTTGAGGGACGTTTGGTAGTTAGTCCAGGCTTGAAAATGCATGGTGGTTAAGTGTCTATGCATGCAACTAGTATTTAGACTTTTCAGATTCTGACCTCTGCTTAAGCTAGTTGAACATTTTTGACAGATGACTTTGCGCTGATCAGTTGGATGTTGTTTAAAAAAATGCCAGACTGCACTCTTCCTAGACTCGGATCCCTTTTCAGGGATTGCAGACTGAGCTTTAACCGGATGGCAACGCTGTGCTCCAACAGGTTTTGGCTTTGACACGCGTTTTGGGCCAGATACGGGCCCGGCAGATGGAACCTGTTGCGATGTTGATGCCTGCCGCGGCCCCTCCTCCACCTCCGCTTCTGAACTACTGCCGCCTGCACCCTGTTCCCCCAATGGCTGCCAATCGGGGTCAATAACTGGGTCATCTATTACCTCCTCTTCGAGCTCGTGTGCAACTTCGTCTGTGTCACTGTGTCGGTCGGTGGTATAGCGTTCGTGGCGGGGCAACATAGTCTCATCAGGGTCTGATTGTGGATCTGTACCCTGAGAGGGCAATGTGGTGGTCTGAGTCAAAGGAGCAGCATAGTACTCTGGCTGTGGCTGTGCATCAGTGCACTCCATGTCAGAATATACTTGTAATGGGCATGGCCTGTTAAGTGTTTCACTTTGTAAGCCAGGGACGGTATGTGTAAAGAGCTCCATGGAGTAACCCGTTGTGTCGCCTGCTGCATCCTTCTCTCTTGTTGTAGTTTTTGCTGAGGAGGACAAGGAAGCGACTTGTCCCTGACCGTGAACATCCACAAGCGACGCGCTGCTTTTACATTTACCAGTTTCGGAAGAGGAGGCAAAAGAGCTAGAGGCTGAGTCTGCAATGTAAGCCAAAACTTGCTGTTGCTGCTCCGCCTTTAAAAGCGGTTTTCCTACTCCCAGAAAAGAGAGCGTTCGAGGCCTTGTGTAGCCTGACGACGAAACTGGCTCCACAGCTCCAGACTTAGGTGGAATATTTTTATCCCCACGACCACCTGATGCTCCACTACCACTACCATCATTACCAGCTCACAATGAACGCCCACGACGACCTCTTGCACCAGACTTCCTCATTGTTTTAAAATCTTAACCAAAGTAACTTTATTTGTTGCTGTCAAACAACTTACACGGTGAGCTATAACTTCAGTATGATTTCAATATCCCTTAACAGGTTGGTGAGACCACAAGGAAAATCAGGCACAATGGTACACACTCTGTTTTCTGTGGCACAAAATCACAGAGATGACACACACGCAGGACTGTCACTCAAGCACTAATGTCAATATTAATCTCCCACCTAATTTATTTATTTTTTTTTCTCAGGGAGACTTTAGAAACCAAATAATATTAAAAAAAAAAAAAAAAAAGGCTTTCTATGGCCCACAATTAGAGAGAGAGAGGTGGCACACCCAGGAGTCAAGACTGGCGCACAAGCTGAAAGGGCAATATTACTCTCCCACTGTTTTTTTAAGTTTTTTTTTATTTCAGGGAGACTTTAGAAACCAAATAATATTAAAAAAAGCAAAAAAAAAAATAGCCTTTCTATGGCCCACTGAATGAGAGAGAGAGGTGGCACACCCAGGAGTCAAGACTGGCACACAAGCTGAAAGGGCAATATTACTCTCCCACGGTTTTTTTATGTTTTTTTTTTTTTTTTTCAGGGAGACTTTAGAAACCAAATAATAAGAAAAAAAATAAATAAATAAATAGGCTTTCTATAGCCCACTGAATGAGAGATAGCACACACAGCAGTGGCACACAAGCCCTGACTGAGGCCAATATTTTTCTCCCACTGATTGATGTAGTGTTTTTGTGTTGAGGTAGATTTTAGAACACAAATCAAGGAAAAAAAAAAAAATGCTTTCTATGGCCCACTGAATGAGAGAGAGGTGGCACACCCAGGAGTCAAGACTGGCACACAAGCTGAAAGGGCAATATTACTCTCCCACTGTTTTTTTATGTTTTGTTTTTTTTTAAGGGAGACTTTAGAAACCCAATAATATTTAAAAAAATAAATAAATAGGCTTTCTATGGCCCACTGAATGAGAGGGAGAGAGGTGGCACACCCAGGAGTCAAGACTGGCACACAAGCTGAAAGGGCAATATTACTCTCCCACTGTTTTTTTATGTTTTTTTTTTTTTTTTTCAGGGAGACTTTAGAAACCAAATAATATTAAAAAACCCCCCAAAAAAATAGCCTTTCTATGGCCCACTGAATGAGAGAGAGAGGTGGCACACCCAGGAGTCAAGACTGGCACACAAGCTGAAAGGGCAATATTACTCTCCCACTGTTTTTTTATGTATTTTTTGTTTTTTAAGGGAGACTTTAGAAACCCAATAATATTTAAAAAAAATAAATAAATAGGCTTTCTATGGCCCACTGAATGAGAGGGAGAGAGGTGGCACACCCAGGAGTCAAGACTGGCACACAAGCTGAAAGGGCAATATTACTCTCCCACTGTTTTTTTATGTTTTTTTTTTTTTTTTTCAGGGAGACTTTAGAAACCAAATAATAAGAAAATAAATAAATAAATAGTCTTTCTATAGCCCACTGAATGAGAGATAGCACACACAGCAGTGGCACACAAGCCCTGACTGAGGCCAATATTTTTCTCCCACTGATTGATGTAGTGTTTTTGTGTTGAGGTAGATTTTAGAACACAAATCAAGGAAAAAAAAAAAATGCTTTCTATGGCCCACTGAATGAGAGAGAGGTGGCACACCCAGGAGTCAAGACTGGCACACAAGCTGAAAGGGCAATATTACTCTCCCACTGTTTTTTTATGTATTTTTTTTTTTTTAAGGGAGACTTTAGAAACCCAATAATATTTAAAAAAAAAAAAAAATAGGCTTTCTATGGCCCACTGAATGAGAGGGAGAGAGGTGGCACACCCAGGAGTCAAGACTGGCACACAAGCTGAAAGGGCAATATTACTCTCCCACTGTTTTTTTATGTTTTTTTTTTTTTTAAGGGACACTTTAGAAACCCAATAATATTAAAAAAAAAAATAAATAGGCTTTCTATGGCCCACTGAATGAGAGGGAGAGAGGTGGCACACCCAGGAGTCAAGACTGGCACACAAGCTGAAAGGGCAATATTACTCTCCCACTGTTTTTTTATGTTTTTTTTTTTTTTTTCAGGGAGACTTTAGAAACCAAATAATATTAAAAAAACCAAAAAAAAAAATAGCCTTTCTATGGCCCACTGAATGAGAGAGAGAGGTGGCACACCCAGGAGTCAAGACTGGCACACAAGCTGAAAGGGCAATATTACTCTCCCACTGTTTTTTTATGTATTTTTTGTTTTTTAAGGGAGACTTTAGAAACCCAATAATATTTAAAAAAAATAAATAAATAGGCTTTCTATGGCCCACTGAATGAGAGGGAGAGAGGTGGCACACCCAGGAGTCAAGACTGGCACACAAGCTGAAAGGGCAATATTACTCTCCCACTGTTTTTTTATGTTTTTTTTTTTTTTTTTTCAGGGAGACTTTAGAAACCAAATAATAAGAAAATAAATAAATAAATAGTCTTTCTATAGCCCACTGAATGAGAGATAGCACACACAGCAGTGGCACACAAGCCCTGACTGAGGCCAATATTTTTCTCCCACTGATTGATGTAGTGTTTTTGTGTTGAGGTAGATTTTAGAACACAAATCAAGGAAAAAAAAAAAATGCTTTTTTATGGCCCACTGAATGAGAGAGAGGTGGCACACCCAGGAGTCAAGACTGGCACACAAGCTGAAAGGGCAATATTACTCTCCCACTGTTTTTTTATGTATTTTTTGTTTTTTAAGGGAGACTTTAGAAACCCAATAATATTTTTTTAAAAAAATAAATAGGCTTTCTATGGCCCACTGAATGAGAGGGAGAGAGGTGGCACACCCAGGAGTCAAGACTGGCACACAAGCTGAAAGGGCAATATTACTCTCCCACTGTTTTTTTATGTTTTTTTTTTTTTTTCAGGGAGACTTTAGAAACCAAATAATATTAAAAAAACCAAAAAAAAAAAATAGCCTTTCTATGGCCCACTGAATGAGAGAGAGAGGTGGCACACCCAGGAGTCAAGACTGGCACACAAGCTGAAAGGGCAATATTACTCTCCCACTGTTTTTTTATGTATTTTTTTTTTTTAAGGGAGACTTTAGAAACCCAATAATATTTTAAAAAATAAATAAATAGGCTTTCTATGGCCCACTGAATGAGAGGGAGAGAGGTGGCACACCCAGGAGTCAAGACTGGCACACAAGCTGAAAGGGCAATATTACTCTCCCACTGTTTTTTTATGTTTTTTTTTTTTTTTTCAGGGAGACTTTAGAAACCAAATAATATTAAAAAAACAAAAAAAAAATAGCCTTTCTATGGCCCACTGAATGAGAGAGAGAGGTGGCACACCCAGGAGTCAAGACTGGCACACAAGCTGAAAGGGCAATATTACTCTCCCACTGTTTTTTTATGTTTTTTTTTTTTTTTCAGGGAGACTTTAGAAACCAAATAATATTAAAAAATAAATAAAAATAAATAGGCTTTCTATAGCCCACTGAATGAGAGATAGCACACACAGCAGTGGCACACAAGCCCTGACTGAGGCCAATATTTTTCTCCCACTGATTGATGTAGTGTTTTTGTGTTGAGGTAGAATTTAGAACACAAATCACGGAAAAAATAAATAGGCTTTCTATGGCCCACAATTAGAGAGAGGTGGCACACCCAGGAGTCAAGACTGGCACACAAGCTGAAAGGGCAATATTACTCTCCCACTGTTTTTTTAGGTTTTTTTTTTTTTTTCAGGGAGACTTTAGAAACCAAATAATATAAAAAAAAAATAAAAAATAAATAGGCTTTCTATAGCCCACTGAATGAGAGATAGCACACACAGCAGTGGCACACAAGCCCTGACTGAGGCCAATATTTTTCTCCCACTGATTGATGTAGTGTTTTTGTGTTGAGGTAGAATTTAGAACACAAATCACGGAAAAAATAAATAGGCTTTCTATGGCCCACTCAGTGAGAGATGGCACACACAGGGATGGCACTGTAGCAGAAATGCCAATCTTAATCTCCCACAAAAAAAACAAAAAAAAAACAGGGACTGTCCTACAATTACTATCTCCCTGCAGTAATCTAAGCCAGGTATGGCAGGCAGCAATAGGAGTGGACTGATGCACAAATTAAATAAAAAGTGTGGACAAACAAAAAAGATAGCTGTGCAGAAAGGAAGGAACAAGAGGATATGTGCTTTGAAAAAAGCAGTTGGTTTCCACAGTGGCGTACACACAGCAATACAGCTATCACGGAGCCTTCTAGGGCAGCCCAATGAGCTACAGCGCTGAGGGGAAAAAAAAAAAAAAATAGCTTCCACAGTCCCTGCACACCGAAGGTGGTGTTGGACAGTGGAAATCGCTGCAGCACAAGCGGTTTGGTGGTTAGTGGACCCTGCCTAACGCTCTCCCTGCTTCTGACGAAGCGGCAGCAACCTCTCCCTAAGCTCAGATCAGCAGCAGTAAGATGGCGGTCGGCGGGAACGCCCCTTTATAGCCCCTGTGACGCCGCAGACAGCAAGCCAATCACTGCAATGCCCTTCTCTAAGATGGTGGGGACCAGGATCTATGTCATCACGCTGCCCACACTCTGCGTTCACCTTCATTGGCTGAGAAATGGCGCTTTTCGCGTCATTGAAACGCGACTTTGGCGCGAAAGTCGCGTACCGCATGGCCGACAAGCACAGGGGTCGGATCGGGTTTCATGATACGCCGACTTAGCCAAAAGTCGGCGACTTTTGAAAATGATCGACCCGTTTCGCTCAACCCTAGTACTGGCTACAAAGGCAGAGTGGCAGCAGTAACCAAGCGCACAGTATCAGCTTGAGCCAGACGCTGGGACCTATGTCTCTGCTGAGCAGGCTTCACTGTGCCTGGAAGAGAATTGGAGACCGCAGCGGACGTGGTTCGAGATTCCCCTGTGCAGCGGCGGGAACTCGACTCCTAACATGCCCCTGCCCATGTTTGCTTATCCAGGTGTCAGTGGTGAAATGCACGCTGGCATACCATTTTTTTAGGAACGGGTGATGTTTTTGGTGGTTTGCTGGTGTAACGCAGGCACAGCTTTCTTTGAGAAGTAATGGCGACTGGGCAACTGGTACTGAGGGATTGTGATGGCCATCAGCTTTCAGAAACCGTCTGTATCCACCAAGCAGAAAGGCAGCATTTCTGTGGCCAAAAGATTGGAGAAGGTGTAGTTCAAGTTCTTTGCTTTGCCATGTGTAGGAGGAAACATTTATTTACATGATCACAACTGCGGGACCGATAGCTGGCTGATGTTCTGAAAGAGGGCAGAGTATGGAGAACAGAACAAACTGATGGACTGTGAGTGAGTTGCAGGTGGAGATGTTATTGTCGATTGAGAAAGATGTGCTGTGCCAGGTTACACAAAAGCAGCAGCCATGTCTACTTCTGAAACAGCTGACTGTTTCTCACTTCCCTGTGGTGGGTAAACAATTGTAGTTTCTGCAGCCGGAGACTTGTGTGTGAACACTTGCCACGGTGACTGAGGAGGAAGAAGCAGCAGATGGTGTTGATTGGATGGTGTATGGTTGGAGAAGCCCGCTAGTCTGCATTTTAGTGCAGTGAGATTCCCACACTAAGGCATGTTGAACGCACATGTGCCTGCTCATGCATGTACTTGCCAAATTATTGCAATTTTTGAAAATTTGACAGATAATGTGTGTTGAGTCATCCTTTTCGGTCTCAAAAAACGCCCAGGCTAGGCAACCCTTGCCACCCCTGCGAACTGCACACTCGCAAGCAGTGCTGGCTACAGCCAGAATTGGGGCTGAGGATGCAGTGCTTGTCGTGGTTGCGTCACTTTGTGTCTGTGTGGAAAGCTGCAACATAACCTCCTCATCTTCCTCCTCCTCCACCTCCTCTGCTGAGTTACTCATCTGCATACCTCTGGGTTCACACTAAAGGTACCGTCACATTAAGCGACGCTGCAGCGATATCGACAACGATGCCGATTGCTGCAGCGTCGCTGTTTGGTCGCTGGTGAGCTGTCACACAGACAACTCTCCAGCGACCAACGATGCCGAAGTCCCCGGGTAACCAGGGTAAACATCGGGTTACTAAGCGCAGGGCCGCACTTAGTAACCCGATGTTTACCCTGGTTACCAGTGCTAATGTAAATAAAAACAAACACTACATACTTACATTGCCATGTCTGTCGCGTCCCCTGCCTTCAGCTTCCCTGCACTGTGTAAGCGCCGGCCCTAAAGCACAGCGGTGACGTCACCGCTATGCTTTGCTTTACGGCCGGCACTGACACATTCAGTGCAGGAAGCTCTGAGCAGCAGCGCAGACGCCGGGGGACATGACAGACATCAGAGGGTGAGTATGTAGTGTTTTTTTTTTACTTTTACAATGGTAACCAGGGTAAATATCGGGTTACTAAGAGCGGCCCTGCGCTTAGTAACCCGATATTTACCCTGGTTACCATTGTAAAACATTGCTGGCATCGTTGCTTTTGCTGTCAAACACGACGATACATGCCGATCTGATGACCAAATAAAGTTCTGGACTTTCAGCAACATCACAGCAAGATCCTGATCGCTGCTGCGTGTCAAACACAACGATATCGCTATCCAGGACGCTGCAACGTCACGGATCGCTATCGTTATCGTTGCAAAGTCATTTAGTGTGAAGGTACCTTAAGTGGGATCAACAACCTCATCGTCATCCTCTCTGTTAACACACTCCTCACGCTTTTCCTCTTCCTGCCCTGACACCACAGTGCAGTCAGTGCATGCCTCTGGTATCTGAGTCTCATGAGGATCACCTCTACCCTTGGTGAGGAGGGTCTGGATTCTCCTTGGACCCTACTTCATACAGCCCCGGATCCAAAATGAAAAAAAAAATTGGGCAGATGCTTTCATTCTCTGGATTCTGTGATTCTTTGGAGCAGACCATTCATGCTTATGGAATATTATGTGTGAACATCTTTTCAGAATGGCCCAGCTGAGGTTCCCCACAGTCAGTTGGGAGTTTGGAAATATTTTCGTGGAGGGGAACAAGTGTGATAGGGGTGCCACCTCTAAGGATTGTACTGTGTGTGATATACCTGAGGAAGGCTCATTAAGAGCAGAAATATACTGTGTTTTTTAAAAGTTTTTTTATGTTGTTTGTGCATGAGCATGTAAAAAATATTTTTTGCATAAATGTAATTTTAAACACACAAGTGAAATATTGTTGCTCTGGAACACCACCTAGAGGTTGTTTCAGAATCAGGGTCTTTTGGGGATTTCAGCTACTAGAGGGAAGCACCCCTGAAAAAGCTTTTTCCACTGTCACTAAATGAACAATCATTATTTATTTTCTTAGATAGTGTGCCTAAACAACACTGTTAGGCCTAATGATTTTTAAGTGGAAATATAGCTTTCTAATTTGCCACTGAGAAACCGCTTTAGCACAAACAATTTAGACAATCTAATTGGGCCTCATGGCTGCAATACTATATTAGGCCTAACAATTTTTAAGTGGAAATCTGGCCTTCTGAATTGCCAATGAAACACAGTTTTAGCACAAATGATTTGGAGTAGCAAATTGGGCTTACGGGATTGCTACACAGTTTTTGCATAATCTACTTCGATGCTGGAAGACCAATTTCACACAGGACAGGATCCTATCTATTTCACTGACACAGTAGTGTAGCTACTGGGGGGCAGAGGGGGCGGTGGCCCAGGCCCTGTGCTCTGAGGGGGCCCACCCAGAGCTAGGCTACTGTAACTGCATCGGAGTTCGCAACGTACCGATACAGTTAGATTCTGCGGCAGAGCAGGGAGAATCAATCTCCCTGCTCTGCCGCCGGGCTGCTATGCGGACCCTGAGCAGGCAGGGGGGCCCTGGTGCCAGCAGTTGGCCCCCAGCCGGTCTTCGCAGGGTCAGCTGTATCGGCTAGATGCCGATACAGCTTACTGCATTGATGAGAGAGGGAGCGTAACGATGACATCACTACTCGGTGCCCGTGGTCCGGAGATGTGAAGGTGCTCAGAGCAGCGGAGGAACCAGGAGGAAGAGAGGTGAGTATTGGATTTATTTTTTTAACGGTGTGCTTCGTGCTATAGATGCTGCCTATGGGGGGCAAATTATACAATATAGAGTCTGCTTATGGGGGGTGCAATATACAAAATATACAATACAGAGTCTGCCTATCTTGAATGTATTATACTATAAAGATTCTGACTATGGGGGTGAATTATGCTGTAGAGACTGCCTATGGGGGTTCAATTTACTATACAGGCTGCCTATGGGAATGCAATATAGTATATTGCATCCCCATAGGCAGCCTGTATACATAGTATAATGCACCCCAATAGTGTCATGTCGGATGCTGTTCACACTAGGGCGTCCGACAGACAGCAGTAATTCCTCATTCGTCCACTATATGCTCAGTGGCGCCGGCTAGATTGATCCAGATTGTCCGGGGTTAATCTGGCTGGTACTCGGGTTGGAGGCTTAGTCACGCCCATTGCCTTTAAATAGTTTTGCTGGGCTTTGGGCGTCGCCGATTATAGCTTGTGTCTTGTGCCTGGTGATCTCAATCTGGAGTGGTGGTCTAGGAGAGTAAATATCGTATCTGGTGGTGTATTATCCTTCGTTATATTTCTCCTTCCTATATTTGTATTGTTTTGCCCTGTGCACATTATAGTGTTTTCCTGTGTGTCTGCGGTGTGGTGAGTTTTTTAGTTTTCCCTGTCTGTGCTTTCTGTAGGGGTTGGTGAGAGGTCTTATCACTGGGTGGCGGGTGGAGGTTTCAGTTTAGAACTGAAACAGGACTCAGGGTCAGGCCTGGCGGCCCAGACATGCACACCTTCAGTGTAAACTCAGGGAGAGAGACAGACAGGGTTTCCCTAGTTTGAGGGATATTGCAGGGGCCCGGGTAATCAGCTGTAGTCTACCCAGTACCCCCGTGACATTATAATCGGCCATATTTTTTGTATTCCATGGATCCCATGACTTCCATAACCCGCCAGTTGGAGGTGCTGTCCCTGCAGGTCACTGAGCTGAAGGGGACAGTTCAGCAACAGGGTCTAGTAGTATCTAATGTGCAAGCTGAATCTGCAGGCAGAGTTGCTGAGCCAAAGTTTCTTTTACCTGAAAGGTTTGCTGGGGAATGCAGTAAATTTGTTACTTTTCGTGAATCTTGTAAACTATATTTTCGTATGCGCCCGATCTCCTCAGGTAATGAGGCTCAGCGTGTGGGCCTGGTGTTGTCATTACTGAATGGGGATCCTCAAGCATGGGCGTTTTCTTTACCATCTGATTCTGCTGCATATAACTCAGTGGAAAGTTTTTTTTCTGCTCTTGGACTCATTTATGAGGATCCTGACAGAATGGGTCTAGCAGAATCTAAAATTTGCGCTATCCGCTAGGGGGAGCGTATGGCGGAGGATTACTGTTCTGAATTTCGCCGCTGGGTGGTAGATACACAGTGGAATGATCCCTTGCTGCAGAGTCAGTTTGTTCATGGGGTTTCAGGAAAGGTTAAAAAAGCCCTTCTGATGTACGAGACTCCTGCTTCTCTAGAATCCGCTATGAGTCTTGTTATCCGCATTGATCGCCGTCTGCATCAGGGGGTGCAAGAGATGCCGCCTATGGGAGAGAGCGTAGGTACACGTGAGGTTGCTGGAGGTGAGCCCACGGAGCCTATGCAAATCACAGGGGTGTCACATATGAAGCATCGTGCCCCTTTGCTCAGGAAGCAGAGAGCCTGTTTTTGATGTGGTAAAACTGGTCATTATGTTAATACTTGTCCTCTGCTATCTAAGAAAAGCACAACGTCAGAAAAACTACTAAGCTCAGAGGGTGTGGAGGAGGCCAATCTGAACTTATGCATATCCTCCATTGTGGTTTCTCAATGCATGCTCCCTGCCAAAGTTATGGTCGCTGGCAGAGAGCTGCCAATCACTGTGTTTGTGGATAGTGGT